>NC_086156.1:54742607-55367607 GCF_035149785.1 Candoia aspera
ACTTCACAGCTACATCAGCATGTGCTGCCTATCTTAAGGACACATGTAAGCCAGGCATAGACCTGAAACTCACATTGCAAAGACTTGCCTACTCTTCATTCAGCTAATGCTCTTACCTTGTGAGATAAGACCTCTAGCTTCTTATGAAATTTCTGATTCTTTCCTTTAAATCTTCCTTTAAGAGTTTAATAGATATTAACCATTATAAGGCTCTTTACAATTCTTATTAATCAACAGTTTGAGTGCATACTTTTTTGTTGTTGTTTATTCGTTTAGTCGCTTCCGACTCTTCGTGACTTCATGGACCAGCCCACGCCAGAGCTTCCTGTCGGTCGTCATCATCCCCAGCTCCCCCAGGGACGAGTCCGCATACTTTTTTATCTACTCCTAAATCAGCTGATTAAATTACAGTGGCAGTGTTCATACATGAAAATGACTAAAAGACCTTGAAAATTCAAGGGCAGAGAAATTTTGAATATTTTAATCTCTGTTCAGGAATTCTTTCTTTTTATAAGTCAATCAACTGAAAACTAAGATCTTGAACTTTAGTGCAGAATACAATTTTTAAATAGTTTCACATTCTATTTCCTTATATGGTAGAATTATTTATTGAATACTTAAGCCAACATTTGACTTCTTAAATGTTTGTATATCTATATCTGTATCTCTATCTGCATCTATATCCTGTTTACTCATGCTTCCAGTGCCCTATTGATTTCTGTGACAAACATTTATGATTACTGAAATAATTGAAAATTAAGTAAGTTTTTTTACTTTGGGTCATTCTCAGAGTTCAAAGCCACCAAGAAAGCTTATAACAATCCATGGATTTCAGAATGTCTGTTCACAATCTACAGTACAGTATAATTACATTGGTTATTTTCCTATTACCTTTGTGATTTATGGTAAACTTTTTTGATTTGTAAACAACCCCCATTTCGTCACATGCAAAGGAGAAAGGAAATGTCTAGGTTTATCTGAGTTAATGTGTGCATTTAACTTAAGTCATTGTACAGAGTCTGGATGTTCCCCCATGTACAGTCTTGCAAAGTTAAGTAGAAACTAAGAAAGAACAGTAAATTATTAGCCAGTTTTTGCCTTGGGTGAATTATTACTACAGTTATATCACGTCTTAAGCAGGTGCAAGGAAATTTCTCCTAAAAATGGATACTCAAGGGGGCAGGAATCAGAGACCTAAGCAGGAAACAGAAACGAAGGAAAGGAAGCCATGGGCAAGCTGGGAAGCAAGGGAGGATGTGTCTTTGTTCTGGGATGTGGCCAATGAACTAGCTACCCTTAGAGTTCTGTGAACCTCGAGAAGAACATATGTTTGTCATGGCTAACCTAGGATATATTTCCAAGAAGTCTGTTAATCATTTAATAGCCCAACTTTGTGATTTTCCCCACTACAGTGACAAACATACCAGTTTTTACAAAACAATGAATTCATTTCTTTTTGGGGTATATTAAGAAATGGGAAATGTTAGGCTGAGGATTTGCTTCATATTATGACATCTACTATTTGCTTTGGGGGGTGGGGGACATGCCTGACTATAGCCTGACACCTCTGGCCTGTGTCTGCTGTGCCAACAGCTGCTGTTGGGATTTAAGAGGAGAAGATTGTCCATCAAATAGAGTGACATGATTTTTTAGTTGGCTTTGTCTTTTATAGGATAGTTGAGTAACAGTGTGCTGGAGCTATAAGGCTAGCTTTCTTTTTCACTTAGTTACTTGTCTTACTCATTTTTTTAAAAGAACTTTATTAATTTTCAGAGTATAGTTAAAATACACAATATAGAATATAGAATATAGAAAAGCTAGAGTACAGGACTAAAGGAAAAAAAACTATAAAAGTGCAAAATAGAGAGAAAACAGAAACAGAAAGTGACTTTCGACCTTCTCCAATACAGATATAAATGCATTTACAAATATAATCTCTTACCATTAGTTATTAGTTGTCTTATTCATTTTTTGATTCCCCCCTCTTTTTTTTTTTCTTGAGATGTAGAAATACAATTGGGCACATTCTAAGCACACTGACTATTGACAATGCTGTCACAATCTTCTTTGCTCCAATACAGTATGAAAACTGTTTACCTATAGAGGCAATGACAGCAGGGACAACAACGACAACAACAACAACATGTTGATTAACCATTAGGCCTTATCACAATACAAAAACCAGAATAGTAATAATAACAATAACAGTAACAAGTTGTTGATTAACAAGCCATATCAGAATGCAAAATACAGAACAATAATAAGACTGTGGGTTAAACATAGAATAAAAGCAGTCAAGTAAAGCTTTAACTTTGGTTCCACGCAAGTAACGAAGTAAAGATGTTTGTTAGTTCATAACTAGAAGTTGGTCTTGGGTTTTATTGGATCTAGAGAGGGGTGAAACATCCCCCACACAAACAAACTGGTTGGAAAGTTGGCAGCTGTTTGATTAAAGGATTTGGATAGGAATTAGAAAAGAAACTGAAAAGAATTCTTAGAGTAGGAGTTTCCCTTTGAGGAAGGGCTACCAAAAGAGCTATGAAATGGAAAGTGAAATGAAAAGGTAACAGTAGTTTTATGTGTAAATTGAAGACAGATGGAAATGATATATTACCTCAGCAAATGCATTTGAAAACTCTTCATGTTTCTAAACTCGGGTAATGTGGGCTCAGGAAACATTTGTGAGAGGGGGAAAAAAAAAGACAAATGGTCAAACTGTTGCCAGTTGGTTTTATTTCCCATTGTAGAAATGTGGGCATAAAAGGGGATGGGAAAATTGCTTAGGGTCCCTCTACCTGATCAAATTATATTGTAAATAAATAAATAAATAAATAAATAAATAACTCGGCCTTCCTTTCCCAAGCTACTTTCTGTAGGAGAGGATTTCACGTAATTCTCAGCCCCAGCCTTCCAGAAGTATTAGACCTGATCTCTCATCAGCCTGGCTCAGCACAAGGTAGAGAAAGGTGATAATAATGTCAGATATATAGTGACATAATTTAACCCATGCTCCCTGTCTTCAAATGTCATCTTTCCATTCCTTAATTAGTCTTCTCTTTGAATGTCATCATTCCATTACTTAATTATTTCCAATAGTGAGTGAAATCTCAGAAAGTGCAAGAGCAAGTCCTAAAGGTCTGCATTCCTGTAGCGTAATTTACTATTACTCACAAGACCTCTAGGAAAGGGAAACCAGTTCTATGATTAGAAATTGAGCTGTAGATCAGCGGTGCCTGAGAGCTGTTGTTATTATTGGCAACCTGGTTGGTGTAAATCAGTTATTAAGCAGTTACTTATCTATGGTTCCCTGGCAAGAAAAGGAATAATCAAACATTTGCTTGGTCTTTGCTGGCACATAAAAATGCCATACCTTTGTTCAAACAAAACTATAGTCTTCATAATGCTAGTAATGGTCTTTGTTAAATGTGTTGGCAGGATAAAAGTGAATGCTTGGTGAAAAACTGAAATTCAGAAAAAATGCCTTTTTTCCTGTTTTCTTGGCCTGTTTGTTTTGTTTTTCTGAAAAATTAGAAAAATGTTGGAAGGAATAAAAATATTGGAAAGAGTAAGGGGTTTTTTTATACTATAAGAAGATATTTATATATTGCTGTCCCCCAAACTGTCTACTATTGACTTGTAAAGTGAAGACTTTTCTCCAGAGTATCATGGCATTGATTGATTGTGCCATCAAGTCAGTGTCAACTCTTAGTAACACGCTGATTTTCTCCATGATGATCTGTCCCTAGCCCAGTCCTTAAGGACTTCCAATGGTGCATCTATCATCAGTGTAACTGAGTCCATCAACCTTGCTGTTAGTTGTTCTCTTCTTTCCTTTCCTTCCATCTTTCCAAGAATTAGACTTTTATCCAGAGAGCTAAATAGTATGCATAATGTTTCCAAAGTATGATCATTTGAGCTTACTCATTTGTTTCTCAAGGGAGTGGGTTGATTTGTTTGATGATCCATTTCTTTGTTTTCTTGGCTGTCCATAGTGGCCTCAGGAATTTTCTCCCACACCAAATTTCAAAAATGTTAATACTTTTCCTGTCCTGCTTCTTCAAAGTCCAACTTTCACTTCCATAGAGTGTCACAGGGAATACCATGGCTTGCATTAGTCTGATCATTTTAAGTATAGACACATCCTGGTATCTGAATACCTTTTCCAAGGCCTTCATGGTTGCTCTACCAAGTGCTAATTTGCTGCATATTTCTTGACTGCTTGTTCCTTTACTGTTACTGGTTGATCCGAAAAGGCAGAAGCTATTTGCCACATCAATATCTTCATTGCCAATTCTAAGGCTGGTTGTTCTACCTGTTGTCATTAGTTTGGTCTTCTTTATATTTAATTTTAGTCCCATTTCTTAGTGTGCTCCTTGACCTTTATTATTAGAACTTGTGGATCTTTTGCATTTTTGGCTATCATGGTAGTGTCATCAGCATCGTGCAAGTTACTGAAGTTTCTTCGTCCAGTTTTAAAACCATTCTAATCTTCCAAACCAACTTCCCTTAATTCAACATACAGGTTGAATAAGGGGAGAGTATACAGCCTTGTCTCACTCTTTTGCCAACCTAGAGCCAGTATTTTGCCACCCTAGATCCAGTCTGTTTCATCATGTTCTGCCTGAACTATGGCTTCCTGACCTACAGTAGGTATAGGTTTTGCATGAGGACAATAAAATGTTCTGGGATTTCCATTTTTCTAAGTGCATTGCACAGCTTGACATAATCAATGCAATCAAAGGCCTTTCTATAATTAGTGAAGCACCTAGTGACTTCTGTTTGGTACTCTTTGACTTTCTCAATATCCAGCATGCATCAGCAATAATGTCTTGTGTTTCTTAGCCTTTTCTGAAGCCAGCTTGAATATCTGTTTTTCCATGTAGGGTTCTAATCTGTGTTGGATGATTCTAAGCATAATTTTTCTAGCATGTGAAATTAAGGACACTGTACAATAGTTTCCACATTCTCTTAAGTCTTCTTTTTTGGTACTGAAATGCAGATTGACCTCTTCCAATCTGTTGGTCACTGTGTAGTTCTCTGGATTTGCTGGCATAGCTTGGTTAGAACCTTGACTGATTTTTCTTCTTTTGCTTGCCATATTTCTGTGGGTATTCTATCCCTTTCTGCAGCTTTCCAACTTGGTAATGACCAGACTGCTGACTTCATCTTTGAGCACTAGACATTCTTATAAGTAGGGAATATCTTCCTAGGTCATTTGGGTGTTGACCTCTCTACTGTACAGTATTTCAATCTACTCCTTCCTTCTTTGATGTTCTTTGAATCAGCTGCTATCTGTCCATTGGTGTCCTTTAGCATACCAATTTGAGGTTGGAGCGTCCTTCTGAGTTTAGAGATCTTTTGGAATTTCATTGTTTTTCCTTGTCTGTTTACATCTTCAATGTCTTTACAAATGTTGTTGTAATACTGCTTCTTGCCTCTTCTAACAGCTCTCTGAAACTCTTCGTTAAGTTCCTACCTGAAATTGTTGTCTCTTGGTTTTGGTTTCTCTCCTCTCCTTGGCAATTTCCATGGCTTGTTCTGACATCCATTTTACTTTCTTCTGTTTCTTCATCTTTGGCAATCTCTTTTCACATTCAACCTTAATGACTTATTTAAGTTCATTCCACAGTTCCTCTAGTTCTCTATTAATGAGGTTCAAGACTTCAAAGTGACTCCTGATGTTCTTGAAAATTATATTATGAAAACTGTTTGTCTTTCTTCTTCTTCTTCTTCTTCTTCTTCTTCTTCTTCTTCTTCTTCTTCTTCTTCTTCTTCTTCTTCTTCTTCTTCATCATCATCATCATCTTCATCATCACTTGGAACTTGCACATGGGCAGTTTGTGATCTGTTCCAATCAGCACTTGGCCATGTCTTTCATGCTATTAGCTGAGCTCCTCCATCTCCTATTAGCAATGGTATAGTCAGTTTGATTTCTATGTACTCTATCCGGTGATGGATACAGGTGTAGTTATAACAGTGTTAGCTATGAAGAAATCAATGGAGTGGCAGAAAATGATGGCGGTCTCCTGCTTCATTTTGGTTCCCTAAGCCATATAATCCAACTACATTTTCTTCTTTCATGTTTCCAACTTTGGCACTCCAGTTTCCAATCACAAGCAGCACATGTTGCTTTCATATTGTGTCAATTTCAAAATGAACTTGAGCATAAAAGTCATCAACCTCCACTTCTTCTGCATCAGTGGTTGGAGCATACATTTGGATGATCATCAAAGGGTTGTCCCTGATGTTTAACTGATATTGTTCTATCATTGAACAGTAGCCAAGTACTATTCTCACAATACCTTTCCTAACTATAAAAGTAATGCTATTCCTTCTTTGTCTTTCATGTCCTGAGTAAACAGTGTGATCCTCTTGTTGATCCCTAAGATGTTAGTTTATAGTTGTTTCATTTCTCACGTGTTGAGCTTTTCCATGTTCATGCTTCTTATATTCCATGTTTCCACTGTAAATCTGTCTTTGCAGGTCCAGATTTTCTTTTCCTGTATGGCAACATCAGCAACTAAACATCCTGAGCTTTCATCTAGCCACCATAAACACAATTCATACTCAAAATATCCTCAGTAGCATGTTGAGTGCCATATGACCTGAGAAGCCCATCATCTGGCACTACATTGGTTTCTATAAACAGGACAAGTATGCAGTGCAACAGTCAAATTCAAGAGCAAGATGCCTTCCATCTTCACTAAAGAAGGAAGAAATATTCAGTGCCATATCTGCTTGTAGGTTTCTCTGTTGCTGATCTTCCACTAAAGGTAGATGGATCTACTCCAAGGCTGAGGCCTCTAAGGACAAATAAGCCAAAAGATTACTCTCCTCAAAAAAAAAAAGGTAAATTCAACAAGTAAATGTAATTATTGTCTGACTAAATTGAAATTTTACATTTAATAAATATACCAGACATAATTGCACAAGGGCGAGTTTGGTGTAGTGGTTTAAGGTATCACATTAGAAACAGGGAGACTGTGAGTTCTAGTCCTGCCTTAGGCATGAAGCCAACTGGGTGATTTTGGGCTGGTCACTCTTTCTCTAGCCCTAGGAAGGAAGCAGTGACAAACTATGTCTGAAAATCTTGCCAAGAAAACTGTAGACTTGCCCAGGTAATTGCCAGGAGTCAAGCATTGATTTGAAGGCACCAAATAAGTTTTTTTTTTTAAATTGCATGAGTAAACCAAGTTAAACATATTGCATTGCGTGTTCTTAAAATAAAAAAGAGAAATAAACAGTCCATCTTGTGAGTGGTCGACTATCAAGCATCTGGATTTATCTGTACTATTTAAAATGCTAATCTTAATGACAGAGTAAAACAAATGCCAAACAGGGAGATACCTGCTTTATTCCAAATCCCCTTGAAGCTCTCTCACATTTTGACCTGGTTAATTATTATGTAGTCCATCTTTCCAAGCCTTGATGATTCCCAGCTGTGCTGGACTGCTGTTCTCATCATCTCCAAATTGGATGTCTATTGGTTGGGGGGTAATATTCAGTAATTTGGAAAGCACCAAGATGTACCCCCACCCCCACAGACATCCCCAGCAACATAAGTTACTGCCTGGGAGGCAGGCCCAGTGGTTTTCTGACTCAGAGCCTGAGCAGATTTATTAAAATATGCCACCATCATTCATTGCAAGTTGTGTAACTCTGCATGGTGACATATTTTGAAATAAAGCAGCTTTCCTCTCATTCAGAAGGAAGACAAGTTCAACAGTTTAGCAGAGTTGCTAAGGACACTAAAGCAGTTTGTTATCTAGTGGAAAAGGAAAAGATTAACTGAGGCAAAATTGCAGTTTGTGCAAAAAGGCAAGCCGTCTATCAAAGAACGTAACTTACATGATTCAAAAGACATCTTGTATGCTCTTGTCTGCAAAACATGAGTAAGAAGAAGCAATGGTTTCCTGAAAAGCCAATCACTGTTTATTTATATTTCCTCAAGAGATATAATTCCTTTGACTCATATAACAGGAGTGAAGCCGTCTCCTTTTAGGGAGCTTACCTTATACTGGCTGTTTACTAGTATAGTGAACCCTATAGATGTTCAGTATGTACCAACATCAAAACCTGCCCTTAGCCTGTAACTACTTCCACAGATATACAGACAGGCTAGCCCAACCTGCTGAGTTGGAGCAGCAAATAATGCTGACCGTTAATCAAGTTATTTTGGAACCTGAGTCAGAAAATCACTCATATGCTTTTCCTGTTCCAGGCAGTAAAATACAACAAAATTGAAAAACAACAACTAACCATTTGAGCCTAGCCCTCATCATTCTGAAAGTCAACTGTCTGACATAGTCACCTCACTTTGTCTAATAGTACATCTGGTTATATCATGCACACTTGAGTGCACGCACACACACACACACACTTTAGCCTATGCTCTTACAGAATTAGTAATTCCACTGATTCAACCTATCACTTACTGCTTGTTTACCTCAGGGAGGTCCCTTATTTAAAACAGTTACACTCAGCCCTCCTGGTATGAAGAAGGCATCCTCATCTATACGTTATCAGGGCAGGAATTTCTCTTTCCCCTTCGTTTGGGAAGGTTTGGTACCTTCGCCCCAAACAGATTTTCTCAATTCCTCACCTTAGCTGCTTTTTTCTCAATTCTCTTCTTCAAAATATTGACAAGGTTTTTCTCTCTCTGTTCTTTGCAATCTAGTCTTTTAAAGATGAAGGTTCAGCAAGGTTTAAGGGCAGAAATATTCATTGCATGGAAACATGAAAATGCCCTTTGCATTGCATGCTATGGCAACTTAAGTTTTCTCCTTTCTTAAGAATTGATCAAAGTCTGTGATATTGAATACTATGATATTCCACACATTTATATTTTAAATGGCGAGTTTTGGGTGAAGCCTTTTCCATAGATGGGACTTGGGGCAATAGCCTCCTCTAAAAAACCCGGTAACTTTCTTTCCTGCCTCTCACCTGGATAATCCTTAACTCTAAAATTCCCTTGGCTGTTCAGTTCCACCACCACCACCACCACCGCCACCACCACCACCAAAAAACCCCAGTTATAGTTAATGCATGCTGATGGCCCAGGGGTATAGTCCAGGCCTTCTAAAAGCCCTGTGAAAATTGCCTCCAACCAATTCCTTTCCCAGAGGGGTAGAGTCCTGCTATCTGCCCATCTGGTAAGAAATAATTTAAAACCTAATGCCTTCCAGATATTTTGGGCCGAAGTTCTCATGATCTCCAGATAATATGGCAATAATCATTATTTCTAATGTTGCCTGTTCCCCTGGTAAAGGAGTGTGAAATAGCAACAGTGGGGTGAGAGGGCAAAAAAGAGTTCATGCATTCCCTTGAAACAGGGAAAGGACAAAGAAGAGCAGTTTACTTTTTAAATAGCAAGCACAATTAATGCTCCTTAGTGGAAGAGGCCGTGATGGTCTGGGGAGACCCCTTAAGCCTGGTGGTACCTTTATTTGCTATACGGCTTCCTCACTCATGGCTCTCATTGTCTCCAACCTGTTCCTCACAAATAATCCCGGGCTGAAATATTATTTCTCTTCTTTTCTTCTATTCCTACCTTTATAGTTAGCTGCACAGTCCTTTCAGTGAATTCCGTTGCACCACCATTTTAAATGAGTGGTATCTTTGTTTGTCCCCCACCCTCCTCAAGTCCTTCTATTCTGTCTCTTTGTGAAGTAGGGGTGTTCCTGAGAGGGATGAGTAAAGAATGCCCAGAGTGTACTCTTAGAATATGTACTTCCAGGAGGATCACCCAGGTACAGCAAGCAGCACCTTTATCAAGCTGCAGTCATGTTAGTAAGATATTGGAGGTGGATGATCACTTTAGTGACAAAAGCAAAGACAAAATTTCACATTGGACAGGAGAAGATAATTGTAAACTATGCCTGTATTTTATTAAGAAAAACATTAAAGGGCCAGGTTAGGGACAGATCATCCTGGAGAAGGTCTGTCTATGTGGTCACTAATCCTGACTTGGTTGTCCATCATGTTCTGACCTGAATACACATTAGTTCTTCATGAGTAAACAAGGAATCACTACAAGACTTCTCTGTAGTTTCCAAGTCCTTTAGCTCTGCAAGCAATGGGTTTACATTTACACAGTGATCTGCATATCCATAAATGAGGAGACATCTAATACAGATTAAAATAATTACAGATGTAACAAGAGGAGTATTTATTATTAGTTCTGACTTATGAATTTTGACTTAAATGAGTCAAAAATGAAGAGTGTCATGAAGCATCATCATGTCAAACCTAAATTTATTCAGTAAAACCTGTACTGCAAAACAAAGCTGCTTTTTTGCAAGAAACAAAAGTGATTGATGCCACAGAGATGCTTGAGTAATAACAGTAAAGCACTTACTGAAGCTGGGGTGTTGTGTGGAGAGCAGCTAGAAACAAGGAAGCCATTGACTCTGTGAAAAACAGAGGTACCTCCCCCTATTCCTACCTGAGCTGGGCCTGGACTGTTGCCCTGCACTGGCTTCTAGATCCTGCTACTGCTTCACTATTTTGGGCTTCCCATCTGCCTGAGGTGCTAGGAAGGCTAGGTAGCAAGGCCATCACAAACAGGACCAGGGTCTTCTATTTGCCACTTGCCAGCTACCCCTGCCTTCACCACTACCACAGCTCTTCTTTGCTATGGCTTGCTGAGAACAAATGGCTCTGTGCCTGGGCAGAACAGGCTAAGGAGTGGCTACACTCCTAGCACCACATCAAGGTTCCCTCACAGCAAGGGCTTGTCTCAGTCTTTCCTATCTTGACTATTCTCACTGTCACTGTTGCAGCTCTTCCCACCATTGGTAATTATGAGCTTTGGTGGAAGTGGTGGTTGGAACAAATGAAGAAGACCAGACTCTGGCTGTTGCTGGGACAACAGCTTATTGTGGGACCAGGGGTACAGCTTCTGTTTAGTCCTGCCTGCCTGGGTGCAGAGCAGATTCTTCTCAGCCTCAGGGAGGACTCTAGTGGCTGACTGGGACCATCAAGCTGCTCAGCTATTCTGCTCCCGTACTGAACATAGTATGATTGCATTGCTTGTTCTGTTTAGCTGAGCAAAAAGAATAGTGTCCTGCCCTCCCTGCTTTAAGTTCATCAAAGAGACAATTATTCCAGTTATCTCTATGGATTCCTGGGGGAGAAAGTTCTGGAGGCTGAGGAAGCTGTCAAATCATCAAGCTGTCATTCAAACATATTTACAGAGGTGTGATGGAGCCAGCTCATACTGGCTCGCAAGAACCAATTGTTAAATTTTTAGGAATTTTGCAAGCTGGTTGAGAGCTGAGCTATGACACGTAGCATGTCAACCAGCTGTTCTGCAGCTAGAAGCATCCTGGGCTTGTGTCAGTACACTGCCTATACTCATTGATGCAGGCAACAGAAAGTTGGTTTGTAAAATAATCCCTAGATTAGAAATCCTAGTTTGCATAGTATGTTTGACATACAACTGGACTTTGGTTAAGCTTGTGGTATACTGGCCAAAATGCACAAAACTGAGTGGTATGTTTTTAGTGTTAGCAGGGAATGCTACATGTGGCAGAGGTAAGACTAAAGCTGGTAATCAAGCTTTAGAACTAAATCTTCTACTTTACTCAGAAGCATTATGTGGAAGCCTTGATTGAACAAAGCCATGTGTGTTATAGCAGTATGCTCTCTGCATAGAAATAACACTCCCAGTCTACTTTTGCTCACTTCCCTAGACAAAATCCTGCAGCTCTCCATGGTCTTACATTATTTGAGATAACCCCTTTAGGGTTATCCTTTCTGAACATGGATTATTCTGTTATCTGTCCACTTTGTCAGTCTTCTAACATTGCGTACATATACATCCATCACGCTCTTTCTTTTGGGGGTAAACATTAGTATGCAAAATGCAGAAAGAAAGGACAATAACCTAAAGAAATTAACGTATGCGGTAAGAAAAGGAGATAAACATAAATTAACTGCACAACAACATCATCCACTCTCCATATATTTCTATCCTTGCAAAATCTCATTGCTTCCACCATTTTCATACATCAATTCATACAATGCCTTTTATTTATCTACTGTATTTATTTATTTTTCCTTTTGTATGTTGCTCACTTCATCTGACTGTGGGTGGCTCATGCAATAATTCACCAAATCTCCCAACTATAAAATCCACAAATAATTATGAAAACACATAGTTACCAAAGACCTAAAAGCATAAACACTATAAGCACTCAGGGAGGGGATAGCAGCCACCATTGCTATTGCCTGTCCCCCAAAGGCTCAGTGAAAAAGTATGGTCTTCACATGTTTCCAGAATACCAGTACAGGGGGAGCTATTCTAACCTTATAGAATTTGAAAGATCAGAGCAGTTGTGGGTTTATGATTCCTTTCTGGGTGGAGAGGCTCACCAAACCATAGCAAACCGTCCTGCATAGGACACATTCGGAATGGGACCATTCTTACCAAAGAAGTGGTCCTGTAAATCCAAGGTCCTAAGCCACAAAGAGCATTATGGGTTATAGCCAGCACTAAGAACTACACCAAGAAACCTACTGTCATGTTCACCGTTCCGGTGTTTCTACATCGTAACGGTTTGCTTGCCATGGTGCTGATACGTGTCCTGGCTGGGAGGGTGCTGCTGGGAACCTTGTACGGGAGACGTGCTGGATTGTGCCAGTGTCATGAGTGCCGTTGAGTTGAAGTCATCAGCGCAATGGCACACATGACAATAGCAAGGAAACAGGAGAAGGGGCTCAAGATAAGTAGCCATCAACTCACAATGACTAACGGCCAATAAACAATAGCTAAACGGATCACGGAGCACACCCAAGCCATCAGCGCTAATACAACGGAGATCGCCCAGCTGACAGCAATCACCGGATGAATAGAAAACCCGATGATGGGCGATCCCGGAACGCCAGCGGGGCCTCGCAACCCCTCACCCACCGGCAGGGCAACGTATTGGACAAAGGGGGGTGACGTGACCGCGAGTGAGGGGGCGCTGACCGGCGCGGGGTATTTAAACCCCGCACTGGCGCGCTCCTGTCACTCTCAGCTTTTTTCCCGACGCTGTACCTGCGCTGTGAATAAACCAGAGCCTGTTCCACCGAACCAGTGTCTGAGCATCATTCAGAGGTAGGCAGCGCATGACATAAAGCTGAGAGTCATAAACTCAGCCTCGCCGAGCCCCACCGGACGACAACGAGCCGCGGGAGGAATAGACGGTGAGAAGACCAGAAAGATGAAGCCGGAGCGACACGGACAAGGAGGGCGAGCCGCACGGCAAGAAACAGAGGAGGACCGACCGAGGCCAGAGGCACCGCGGACTCCCGGAGCCATGGACGCCCACCCGACCCGACCCGAGCCTCAGCTCCAACCCCAAGGGAAGATGGCGACGGTTATAGTAGACCTCCCACCCAGCCAGAAGAAAACGGCCATTTGGGTGGTGAAGGATTACTTCTCAAAGCAGGCCCACTTCATCCCCTGCACGTCGGTCCCGTCCGCACAACAACTAGCCAAACTCTTCCTCATCCACGTGTACAGGCTACACGGATGTCCCGCACGTGTGGTGACCGACAGGGGTACACAGTTCACCTCCAAATTCTGGCGGGCCTTCCTAAAGCTGACGGGGACCCAACAGGCCCTATCCACTGCCTGGCACCCCCAGACGGACGGAGCCACAGAGGTCCTCAATGCCACCCTAGAGCAATTCATACGCTCATATACCAACTATCACCAAGACGACTGGGCTGAACTGCTCCCGTTCGCCGAAGTCGCATACAACAACGCCGTCCACACGAGCATGGGGAAAACTCCGTTCGAGGTAGTCTCGGGGCGCGACTTCGTCCCCATACCGGAGCTACCTCAACCCCCGGAACCCCAGGTGGACGCTAGCGACTGGGGACGGAAGATCGCGGAATCCTGGCCAATAATCACGGCGGCGCTGAAGGATGCGCAGGCAGCCTACAAAGAGCAGGCCGACAAGCACCGGCGCCAACAACCGACGTTCCAGGCGGGGGATATGGTCTACCTATCCACCAAATTCCTAAAGTCACCCCAACCCTCGAAAAAACTGGGGCCTAAGTACATCGGGCCGTTCCGAGTCACGCAAATAGTGAACCCGGTAGCAATATGCTTGGACCTGCCACACAACCTACGGAGACTCCACCCGGTGTTCCACACCAGCCTCCTGAAACCGGCAACCACCTCTCGATGGCACCCAAGCATGCCACAGCCCTCACCAGTGATGATCGACGGGCAACATCACTTTGAGATAAGGGACATACTCGACTCCCGCAAGCAACGAGGAACTCTACACTATTTGGTCAGGTGGAAACACTTCCCCCACCCGGAATGGGTGGCGGCGCACAACGTTAACGCGCCTGACCTGACCCAGGCATTTCACCGGGCATACCCTGACAAGCCAAAACCAAGGTTAGCAAGCCGTCCCCTGCAAAACCCCCCCCCCGTGGGCCCCCCCCGCCTACCGTGCCCCAAGGGAAAGGGCCCCCCCAAGCCCACGACTTGGGTGGACCTCCCCCCCCAGGACTCACTCCCCCCGCCCTGGGCCCACGAGGCAGTAACAAGCGTTCGCCAGCACCCTCCCCCCGCCCCCGGCCCACGGGGGAGTGGCAAACAAGTCAACAGGGCAACCTGGGGGCAACGCCCAGGAGCACAAATAACAAAGGCGACGCACTTTAAATAAAAAAGAAGGGCCCTACCTGGAGCTGATAAGCACCCGACCAGCCACGCCTCTCTCCTCGCCGATCTGAGCCAAACAAACAGGGTGTGGCTGGAGCATGCGCACGCCAGGGCGTGACCCGGGCATGCGCACTAAGGACACACCCTGGGAAGGCATGTGGTAGAGGGAGGAGCAAAGGGAGGGGCGACAACTACTCCGGCGGGAATTTCAAAAAAAAAAAAAAAAAGTGCCGTTTGACAGCTCCACCGAGAAAAAGAAAAAAAAAACAAAAAACCCCCAGAAAACCGGGGGGGAGCACCATTCGGACAGGGGGCAGTATGTCATGAGTGCCGTTGAGCTGAAGTCATCAGCGCAATGGCACACATGACAATAGCAAGGAAACAGGAGAAGGGGCTCAAGATAAGTAGCCATCAACTCACAACGACTAACGGCCAATAAACAATAGCTAAACGGATCACGGAGCACACCCAAGCCATCAGCGCTAATACAATGGAGATCGCCCAGCTGACAGCAATCACCGGATGAATAGAAAACCCGATGATGGGCGATCCCGGAACGCCAGCGGGGCCTCGCAACCCCTCACCCACCGGCAGGGCAACGTATTGGACAAAGGGGGGTGACGTGACCGCGAGTGAGGGGGCGCTGACCGGCGCGGGGTATTTAAACCCCGCACCGGCGCGCTCCTGTCACTCTCAGCTTTTTTCCCGACGCTGTACCTGCGCTGTGAATAAACCAGAGCCTGTTCCACCGAACCAGTGTCTGAGCATCATTCAGAGGTAGGCAGCGCATGACAGCCAGGGAGGAATGTGTTTCGGCTATCTCTTAAATGTCAAGGTCTTTTAGCCCGTTGATCAGTAGAGCTCGTTAGGAGCACCTGGGAATGTGGGGAGGGCTGCCTGTGAGGGAGGGGGTGGGGTGAAGTTTGCAAAGACGCTATTTAGTTTGAGTTTAGGCACGCTTTCCTCATCCTCAGCTTTTTACCTGTTTGCACTCTTTTCTAAATAAACCAAGAACCCGAATCAAGATTCTGAGTCTGGGAGTTTTATTTGAATTAAGGCAATCATCACATAAAGCTGAGAATCATTGTAATAACCAACCTCGCTACTCTTTACCGGAAAATTTTCTTGCGAAAGAGGAATTAGCGATGGCTGAAGGCGGAAAGGATCCTGCGGAGTTTGAGGAGGACACGGAACAGTTGCAAGAATCAATGTTCCCAAGCCGGGACCCAAGCCCTGTCTCTGCCCAAACTACACCTCCGTTGGGCGATTCTTCTTCGACCGCAGGATCTAAAAAGCAGCTTCCCCCTCCCCCGGACGACGATGCGACGGGTCAAGAACAATTCCTGTGGGATGCCTTGGTAGATCCCCAGGCCGGCACGTCCCGTACCACATGGAAGTTCTGCTGGCCGGACACCCCATCGGAGGTGCACCCCAGGGTGTTGAGAAGCCCGCAGCCAGAGGGGGCGGCGCTGGAGGATTCTGCTACACCGGACAGAATCAGGGTCCTGGAATCCAAGATTGAATCCATGGAACACGTTCTCCGTTCCATGTCTGCTGCCTTTGGGGACTTCGTGAAAATCGTCCGTGGTCCTGCAGCAATTAGGCAGCCTAGCCTCCCGCCTTCCCCATCACAGGGGGCTGACGGTCGGACTCCACCTCGGGACTTTCCATCAGGTCCCCGGGGTTCCACTCCTATAGGGGTCGCACCTAGTCGGCCGTCTCTTGGAGTTCCTCCGGCTGGGGGTCTTCCCCGGGACTTCCCAGTGAAGTTTGATGGTGACCCTGCTAACCTGTCCTTCTTCATCACCAATGCTGCCAGTTTCATGAGACGCCATGGGCACCTCTTCCCTTCAGAAGAAGAGAAGATAGCTGCTGTGGCGACGAAGCTAAAGGGCCGGGCTGCTGACTGGTATGTGCAGCTCTTGGAGATCGGGGCACCAGCGCTAGCCACTTTTGATACCTTTTTAGCTGCGCTTAAGCGCTATTTTGAGGATCCCTTGGCCAAAGAAAGGGCTAAGGATGCTTTGAAGCAACTGGTGCAAGGGCAGCAGACTGTCGCTGATTATGCCCTTGAGTTTAAAGTTTTGGCAGGTAAAGTTCCTGAATGGTCGGAGGCCACCCTGATTGATCGCTTTAAGGATGGCCTCAATCGCGAAGTCTTGCACTGGGCGCTTGGGTGCAATGATCCAAATTCTTTGCATGACTGGATTTGCCTCGCTGGTAAAGCAGAACATGCTCAGCGCACTTTCATGATGGCAACCAAAGAAGACAAGCCGGTCCCCGCCACCCGTGCCCCGGCGCTCCGCCGACCGTGCGATGGGATGCGGAACGGCGCCGGCGTTTTGCACAGGGGCAATGCATCACCTGTGGGAAACCTGGTCACCGCGCCATTGACTGCCCCAAAGCCAAGGTTCCGGATCGCCCCAGTAAGGCACCACAAAAGCCTCCAAGAAAAGCTACCAACCCCCCGAGGCAGCTGATGGGAACGTTGGCGACTGCTGAGGAGGAGGACATCTACACTCCGGGTGATGTATTGGGAGAGTTCGAACAGCCGGTGGGAAACGACTTCCACCTGTCTTAACCGGTGCCGCTGGGCAGGTGGTAGAATCCGGGCGCAACTCTAACATGGTGAGTGCTGATTTCCCTATCCTAGCTGTCAAAATCAACTTGGGATTTCAATCCAGATCCGTCGAAGTTTGGGCTTTACTGGACTCTGGCTGTTCCAGATGTTTAATCCATCCTGACTTGGTCAAGGAGTTGGATTTACCGTGCTTTCCCCTCCCCAAGCCGCTAATCTTTCAGCGGCTTGACGGCTCCACTGCGGGGGGTGGCGGCGGCAACCCAATTTACTGGAGAAGTGGCTTTGCATATGGGATCCCACTTCGAACTCATTCAGTTCATCGTTACCCCGGTAGGGAACCCTTTGGTTGTCTTGGGTATTCCCTGGTTCGCTTCGCATAATCCCTACATCAACTGGCGGTCCCGCTCCATTACTTTTGAGGATGGCTTCTATCAAGCGCCTCTTCTGAGTCAGGCCATGCCTCCGACCTCCGGGAGGGCTGAAGTGGTTCCCTCTCTGGCTTCCCCACCCCCTTTGGAGGGTCTTCCTGCCATCTACTCCGAGTTTGCTGATGTTTTTGGGGAGGAGGAGGCCAACCAGTTACCTCCCCATTGCAAGACGGACTGTTCCATTGAACTTCTACTAGACGTCCCCTTGCCCAAGCCTAAGAACTACCCCATGACTAAGAAGGAACTTTCCGCTTTGAGGGAGTTCATTGACAAGAACCTGGCTCATGGCTTCATTGAACCGGCTAATTCGCTGGTCGGGGCTCCCGTCTTATTTCGGGAGAAGAAGGATGGCAGCCTGAGACTTTGCACAGACTACCGTGGGTTAAATTCCACCTCACTTTCCAACAAATACCCTCTGCCCCTCGTCAAGGACATGCTCGCACATTTGTCCACGGGCAGAGTGTTTTCCAAATTGGATCTCCGCGAAGCCTACTATCGCATTCGCATTAGGGAGGGGGATGAATGGAAAACAGCTTTTAATTGCCCATTGGTGTCTTTTCAATATAAGGTGCTGCCATTTGGTCTGGCAGGTGCTCCAGGGGTTTTCATGCAACTGATTAATGAGGTTTTACATGAACACTTGTTCAAGGGGGTATTGGTGTATTTGGATGACGTTCTCATTTATACTAAATCACTGGAGGAACATAAACAGCTTCTTAAGCAGGTTCTCACGAAACTTTGCCATGCCAAACTTTATGCGAAGCTTCCTAAGTGTGAGTTCCACAAATTCATCCCTGGAAAAAAGAATTTTTTGGCTGATGCCTTGTCCAGATTGCCACAGGACGAGGGCCTGGTCTCTGATGTTATTGGCACCGTTTTATCGGGACTGCAATTAGGGTTGGTGGCTCTTACCCGGAGTCGTGCGCAGGGCCATGCATCGCCTCCCTCCCCTCCTGTTCAAAAGCTGCCTCCGCTGTCCACAGTGCTCCGCTCTGGTTTTGTGGCTGTGCTGAAGTCCGATCCCTGGCTTCTTGCTCATCCTGAAAAGGTGTCCATTGAGCACAATCTCGCTTGGGTTAAGGGCCGTCTGTATGTACCTGACTCTCAACGTTCTGCTATACTGGCTCGGTCTCATGACAGTAAGCAGGCGGGCCACTCTGGCTTTTTGAAGTCCCTCCATTTGGTTCGTAGGCAGTTCTGGTGGCCCACCCTGCATAAGGATGTCAAAGCCTATGTGGCTTCTTGTCCTGTCTGTGCTATGTCTAAGAGGGCAGTGGGTAAGCCGCAAGGGCTACTGTAGCCAGTGGCTGACCCTGCACATCCTTGGGATGTGATTTCTATGGATTTCATTGTTGACCTACCCCCAAGTCAGAAGAAAACTGTCATTTGAGTGGTCAAGGACTACTTTTCTAAGCAGGCTCATTTTGTACCCTGCATTTCTATTCCTTCGGCGCAACAGCTGGCTAAACTTTTTTTGGTACACGTGTACAGGCCACACGGCTGCCCCTCGTGTTTGGTGACCGATAGGGACACACAATTTACCTCAAAGTTTTGGCGGGCTTTTTTGAAGCTCATTGGCACTCAGCAGGCGCTGTCTACTGCTTGGCATCCCCAGACAGATGGATCCACTGAGGTCCTTAATGCCACTTTGGAGCAATTTCTTCGCTCTTACATAAATTATCATCAGGATGATTGGGTTGATTTGCTACCTTTTGCTGAAGTGGCTTACAATAATGCCGTTCACCAAAGCACTAGGCAGACCCCCTTCCGCATTGTGTCAGGTCGGAATTAGGTTCCCATTCCGGAATTTCCTCAGCCGGCTGCACCCGCTGTTGCCGCCTGTGATTGGGGCTCTAAGCTTGCTGCTTCATGGCCTGTCATTTGGACCACTCTTCGGGATGCTCAAGCTGCCTATAAACGGCATGCTGATCGCCACCAGAGCCAACAGCCCGCTTTTCGGGTGGGGGATTTGGTCTATCTCTCAACAAAGTTTATAAAGTCCCCTCAGCCCTCGAAGAAGCTGGCTCCTAAGTTTATTGGACCCTTTCCTATTACTGCTGTAATTAACCCTGTGACTGTTCGTTTGGATTTGCCTCATAATTTGAAGCGTTTGCACCCTGTTTTTCACTGCAGCTTGCTCAAGCCCACTCTGGATGCATCGCGTTGGCATCCCCGCCCACCTCCCCCTCCTCCGATCATGATTGATGGACAGCAGCATTTCGAGGTTAAGGAAGTGCTCGACTCTCGGCGGCTGCGGGTTTCTCTCCAATACCTCGTTCGGTGGAAGCATTTTCCCCATCCTGAATGAGTTGCTGCGCGCGATGTGCTTGCCCCTGATTTGCTTAGGACTTTTCATTCTGCTTACCCTTCCAAGCCCTCTGCTTGACTTTCTTTTGGGGGGGGCGGTATGTCATGTTCACCGTTCCGGTGTTTCTACATTGTAACGGTTCGCTTGCCATGGTGCTGATACGTGTAC
The DNA here is from genome assembly GCF_035149785.1 of Candoia aspera. NCBI lineage: Eukaryota > Metazoa > Chordata > Lepidosauria > Squamata > Candoiidae > Candoia > Candoia aspera. The sequence goes on from NC_086156.1 coordinate 54,762,761, forward strand.
TGGCTGGGAGGGTGCTGCTGGGAACCTTGTACAGGAGATGTGCTGGATTGTGCCAGGGAGGAATGATAGCTGGATTCGGCTATCTCTTAAATGTCAAGGTCTTTTAGCCCGTTGATCAGCAGAGCTCGTTAGGAGCACCTGGGGATGTGGGGTGGGTTGTCTGTGAGGGAGGGGGTGGGGTGAGGTTTGCAAAGACGCTATTTAGTTTGAGTTTAGGCACGCTTTCCTCATCCTCAGCTTTTTACCTGTTTGCACTCTTTTCTAAATAAACCAAGAACCCGAATCAAGATTCTGAGTCTGGGAGTTTTATTTGAATTAAGGCAATCATCACACCTACTGGTAGCCAATGCAGCTCCCCCAAATGGTTGGAATATCCTAAATGAGGATTTATCTAGAAGCCGATGGACAGCTGCATTTTGAACTTGCACTGTCTGAGTGGTCTTCAAAGGCAGCCACTGATAAAGCACATTATTGTAATTCTTTGGGGTTTTTTTTAGAATTGTGTGTTCGTTTTTGTGCTGATTGATTGATACTATTTCCAACTCATACATATTCATCGTTAAAAATAATCCCAAAGCAGAGGACAATTACGAAAATATCTGCAAGAAGTTAAAAGCAATTTTAAAAAGGGTTAGAACAAACCCCTCTGAGGGAATATTTAAAACCACAAAAGAGTTAAAAGCATGACTGTATAGCACATTATTACACAAATGAAACAAAGGCATGCCATGATGAGAATCTGTCTTTCAAAATTTGGTCAGTCAGAGCAAATGGGAAAAGTAATGAAGTAAACAAAAATAAATGCTACACATACTCGCTATGGGGAAGACCAGACCTTCAGCTTGGGATTTGTATAGCTGGGGACAGTGTGTGTCAGACCTGAGCAGAAATGTACTTTAGATCCACATTGGATATTTCAAATTTCATGTTCCTGTTAGTAAAAAAAATGTCCAAACACTTAATAGATTAATTTTGCCACCCTGTCAGGAGATCCTCCTAAGACACTTGGTGAGGAAAATACAATCAATACCAACTTAGTCTCCATCTGGACACACAAAAACTGTAAAAACTGCTTCTAAAAAGCAATAGCTACTTCCATACCTATTTAGGACCATTAGATGGCACCACAAAACAATTTTTCATGTTTCCATGTTTGAAAATTCCTCTTCAAGATTTTTTTTGTGAATGTTTAAGAGGTGGCCCTAACGCTACAAGAAAGTCCTGTTCCTTTGAATCCATCTACATGGCCTAAAAGGGATGAATATCCTATTCATTACAGTATGTTAGGGAAATGCTGAACATCAGCATGCATCACCAAGGCGAAGTTTACAACAGTGGACAAAATTTCTATCTCAGGGGAAGACTGTTAAACTTAGACACGAAGCTCATTCAGTAACCTGAAGTCAATTGTGATGTCTCCTGAGAAATGAGGAGAGGCAGTTCTATATGTCATTTTGTTCTCTTTGGGGAAAACGGACAGGATATAAATAGCAGCATCCAAAACAAGCAGCAAAGGTATCAAAATCACCACACATGGATCAAGACACCATTGCCTTAATGATGCATCTTAGTACTTGAGTCCAGGGCCACAACTAGCAGGGGGCGCCAAAATGGGCGTGGAATCCATGTTTGCCCCGGGTGACACAGACCCTAGTTGCAGCCCTGCTTGAGTCATGACGTCTGACACAAGGATGCCAGTTTTGTCATTTGCATGATGGTATTATCATGCACATGTTATCATTCCCCCCACTTCCCATAGCACTTCCCACTATCCATGGACCCTCAGGTGTATAAATGTTAATAATTAATACACTTCTTGAAGTATACCTTGGGAATATAAACTCCTTTGCTGCTTGTTTAAAACAAAACATGTAGGACAACATTCCAAGCTGTATTACATCAAGGGCTCTTAGCACTCCATTTATGATCCCTCAGGTCCTCCAAAATTAGAAGACCCACATTTTGGGCCTGCAGATTTACAGGGGTGAAATGAGGACTTGTTTCTGATTAATTAAATGTAATTGTAATTAATTTGGATAATTGATTTGCAATCAAATAGGCTTTAAGTCTAAATACAAAGGCAGAAGCCCCCCAGAACCTTATGGGGCAAAATGGGTGATTTAAGCCTCCAATTTACAAAGCTCCTATGTCTAATGCTAGGTATAGGACTTTCCCATCTTGTACCCACATGCTTAATCAGACCAAAGGCCCACCTTGTCCAGGACTCTGTTCCCACAGCAGCCAGTCAGATGTGCCTAGAATGCTCACAAGCAGGAAGTAAATGTAGTTGCTTCTTCTTATTTGGAAAATCCAAAGACTAGTAGTAAAGCTGCCAAAACGGTTGAGGATCCTCTAATACTGACTGAAATAGAAAGAAAACTAATCTGGGTCAAAAGGTTAAATGTTGAAAGTCCATATGTCATCTCCAGACCCTAGAAAAATAATATCCAGTTCTACTAAGATGTTCAACCAATCAGGCAATGACTCTTTTTTTTTTTTTTAAGAACTTCTCCCCTTATTTTCACCTGCCCTTTTCCCCTCTCTCTTGGAGGATAAACAAAGAAGTTGAAATCCGAAATTGTACTCCTTACTTTTCCATATCTAGTCTGCCTCTCATCTGGAGCATTGCTATAGGAATGTGAGTGATGCATGATTAGGAGGGCCCTCACTCCATTTTGCCCGTGATCTGCTACTATGAAAGAGGCCTTGGGGAAACCAAAAGTCCTCAATCTGCTATCATCATATCCAAAAGGAAGATAATTATCTATGGATTGGGAAAAGGAGCTCATTTTAGATTTCCTGGGAAAATGGTAATAGATTATGCTGTTGAAAGTTCTGATTACCATTATGCTTCCAGACCCAATTCCAAGTATTGCTTATTACCTTTAAAGCATATATGGATCAGCAACATTTTGCCAGAACAGAATCTGCCTCTCTGGTCTGGACATCCAGAGGGGGCCTGCTCATAAGGTATGGACCAAGCAAAAGAACTTTCAGTGGTGGCCCTTGCTCTTTGGAATACTCTTTCTCCATAAGTACATAGGGCCCCAAGCCTGCTTATCTTTTGCTAAAGGGGGAAAAAAGGCTATTCTGTTAAATATGCTTATTGTAGAGGGAGATGATAGGTAGATGATAGGTAGGTAGATAGGTAGATATAGAATTAATGGACAAGAGGTCCTAATAATGAGAGGAAGTGTCTAAAAGGGAGATGAAGGAGAGAGAAGCTGCTGACATTTCAAGAGGAACAAGACCCTATTCCTGTCCTTTTCTTGTTGTTGACAATAAGGTAGGACACTGTTGGAAACAAAACAGTGGGCCAGGGGGACAGATAACGAAAGCAAGTGGCTGAAGCAGAGACAAGAAGGGAGAGGTACAGTCGTTGTGTCCTTCATTGTAGAAAATGAGCAACTGCTATGGACAGTCTGGGTTGTCAGTAAAGAATCACCATAAAAATGAAGCCTCTCCATTGCAGACACTCCCTTTCTACAAGTGAAGGGAAGGAGAATGAGCTAGCATGCTGACTGGACAGGACTAAAAGGCTTATGTGGGAGTAAGAGCCCCTGAGCTCAGTGGGGCTTACTATAGAATAAGCACACATAATTTACAATCCAGCCAAAAAACACACCACCTTTTGCCCCATTTTTAAATCTGTCTTCTAGAAAAGGCCAGAGAGGATTAATATCACCAAAACACAGTGATAAGAGGTAATCTGCTGTCCTAGTAATAGGTAGATTTTTAAGCAGAGTTGGTGGAATTAGTAGAACTCCCTGCTGCAGGCGTCACAATCTGAAAAGGTAGGAAAAGTTTTATTTACACTGATCAGTGTAAATAAAACATGGTGAAAGTATATCTCAAAGAGCTGAAGGCTTAATTTGAAACATCCATTCTGTAAAGGCCTTCTTTAATGAAAGAATGGTAGACTGGATGGATATACTGTATCATGCTTAGTTAAAATATGCAATACCAGTTGGAGAAATGGGAGGGATTAATTCCTTCTCCAGTTGATTCTTGGACGTTGTGGAGCTTAGCAAAGCAGATGCATTAAGAAGATATTCTGAGCCAAGTCCAGTATTATTATGCCAAATGTCAAGCCCAATACAGGTAGTCCTTGCTTAATGACTGCCCTTTTAGTGATGTTCAAAGTTACGACAGTGCTGAAAAAGTGACTGTATGACCGGTCCTCACACTTACAGCCTTTGCAGTATCCCTGTGGTCACATGATTGCCATTCAGGTACTTCAGAACTGGTATGCATTTGCAACTGTCGCAGTGTCCTGTGGTCATGTGATCACCATTTGCGAGCTTCACAGCTGGCTTCCAACAAAGTCAATGGAGAAGCCAGCAGTAAAACCGCAGGTTGTGGTCATGTGATGTCTCGCTTAACGACCACAGGCAATTCCTTAATGACCGCAGTGGGAATGAGGTCATAAGTATGGGGCAGTCACATATGATGTTTCTTTTAATGACTGCTTTGCTTAGCGATGGAGTTGCTGATCCCAGTTGTGGTTGTTAAGTGAGAACTACCTGTAAGGAAAAAGTATGTCTTCCAAATGACAACTAAGTTCTGTCTTGTCTTCACACTACAGCTTTATAGCATTCTTTGGCATCTCCCTTTGAAAAACTAGAACTTCTCTTGAAGTTATCTTTATTCCAATTTCCATCTTCAGTGAATTTTCTATACAATACTTTTAGTAATTAAGGCAAGTCATCTAGAGAAGCTTTTCCTCATAAAATTATTCCTGAGATGGAGTTAGATTTTGTTTATTTAATGCAACAAACAACTCTTTTTACAGAAGAGTAATAGCATTCCCCCCTACCCCCAACCCGACTGACATTTCTGGCTTGAACTGAGAAAGAAGATGGCAGCTTTGTTTAGCATGCTCACTCTTGACTTTTCCTTCTCCAATTGCATTGCTGCCAGATTGTGGCATACAATTTTGTGGCCTGGCCTGGCCTGGCCTGGCCTGGCCTGGCTGCTGTGGACATGAGTCAGCAGATGGACTGAGAACAGGGAACTCAGCTCTGGCCTTGAAGGACAGCTGTGCTGTCACGCAGGCTGATGAGCTGACCTGGCTGCTAGCCAGGGCTGGTGTGGGGAGGTGCAGAGACAGCAGCCCCATTCGCCCAGCCTGGTATATAGGTGTTGGGGACTAGAGCCCAGTGGGGACACCCACCTCCTCAGTTGCTGGGGGACATGCTGCCTGTCTGACCCAAAATGAGAGAGAGAGAGGAGAGAAGGAGAGGAGAGAAAAAGATTTCAAAATGGAATGGATGGAGAGAAAAGTTGGAGAGTGAAGTTACGTGAGTGTGCAGAGCAGTTGGCAGTTCCTGGCTGGGGAGGGAGAAGGTCCCTGGGTGGCTCCCCTGGAAGACGGGAAGTGGAGACCTAGAGAGAGGACATCTTCACCCAAGACAGAAAGAAGGGACCCAGCTGCCTGCAGGCAGCATCCAGACAGGAAGGAGAGGATTGTTGGTAGTTGGTGAAACCCTGGTTTCTGGGGGAGTACTGGGCAGAAGGCCCTGAGAGTGTTCGGCTGACCAGGTCCAGGAGTGTTCTGAGCACGCTACAGTAAATCCAGCCCATTCCTTTCTCCCCACTCTCTCTTGATAAGTCCAGGGGAGGGGGAGGGAGGGAAAGGGAGGGAGCAGGAGAGCTAGAGGGGGATAGTCTCTGGGAGGGAGACTTAGGAGGAAACCTGACACCACGTGAACATCGGAATTGTGTTGTATATACCTGTTGTAAATACTTGTTGTAAATAGCTTCATTGTAAATAGTAAAAACCATAAAAACCTTCACTGTCTTGTTTTTCTGTGTCAATTGCCACCCTTGCAAAGCAAAATATACCTCCAGTTCAAAACCCCGCCATCACACTGTGACACAGACATAATTAGATATTCCTTCCTACAACTTATATGGGAAAGTGTATTTTGAGAGATCTAATCCAGTTGTGTCACCTTCTCCAGACAAAGCCAATTACCTTCTGTCTTGCCATTTTTCTCAACAGTAGTGGTTGGGTAGTTAGTGCAGGTCAGAAGAAGGAAGACAACCTTAAAAAATATTATTGTAGAAATATTTTAAAGTTATGATATGCTAAGGCAGCAATTAGTATAACTCATTTATTTTTATTCCTTTCATATACAAAAAAGAACAAAACTAAAATAACTGCAAAGCACAAGGCTAAGCAAACAAACAAAATGAAAGGAACAAGAACATATTAATTTAGATATAGAGAAAGTCATTCAGCTCAACTTTTAATCTTTTATTAAGCCTTGGCCACATGGAATAATGTTGATCAGTCTATTATATTGGTGGTCAGTTCATATGGAGAAAGTAAATAGATATCATCCATCCAAGATTGTAATCCCAGGGTCTCACTGCCTTTTAATTATCAAGAGTAATCTTTTTAGTTGTATTACATTCTCAATAAATGTTCATAAAGTTCTTCATAAAGTGATAAATTCCAAAATTTTGGTAAATAGTTCAAAGGTACATTCACATCTTTTCATCCTATTAACAAACTTAGGAATGTTATACCAAAATGGGCAATAATGAAATAAATCCATGACCTATGGCTGTATATCCCTTTGTTCCCTATGTTCACTTCAAGCATAATGAAGTTGACAGCCAACCTTTTTAAAACAGTCTCTGAGATGTCTAATAAATGTGCAAGAAAATATTTTGTTGAACTAATTTCATTTTATCATAACATACCTTATATTCTTCTTATAGTGTAGTATGAGGTATTCCAACTCTTTTTTCTACAGTTCTTGCAAATAATGAATATCTATCTTAACTATATCATTTAGTTGTTTCAAAAAAAAATCAATGTTCATCCAAGAAATGCACCAATATTGACAATAATCCAGGGCTTTTTGGTCCCTGTAATGCATCTGCATCAAACTATGAAATCAAGAGATGTCTTAATTGAATGTACCGCATTTTTCAATTTTGGGCGATCCAAATTCCTCTTGCAGTAACTCATATGGTTTAAAAACTTGTTTGGAGAAGTCTATATGACCTTGGTTGACTCCCCCACCCCTAAAAACCCAATCCCCACCCTATAATTTTAAATCTGGGCATTTAGCAGATCTAATTTATCCTTCTTCATAAATGGAGGAGGATCTTTAGCCCATATTTTTATCATTTGTGACTGAGATAAACAATTTGATAAATGACATCCACAAATGAAGGAAGTTTCCTTACAATAGCTATGGTTACTGGTTCCAATTTTTCTGAATAAATTGCTAGTCATTTAATATTGCCATATATGTACTTCTTAAACTGTTATACAATCAGATTGTGTAGGATGGGAGTGGGTATCCTCTGTAATATACATACCAATGCCAGTATTTTCCATCCAAACAAGGAAATTGAATAACTTGCACAGATAATAGGATATGAGTTATTTGGGCCTTACTAAAGGAGGTCAGAAAACTTCATTCAAAAAGTATCATTAAAATCAATTGGAGCAAAAAAACCCCACCAATATATGTCTAAATCATTCAAGCGATAATCATCAAGGAGCTTTATCTTTATATTCATAGGTTTCATGCCTTATTATATTATTATTATTATTATTATTATTATTATTATTATTATTATTATAAAGATAAAGGTGCATCACTGAATATTCGTGAAAGAGGAGATTACATTTCTCTTTAGACTTCAAAATTCTAATGAAGGTCAACTTGCATTATATACTCAAGGTAAACTTCCTTAACTTTCCCGTCCAATTTTTCTAATTTAAATGTGTGATCTTTTCCCCCATGAAGTACAAACAATAAAACATCCACAATTGATCATATATTTGCAAATAAAGCATATATTCCTTAAATTCATCACAAACAATTTATGGTGTTATACTTCTTCACTTCACCTTATATAATTTGCTGATATACTTGCTCCTTCCCTCATTTACTGTAGTGGGACAAGCAGAAATTGATAAAGCTGGATGATTACATCAGACAAAATAGATTAAGAAATGTATTTGTTCAGGCAAACAGTCAAGGCTGACCTAGACATATATGATATATATTTCCAATCTGCCATTTCTTTAAACTATTTGCTAATTAGTTGTGTATGGCAAATGCTTGCTGGTCAATTTGGTAGGGCAGGAATGCTTTATGACTCAACCACTTTCAAGTATTTGTCTCATTTTTAATCTCTGGATCTATTGCTCTGGTGATGATAATGATGAAGTGTCCTTTCCATCACAATATTAGATGTAGCCTGCAAATGGAGGCGTAGTGAATTCACTCACTCCCCGCATATTGTCAGATGGCCAATACACATATACCAGACTTCAGCAGGCAGACCAGAGACTACACACAGACTGCAAAATCCAAGCCTCAAGAGAAGAAAGCAGAAATTTGCCCAGGCTTGCCTGACAGGTTCTCTTCAATCCTGCCCTTGTTGGCAAAAAGACATTTATCTCGAGAAAAAGGAAAAGGAGATAGCTGGGAGATACAAATTGAAGCATATTGTCAAGGAGGACAAAGAAGGAAGAACACTGGAAAGAGAGATTGCTGAAAAATGTAGAATGGAAACTGGAAACAGCCACCTGGTTTTGGTGAGCTATTCCCAGGAGAAGCAGATAGTCATGCTCAAAAGCTGTAGTAGGAATAAAGCTGCACTACCTTGGGATAAGAAGTGAGGAAGGGTGCTAAATCAGAAACAAGTGTCTCTAGGCTGAAGGTGAGATAATGTATTGAACCATAGGTCAGAAACCTCCAGAGCCAACAGGAGCTAAGAGGAAGTGTTCTTAGGGGACTCAGGGAACAGTCAGGATCAGCTACTGTTTTAATGTGTCTGCTAATTGTTTCAAGGAATTTGCCTCTGATTTTGGTAACAGTATTAGTTGTCTTTGTGTTGACTGAAATTTTGTAAATTTTGTACAATCCTAAACTATTTAAGCCAGGTCCTGTCTATTGGAGCTGTGGTCCTGTCTTCTCATAGCAATCTATGGGAGACTGAAGTTTGAGATACTGTTTGTATTTTTATAAGCACTAAATATCTTATTTCACCCCATTGTAATTGTGTTGGCATTTGGCCACATATTCTTAAAGAACATTTTACTTTTCTTTTTTCTTTTTTAATAAAAATGCTTTTTAAATCTTAACATTGATGCTTTTGATCTCCGCTGCTGTTCTCTGACCACGTAAGTCAAAGCTACTAAGGCTAGAATGGGTTTTCCTTCATTGTCACTATTATTTTCCCAGTTTATGGCTCAGGCTGTAAGATCACCTCTGTCATAAGCTGGTGTTAAGGAGGAGAAGACTGATCAAGGCATTTCCTTCCTTCAGGAAATGTAACTCGTAATAAAGCTAAGACTTAGCCCTAGTTTCTGAAATAAACATTCAGGCTGAAATCTTAAGTACAAATGTTTTATTGACATTGTAAGAAACATTTTATCCCTCATTACAAAAGAGCTAAATGGTTTTGAAAGCCTAAGTACAGTTTATATGTACACAGCGCTATGACTGTTTAGGCTGATCTAAGGCTCCAAGAACATTAGATCATAAATGCAAATTTATCAAATGAAGACCACTAAGGTCTTCTACATTTAATACTATTCCTACTATATGTAAATGTATTTACACATTGTTTTTTTTAAAAAAAGAATACGCTTCTTATAAAAGTAAAAAGAAAAATACCACCCCCCAACAGACATTTCTATCTTACACATCTGCAGATTGACAAGTTAACTTTTCCAAAGAAGATATTCAATTCCTACACAGATAATGACATGTGAATGCCCAAGACTCACAAGACAATATTTAGACAGTCTTCTTAAGAGCGGTAAAGCTATTATGGAAAGCAAAGCTTTACAGTTAAAATTTGGCACTATTTTTTGTTCCCCCAACTTTTTGAAAAATCAGATTAATTATGAATAAGGCACATCTATTACAGGAAGAGAAACACAGCTTTTTAAGGAACATAAAAAGAGGACTTGCAAAAGATTGCAGGATGACTAGTCTATAATTTATCCGATATTGTCTTCAAAAATCACATCCAAAACAGAAATAACCAAAGCCAAAAACCAGCATTTTTAAACATAGTACCATATCACAATTTCCTTTTAGTAAGAATAAGAGTCTAATCTGCTGTCTTGATATATAAGTGCATAGTGTTGGGTTCTGTTCCATTCCAGAAAGCTCCTTCGTGTCTGAGCCAAGCCATATTTCCTTAAAACTCCAATGATCTCACAGGCTGATTTCTTGAGTACTGCTCTAGACTGACAAGTTAGGTTTATCCTAACATATATTTTGTTAATTCAAGCATACCTACTTGTATGTAAATGACAACACTATGTCATAGAAGGAAAGGAAAAGTTCCATTGAAGAAAAGCTAAACTTCTGTATCCAGGAACATTTCATGTAAAACTCAACAGTTAGTTTCTGGTGACAGAAATTAAACACATATAATACCCTTCCCAAATCTGATTCTTTCCAGATGTTTCTGAATACCATCTCAGACATTTGGAGGAGGATATTGTAATCGGCAACTAACAACATTGTAGTCAGATACATCTGAAGGGCACAACGTTTGGGAAGACAGATTTATAATAATGTTTAAATTACGCAGTTAAAGTTGCTGCTGTTAAAATTCCTACCAAATTCACAAATGGAACACACTTTCATAACTAGCTGAGCAACTGGTAGTTATTATTTAGGCAAACTGCAGGTGGTGTACCACTAGATTATTAGGTGATGAATAGAATGAGGTATACAACTACATATTTCTGTTTTACATTTGTAGTCTAAACCATTCTAAAGAATTAGGTCACAGAGAGATTACAAAAAATAAAACACATTACTAATAAAACACTGGTTCTTGAGAATCAGCCTAAGTTCTAATGGACTTAGGAATTTTGTGAAAGAGTCTCAGATTTAATATCTTAACAAGTATTTGGGAAGATAAAATTCCCATGACTGTTGAGCTGTTGTGGTGTCCTAGCTGGTCCAGCAGATTTGCAGTAAGCTCCAACCACTCACCAACTAAAGCCCTTCACTTCAATATTTCCCAGGGCCAGCTTAGAGGAACTGAGACATTGGCCACTGTGTGAGGAGTTGCAATTAAGGAAATATAAAGAAAAACAAAGCAACACAACATCAACTATCAAAGAATACTGAGAAGCTTACACCTGCTCTCATCTTGATGGATACGTAAGAAAGCATGATGTGACTTAGAATGTATTTTACAAAACTGAATTATTGGAGTGATAGTAATTCAATAATCTGTCCTTCCCTTTTGTTATTTCAGTGTACCATAATGAGCAATATTTTTAATGGAAATGAAGGCATAAAATAAATATATGTCTTCCATGTGGATCTTAAGAAAGAACATTTGAAAAGTAGGAAAAATAGCTTCTCCAGTCATTTAGATGAGTTACTATAGATCAGTTCCTATAACTTAATACTTAAAGTACTTTTGGTAAACAAGCATTACTCTGCACAAGAGCTGCACTGGGTAAAATTATAATTTTCATGCTAAGTTTATGTGGTTCTGTCAGTTACTGTTAAACTCAGAAAGAAATGCAATATTATACATTTTGAGTTGGGATTCAGACTTAATTATTCAGTCCCACTTATTTCAATATGTCTATTTTAAGAAGGACCCAGTTTGGATCCAACCCACAGTAAATAATAAAAATAAATAAAAGTATTCACCAGAGGGATACCCACAATTAAACCGAAAATTTATCCAACAGTATCAGCCAAAAATTGTCAACACAGTCTGGGGTATCCACATGGTTAAGTATTTTAAAAGTTATAGCCCATCTGTGGAGTGCAGTCATAAAAAACGTATTTTGGTGGCTACAATGCAGTGGCTGGATTAGAATTCAACTGTCCAGGCCTTACTGGAAAAGAATTATGTAAAAATATCCCAACTATCTCATTTGACAGGACCCAATTGATGGGTTCAGGTACAGTACAATAATATTTCCTGAGTCCTACCCATAAGAAATTAGATGCAGAAAACATGGTATTATAATTCTGACACAGTTGATTAATTGAGAAGGAATACAGCTGTTTAGCAGAGTCTACCATTTCAAATCTACCAGCACAGTCTCAGTCTAACAGCAATGGAAGTTTTGGGGGAATATGGAACAATAAAGTCTTCATTAATACTCCTGAGTTGTGCAACAATCTCCAGAACTGGATTTTCAATCATTTTATTATTTGCCTGAAATATTAAGAAGCAGCCTTTGCTGCTATAGAGAATATACACATTAGAGCCATAAAACCAAATAAATGAATCTTACTGTGCTTAATTTGTTTTGGAATGTGTAGTAGGACTAGAAGAATAACTAAAACAGCAGAGAGACATGAGAAGATGGAGATAAATAAATTGGCCGCAAATGCTAAGCTAATTCAAGAAATTGGATTACTTGGAGCAATAAAAGTATAACATGAGATATCAAGGTATGATAAACCTCAAAGAATGAATAACTTTTTAAATATTTTGGATAGACATCTATTAGTGTAGATCAGTGGAAGCACTATCAGTTCTAGTCTTACTATATTAATGTATGTACAATGAATGATGAATGTACTTGAAAGTGCCTATCCTCTTAACAAAACACACAATCTATCTATCTATTTCTATCTCTATATAGATTAGATATCAGTACGATGGTATGTATATTCCATTTGTGAAACAGTCATCAAAAACTAATGCTTCTACACATAATGCTTTTGTTTCACTATCGCTTTCCTTTGATCAAGACTGTCTGCTTTTTACTATATTAAATACTGTATGTATCAAAGTACTGTATAGTACATTTGTATTATCAGACATGAAACATGTGGGCATTTGCCTGTGGTTGGCTGAGCAACTAAAAGCTTTTGAAACTCCTGCTTGGGTCAGGGAACAAGGATAGTCACAGTGTTGACTCTTCCTATGTCTCCAAGAATGGAGTTTTAACAGGGGTTTCAAAGATGAGACATTATAGCACCAATACATTATTCTGAAGCTATGGTCTAAAGCTCCAGTAGTAAATGAACAGTGATTACAAGAAACAATATTTTGAAAGACACAACTCCTGAATTCTTAGATATACACAAATCACAGGACAAGAATGTTAACTAATCCTTCCTTAAAAGTGCATGTTTTATTCAAATTTAAGTCTCAGTTAAGGAGACTTTTTAATAGAGGTGGAACAGTGGCATGTTTATCCTAATAGGTGTATATTGTCATGCTTAACACCCACATTTCAACATATAAAAAATAGCGTGAGGCTTATCATTATACCCTAATGGATAAAAAGCAAAACTAATTTTTGACAAGAGCAGGGTACCTAACACTTGACCCTTCCCTCTCCCCATGTTAAACCCTTAAGTTTTATTGGAATAAATTTCAGGTTTAATTTTAGCTATCTATTTTCCCAGCCTAGACCAGTGATTTCTACCTTGAGTTCTAGATAACCTTAGAGTTCCTTGGAAGGTTATTATTAGCAAGATGTGAAAATTAATAACAGTAGGCCGAATTCCCAGAATGGCAATTTGCTCGTTGCCTTTGATCTTCACCCTGTAATATAATCCACTGCAATCTTAATCATGCTTTTAGTTTACACATGACAATGATGAAATCCAACAGGGCAAGCCAAATTTTTGCATGAAAATTCTGAAAAATTCTGCAGCAGGCAAAATGAAAAGGGTTCTTTCCTCAAAGATAAAGTTTAAAAATCATGGATATGACAAAAGAAATAACCACTCAAAGTATTAATCCCCCCGACACCATAAATTAGTTCACTTTGCTTTCAACAATTCTTGTCAATGAAGTTTGCAGTGAGGTGGATAGAACTTCAAGCTTCATCTCAATGTATCTCCTCAGTAATGTGCCTTAGAAATTGGTTACACAAGAGTTCTGGCAACAATCATTCAAGACTGTATTTTCTTTTGGGTAGCAGTAAGTTGTAATATTAGATCCTCCTCAGAAATAAACTAACATGCACATTACACATTTACACTGGTTTACAATTACAAAAATAAAAACAAAAAGTCATACAAAAAATAAAATAATAAAAAAGAAGGAATGGCATGTGTAACAATACTGATTCAAAACTGAAACGGAAGACAGTTTCTCCCTAGAACACTTTAGGGTTTTTCAGAGTTCTTATTCCATAAAAGGAATATACTTGAAACACATCTCATTTAGGTGAGATGAGACTGTTAAAGTACTTAAGACAACTAACAAAAATTACGTTTTGAAAACTTTCATACCCTAAGTTGTTTATGTCTATTGCATAACAGCAAGAAACCTGCTTTCTTCTGCAAGTGAGGTCAACAAAGAATTCATGTCCCCAATAGCCATATTGGTTGTACTTATGGGCATAACTGGGAATGTGAGAGGTGCTCGGGGAGTGGTGAGACGGGATGAATTGCGAGATAGATTCTGAATGATGCTGGGACTCAGGGCTCCTGAAATTAAGCTGGCATGATCACCATCATCTACGATAGCATCAAAATCAATCTGCACACCTTCAAGGCTGCTTGTGTCAATGCTGTCAACTGTGCTTGTCACCTGGTTGGCCCCTGGGGAGAGAAGGTCTGATGAACTTTCAACAGCTGTCTCCTGTATCAGGTAATTAGCTTCTGAAAGGGAGAAAGCATCAGCTTTCAGAGCTTGCTGATTAAACCCTGTGGTTTGGTCATACAACTGACCAGAGTAAGTCTGCATATTAGAGCAGAACTGTTGTAACTGACTTTGAGATTCTACTTTGATGCCAGTGACCCTGTGCGGTTGGTTGGCATCCATTATAAGTCCTTGTTGCCTCACCACATTATTCCTTAAAGTGTTTTGCCATCTGTCTCCACAGTGGTTGGCATAGGATTGGTAAGTTTTGGCCAGAACTGATGGCTGGATCCCATTCTGAGACAGTGGCAGATAATTTAGCAGTTCTTGATAGCTAGGTTGTGAGGAGACTATAATTTGCTCTATCATTTTATTGGAATGTTTTGCTTCTTGGCAATGACTCACTTCATCTACTGACTGATTAGGAAGATACTCCTCGAAAACCATGTTTCTGCTCTGCATCCTGTTAATTACATTGGCAGATTGCTCATCTGGTATCACAGGATAGCCAAAATTTTGCTGGCTTCCACTAGTTAGCATGAAATGGCTTCTCAACTTTTGGGCTTGATTCATCATATCACAGGCATTGTCCACAGATTGTCTGCCAAATTTATCATTATATAACTGTGTTTTGTTTGATTGTAGGTGGTAAGAATTTGTGTCATTGTTGTTCATGATTGCATTCTGCTCTATACTGCAAGAGGCATTGTTGTCTACAAGATGCTGATAGCTATTTTGTTGGGTAGTGCCATTTCTCTCGGGTGCATGCTGCACCTGCTGCTGTACAACCATGTTATTATAGAGGCCTATGGTTTGAGTTTGCTGGATTAAGGACTGTGGTCCAGATTTTAATTTTGATGGAGATAAGTCAGAACTTCCTGAGCTTACTTCATTCCACTGAATTGGTAGATCATTCTTCTGAGAGTTGCTTGATGGAGGGGACTGATCAAAGCTGTTGTTGTTTTCCATTACTGGATTGTTATGTTCTTTGTTGTTGTGTAGTCCATCATTTGGTGATTGGTTGTACAAACCTTGATTTTGGGAATTCAAATACTGGACCACATCATCTGGTAACAGATCTTCGTCATTCAGACAACCATCCGCTTCTGTGGTAGCAGCCTCCATAGCCACATTCTCAGAGATACTTGGAGGACAAGGCGAACAGAAGTTCTGGAACAAACCAACATCTGGGTGACTGTAATTCTTCAGGATGAAGTTCCGTTTTTCCATGGATGGAGGCAAAGCAGGAGAGTTAAAGCTATTGAGACTGTTAAAACGGTGGACTCTTGGAAAAGACAGATTATCAGAGACTGGTCTCACAGGATCACTGGCTCTCCTTGTGGTATTCCCAAGCATATCATGAGGCAATAGATGTCTCCTGTTATAACTATTTGTCCCACCATCACTACATCTTCGAGGAGAATTTACTGGGGGCAAGGGTGACATCCCAGATTCCCTAGAATCATTCAACAGTGCCATTCTTGTTTTCAAGCTCATCCTCTCCATATTAGGCAGTGGTGTTGGTGGGGGTCCACCAGTAGCTGCTGCATATTTTGCTTTCAGCCTGTATTGCTGTGCAGGAGTAAGGCTGAGAAGTCCAGGCAAGCTGTCACACTGGCTAACTTCACTGGATCGCCTTGAGGCATCAGTTGAAATGGGATCATAGGAGTCAGCAACACTGAGGTTCTGAAGCCTTCTGTCCCCCTGAGAAGCATCGCTGGATCTCCGACTAGAAAAACAAGGTGAAATCCCAGAGGACCTACGACTGCTCATGTAGGCTGAGCTGATTGTGCTAGTACTGCTATCTCTTCTGTTCAGCATGTTTAATACAGTAATATCCATGTTTGTGACTTCATTTTTGTTGGTTAAGATAGTCATGTTTCCTCTGACACTGCAGCTGCTATTTGACTGAATACCTGGAAAAAAGTAACAAGAAAAACAGGTAACGTATATTAAAGACTGATCAGGAGAAATACAGAAATGATATGAAACATGTTCCATGCGTTTCAAGAAAATGCCCTTGAATTTATAAAGCATGCTATTAGAAAGATAATAGGACCAAAACTTTCAGGTTTGAGCATACAGTTTTAAGAGTAATATTGGCTAGTGGCATATTTGCTTGTTTTATTATTTCTGTATGCAGTTTACTCTGTCACTCAATCCTCACAAACTCTAGATTATTTATAGATATTAAAATAGTAATAAAATAATTATAAAAGTTCCATTAACAAAATTATAACAATATCAAATAATAAGATATACATATACTCACACAGTTAAATACATATACTATAGGCACCTGTGGGTCTATAATGAATTCCCCAAAGCCTTTCAGAAAAGCTAAAATTTTGCTAGTTCTCTGGGCAGTTTACAATAAAATAATCGATTAAAACAACAAACCTACAATATAAATACAATATCTAAATATAAAATTACTCATAATAAATAAATATAAAACTAAGGGTAAAAAAGTAAAAAAGTCCAAGTGGCAGAAGAATCTGATACAGCCCATATGTGGGAGGAGTGGTGTAAGATACCAGCCATCCCCATGTAGAACTATTCCCCTCTCCTCCCAAAACGAGGTGGCAGAGCTAGGTCTTCAGACAGATATGTACATATTTGGAATTATTCCTATGGAGAGAAGGCCAGGAGTCATGGGGCCAATCTCATCTCTGGGGCAGTGTGTTCCACAGGGCGGGAGCTACTGCAGAGAAGACCCGCTTCCTGGACCCCGCCAAATGGAGTTCTCTTACAGATGGGGTCTGTAGCATGCCCTCTCTGCATGATCGGGTGGGACAGGCTGATGTAATGAGGAAGAGGTGGTCCCTCAGGTAACCTGGCCGCATGCCATGTAGGGCTTTAAAGGTGATAACCAACATCTTGAATTGGACTTGGAAGCAAACTGGGAGCCAGTGCAGCTCGCACAGCAGCGGTGTTACATGTGCTTTTCTAGGGGCACCAAAAACAGCCCGTGCCGCTGCATTCTGGACCAGCTGAAGCTTCTGGATACTTTTCAAGGGTAGCCCCATGTAGAGCGCATTGCAATAGTCTATATGAGAGATGAAAAGGGCATGAGTGACTGTTCAATGGGCCTCCTGATCCAGGAAAGGGTGTAACTGGTACACCACACGTAGCTGCGCAAAGGCTCTACTGGCCACAGCTGCCACCTGCTCTTTGAGCGGGAGCCTTGAGTTCAGCAGGACCCCCAGATTATGCACCGGGTCTGTCTGGGGCACTGCAACCCCATCCAGAACCAAAGATGACAACAGATGTCATCTTCCCAGATACGGAAGAGCCATTAACCCACAGCTACTCTGTCTTACCAGGATTCAGCTGAAGCCTGTTGTTCCCCATCCAGACTCCTACAGCCCCAGATGAGAAAGGGCAGTCACAGCATCACTTACTTCACCCAGGATGGAGATGTACAACTGAGTATCATCAGCATATTGATGATACCTCACCCCATGGTGACAGATGATCTCACCCAGCGGTTTCATGTAGATGTTGAAAAGGAGCAGAGAGAGTACCGAACCCTGAGGCACCCCACAAAGAGGCCGAGGGTCAGATAAAGGAGGTGAACCAGTGTAAAACCACGCCACCCACCCCCAACTCCCTGAGCCTCCCCAAAAGGGTTCCATGGCCGATTGTATTGAAAGCCGCCGAGAGATCAAGAATAGCGAGGATGGATGCACTGCCACCATCCCGCTCCCACCATAGATCATCCATAAGTGCGACCAATGCTGTTTCTGTCCCATAACCGGGCCTGAAACCTGACTCCGAGGCCAGCCCCAGAACTTTAAGCCTGGGAAACTCCACCGCCAACCCCGAAACGGCCTTGAGCAGCTCAGGCAGGGAGGCTGCTATGCAGCAGGGAGGCTGGTACAGTAGCAACACTCCCAACTGTTCTCGGGAACCCAACTTGAAGAACAGGGTCTCACAACCGGCCACTAATGGAGCAGCACCCCTGAAAGCCACCAGAGACTCCCAGATGACAACTGCCCATAACATTTGCATAGCAAACCATGAATCTCTATATTCAAGAAGTTTGCTCCCTCCCTTCTTTGCACTAAGACAATGGCTTTCTTTAGAGTAGATAAGTAGGGCAGAAAGTAACTTGAGATCTATTGCTCACATATATCCTGCATCATCATATGAATATGTACGCTTACATCATTTCTTTTTCTGTAATGTATAAATATCAGTGCATTTCTTTTGTCTGCAGGGGAGGCATCCACCATCTTGGTGAGAACCCCTCCAGTGCGCACTGTTTAATAAATAGTGCAGTTCAGCCTTGATTATTTGCTTTGGGTTTTGCGGTTGATTCCACACAATTATATAAATGGTTAAATGATTTGAACTCATTTAAACTTAATTCTAGAGAAGAGGGTACAGGTCTATGTGGTCTAAGTT
Organism: Candoia aspera; assembly: GCF_035149785.1. Lineage (NCBI taxonomy): Eukaryota > Metazoa > Chordata > Lepidosauria > Squamata > Candoiidae > Candoia > Candoia aspera. The sequence goes on from NC_086156.1 coordinate 54,781,748, forward strand.
GATTACTTGAATTTATCAGTTCTTCATATGCATTTGTATTATGGGTAAAATCAGCATTTCTGCAGTGTCTTCTATGCAAAGAGACAGAGTATAAATTAAAAAATATAAATAAGTAAACAAGAAAGCTTGTTTTTAGATTATGGCATCCATGTGCCTTTAAAGGTTTCCTCTTAGAAAAGACAGAAACTGGAGAATGCCTTTACAAGGTAATGTTTAAGAGTTTTATAAAAGTGACTGACTAATCAAAGTATTTTTTAAAAGTAAAAAGTAATTAATACAACTAATTTGTAATAATGTAATTTAGCCAGTTAACTGATTATTAGCTGATTAGTTAATGTAGCTAGTTAGGCTTCTATCATGGCTTGTAGAACCACATCCCAAGGACTGAGGGAAAAGGAGATCAGATCTTGGAAGAGAAAATCTGACATTGAAATATACATGTACCATTCCTTTCTAGCAGGCCCTGTGATGGTGCCTCTTTGTCACATAGGAAATTCTGAATTCAGGAAGCCTCCCCCTCACAAAAAAGGATTTTACGAATGGATACATGGTACACTGGAATGGCATATAGATCTAGCAGCTGGCCCTCAACAGTCCTGTCTCATACAGAAACCATATTTCAATACAATAAATAATATCCAGCTGCAATTTGAAGTAACTCTGATTATGATTATGCCGAGCAAATTGCTCTGCTTTTATTTAATTATTTTTCATTTTAACGAAGGTAAGACTAATATTCCTGTTGTTGAGTATGCAAGGCTTTTTGCAGTGCCCAGTTCAATTAGATTATTTTTACTTTCTCTTTTAAAGAATTAAATCTCAAATACCTGGGTGATACATTCAAGTATTTATATTAAATGAACACATCTTACCATTTCCTATGAGAGGTGGCAAAGCTGGGGCTTTGGAAGATGGCATGGGGTTCAGTCTTGGAAGCACTCCATTGATTTGTTTTAACTTTTCTAGCTTGACTTGCTCCATCCACTTGGTCTCTGTCATATTCCTCCTGGTCTGTAAGCCAAGAGCTGTGGTTGCTGTGGAAATGGTAGAGTCCATGATAGGGGTTTCATCAATGATGCTGAGGTCTCCTACACTACCTCTACTGGTCAGATTAAGCTCGATCCCATTGTTGGCATAGTTGCTGATGGAGGACTGTTCGCTGCTGCATGTAGACTGACCACCAGGGCTTGGCTGAGATGTCTGGAGGAAAACAAAAGTTGGGTGTCAGAGAAAGAATGGTCATTCATACAAAATTTTGGCTCTGGTTCCACTTACGGCTGGCTTCAGTCCCTCCCCTGCTGCAGCCTCCAACAGATTAAGCCCAAAGAAATATGATCCTCAACAGAAAAATATTGGTCATTCCTGCCATGAAAAATGTTACACAGAAACAGACTGATGCTACTGGAGCAATGTTTTCCCCAGTGGTATGAAAAAAGGTTACTAGCAAACCCAGAATGCTTCATCAAAAACTTGCATGCCATCAGAAAAGTTCCATTCAGTAAATAGGTCTGACAAAATATCAATACCACTTTGCAGCTGAAGTTTTATCCATTTCAATCATTACAACTGTTTTTGTGAAGGCTTTCCCTCCATTTCCTATATTTGGTTCTGGTTTGTAACTGCAATATTTATGTGTCACAAGTAAATCTACCAAGCACAAGTTCAGCATAGTCCTTTCTCAAGAGAATAAAACTCACAGAATAATGGATATCCTGGAAGTTAAGGAACACTCTCTGAATTTTTTCAGCAAAGTTTTGATAAGGACAATATTTGTAAGTAAAATTTCTCATATTCCTAGTGCATTTTTTCTCTTTGCTCCAATCACCAAAACAATTCTGCTTTTCTATACTTCCTTCTTCCCACAAACTTCATCCGAAAAAGTGAAATAAAAGTACTTTTCAAGGTGCCAGAGGATTCTCTTCCCTCATTTTTGATGCAGAATAGAACCATACCTACCTTCCTATAAAGTTGAATAACACAATCCCAAATACAGCTTTGAATTACTTAGTATATATCATTTAAATATAGTATATTGACTTCTTTTTGCTAACATTGTGTTCAAATTACTAGCCATTGGAAAAAAAAAAAACTATGGCTGCAGTTCTATAGTTATTTATATGGGAGTTGTGTTCTACTGACCTCACTGCAGTCATGTAACGACCATGCATGGGATTGCATTTTGAATCACTTCCCAATGCATTTAGAGCATGGAAATTTCTCCCCCAATTTTCTGCTCTAAAATGTTTCAGAGAACCAAACATCTAGAAGTCTAATTCTGCAGCTGTAGATGCTATCATTAGTATTATCTTCATCATGAACAACACCATCAACCATAATAGCACTAGTAGCAGTAATTGGAAATGAAAAACTAAAGTACTCAGAACTTCAGTTGGCATAGCTTTAGTGCTGCAGCAGAGATTCAATATTCATACAATCCTAATTAAGACATGCAAGATAATTTTGCTTTCAAGAACAGCCTCCTCAATATCTTTTCACAGCACATTTGTTACGGTATTGCCTATCAACTCTTTATCTCTATAGACAGACTTCTTGTGGACTTATATGTTTTGGAATAAAATCTGGATTGTCAAATGTTTTAACAACATGATCATTGCCATCATGTGGGATAAGCAGGCAAAAACCTTCAGGACCACCTGGCATCAAAATCAAAGTATTCTGCCACAGTAATAACATATTGTATTATATGCATTTAGTTGAATCATCAGTGGCAATTTTTAAATTACTTAGTTCAACCTGAAATGCTATTGAGATGGCTACAGTTTCATGCTAGCTGAATGAAGAAATCTGAGGGTCAGAAGCCTGTTCTTGTAGCTGGAAAATTCTTCACAGCAGTCACAACTAGAGAATGATCACAGATGTATACGCAAATATCTACATATTCGTGTAAGACTGATTTTACAACTAACTGGTTTGCATGCCATTTGTTATAAAGTATGATTTTATAACAGTTGTGAATACAGTTAATGAAATGTTTTCAAGTAAACAAGTAAATGCATTTTTTAAAAGCAATGAAAAATGGAGAAGTTAAAATCCCCTCACCTTATTACCCACTGTCCTTAGGAAGACAGAACATGGCATTAAGAGCATTAGGTAGAAGAAACATTGGATTAGTAAAATAAAAGAAATAAAACATCTGGTTATACAATCCACACAGAGATCAATTATTTTAGCACTCATTTTGCATCAGAGTATATTTGATGTTATTCCTAAAATAGTCACTTTTGCCCTTTTCACTCTCAAACATATTTAGATACTGAAGTCTTAACTTTACTAGGAAATCTTTTCTAGTACACTGCAAATATCATTACATTAACTTTCAGTCACTCAGGGCCAATTTTTGATCCCACGTCAGGTTTGTAGACAAAAAAAAAGAGCTTCTGGATATAGGACAGACCATCCATTCAAGTCAGCTGAGGAACCTCATTCTTCAAACAGGCAGTTCACACTCTCCATTGAAAAGAAAGGCTATCTTAACACAGAACATTAGTGTAAGTATCAGAATTTGCATAAATTTCTAGGATAGGGCGACTCATCATGAAAAATATTATAGATGAGTATATTAGGTATATACAGTAGTGTATAATCCACAATTAACTCTCTCTCTTTCACATCTGTCTTTTAAAAACAGATTATTTTCCAGGGGGTATATTAAATCATGAAAACTTCTACTTCCAATAGAAGTGTTATACATAGACAAATTAAGGCTAAAGTCATTCTGCCTTATAAGGACAATATTACTTGCAATTTATGATTTTAAATTATATTTGTAATTGATCAGAATTTAACATAAAACTTTATAATATTATAAAAGTCATAATACTTTTATATTAGCAGTCAATTAAGGCAAAGGCACATTTGCAAAGTTTTGAGTTTATTTTGAGTACGCCTTCACAGGAAAGAGTCCTGTAGGACTGTGAGCTAAACAGATAAACTTTGCACCTATATGGTCTCCACCTGTTTTTTTTTTTTTTTTTCCTTTCCTGAAAAGTTGTGAAATAATTGCTTTCCCTAAAATTCAACGGTTTTGCAACAGAATATTGATAAAGTGGTATGCTCTAGAGCTACAACTTTGGGCTCAGAGCATATGGAAACTGTAGTTTGTTCATGCCTGGACTAAGTTATTCTAATTTTTTTTTATATTTATTAATTTGTAGAAACTAATTTTAGAATGTTAAGTATATACTCTTGGGAAAAGTTCTGTATAATTCCCAATTATTCTGAGTACGCCTTCACAGGAAAGAGTCCTGTAGGACTGTGAGCTAAACAGATAAACTTATCCGGAAAGCACAGTGACAGAGGTAGGTGATCTAAACTTCCAGGTCAGCCCAGTGCAATTTATGCAGATTTACATTATCATGTATTTTAATGGGAAACATTTGGTTAGTCTTGATAACAAGGGAGATTAGACAACCCAGAGCACTTAGTTGTCACTCCCCTATCACATCTGTCACCAAGACAAACACAAATCTGAGTATAAAAATTATGTGAAAATTTAACCCATTAAATCTAGTAACAGTTTGCCATTCTCTGTATTTGATGCGTTCTCTTAAACTTACACTATATAGTGATTATGGGATATAATAGCTTCCTCCTTATTATAAACAGTTATTCTGAAGAAAACAACCAAATGGCTAATGATGTAGTATTTCATTATAAATGGATGAACAATGTACACTTTTATATCTAAGGAATAAAAGGAAATAGAAGATGTTGCATACCACTGGCTTCTCTGACTTAACAGCTTTAACTTGGAGGCATTCTTCACGCTTTGAGGTAGTATTGCTGAGGTCCTTTTGCTCACCAATTGCACCCTGAGTCAGATGGCCTGGGGATCTGGTTTGGGAATGACTGCCTTGATCTCTTGGCGGTGGATGTCTTGGATGGATATCTCCACGTTGCTTCTTAGTAACATGTGCTTCAGGACCATGCACAGTCTTTACATGCTTTCGGAGAGAACTTGGGTCTGTGTAGCGCTTTGTGCAGCCTGGTATTTTGCAGACATAGGGTTTCTATAAATGGAAAGAGTGTTACCATTGGTTTGGGTTTCTTTTAGGTTCTTCTATTATCCACCTTTGTTTATTGGATGGAATATTTTGTCTTGACTCTGAGAGCTAAAGATGGCATACCTGGGAAGTGGGGCGGGATCTCCCCTTCTTTTATACCAATAACAACAAACCTGTTATATAAGTTGAGCTGAGAGTGACTGGCCAGAAGTAACGTGATAGAGTCTCTGGTCATGGGACAATTTGAACCAGGACCTGGTTGGTAAGTCCAAACTCAGTAGTTCTTTTTCCATAATATACATTGCCCCTTCAACAAATTGATAGCTGGCTTTGATGTCATTTATGTAAGTATAAATTGGACTACTACTTTGGTAAATAGAAGTATTATTATCCATAGGAACAATGTTTCATGTGAAATAGTTTTGATTTTAATAGAGTATCCTGTAATATTGAAAAAATAATTAACACTAGAGATCAGCCTGGATCCTATTCTCCTCCATATCCTGATAAAAACTACCTTTCTACTTTATTCACAGTTGGCTCAGGATTGCACCCTTAGTTTGCCTTTTTAATACATTAAAGACCAGTCTCCAAACAGAAAAGGAAGAGTTGTGCATCAGGGAAATGCTTGCATAATATGTACATGCAGTTGCTTGTGTGTGATGGACTTCAGTAACTCTGCCGGTTCTCAGGAAGGAGGGAGCACATTTCAAGGAGGGGAGCAAGATAAGAGAAAACAGAGTCCAGAGCTGGAACGTGGGAAGACTAGAGCCTCCCAGGTTATTTCCCCTTAGGTAAGGTAGAGTAGCTTAATCTGGCAAGATTCTGTCTATATGATAGAATCATATAAATAAAGAACTGAAGTTTGGCTGGATTGATTCCTTGTCATTCTTGGGCTGGGCATGACACTGTGGCAACAAAATACTTAAGTTTTTTTCATGTGTGTTATCACTAACCAAAACCCATAAAAAAATGAAAGGTGGATAATATGATCAATTATCAGTAGTGATGCAGCTGCAGATTATCTATCGTATCTGTGTTTTCTTCTAGCAACCATGTCCACTTCCAGTTGGAGTGAGAGAGAATAGGAATCAATAATCAAATGTATGGCTGAATCCAGGAGCCATCAGGCACATTTCAGGAAGTCTGGCTAAGAATGCCTGAGTTATACAAACACTCATATTTCTGGCTGAGCTAGAGGTCACTCAAAAAAAGTTGACAAAATCTTGCACATAATTTTCCTTATAAAACCAGCCAGAGACTGCACTGTTTGCGTCTATCTCATGATCCAAACAGGATTTTATTTGGATGTGGCAGAATCTAAGTTATTACTTATTCCCAGCAGTTGAAGCAGATTTATAAAAGAACACTTGGATTTCAGAAGCAATTACTTGCTTCCAAATCATCTTTTTTTCTTCTTGAGTTTCATGTCTTCACATATTTTTAATACATAGGTGTATTGTAAATAAACATTTTACAATAAATACTTTTGACAGAGCTAAGTTTATGCATAGTTTTAGGATTATACTACCCATGTGTTTTCTTACCTCATTAGAATGAGTTCTGTTTTGATGTTTGGCACGATCAGATGCATTTGAAAATGCTTTGTTGCAGCCCTCATGTTCACAGACATACGGTTTCTCTCCAGTGTGAGATCTTAAGTGGGTTTTCAAGTTTTCTAGCCTGGAGTAGGCCTTCATACAGCCTTCAAACTGAAGACAACATGTACAATTAGATTATTCTAAACATTTGTTTATAGAAAATGGAGTGTGGGAGAAGGGATAATATAGTAAAATATCCCACATCAAAGGAAAAGCAGCTTTCAAGATCCAGCCATAATAGCAATGTGTTCAAGATTTTCTTCTTTTTTTCAGTGAGCCTGCTATAATCCCAAGCTAAAATAAAAGCCTAGCTGGTCTCATTGTTTAGGGAAGGATGCTTGTACACAAAGGAACAATGATTATTTTGACATTATAAGACAATGACATGACTGCAAACCTATGTATGCTTACCTAGCAATAATCTGTACTAGACAAAAGAAGACCTAGGATTGCATGAATAGTCTGTTTGTCTTACAAAAACTGCGTGCATGGACACATGCTTGGATTTAATTCAGTCAAAGCCTCCTGATATAGATGATGATTTAAAAAGGGATTAATAAAACCTTCCCTAACATGGTGTTCTCCAGATGTATTGAGGCTGCAAGTCCCAACATTTGTAACATGCTTGACTGGGGAAATTCTTATGACATTCAATATAACAAGATGTGGTGACATTTACTAACCTACCCATCTTTTTTAAAAGCTTAGACATATTAGTAGAAGATTACTTTTCAAAGCTATTAATCCTAATAGCTAGTTGAACTCCATGTGGAAAGGATATATATCTCTAAATCCAGTTACTTAAAAGAGGCTGTTGCCTTAATGCCCTGTTTCATGAAATATCTGGCAGGTTGAAGATGGATCTTTTTCTCTCGTTATATTTTTGTAAGGGCTGATTCATAGAAACCACATGTTCAGTATGTTTATAAAATGTCATTAAATGGATCATATTCTGATTTGAATTTCAAATCTTCAGAGAAAAGATGCCCCATTTCTTTCACTTTTTCTAGCTCTACATTTTTCAAGATGGGATAACAAGTTCAGGCAAATTTTTATAATTACATTATAATGCCCATTGTTTCATTTTTTAATCCTATTTCAGCTGTTTCCATTTCAAAAGACTTTTTGCATATTCCTCACAGTATGCTCTCTAGCAAATGAAATCTATGTCACCAACAAATATCAATAATTTATCAATAAGAAGAAACTCTAACAGTGTACAAACATCAATTTCTACATAGTGATATTTTAAGTGCATTCTAATGTGGCCAAACTGCATACATGCAAAAAAGGAAGCAAATAAGAAAGATAGGCCCCCATTGGTTTATTATAATAGTGTCTACTCACAGTGCATTTGTGTGGCTTTTCTCCTGTGTGTCTCCTCATATGTACAACTAGCATGTACTGGGCCTTGAATGGCTTCTGCTCTCGAGAACAATCAAGCCATCGACATACAAACTCCTTCTTCTCCCCATGTATGTGATCATTGTTTATATGCTGTGTGGATTTAAAAAAAAGAGTTCAGTTTACCATACTCTTGCTTTGCATTATTCCACATACATACATACATGCATACATACATACATACATACATCTTTGTGGCCAGAAGGGCAGAGATGAAGGGACATAGGCAGGTGAGGGGAGTTGAAGCAGAGGTGAGTGCGGCAGGGCAGGAGAAGCGTGATGTCCTCACCTAATAAGAGCACAGCCCTGCTGAACAAGTACAACCGGGACTACTGAAACTGTTGCTGCTAAATGGAATAGTCATGTGATGTTTAGCCTAATGACCACATTTCTTAGTGATGGAAATTCCAGTCTCAAGTAGGGTCATTAAGCGAGGACTCCCTGTATATTCATTTCCATTCTATTTAATGAGTGTTGTTATTTCTTTATGAACATTAGGACAAGGACAAGGAACATGGTTCTCTAAATATTGGTGAACATTCCTCACCATTGGCCATGCTACCTGAGGCTAATGGGAGCTGTAGTTCAGCAATATTTGGAGGGCCACAAATTCCCTACCCCTTTGCAAGTAATGGGACAAACCTTATTTTACATTTATATTTGTATTTTTTGGCTGGCTTAAGAAATTTTGAAGCTGTATGAGATGCTGCATTGATACAGTATAATACCAAAATGACATCTGGGAGTGAACAAGCGGAGTGTTCAATGGGTATCTGAATACTTAGCCCATCTAAATGCAATATCTCTTAGTATGCAATAGATACTGGGCAGGGTAGTAGTTTTTCTACTTACACAGCATTATTTTGCTCCTGTCACAGCCAACGTGAATTGTGGCACCACAATCCCAAGAACTCGCTTTGAAAAAAAGGAAGGGAAATTCTAATGCAGTCACCTTCCCTTTCTATCTTATATAGAAGGATGCTCTCCTATCTAAGGATAGCTATCTTATAGGATAAAAGTGCCTAGAAATTTAAGTGAACAAATAATGAATACTCTTTTCAGTGTTGTGTGACAGACCAGCCTTGCATTCTGAAGAACCAAAATAATGAAAATAATATAGGTCTTAAATAATATTTGTTTCTATCATTCTTTTTATTGATAAAACAATACCAAAGTGGAGATTCAACAAGTACAGACATTGCACTATTTAATACACTAAAAATAGCAGCATGTTTTAAATCACAAGGCAAGTTTAAAAATTCGTAACATAGGACGACGCAGCCAGATCAATAATAGTAAAGTGAAAGCTGCAAGACACAAATTAATGACAGGCCTGGGTAAATACATGCATCTTTAGCTGTATAGAAAGCTTACAACCAAACCAAACTGAACAAAGTGCTAATTCAACTTTCAGGATGTTTTTATTTGTGAACATCCTCTCCCAGGTTGCTGCATAGTAAATTCCAAGAGAATCCTTGAGAGCCTCATTAGATTGTAATATCTGCAAAATGTCTCCTGACTTAGCTGATATAGAGAAACAAAGTTGGCACTCATCAGTACATCAATTAATTTTATTCCTAATCTCCTAATGATCACTGCCATAGCTTTGTATAGAAATTGAACAAAATTGGCTATAGAAGGGAAGCCTGTAGAACCCCTTGTTACAGACTCTGAAACTGCTCTTGAGGTACGAAGAGAATCATTGCAATCCCATGTCCCCAGCTCCCAAACTACAGAGTGAGTACAGAACAATAGCATATTTAATAGTATTTAAAAGCTGCTGAGAGATCCACAGGGCTGCACTTCCCTGATTTTCTCCCTGTAAAGATCATCAGCCAAGGCAACCAAACCTGATCTTATATGGGGAATGATAATTTGTGCACCCTTAAGCCCCATCCCTAGAAACAGACATTAAAGTATCTGGAAGCTTCAACTGGTTCAAAATGCATCAGCCTGCATAGTTTTGCACAAGCCTAGACTTGCCCATGTGTCACCTCTTTTGCGGGAGCTGCATTGGTTGCCGATTTGCTTCCGGGTCCAATTCAAGATGCTGGTAATCATCTTTAAAGCCCTACATGGCTTGGGGCCAGGTTATATGCAGGACCACCTTTCCCCAGTTACATCCACCTGGCCCACCAGAGCAGGGAGGAAGGGCATGTTGCACGTCCCTTCAGTTAGGGAGGTACATCTAGTGGGACCAAGGAAAAGTGCCTTCTCTGTAGTGGCTTCCTCCCTTTGGAACAGCATTCCCCCAGATATAAGATTGGCCCCCTCCTTACTCCTGTTCTGGAAGGCCCTGAAGATGTGGTTCTGTCAACGGGCCTGGGAATCCCAGGCTGCTTTGGAGCCAAGCAAGTGGCTGGTATGAATGTGTTTGCTGCTGCCGGGGGGGTGTCTGTTGTGTTTTTATGGTTTTTAATTCTGTAAGCTGCCTGCAGTCACCATGTGTGAGTTGGGTGGGCTTATAAATCTGGAAAACAAACAAACAAATAAAAAAAAAGACTGTCCTGTAAACGTTAAAAACTGGTGCGTTAGAGCAAATTTCAAAAGAGAAACAATATTTCAAAATATACTATAATGTTCTGAATTTACTGACTTACAATGTTTATATACTACCTCCTTAAGCAAGTGGTTTTCAAAGCTCATTGCCATTACCAAACTTAATTAAGTCCAATTGAATAGATGGGGAAAGTTTGTCATGCTAATTGTCTCACTGATTTCAGTTAGGCTTCTCATGGGTATCTTAGTTTAAATGCTACCCCATAAAAAGCAACAATAGCAATTTTGAAATGCGGCAATAAAATCACAAACAATTAAACAGATGGTAGGTTAAATTAAAGTTGAATTTTGAGCATATGGTGTACATCCTATTTTCTATTTCTGGTAACTTCATACAACAGTAAGAAGAGCTGTCATTCATAATTGTCATAGGGTAATCAACAAAAAGATCAAAAGTCATATTCAAAAGAAGTTCTTCCCCTTTAAAATTTCTATACTTGTGCAAGCAAAGACTAAAGGCTGTTGATGTAAGTGTTCTCCTTCCTTATGGCTTTGTGTTCCCTGGGATTTTAAGAGAGTAAAGGACCACACCTATTCTGCAGAGAGATAAAAGAGAAAGGCTGAAGGAACAGGGTATGGCTGTTGGTAGAAGAGAGAAAGGAAGTTGAGTTGGAGACCTGAAGGAGAAGCCAGTTGTGTTGTGGAGGAGGTGAAACTGAACACCAACCATTTGGTGGAGTGACCAATGAGTCTCTGAAGCTAACACAGCTGAGTAAAGAGTAGTAGAGCCCAACAAGCTGAGAAGCCTTCCAAAGCTACAGACTAGCTACAGCCAGTCAGCCACACATCATTGTTTTTTCTCCCTCCTATGAACAGATAAGGACAGAGAGATGGCAAAGCAACTCAGTAAAAAGGAAAAATTACCAGGCTATTTTAGGACCCACTGAAGTACAGTGATGTTTAAAAGTCTGTGAACCCTTTTGAATTTTCAATATTTCTGCATAAACATGACCTAAAACATGATCTGTTCTCCATCCAAGTCCTAAAACTAGGTAAAGAGAATTCAATCAAACTTATGAGTAAATAACATTATACTTGTTCATTTATTTTTGAGGAAAATGATTCAAAGCTACATATTTGTGTGTGGCAAAAGTATGTGAACCTCTAGCATTATCAGTTCATTTGAAGGGGAAATTAGGAATCAGGTATTTCAATCAATGGGATGATAATCAGGTGTAAGTGTGGGAGGTCATGCCTTATTTAAAGAACAGAATTCTGGGTATTTACTATCAAAGTCTGATCATCACAACACAGGTATGCGGAAGTGTGTCATGGCTCAAGCAAAGGAGATTTCTGGGGACCTTGGAAAAACAGTTGTTGAAGTTGACCAGGCTGGAAAAAGTTATGAACTATTTCCAAAGGGTTTGGACTCCACCAGTCCACTGTCAGACAGGCTGTGTACAAATGGAGTTAATTCAACACCATTGTTACCTTCCCCAGGAGTGGTTGACCAACTAAGATCGCACCAAGAGCAAGATGTATAGCATTCCAGGAGGTCTCAAAGAAGCCCAGGGTAATGTGTAAGGAACTAAAGGCCTGTCTTGCATTGGCAAATGTCACTGTTCACAAGACCACCACCAACAGAACACTGAACAACAATGGTGGCATGGCAGGGCTGCAAGGAGACAGCTACTGCTCTCCAAAAAGAACATTGCTGCCCATCTACAGTTTGCAAAAGACCATGTGAATAAGCCAGAAGGCTATTGGAAGAATGTTCTGTGGATGGATGAGACCAAAATAGAACTTTTTGGCTTGAATGAAAAGCGTTATGTTTGGTGAAAGGCAAGCACTACATTTTAGCATAAGAACCTTATCCCATCTGTGAAACGTGGTGGTGGCGGTATCATGGTTTGGGCCTACTTTGTTGCCTCTGGACCATGATGGCTTGTCATCAGTGATGGAACTATAAATTCTGAATTGTACCAGTAAATTCTATAGGAAAATGTCAGAGTATCTGTCCATGAACTGATGCTCAAGAGAAAGTGGGTTATACAGCAAGACAATGACCCAAAACACATAAGTTGTACCACCAAAGAATGGTTAAAGCAGAAGAAAGTTAATGTTTTGGAATGGCCAAGTCAAAGCCCTGACTTAATCCTATAGAAATGTTGTGGTAGGACCTGAAGCGGGCAGATGATGCAAGGAAGTCCACAAACATCCCTGAGTTGAAGTTGTTTTGTATGGAGAAATGGGATAAAATACCTCCAAGCTGATGTGCAGGACTAATCAATAGTTATTGGAAATGTTTAGTTGCAGTTATTGCTACCCAAGGGGGACACACCAGTTACTGAAAGCAAAGGTTTACATACTTTTGCCACACACAAATAGGTAGCTTTGAATCATTTTCCTCAATAAATAAATGAACAAATATAATGTTTTTGATTTATTTGTTTAATTGGGTTCTCTTTATGATGTGTGGAGAAAAGGTCACCTTTTAGGTCATACAGTATTTATGCAGAAGTATTGAAAATTCAGAAGGATTCACAAACTTTTAAGCACCACTGAGTAAGGGCTGGAGTGTAAAATCCTAGGAAAAGGAACAGAATTCCCAGTCCTTAAAGAGAGGGCTATAGAAAGAGCTGTGTTATTACTGCCTTTATTGCTAGAAATGGTGGGCAGTTAAGAACATGGGGAAATATGTAACCTTGTTAAGTACTGTTCCTTATAAATATATCATTAGACACAAGTCAATTATAAACAACACATTAGGAGTGTATATTTTGTACAATAAAGCTACCTCATGAAAATACCAAAGGAAAAGCATTCAGCCTCCTGGTCTATGGTTTGTGCCATACCTTAATTGTAACCCACCAGAATACTGCACATCTATTACAACTCTCATTCTGCCTGTTTTGCACTGAAATTTCTTTCCCTCATTCTTCATTTTATTTTTATATTTATTTTTCTTTGAGACTAAGTAGATGCCACAGGAAATGCTACTAAATCCTTGTGAAACAGAGATTTTTCTTTCTTAAAATAAATCAGGCCTTTACAAGCTGATTTGTTTTTTTACTCAAGGGTTAGCCCAAGATGGAATTTTATTAAAGTGCTAAAACATGCATTATGATATCACAATATAAGCTCTGCCTCTTACATACTTGCATAATTTAGTAGAAAACTATATTGACCACCGCAAGGTTCTAGATTGCCTTTAGTGACTTGAAAGCAGCATTTACTTGATACCGAGAGGCTGGCTCCTTCCTCTATTGATCATTAACTCCATTTTTTCATTATGAGAATATTTTTTTGCAGGTCCACTCTGGCACTTCTGGTTTCCTTTCAGCTCCAATTCACATCTAAAACAGGATACATCTAATGATGTACCCATCTCCTCTGTGATTGAGGTGATGTCTTCAAGCCCTTGCCTCTTATTATAGAGAGGAAAGATTGAAGAAGAAAGTAGCTGTTTTCTCAGGAAAAAGATGTCACTGGTCATTATTCTTGGAAAATGAATGTGTTTTATATTAAACAAGGTATTCAAATACCCAGGCATTTCTTTTCAATCCCCAACCACCTGGAAAGAACAATGAAGGACCATTTCTGTCCAGGCCAACAAACTTGCAAATGCCATTTTGCACGATGCCAATTGTAACAGCAGCAATTATGCACCTGCCACAATAAAAATCTTCAGAGCAAAGGTCATTAGCCATCTGTTATATGGCACACAGATCTGTAGTCCCCATGATTCAAGAAATTTAGAATAGTCTAATTTTTTAAGACCCTTGCTGTGGGTCTCAAGATGTGCTTCCAACCTTTATTACATCTGGATACTAAGTAACCTCTACAGATTCTTACATTGTTTTGCTGCCTCAAACTCTGACTTAAACAATACTCCCCAGCTTCCCTGATTTTACAGGATAATTATAGATCAATATAGAACAAAGTTATAGATTAGGATCAGAAATTCTGTGGCTGATCCACTCAAAGTTTGACCTTGCTTGGCCTTGAGAGGGCCTCACTGGAACGGAAAACCACAGGACCCAATAACTGTTTCCAGAGAGAGCTGCTTACAAGTCCTTGCTTGTATGAGATGGCCTTGATTTGAAGAGCGTTCTCCTATGTCACCCAACATTTGGTTAAACTAGAATTGTATGATTGGGGGGAAGGGTTCATCAAATATAATCAATAAATCAATAAATGTTATATCCATCTCATACAAGTGTTTACCAGGTTGCCATAACTGCCAGACTCAATGCTTTGTCCTGTATGTTACTGGAAGGAGGTTTGTGCAAAAATCTTTATGCTCTTGCTACGGGAGAAATAGAGGCTGTTTCATACATGCTCCTGTTCTATGCTATTATCTGGCCAGGCACGCAGATTTAATATTGTTCTTTCTAACCATAGCAATGATAGTTTAGAAGAAATATTCTCTTTTTAGCTGATACATCTTTTCTAATTTTTAGAATGTTGCCACAATGTGATCAAATCACCATTGGATTTAATACCTTTATTGATTGACTGATTGATAGATTGAATTTATATAGCCGCCCATCTCACTTGCATGTGACTCTGGGCAACATACAGATTTAAAACACAAGCTAACAGTCACATAATTCAACAATTAAAACCAGTTTAAAAAACAGTTAAAAACTACAATAACAAAAAGACAGGGGAGAATGCAGTCTAAACTTATACACAATGCAACAATTTAATGGGTTCCACAGTTTCATGGGATCCCCAGGCCCAATGGCAAAACCAAGTTTTGAGGGCCTTCTGGAAGGTCAACAGGGTTGATGCCAATCTCATCTTGGGGGGAATGATGTTCCAAAGGTTGGGTGCCATGGCAGAAAAGGCTCTCTTCCTAGGTCCTGCCAAATGAAGCTCCTTAGCTGACAGGACTGACAACATGCGCTTCCTGCTGGACCTGATGGGATGGGTAGTTGTAATTGGGGAGAGGCAGTCCCTCAAATAACCTGGCCCCATGCCATGTAGGTCTTTAAAGGTCGTAACCAGCACCTTGAATTGGACCTGGAAGCAACTGGCAACCAATGCAGCTTGCAGAGCTGAGGTGTAACATGTACAGTTCTTGGAGCACACATAATGGCCCGCACTGCTGCATTTTCTGTCTGCTGAAGCTTCCAGATACTCTTCAAGGGCAGCCCCCATAGAGCACATTATAGGTAGATCTCACTGAGTGATTACCTTGGGCAGTGACTATTCGATGTTATGTGATGAAAAAGTAACTTTCTAACTAATGCCCGCATTTACGACCTTTGCAGTATCCCTATCACGTGTTCACTATTACAGTCAGTTAGTATGTATTATCTGTTTTTTTCTTTTCTGCTTTCGCAAAGTGGAGAGATAACTTAAGCAAGCAATCTCTTCTTGAGCTGTTTTTCTCTGCAGTGCAGTACTTCCTCTAACTGCAAGTTAACAAGCTCAGCATTGTGACCTTAATTAGCTGGCTCCCAGCTGCTGCCTGTAACTGATAAGACTTTAATCACTTTTGGGGCTCTGCGCTGTGTGTTAGGCAAACAGCTGGTACTAGTGCATTGCTTTTGATGTGTATTCCCCTTTGTGTGCCTGCTTACTCTCTTGTAATCCCTTCCTCTCCAATGAATGTAAATACAAACATTAATTCCTTTCTTGCTAATTATCCCCGTGTTGGGTAAGCATAGGGCAGGGAAGTGGGAAAAAAGGAAAACTGAAGTAAAATTGTAAGCAGTCATGGTCATGTGATTTTCCACTTAGCGACTGCATCAGCTTAGTGACCAAGCTGCCAGTCCCAATTGTGATTGCTAAAAGGGCTTTTTTTGTTTATTCATTCAGTCGCTTCTGACTCTTCATGACTCCATGGATCAGCCCACACCAGAGCTTCCTGTCGTTTGTCGCCACCCCCAGCTCCCCCAGGGTCGAATCCGTCACCTCTAGAATATCTGTACAGTAATCCATTCGGGAGGTGACTAGGGCATGAGTGACTGAGAGTAGAGCCTCTCAGTTGAATATTGTTGAAAGCTTTCTGTTGTCTTATTCAGATATATATTCTATTGCACTCAAACTCAGTGTTGTCTTCTATTTATATGTTTAATCACTCTTGCTCTTTGGCTGTAAATAAAGAAAGAAGAGTATAATGCCTGCAACATGAAACCACATTCTCCTTGTGTTGCCCAGTTCACTTAGCCAAGGCCAAACAAACGAACAACAAACCTTAAAATATAACTCTACATTTAATCCCAAATAAGAATCAATTTTAATTTTTAAAACTGGGAACAAGAGTCAAGCTTACTCAAACCCTGTTCACTGAAAACTTTATCTTGACTAGTTATTTTTTTTCTCCAGAGAAGATTTTCTTTTGAGTATATCTATGCATAATTGTCTACACAGCTTTTTAAATGGAATTTTTATTCTGGTATTTTATTGTTTATCCTTTTCACTATGGAATAAGCTTTAGTTGCCTAGGTGAACAACAGCAAATGTAGCATACAAACATTTAATAATATAAACAAATTAGAACATAGCAAACAAATCAAAGCCTCTAGGTGGCTGTCTAGTTCAGGTTTCAAATGCTGATATACAGTAAATTCTTAGGAGGAACAGCTCACTAAATCTGTTTTCCCCAAGTAGCCCATGGAAGAATCAAAATGCAGAACATCAGCACTTTATAATGGACCAAAAAATAAATGAACTTATGCTAACAATTATATGGTGGACATGAGGCAAAACGATGCATTTTTAAATAAAATTCAAGTTTGCATTCTTTTGTCATTGTTTGCTTTTCAGAGCCCTAATAATACACTAAACTGAGGTAACTGATTCTGTATAGTGTAATGAAGAGTTTATGTTTCAAATGCATTTCTCTAAGTATTACAAATGTACACTATAATATATAATATTACAATATATAAATTATACACTATAAATTATAATGATTATTATAAAATAAATTATTATGTAAGTATTATATTAGGGACGTGGTGGCGCTGTGGGTTAAACCGCTGAGCTTGCCGATCGGAAGGTCGGCAGTTCAAATCCGCGTGACAGGGTGAGCTCCCATTGCTAGTCCCAGCTCCTGCCAACCTAGCAGTTCGAAAGCATGCAAATGTGAGTAGATTAATAGGTACCACTTCGGCGGGCAGGTAACAGCGTTCTGTTTAGTCATGCTGGCCACATGACCACGGAAGTGTCTACAGACAAACGCCGGCTCTTCGGCTTTGAAACGGAGATGAGCACCGCCCCCTAGAGTCGGACACGACTGGACTTAACGTCAAGGGAAACCTTTACCTTTACCTAAGTATTATATTACATGGATCTGCACTGCCACAGTACATAGATGGCACTATTCTGAAAGTGAATCAACATGGAAGGGTTTATGTGTATTTATTTCCTAATGGAAGAACTGATTGCATAAAACATAATCTATTAAATAAACACACACACACTGAATTCTTATAAATTAAATTAAGAAACTTATCAAACCCAATCAAAAGAGGGCAAGAAAATAAAAATAAATGCAAGTTTAAAATTATCAGAACTGCACAACTCTTAAAGTTTTTGCTCATTTGCAAGAGCATCCATTTCTATACGATCCCAAATCCTTCTGATTATTCCTGTCTGTGCTCTTTCCTTTCCACATAGCTAATACCCATTCTTTCCACTAATGATTAATACAGGAGCTATATTGAAAGCTTCTAACTTTCAGAAAGTTATCACAGGTAAGAGTATAATACCACAGCTCTATTTCTTCCCCTCATTTTTCCTTATTAACATTTAGTCTAATGTACTAAATGTAAATGTAAAGTACTTGAAAGCCACCATTCCAAACTGAGAAAACTGGATAATTTTAATAAATATTTATAATATAAATGGTATGAAAATAATTTTAAAGATATGTTTACTTTTACAGAATCACATATTTTAAGTTCTGCATGAAGTAATTCATATACCTATCACTTGTTGATTCTGTGCTCCTACTAGTTAAACTAGAGTTATATTCAAAGGTGCAGATCTTAAGTATAGCAGTACCAGCAAAGGACAGTAACTCAGCTTTTTATTATCTCCATGCAAATAAAAAATATTGGAGTGCATGAAATAGAAATAACATTTTGTTTCAGGTTTCACTAGAACACTTCAGGTGTGTTATATTCCGTTACTTAAGAGTTCTGATGGAAGAAAACTTCAGACATTTTCATAGAAAACCATAGAAAACAATGGCAACTTGAAAGAAACACCTTCCCATATTTTTGCCCTAGTGCCACAAAAGCAGGTGGATCAGTGCTATGTCCTACTTTTCAACTACCTGACAGAAAAAATGGCTAAAGAAAAAAATGAGATTAAAAAATCCCATAAACAATGGAAACAATGCTTTTTGCAGCCTCGTGTACTGCACAAACAGCCACATACATAAACCCAGAAAAGAAGCAGCAACAATGCATTCACTTCAACAGCTCAGGCCATGAACCACCTAAGAAAGACAAAACTGCATTTTTCAGGCTATTAACTAATGGCTTCCTTCTTAATACCCATCCATATAGAACTATGTGCAGGAAACAGTATTTTTCCTATGTCCAAGATATTTCTTCATTTCTGAATATGAGCTGAACTGATTTTTAAAGTAATTTCTTTTAAATGGAAATTCATGATAAAATTACAAAAAGGCAACATGCACCTTTAGGAATATTCCATGCATGTGTGGGCTGTAACATTCATAGCATTTCTCTCCTACTGCTCAGAGCCTACTTGATGAAAGAAATGTCTCAATATTGCGCTAATAATATATAACATACCATCTAAGTTTATTTTATAGAATCATCTCTGAACAATTAGAAAAAGAGGATTAAACTACCTACATAGGAAGTCTCTAGAGAGATTTCCAAAATTAATATAAAATAAATATCTATACTTGCTGCCTCAATATATTGAATTGAGAATATTAGGTCATAGGTAAATGTCAATATTTTTTTACCCATGAAAACTTATGCTTTTTAATAAAATGTGTTAGTCAGAAAAGTTGCTACCAGATCCTGATTTTTTATACCATCATCAGACTTTCTGAGATCACAAGGAATCTTAGGAGTAGATTCTGATGAAGAGAAAGAGCCAATGTTTGTTCTCTTTTCTTTCTCACTTTCTCATATTCATTTTGATATATTTCCAGCTTCTTAGGGACCTTAGAAACTGGCTTGTTCCTAAACTACAAAACTCTGCTCAAGTGCACAACTAAATAGATTATTAAGCAGCTTGATACCTACTATAACAATGTGAGAATATATTCAAACATACAAAGTAGCAAATAGCTAGGAAAATAATGTATTTTTCCTATGTCTTCCTATATTTGTTCTGGATTTGTGTCACTGTCCACACTCCAAAGTTCTGGAGACATTTTATGTTCATTCAAACCCAACTTTCTTCTCAGTTTTGTTCTATAGGACCTATAAAATTACACATGTATCTATTAAAATACATACTAGCTTTCAAATCTCCCATTACAGTCTAAGATCTGCCTTTCTTCTGGAATGCAGATCATGTTGCTATCATACACAAAACTTGCAACAGAATTCCATTAAAAGTGTTGAAAACTCTGACATATTTCCAGGTTCTTATATTCTGATAATTGCCTTTACATTCTTCATGGGGTATTTGACTCCCATGGTCTTGGCTATGGAGGAGAATCTCTAGACCTTAGTCTATAAAACAAAGACTCTTCTGAAATAAGAGTATTATATAAAACCTAAGCTTTAGCATGAAGCATTATTAGGATTTACAGAGTTTCAATTTATAATGTTTTAAACCTTATTACATCCATGAAATGTCACATACCAGGGAGGACATCAGAAGGATTTTTTCCCCCTAACAAAACTGAATGTTGATGTGGTGGTCTTTCTCTATTATGATTATGGAAAAAGAAATCTCATGTCCTTTTGAACTATTATAGACCTGATAATGTTATTGGCTCCTCTTTGGGACAAAATTAATCAGCCAAGGAGCTGAATGGAACAGGTTTAGGAACTCAAAGGAAGGTTTTTGTTTTTTTAAAAAATAAAGCCAGGCTATTTATTTTTTTCTTCAAGAGGATTTGATAAAATCCACGTGATAAATCTCTTGATGACTGTCATGGATGAGACCTATATGAAACCTCTATATAAAAGGGAAGTGTATCTTTAAATACAATTTGCTGCAGGGGAAAAAAAAGAAAGGATTGTCATCATCTCTATGACTAATTTGTCTATACCCTGGAGGATCTAGTTGGTTATTATTAGAAACAAAATGCTGGTCCAGCTAGACCCTTGAGCTAATCCAACAAGACAACTCTGATGTTATTGAACAAAGCCTGATAAAAAAAATATGCCCATAATAATACTGCATAACAGATTGGGTTGTGTCCCTAATGTACGATAAACCTCATAGTGCTCAACTGAAATTTCTGTTGGTTAAAAAAAATAACTTAAAATCTGGGGAGATCACCAGGTTTAGATAAATTTATCATTTGAACAAAGTGTGAATTACATACATGGTATCCTGTACAGAGCACACAAGAACCAGTATCTAAAGTTTATTTTCACATTTCTACTGAAGAGTAAGTTCTATGTATTAAATGAAAGCTGATTTACAGTTTCCTACGTAACAAACAACTGATGCAATATGATTTCTCCTTCGTTTATGACTGCCATGCCAGTGTGTAATTTGGATTATCTGTCTCTTCTCACTTGCCTCAACAATAAACAGTTGCTGTGATTGCACAGATATGATAATACCGCCACACATAAATACATTAGTTGGTATGTGCTTTATGTAACATGTGGAATAAACTACTGCATCACGGTTTGCCTGCAATACTGACTTACCTGGAAACTTCCTTAAATTGAATGGGACTCATGCATAGTCCAGCACAAAAGTAGACTAGGCAGTTTCAGCAATAATTTACGGCTATAATTTCCACCTCACCTAAACTGAGTGGGAGTGAGAAGAATGACCTAATGCATAAAACTTTAAGCTCTTTGCAGGCTCTTAGAAAGTATCAGTTTCTACAAATCCTTAAGGCGGACTGAGAATTTAAACTTATTTAAATTCTGAGGCATAAGCAGGGTATATTTATTTCCAGAAATTAAAAAAAATAAATAAGCACAGCTGTATCTCCATGTTTAAAGGTCAACCCCTCTGCTTTTTTCCTTACTTCTATGAAAGAGCAAGACTGTCCTCCATATAAGAAATAAAAGCAGCAGCATTCCTTGAAATCCTAGGAAACAGTTGAAATACGTGGACAATAATAGATAAAATCCTCATGAGAGAAAAGCCAGATTTTTAAAAATAATTTTTATTAGAAATTTTTACAGAGATAAAAGATAAACATAAAATAATATAAAGCAAGATTAAAGAAAAGAAAAAGAAAAATGAAAAGTTCAAGGTGAGAAATTAAGAACTGATTAAAATATATATATAAAGAAACTACTTCCAATCTTTTTTACAGCAGTTACAAAGGTATCCTCTCTCCTCCCTCATTAAAGTTACATCAAAATTCACTTCTTCCCATTCAACTCTTTTTAATCAGCAAATCCATAAATCACCAATTCATTTTTTTCCTATTTTCAGCAAAAAATCCATAAAAGCTTTCCAGTCTTTTAGAAAAGTACTTGTCCCTGATCAAACAGGTCATTTTTACCATTTCTAAAAATTCCATCATCTTCACAATCCATGTGCGTTTTTCAGTATTTATCCATCTTTGGTCATATAATAGTCTTGCTGCAGTTACCATATACAAAATCAATCTTCCATAGGTCTTTTCTAATTGGTTATTCATAAGTCCCAGTTAGAAAAGCTCTGGTTTCATCTGTATATTAGTCTTGAAAAGCCAGAGAAATTCAGGCGAATGTACCACTTCAGACTGGTGCTTGTTAATCCAATTGTATTTATGTATTATTCTACATTAAAAATTCCCACCTTCAGGAACATAATTATCCATGGAAAGGTTCTAGATTACTATTTCATCTGACCTATTAATTTTCTATACACAGAAGCCAGAAGAAATTAGTTAAATATAGAATAAGCCATCTGCAGTCTGAAACAATATAGCTCCAAGAAATGAGCATGACATGGTTACTCTACGTGGCTCCTAGGTAAATGGAAGAAGGAAACTCCTGAGTTAATTTTTGTTATTTAGTTAAAAAAAAAGATAATCGGTTAATTTCTATTTAAGAGAGAAGAAAGCATATGCATACACATGCTGGTAAGATTGATAGCTCATGTGCTATTGCATTTTTATATTATAGGGACCTAGACTTAACCTTATTAACCTTAACCTTAACTCTCTTAGTTAAGACTACAGAAATCACGGAGAAAGGTTAAATACAGTTCTTAAAATCAGTGCCCAGAAAGAACAGGTAAAATAGTAAAGCCTAGTGCATGCAATATGTAAAGCAGTTGCATGACTCTGCAAATACCTGCTTTTCTATGTGCTGATCAATGATCCTAATTGCAATTCATTTGTCCTAATTGCAAAAGAAAAGAAAAGAAAAGAAAAGAAAAAAATCCTAATAGCAAAATAATAGTGATTCCGGCCCAGTATACATAATGGGCCAGAGTCACTATAGATACAATCTCTCTCTTTCCCCATATAAAGGTAGGGAAATAGGTCATATCTGTACTAGGTTACAGATTCAGTTATCTTCACCAAAAAGAAACGCAAGACAAAGTTCTATTGCTTCCAGAACCCTTTCAGATTTATACTTTTGTCCTTTCCTACCTTGAAACGCTTACAGCACTACTAATATATATGAGTTGTGTAGCTCTAACTCCAGCCACTCAACTCGTCTTTCTTGGATGCCTGTCTTATAATTCTCTAGTCCTTACAAAAGAAATATAGAGTTCCCAAAACAGTGATGGTCTTTATCTTTATCAGGTTTGATTCTCTACCCTGAACAGTATTAAAGGGTACCCAATTTTTTTTTTTTAAGTATTTGTACCCTAAGAGAGGCTTCCTACATTAAGGAGATTTCTCTTGGTGTTTATTGTTATTTTTGTGCTTAATATTTTTCTTGAAAAAATTCTTTTTAAGCTTTAGATTTTGCTTTCCATCCAATACTAAGGAGGGCTGAGAGTATATTATCATCTCCCTGTTATTATTTTTGTGCTAATTTTGAAGCTTTTAGCATTTTTCCTACACGTTGAATCTGCCATTCTGAACTTTTACTTTCCTGCTGCTACTTTCTGTGGTGAACTGCCTGACCTGTTAGGTCATCTAGGGAGAAACTGCTTCTAGTGTCCCACTTTCAGAAGGTAAAGGGAGCTAAGGCCCTTGGTAGCAGCACTAGTTCTCTGGAACAGTCTCTTTCTGGAAATCAGGCTGGCTTCTCCCTGATTGTGTTTAGAAAGATGCTGAAAATGTAATTCTTCAACTAATCAGTTTGGACATCTCTACTTTTGTTTTGTTGATTGTGGCAGGATAGGAAGGAAGGAAGGAAGGAAGGAAGGAAGGAAGGAAGGAAGGAAGGAAGGAAGGAAGGAAGGAAGGAAGGAAGGAAGGAAGGAAGGAAGGAAGGAAGGAAGGAAGGAAGGGGGCAAACATAAAGGTAGAAATGAGGTACATAAACATTTGCTATAAACCACTCATTGTCACATGATCACAAAATACAAAAAACATTGGTCTATAAATCTGGATGGGGACATTTTTTTCCTAACTAGAGCTTTTACTGTTTACTGAAATGTTAGCCGTAATAATAATAAGGGTTATGCCTTCATTATATGGAAAACAGCATTAAGAGATGAAAGTTATTATGTCTGTATGGTTCCCTTTGAGGAATCTGGGTATGAATATCCAAAATTATACTGATAATGTTTTTCTACTCTTTTGCTTCATTGGGAATAGCTCAGTTATTTCTTTTCCACTGTATTATCTTAGAAAGAGCTTCCAAAATATTTTTGAGTTTGCTGGAGGTGACATTTTTATGGACGTTCTATATGTGTGTGAGAAATAAGAAGGAAAGACTGTTAGAAATGTTTTGAATAGGACTTAATGAGTTCCTACACACATCTTGCATAGAATTGAACGTACAGCAATCTTTTTACTATAGTATAATAATCATTTAATATGTTGAATAAGATGTATGTTAAGTATTTAATAATTTCATATTAATTTGGTGGGAGTAGACACTTTTGTTGCTAAACAAACAATTCCAAACTCTCACCTGACCTAAACATCAATAGTTAGATGTTTTCAGATGACAGCACAGAAGGTTTTTATTTCTGTATACCTCTTTCATTATTTAAGAGAGCCAGTTTGGTGTAGTAGTTAAGGCATCAGGCTAGAAACTGGGAGACTGTGAGTTCTAGTCCTGCCTTAGGCATGAACCCAGTTGAGTGACCTTGAGCCAGTCACTTTCTCTTAGCCCTAGGAAGGAGGCAATGGCAAACCACTTCTGAAAAACCTTGCTAGGCAGTCTCCAGGCATCAAAAACTGACTCAATGACACCCAAAAACCCAATATAAAACAAAACCAATTATTTAAGGCCAACGTGCTAATGTACACATCAGCAGTGTCCAGTCTTCCCTTTGCTCAGTGTTTCTACAGAATAATTTACTTTTCTTTAAACATACGCACAGACATACACCCTTATTCCTTACTGCTACTATTATCAATTTAAAGATAAGGTTACTCTTTCAATGCCCATTAATTAGTTGTATTGGTGTTTTCATCAGCTATCCTTGGTTAACATGCCACCATGTATGTTTAAATATATTTAAACCATATATGTTTAAATACTAAAGATAAAGAGGTCCCCAAGGATTTATTAATTGTTGGGCACTGTACAAAGTAAATAGTGTATTCATGGCTAAATATATTTTTGCAGCAATTTAAACACAGTGAGGCAAACACAATATTTTGGAAAGAGGAAAAACTGCCTTATTACTTTCCCAAGCTATAGGAAAGGACTTACACTTAGGCATGCACTCAGTCCAGTTGGGGTGGTGCAGTCATCTGATATTAATAATAAATGCAGCCATTGATAACGTATTACGAACTTCCTTTTAATCTATGATAAATTATATGCAGCATTTATACATGCTAAAATAAATATACTTTATGTAGCTTACCCTGAAAAGCAATTGCTATAACTAGATTTAAGTCTCTGGGTGTTTCTGTGGGCCTTGAAAACTTGATTGCTGTATATTAGAAGGATTTCATTCCGATGAGAGCATGTGTCATTGTTGCTTAATATGAGATATTTGTATATACAAAGTACAAAAAGTCAGTTAACAATAAAAAGTAGTCCAAGAAATTGTTACAGGTCACAGTGCCTGAATAAGAAAACACATTACGTGGTCACAAGCTAACAAGGTTAGCTACCTGAAATTACTGCGTGTGCCTAGGGTCCACCATAATCTTAACAGAAAGTCTTCCTATATCATACAAATCTATGTTTTATTTATTCATGGGTGGATGAATAAGCCACAATTGGCTGAACGCACACATCAAATCAAAACCAAACAAATCATATTATAGTAATGTGTAATATGTAAACTAGCCATAGAGGCTGTTCAACACTGCCTTATATAACTGGCAGACAACATGGGACCAAGTCTTATAAAGTTAAAAACTAGAAATGTGGCTTTCTGTACCTGATGAATAAACAAAGTAATATCTCCTTGGCACTTCAGGCTTCAAATCACAAATTAAGCTTAACTAACTTTACAGAATGTGGCTACAAAATAAGCATTCTGAGTCTGATTCCTGAAAAAGTATCCTACAAGTTAGGACATACTCATAACAAGGAGGCTTGAATTGGCTTTGTGCTTTCATACATTACATGACAAAATTACATGTTAGTTTGATGCTGTCCAATGATATTGGACAGGAAACTGTTAGGGTCCCTCCAGAGTGAGTAAAGGACTCTCTCCCCAGGGTAAGAGATGTGGGGGGAGTCCGGGAGTGTGTGATTGTATAAAAGAGCACTCACCTCCTGAGTGAGAGATGGGGTGGGTGAGGAATGAATGAGTGGTCACCCGCGTTGACCAGTAAGAGAGGCCGAGGCAGGGGCATAGTGAATGAGGGGGTGATGGTTGGGCTCTGATGGCGCCAAGAGTGAGACCTGGTGCGCCAGAGGGCCTACCAGCGCCCTGTGGGCGATTGAGGGTGTGTGAGGACGTATGAATGGATGGAGGGAGCCCTATTTCGAGCCAGGGACTCTGGAGGTCCAAGACTGGGGGAAAATGGATTAGGAGTCTCTGGGGGCTGTAGGGCAGGGCACATCATTGAGCTGGTGACGGGCAGGGGATGCTATGGCGGGAGCCAGAGGGTGGGCATTCTTTGGGGAAGACGCCCCCAGTGTTTGTTACCAGTGGTGTGTTCCACCCCTTTGTGCTCAGACCCAGGCCCTGGTCAGCAGATCCATAGGGGCCCTGGTTTTCGACTTGCTGCTTAACGCCAGGTCAGTCAACAACAAAGCCCCCCTCATATGTGATTTGATCACTGAGGAGGGGGCAGACCTGGTGTGTATCACCAAAACCTGGCTGGGCCTCGAAAAGGGGGTGCCCCTTTCGGAAATGTGCCCGGCTGGGTTTACAGCATGGCACCAGCTGAGACACCAGGGCAGGGGAGGAGGGGTGGCTGTTGTCATCCAAGAGTCTCTAGTGGCCTTCAGGGCCTCTGCTCCACAAGTTGCTGGCTGTGAGACCCTGTTTTTCAAGATGGGTTCCTGAGAACAGTTGGGAGTGTTGCTATTGTACCAGCCTCCCTACTGCGCAGCAACCTCCCTGCCTGAGCTGCTCAAGGCCATCTTGGGGGTGGCGTTCCCCAGGCTTATGGTTCTGGAGGACTTCAACCTGCCAGCCCTAGGGCGTGCCTCGGAAGCGGCTCGGGAGTTCATGGCTACCACGGTAGCCATGGGCCTGTCCCAGTTGATTTGGGACCTGACTCGAGACAGTGGCCTCACCTGGACTTGGTTTTCTTGTCAGAGCTGTGGCAACGTGATCTGAGCAGAGAGTTACACCTATCCCCCTTGTCATGGTCAGGTCATGCCCTGGTGACCTTGAGATTCTCTTATGCCTCCCCCCTCCGCAGGGAGGCAGGACCCATTCAACTGGTCTGCCCCCAGCAACTGATGGACTCAGCAGGGTTTCAGAGGGAGCTGTGGGTTATACCCAAGGATCTGTTGCACAGTCCAGCGGAGGCCCTGGCTGCTGCCTGGGCAGCAGGGGCTTTGGACAGGATTGTGCCTGTGCAACCTCTCTTGTCCCATAGAACCTGACACTTCCCATGGTTTATAGAGGAGCTGAGGGTTCTGAAGAGGGTTAAGAGACGTCTAGAGCGCCGTTGGAGGAAGACGAAGACCAAATCCGACTGAACACACGTTAGAGCCGCTATTAAGGCCTACCTTGTGGCGACAAGAGCGGCAAAACATCAATATTTCTCTGCTCTTATTGCGTCCGCAGAATGCCGCCCGACGGCCCTGTTTGAAATTACTCCATCTCTTTTGGGGAATGTGGGCCCAGTGACCCACCTACACCCACCTGCGGTTTTCTGAGCATCTGCAGGACAAAATCACTCGGATCCGCTCCAAGTTAGTTTCTAAGCATGAGGGAGATACCGGGGGAGCATACTTACCCAGTTGTCTAGGAACAGTTTGATCCTGTTGGACCTGAGGAAGTGGACAGGATCTTACAGACAGTAAATGCCACCACTTGTCACCTAGACCCATGCCCCTCCTGGCTGGTAAAAGTGGCTCAGGAGGTGACATG
Organism: Candoia aspera; assembly: GCF_035149785.1. Classification (NCBI taxonomy): domain Eukaryota; kingdom Metazoa; phylum Chordata; class Lepidosauria; order Squamata; family Candoiidae; genus Candoia; species Candoia aspera. The sequence goes on from NC_086156.1 coordinate 54,810,003, forward strand.
TGTCTAGGTCCAGGTGATCGTTAATACATCTCTGGGAGAGGGGAGTTCCCAGCTGCCTTTAAGGAGGCGCTGGTACACCCCCTCCTCAAGAAACCATTGCTGGACCCTACTGTTCTGGATAATTTTTGTCCCTGTCTCCCACCTCCCCTTTTTGGGGAAAGTGGTTGATAAAGTGGTGGCTTTACAGCTTCAGAGGGTTCTGGAGGAAACAGATTATGTAGACCCCTTTCAGTCAGGTTTCAGGCCCAGTTATGGGACAGAAATGGCATTGGTTGCGCTTATGGATGATCTCTGGCAGGAGTGGGATGGGGGCAGTGTATCCATCCTTGCTCTTCTTGACTTCTCAGCGGCTTTTGATACCATTGACCGTGGTATCCTTTTGGGACAGCTCAGGGAGTTAGGGGTGGGTGGCGTGGTTTCGTGCTGGTTCACCTCCTTCCTCCAGGGCCATTCCCAATTGGTGGTGATAGGGAGCAAGAGATCCGACCCTTGACCCCTCCTTTATGGGGTGCCACAGGGTTCGGTACTCTCTCTGCTCCTTTCCAACATCTACATAAAACCGCTGGGTGAGGTCATCTGTCACCATGGGGTGAGGTATCATCAATATGCTGATGATACCCAATTATAGATCTCCATCTCGGGTGAAGTAAGTGATGCTGTGACTGCCCTCTCTCAGTGCCTGGGGGCTGTAGGAGTCTGGATGGGGAACAACAGGCTTCAACTGAACCCTGGTAAGATGGAGTGGCTGTGGGTTAATGGCTCTTCTGTACCTGGGACTTTGTCATCCTTGGTTCTGGATGGGGTTGCACTGCCCCAGACAGACCTGGTGCATAATCTGTGGGTACTCCTGGACTCCTGGCTCCTGCTCAAAGAGCAGGTGGCAGCCGTGGCCAGGAGAGCCTTTGCGTAGCTTCATGCTGTGCACCAGTTACACGCTTTCCTGGATCGGGAGGCCCTTTGAACAGTCACTTATGCCCTTGTTATCTCCCACATAGACTATTGCAATGCACTCTACATGGGGCTACCCTTGAAGAGTATCAGGAAGCTTCAGCTGGTCCAGAATGCAGCCATATGAACTGTTTTTGGTGCCCCTAGATGGGCGCATGTAGAACCGCTGCTGTGCAAGCTGCATTTGGTACCAGTTTGCTTCCAAGTCCAATTCAAGATGTTGGTTATCACCTTTAAAGCCCTACATGGCATGGGGTCAGGTTACCTGAGGGACCATCTCATCCCCTTTACATCAGCCCATCCAACCCGATAATGCAGAGAGGGCATATTACGGACCCCATCTGTAAGAGAATTTCATTTGGCGGGGTCCAGGAAGCAGGCCTTCTCTGCAGTAGCTCCTGCTCTGTGGAACACACTGCCCCTGGAGGTGAGGTTAGCCCCATCACTCCTGGCCTTCCAGAGGAACCTGAAGACCTGGTTCTGCCACCTCACTTGGAATAGAGAGGGGAGTAGCTCCACATGGGGATGGCTGATACCGTAGACCACTCCCCCCATGTATAGACTGTGTCAGACCCACCTGCCACTTATTTTTATTTTTATTCTTATTTTTATACTTATTTTAAGAGTAATTATATATTTATATAATGTATTTTATGTTCGTTGTTTTAATTGATGATTTTATTGTTAACCGCCCAGAGTTCCCTGATGGGAGGAGATGGATGGGGATAAATTCCATGTTTCAAGGCAGGATCTGGCACTGAGACAACATTGATCATGCTTGTTGATGACCGCTGGTGGGACCAAGATAGGGGTGTTTGTCCTTGACCTCTCAGTGGCTTTTGATATCGTAGATCATATTATGCTTCTGGACCACTTCAGGGTTTGTTTTGCAGTATTTTTTCTCCTTTTTCTGTCACGGATTAAACATTTACATAAGACCACTGTAGGAGGTTATCTGACAGCATGGGGTCAGGTGTCACTAGAATGCTGATGACTATCAGTTGACCTCTGGCTGACCAAGTGATGCTCTTAATATGTTGTCCCAGTGCCAGAGGCTGTAGCGGGCAGATGGATAAAAACAGGCTCAGACTCAACCCCTGCAAGAATGAGTGGCTTTGAGTTCATGGATCAACCATGTCCTGGGACTGCCATTTTTAGTTTTTGATGGGGGCATACTTTTCCAGAACAGAACCAATATATAATTGGGGGTCTTCCTGGTCTCACAGTTCTTGCCTGAAGAACAAGTGGCAGCCAAAGCCAGGAGAGCTTTATAGATTCATCTTGTGTCAACTACATCCTTCCTGGATCAATGGACCTTGTTCATAGCTATTAATGCCCTAACCACTTATTTGCACTACTGTAATGTGCTCTACATCGAGTCGCCTTTGAGAACTATTACAGCTAGTCCAGAATAAGGCTGGTGAGAAGATTTGGGCACTTCTCTGTATGCCTGTATAACACAACTACTTCACAAGTTCACTGACTACCAGTTGGTTTCCTGGTTCAACTCAAGGTTATCATCCATAAAGCCCTTCATTATTCAGGGGCTGGTTATTTATGGGACTACTTTTCTCCAATTATCTCTGTCCATTCTATAAGATCTAACAGGGAGGGCATGCGTCAGATCCTGTCAACTAAACAGTGACATCTTGTAATGGTACTGTATGTGGGAATGACCTTGGGAAACATCTCAGAAGGGACCGTCCCTAGTTTCTTGGGCTGTAAAGGCAACGGAGGAGAAATGTACTTTCAGACTTGCAAGATTCTGTTAATGTAACCTTACAGTAAAGTAGAATTAGTTCACCTGGGCGTGCTTCCTATCTGGACTATCTTGCAAGGCTGACATCAGTCTTGCAAGGCTGACATCAATCTTGCAAGTCTGAAAGTACATTTCTCCCCCGTTGCCTTTACAGCCCAGGAAACTAGGGACGGTCCCTTCTGAGATATTTGCCATGCCCACATTCCTTGTGTGGGCTAAGCTGCCTCTTATCCAGCTGTTCCCCTAGCTGTGGCTGTTCCCCTATCTCCCAAGGTCATTCCCACATATCATTACACATCTTGTGAGATCCGAGAGGTGTGCATTTTCTGTACTGCTCCGGTTCTCCAGAATAACATTCCCACCAAAGTCTATTTGATCCCAACTCTGCTGTCCTTTAGAAAAGCCTATAAAATTTGGTTTTTCATGCACGCCAGAGGCCAGGGTGATTTGTGATCCTGCCTGACTGATGATAGGTGGTTGAATTTTTTTGTTTGTGTATTTCCTCAGGGCACATTTCTGTATTTGACTGGGTGTTCTTGTGATGTTTTAATTTTGTATTCATGATCACTTTTAAAAAAAATTGGTGGCCTTATAAATCTAATATATTATTACTATTTCGTATGGGCATTGAGGTTAATAAAATACGCTGACTCTTAGATGATTTGCTGGGATGCAAGGTTTATACACAATTAGAACAAAGGACAACTTCAAACTTTCCACACCATGAAGGGATTAAAATTCATGAAATTTAAACAAAATTAGATATACCTAGCATGAAATGCTGTTGAGTTTTATAATTCAATTTGAATATGAATCATAAAAACTTTGTTTTTATAATTCTGACTCACTTATTCTTTTCCAGCTTGGATTTTCACTCCTTCTTTGCCCTATTTCTTCCCTTCCTGTCTTTGCATGCATGTCTCTAGCATCCCTCCTCTGAGCTGTTCTAGAAAGGAGAAATATCTGAGACACTTGGGCTACTACATCCATCAGAAAAAATAAGTGCTTTGGTATGCCTTCCTTTTTAGGGAAGGATAGGCAAAACAAGCTGCCTGCAGACATGCTGAATAAATTTGCATATTGCTTGACAATTGAAGTTCCTCATGTTCATTCTAGTTTGAATGACAGTTGGGTAGAGTCCACACTGGGTGAGTGTGGCACTGCCTTGTGAAACCTAAGGAAGTGGAAGTGAACCCAAGGAAGTCCTCCATAGTCTGAAATCTGCTACCTGTAGACTTGATACATGCCCCTCCTGCATTATTTGCATGGCTAGGGTGAGTATGTGCAGCTGGCTCCTGGATATAGTTAGTGCCTCTCTGAGGAACAGATAATCCCACTTGCCTTAAAGGAGATGGTAATGTGCCCTCTCCATCAATACTGCCAACTTCTACCTGCTCTCCAAACTTTCCTTCTTGTGAATGTGGTAGAGAATCTGGTATCAAATTAGTTACAAAATACCCTAGATAGAAACAGCATTGGTCACTCTGGCTGATGATCTTTGTTGGACCCTCAATGGAGAAATACCCCATTACCTTATCCTATTAAATCTCTCAGTGGCATTTAGTATCATTAACTGTGGTATCCTTTTGGATCACTTGCACGGATTGGGAAATAGGGACACAATTTCATGGTGGTTCTGCTCCTACCTCAGTGGATGTTTCCAAACAGTGGTCATGAGGTGTGGGGCAGTGCTTGAGTTCTTGGGAACTCCATGTAAGGTTTCTTGGTGTTTGGTGCTTTTCCCCATGTGATTTAACATTTACATGAAACTGCTAAGAAAGGTAATTTGCTAATTCAGGGGAAGTATCATAAATATACCTACGACACACAGTTATACATCATCACCCTGGGCTGAGCCAGAGATGCCATGAATGAGTGTCTAGAGGCTGTGAGGAGCTGGATAGGGCAAAACAAGTTAGGTTAAAACCTACCAAGACAGTTTTGTGTGTGTGTGTGTGTCAACAGACATCACTGTTAATCTTGTAACATCTGCTCTGGCAGTCTGGATAGTGTCACACTCCCCTTGAAGAAGTTGGTTTGTGGCTTGGGGTTCCCCTGAACTTGAGGCTCCTACTTAAACAGCAGGTAGAAGCCTCAGCCAAGAGAGCTTTGCCCACTTTTGGCTGGTGTAATGGTTATGTCCTGTCAGCCCTCCCATATCCCCACCTGGACCAAGATGGCCTGGCAATGATAATGTATATCCTAATCATTACTTTGACAATTGCAATATGATTTAGTAGGGCTGCCTTTGAGCCAAACTAAAAGCTCAAAAGCTATAGCTGGTATAAAATGCAGTGGCTAGACTCCTGACAACTCAACCTGAGAATAGTACCTATTTCTAAAATTGCTGCAATGGTTGTCAATGGGCTTCTCAGACCAGTTTAAAGTGCTGGCTATCGCCTTTAAAGTCCTCAACTGGAATACATCAGGAAATGACTGCCCATCCAGTTAGGTCATTTAAAGAGAACTTTTTGCAGGTTCTCCACCCCCAGCCTTCATAAGATTTATGGAGCATGGGCCAAGTGACCGAACTTTCCAGTGGTGACCCCTATTTTATCGAACACTCTATCTCTGGAAGTGTGGACAGCCTCTCCTCTACATTTTGAAAACTAAGCAAAGATGCTTTGTTCCAGCAGGTATTTGCCCATTAGGTTAATTTAATGGAATAATGCCTATGACGTAATTGATTTGTAGTGTTGATTTTTTTTTAAGTTATATATTATTTTTAGTGTGCTGTTCTAATGTGACTTTGTTGCTTCCCACCCAGAGTCCGTATGCATTGGGGTGGGCAGTAAATACTGTAAAATAAAAATAAGTGATAAATACTTATTTGTCCTGGCCCAAATGATAATGATTGTAATTAAAATGTATGAATCAGTTGTGCTGTAAGAGTATGGTATCAATCACTGCACTATGCAATATTATGAGCAAAATACAACTGAGGTAGAGTGGTAAGAATGAGGTCAATGACCTGCGCTACATTCCTCAGTTGACAGAGAGGGTTATGGAAGTGTAGTATTACGCACACATGTGAGTAGCAATTTGACCAGAAAGGAGCAACATTGACAAGGATCTGAGCAGAACAGTTCTACCGTGACCATGTGGATCATAGCAATCACAGGAAGTTCATGTAGGGATTTCTTCTATATAAATAAAATTAGAATTAATACTATCCTTTAATAGTTACAGCATGTTAACTTAAAACAAAAAGAAAAACAAACATTTCTGCTGTTTTAATTTCACAATATAAATTCAATTTGTCTGCTATGTGGTAATGCACCATAGGAATAAACTTGGACTACAAAGAAGAAATGAAAAATGAATACACAAAAGCCACATGTTTTCTGAACTGCAGAACTTTAACAGTAAAAATAGAAAATGTTTGAAGTATTTTCACTGCAGTTCAACACTGGATTTTGGAAACAGTGCAGAAGTAACTGTTAGATTTTACTGACAGGCTCTTTGAGTTACAATGTAGCTACATATTAGAGCAGCTTTATATCATTTTATATGAGAAGAGACAAACTACTTAATCCTATAACATATAAATCTAAGCAATATTGTTAGTTTCATGGAATGAAGCATGGAAATAGAGCACTAGTATTTTTATTAAAAATTTCAAATGTTCCATCTATCCAAATCCACATTATATAGTTTAGGACAATGTGTGTTTCTCTCATAAGACATGTGTGCTGTTAAGTTCATGCTAGCACAAAATAGCATGTATTTTGTGTATATTTATCAAATTTGCCTGAAATAAGGGGCAGTATATATCTGTAGTATTTGAAATTATGGCCATCCATCATGTTCTATACCGTGATTAGAAAACTATAATCTGGACAGCAAATTCACCTATCTCTCAGTTAACTAAGAGGCAGAAGGCACCGTGAAGTCACAGGAATAGAAAATATTGATCAAGATGGCCCATCAGTCTGACCTATGTAAGACAGTGTCCATGTATTTGTTCATCTGGAGCAGTCATCTATCTTCCCCTGCCCAGAGATTCTTAAACCCTATTTCCAACAGCTGTGCACATATCTTAAAAAGTACCAAAAATGTGTAAAAGCTGTACTTTAAAAACACTCAGAACTGAAGAGGAAATCAGTAGCTACAGTACACCAGATGTGTGCTCTGATCCAATGAAGCTATGTGCAGCCATATCTGAGCATGTGATCTTGTAAAAATTCCCATCCATCAGCAGTCTTGGTGTGGATAGTGAAGTGGGAAGGAAAAATCCAACCCATTATGCCTAAACAGTTGATCATGGGTTTGCCTGAGCCCCTGGAGGGCTGAAATTGGGTAGAGAATGGGCTGTCTCATCCCTTACTCTCTCCAGTTGCCATGAATTTAGGGGGGAAGTTTGAAGGAGAATTGTATTATGATCGCCTTGAATGTGAGTACATTCCCTACATGGTCCATGATCAAATAAAAGGCAATTCAGATCATGCTAGGAGTTGTATTGAATTCATACCTCATTGCATAGTAGCTAGAGCAGGGATGGGGCTGCCTGTGTACCACTGTCTCTTTCCATTTTGAGCTCTCTGCAGGTTCAGATGAATGCCAAAATTAGAAGTTCAAGAGTCTTCACTTTTAAAAAGAACTCAGATGGACAATCCCTGTTGGTAGCTAACACTGAATTGCCTAAATGGTTGGTGTATAAGCTAGGATTATGCACACTTGCTCTAGTTGGATTGGTCCAAATATTTAGTACTACCTCCAAACAAGTTTGAGTAAGTACAGTAAGTCAATAATGAAATTAAATTGGAAGGACAGCTAAACAAATGCAAATATCTGTTTCCAGGTACATTTAACTTCAGGTGCCTAAGTGATAATTTTTAATAATTTCACGTATTTATTTAGCAGCCTTGTTGTTTACCACCTTACAATATCTGAAGTTTAAAAAATATTTTGACAGCCAAGAATTCAGATGCTATAAATTAGATACTATAAATGTTGGAGGAGATCATGCTTCACCCTTCCCACCATGATGCAACTGGTTCCTCTAGGCTTGTCAGATACCCACACAGAGTCATTGGTTAATGCACAGCATAACCATGTAAAATCCAATATGTTTATGATCAAGTTACATATATTCTAAATGAAACTTATGAAAGTCAGAAGTGCATTAGACAATAAGTATCTTAGACCTGATTTAAACACAAAGCAAAATGAGATAGTAGAATTTGGAAATAATATAAGAAGCAATCACACTTAAAGTAAGGAATCAAGGTTTTGATTACTTTAAGTCTGAGAAATTCAATTTCTCTCCAAATGGATTGGCAGACAGCAGAACCCAGAAGAGAACAACCAAAAGTATATTTCATCTATAATATGAAGAGATGCAATTCACTCTGTTACCTCATTCTGCTGTGTGAACAGACAAAACAATGTTATTCATATTTCTAACACTATAGAATGTGATTTATTTCAAGATCTGCTACACGTATCCTGATTATTTGGCAGATTCACAGTTTACTGACATCCTTATCAGTGAAAAGATTGTCAGGAAAGCAACACTTGGTTAATGGTAATTGTGGATATTGTGTATGAGTACGGGTGTGTATAATGCATATATGAATGTAAAAGCAATTCTAAATGAATGAGAAAAGTATTGAAAAATTTGTGGGGGATTGATGAGCATTGCTCAGCTGTTCAATTTACTTCCATTTGAAAACTTAGCATTTTCCTACTGGTCACTTTATTTTCCACTGCTGTTCTGTCTTTTAGTGCTTCCCTGACACATGTAGGAAAGGGTAAAAGCTAATGAGTGTAGATGTCAGCACAATATAAATTACTGCAAAGGGAAAAGTTGATGCATGGCTCAGAATCTGAAAGTGGAACATCCACCATTGTTTGTGATTATGGATCACATCACAATCTAATAGCAATTTTTATTTAATCAATAATTTCCATGCTGAACAGACAGGCCTGTTACAGAGGATCGACATGCTGGTACTGATAACAACAGGGCTCTTATTAATCTTTACCTTGCCAGCTTATCAGTCAAACTACTGTAAAAACCACCACCAAGATGGATTTAATTTCTCCCCCCATCCTGTCTCCCACCCCTACTTCATAATTCTGCTCTTTTTCAGATACATAATGCTTCATATTTTATATATACAAAATATATATTTAAGGAACCTAGGGCATTATACAAAAAGGCAATTTATATTTAGCAATTTCTCAAATCAGTGGAACCTAGCCCAGTGCTCAGTACCATTATAGGCTAATAAATCATACTTTCTCTTTGAGATGTCAATCGCCAAAGCCCTTTGTAAAAATGTTGGCATCTGTAATTCAGTAAAGCCTTTTCATCTTGAAATAAGATGCTTCAGACTGATAACAAGAATAATCCTCTCTTGATCAAAAAAAAATCTGCATTTTACCAATTAAAGCTGCTGCCAGAAGCCAAACGGGGCAGCATTGAGACTCCACTGAAGTTTATCTCTGCTAAACACAAGGAGGAATACAGTTAAAGCTTTGTTTCATTTTCAGCTTGACTACTTTATCTCTCTTCAAGAACTGCAGCATCTCAGCCTTGGTGATACCACAAAAATAGTTTACCTACACTACAAACCACTGCAGCTACCTACTCCTGACAAAGACACCACCCATTCATTTTGAAGATTAGACATACAGCACCTTGAATAAAAGTCACAGTAGCATATGAGTTTCCAAAACAGAAAACTGCTGGATTTATTACACTATGATAACAGGATCAGACACATCCTTCTGTTAAAAAACTATACCAACCAATGGCACAGTAAAGCAAAACAAAGCAACACATGAAAAGCTAGCAACTGCTCTGTCCTCTAAAGTTTGATGTGAGCTTCAGAGTCAAATATACCTTTATCTTGGAAATAAGCAGCATACAAATCCAATGCAAAATACTAAGAATATAAAAAGAGCCCTATTAATCAGATCCAGATTCCTTTTAATCAACATCATTCCAACAGTGATTAACTACATTCTTCTGGGCAATTCTTAAACAAATAGCCATTATTATCAGCCATTATCTGCCCCATATATCTGATATTCAGACACACAGTCTTTGAATCTGTATGGTTCCACCTACTTGTAATTCATGCTTTTCTTATACTTTTCATCTGTGTATTTGTTGAATCTACTTTTAAACTAAATGTACATACATGCTGTACACTGCATCTTGTAGAACTAAACTTTCAATGTTAATTGTGCAGTACAGTATCCAAATATGACTTTTCTCTGTTGGACAGAAATTTTTCATTATATTACAAATCTTTTATCTACTCTTCTTCACAGCATGAATTTTATAAATATCCATCATCACTGAACTTCTATCAGACAAAATCCAGAGGAAATTATTATTAAAATAAACAGAAACCAAGAACACCATTTCAGATATAATAATTTTGTCCACACAAAAGCCATTTTAATGACTTGAGACCTCTTAAAGAAGCACCCAAAAGCAGTTTTAGGCAAGCCGATCTATTACCATCCTGAGGTTACTGTGAACCTATACAAATGAAGTAACAATTTTCAAGTATCATACTGTTCTAGCCTTTTTAAAAGCAATTTGGTCAACACAGAGCATTTATAGTGGTTCTTTCCATGTTGCAAATCCAAAGGAATGAGAGTTAGCTATAATCAACTAAAGATGAACACTTCATAACAAAAAGCAGCACTACATATTTAGTAGAGCTTCAGTTTATCCCACCCTGTAATCTTTGATTCAGAAATTATACTTTTATCTAAAACCAAGTGCAGTGAGTTTTCCCTTCAAGATAGTGTATGTGAAAGGACACAATTTCAGCCTGATTTGAAATGAAAAGTAATTTAACTAAATGGCAAATATATTTAAACAACAAAAAGATCTGATTATCAAGTTAATTATATTCCTGGTAATCTCTGTATCCTCTAAAATTACCTTTCATTTTGGCTGCTCTCACTAAAGGTGACTGACTGATCTACCTACCTACCTACCTACCTACCTATTGCAATCAGGTGAAAATTCATGCAATCCTGGATTTAGGAAATAGGCTGTCATTTTATTATTTTTGGAAGGGATGGGAATATACAACTTTTAAAATATAATGAACACCCATTCTTTTAGAAAGACCAAAATATGACAACACTTAGCTAGTTATGTTGTTTGCCCATTGTACTAGCATATCTGCAGAATGTATGACTTGGTTTACATTTCATTTGCATATCCCTCTTAAAAACTTTTAAAGTTTCACCAGCTACCATCCAAACCTTGAAAAAGGCCAATTTGGTTCAATTTTCTTTTCTTACATATTTATTCTAATAGGAGACAAAGAATAAGATTCAATTAAAAGTATGTGTAAAAAGATTTACAAGGTTACATTTGGTAACATAACATTTAAACTGGATTCTTAGTTTCTAAATGTACAGCATGTACATTAGCATGAGATGTTGATGTAGAACATGGATTCCCACTATTCTAAGTTGCATGAATAAAAAACAGAGGCTTGATTACAGGATCTGTAATGCCTGCTCTAGACAAAGAATTTATACCAATCAAAGTGAATATTTGTAGCTCAGGGTTGAACTGTGGAGTCCTTGGTGTACTCTGAGCCTTGTTGTTTTCTTGCAGACGTTTTATTGCCAGACTAGGCAACATCTTCAGTGCAAAGAGGGAGGGGGCCTTGCTCTCAGTTTATATACCGTGGCTTTTCCTGCTTGCGTTGGTAGGGGTGTTGTTCTCTCCTTGGGAGTTCTTTGATTGGGCTGTTGTTTGCTGCTTGGTTGATTGACTGAGTTAATAATTCCCTGATTAGGATGTATTGTGCTGTTTGATGGTTCATCTGGTGTTAATCCTAGTGTTGATTTTTGCATATCTGGGTGTTGATTGCTGGCAAGGGAGTGTCCTGGTCTTTTGGCTTTTCTATTGTCTCTTTTGAATGGTATGTAAATGTTGTTTACCTCTATGTGTCTGTTGATGGCTGCTTTGTCTGAGTGCCAGGCTTCCAGGAATTCTCTGGCATTTTTGGATTTGGCTTGGCTTAGGATGCTCACAGTTTCCCAGTTGAAACTATGGTTGAGCCTGTCCATGTGTTGTGAGATTAAGGAGTTCTCATCATGTCTTCTGACTGCTAGTTGGTGTTTGTGGATGCGCTCTGCTAGTCTTCTGCCTGTCTGTCCTACATAGTGGCTGTTACAGTCTTTGCATTGTATGTTGTAAATAACTCCTGTTTTTTCTTCTTGGGCTCTTGGGTCTTTTGGGTTGCTGAATATGTTTTGAAGAGTTTTAGTTGGTTTATGTGCTAGGGTGATGCCATGCGGTTGTAACAGTCTGTTGGTGGTTTCTGAGATGTTTCTGATGTATGGCAGTGCTATCCTTTTCATAGCTTCTGTTGGTTGGGTTGTAGTGGGTTGGGTGGTGAAGCACTTTTTGATAAAGTTGAGCAGGTATCCATTTTGTTGAAAGATGCTGTACAGATGATCTTTTTCTTTTTTCTGGTGTTCTGGGTTGCTGCAGTGTGTAAGTGCTTGTCTGAATAATGTTCTTCCACAGCTTCTCTTGTGGGAGGTTGGATTGTTACATTGGTAATGGAGCACTTGGTTGGTGTGGGTAGCTTTCCTGTAGACTTGTGTTTCTAACTTACCATCATTTCCTCTACTGATGAGGATGTCCAGGAATGGTAGTGAGTTGTTTTCTTCCTTCCGTGTGAATTTTATTCCATTAAAGATGTTATTGATGGTTTGTGGGTTTCTTCCAGTTGTTTCTTTTGCATTATGACAAAAGTGTCATCTACATACCAGATCCATACTTTGGGTTGTATGTGTGGGAGTGCTATCCTTTCCAGACACTGCATTACAATCTCTGCTATAAGTCCTGAAATCGGTGATCCCATGGGTGTTCCTTTGAACTGTTGGTATATTTCTCCATCAAACTGGAAGTAGGTTGTAAAGCAGAGGTTGACGATGTCCATTAACCTGGGTATTTCTATTTTGAGGTATTTGGCTAGGTCAGGTGTGTTGCGCAGAACTGCAGCTGTGGATTTTTTCGCTAGTGCCGGGTCTATGGATGTGAAGAGAGCTGTAACGTTGAATGACACCATGATCTCATCTTCTTCTATTTTTATGTTTTTGATTTTCTGGAGGCACTGTAGTGGGGAGTTGATAGAATGTTCAGTCTCCTCTGTGAGGTGTCTGAGTTTCTTTGTAAGCTCTTTAGCTACGTTATATACCCTCTAAATATATCATCTAGATCAGTGTTCCCCAACCTTGGCAACTTTAAGATGGGTGGACTTCAACTCCCAGAATTCCCCAGCCAGCCAAGAGTTGTAGTCCACCCATCTTAAAGTTGCCATGGTTAGGGAACACTGATCTAGATTACTAGAAGTGCTGCTTGTACATTTATCCCCAATTATTATATAGCCTTCAAAGAGATGTCGCACAATCACACCATTTGACAATTTAAAATGTAAAATTACTATTTCAGCAACTACTTTTGGATAGGGCTAGGAATATGCAAGGGTATGCTCTGTTTCCCTCCACTTCATTTCTCATGCTGGAGCAGAACCAGATAAAATATATTAAGTAGCCATTTAAATTAGAACTGGATTATCCTTCTAGAACAAGTGTAGCAAAATAAAATACTGCATGCCAAACAACTTAAAGAGAAAAAAAAAACTTCTGAGGAAGAAGCTGGCAGAAAGGGGACTTCATTCAATAACATGATTTTTACTGATTTCCCTGTTTTGCTTTTTATGTTACCTCCTCAATGAGCAATGTAATTTGCCAATAGTTATGCTAAATGTCTCCCAAGGCCATGAAAGGTATATGCACTACAAACATATATTTGCTTGCTTTAATGAGAAAAGATGCAGTCTGAAAGGGGACAGGGAATGTGCCAGGAGGTTACTGGCATCACAAGCCACACAGACAAAATTGCTATAAAGCAACCATGAGGTGTGTCTGGAATTACTTACCCCTGAGACCAAGAATACTCACACAGTTACTTTTGATGAGGGTTAGAGGTCTGGGATGCAATTTTCTTGTATATATTTTAACTAAAACATTCCACGTTATAGCTTGGCATGAGGAATGGAAAAACAAAAGGGAATAGGAGGCATTTGGGAGTAAGGATGTGACCTTTTGCTCTCTATAAACTAGAACAACAAAAGACAAACATTCTACACACTTAATCTTGGAAAGCCTGGTGCTTGGGTTTTTGCTTTTTTTTTTTTAACTGATCCCAGGGAATCATTGGTTTTTGCTACATTTACTCATTAATCAAGGTGAAATTAAACTCCAGATTGTTCCATGAAGCTATTTCCAAAACTTTGGCATGGATCCCTACCTGTTTCTACCACACCTACTGTCTGAGGCTACACAGCTGATTACAAACATTTCAGTAGAAAAGTGAAAATCTCTCCCTATTCCCAGCATACCAACATCTTACTTATACTTTCGTAAGGTATTCCCCACTGCTCTGCTTTCAACTATGACTTATTTCTCTTGTATATATGTTTTTTTTATAAATGTCTACACCTCTCAAAATAATCAGTATAGCAGACTAAGAATTCCAGAAGGAACTAAGTATCAAGCTACTAAGAACCTTGGAAGCTGTAATCATTTGAAGCTGGATAGGATTAGCAGCATTTTCATACTGCTAAACATAGAGAGGGGAATTGTATCATTCTGTGAGGCAGCAAAGTTGCCCTCTGATTATGACTTATGGATACCAGGAGCATTTGGGGAATCACCTTTGTTACCTTGGCAAACACATCCAGAATTTCCGTCTTCTATTAATATATCTTGTTGAGTCTATGGATGCTGGGAATGGGGAGGGGGAAATGACCAAATCTGTGAGATTGTACCATCACACAAATGCTTCAGCTTATGTACTTGTGTCAGATATCTGGACCCAAGTGAGTAATGGCAACATTTTTTTTAATATACAATTTTTATTAAAGACATTTTTAAAATAATAAAACAATACAAGAAAGAGAAAAATAAGGAAAGTAAAATAAGTGAAAAAAGTGAGAAAAGTGCAAAGAAAGAAATAGAAAAGAGAAAGAAAGGAAAGGAAAGGAAAGGAAAGGAAAGGAAAGGAAAGGAAAGGAAAGGAAAGGAAAGGAAAGGAAAGGAAAGGAAAAAGTTATAAAGAAATAGCTTCCAATCTTCTTAACAGCAGTTAAGAGTATGTTTATATTTTTCTCTCTAAGGTTACAACATAATTTCCTTCTTTCCATAGTCTATCCTTTCTAATCATGAAACCCATAAATCACAAGTTCATTTTTTCTTTTTTCAGCAAAAAGTCCATAAGGGGTTCTAGTCACTAATAAATGTAGTTATTGTCCTTTCTCTCATCAAACAAGTCAATCTTGCCATATCTGCTAATTCTGTCATCTTCACCAGCCATTCCTTCATTGTGGGTATTTCAGAGTCTTTCTATTTTTGTGCATACACGTAGTCCTCAAGTTACAATGGCAATTGTAGTCCCCCCGTAGGGGAGAGATGGGCAGTGAATAAATCTATAAAATAAATAAATAAATTGGAACCGGAATATCCAACGCTAAGCGATGCGTTCATGAAGCTCAAAGTCATGTGAGCGCATTGCTTAGCAATGGTAATCCTGGCACTCCCCATTGCCATCATTAAGCAAATCCCACTGGTCATTAGCCGAGGAACCACCCCAATCCAGGTTTGGTCCCTCCCAGCCCTTAGCCTCAGTTCTTCCAAGGTAAGGGACTGTCTCCCCTTCAACTCCCAACTGTCTATCCCCCCCCCCCAACTCTGCCCTTTTGGCTGCCCTGCACCCTGCCTTGCAGGGTGGCAAGCAGGCCCCGAACTGCATGGCTCTGGCACTTCTTGTTGCACTGCGGCTCTGGAGCTGTAAGAAGCCCCTGAGCTACAGTGCATTGTGAAGCTGCAGCTGCCCCGGGAAGCTCCAGCCACCCCAGCCCAGCCTGGCAGCACAAAGCCTCCAGCTGCCTGGGAAGCCCCAGCCGCCCCAGCTGTGTGGTGTGAAGCTGCAGCCACCCTTGGAAGCCCCAGCTGCCCCAACCTGGCCCAGCTGCAGTCAGCCTGCACTCTGAGGTGCCTGCTGCCCTGTATTCTGCCACCCTGACCTTCACCGTCTTCTCGCTCCCACTGCTGACAAGATGTGCCCAGCCCGGCCTTTCACAAGGCAGCTATTGGCCATTAGAGGCCTACTTTCCCAGGTCTTGTGAGGAAACCACTGTGTGCAACCTTGGGAAGAAAGCTTTGCATGGCCAGCAGCTGCCTTGCGAGGGGCCAGGCTGGGTGTGCTTGGTTAGCAGCAGGAAGAAGACAGTGAAGGACAGCTGGGGGCTGTGGAGTACAGGGCAGCAGGGGCCACCAAGTGCAAGGGGCAAAAGGGATGAGATGGGGGGCAGGTAGTTGAAGCCCCCTGCGGTCAAAGGTGCAGGTGGGCTGCCAAGCACCCAAAGTTTGATCACATGACCTCAGGGGTGCTGCAACAGCTGTAACTTCGGGGACTGGTGTAAGTACCGTTTGTTCAATGCCGCCGTAACTTCGAATGGTCGCTGAACAAATTGTAACTCAAGGACTACCTGTATAATAATCTTGCAGCAGCTATCATATATAAAAACGATCTTCAATAACTCTTTTCTAATTGTCTATTCATTAGTCCCAACCAGAAGAGTTTTGATTTCAATTGAATATTAATCTTTAAAATTCTTTGTATTATTGTATGTATTTTAATCCAAATTTTTCTGGCTTTTTTGCAAGTCCATCAGGCATGATAAAATGACCCTTCATTTTTATCACATTTCCAACATAAATTTGAAGTACCTTTATACATTCTAGATAATTTTTTTTGAAGTCATGAACCAACGGTACATCATTTTATAAAAGTTTTCTTTTAAATTATAACATAATGTAAATTTCAGTCCTTTCAGCCACATATTTTCCCATTGTCCAGTATATTATGCCCAAAGTTCTTAGGCCATTTTATCATACACGCTTTCACTTGTTCCTCCATTTCAAATTTCAACAAAAGTTTATACATTTTAGCAATTACACGTTCATCATTTGTACAAAGCTCAGTTTCAAATTTTATCTTGTGCTGTTCAATTCCAAATGTCTTGTTATCTACCTTAAATCTTTCTCTTAACTGTGCATATGAAAACCATTGAAAACTAAATTCCTCTGCAGTCAACTGATCTCTTGATTTCATCTTACATTCTCCATGCTCTTGTAATAACTCTTGATAGGTTAACCATCCCTCTTTGCCTGCTGTTTCTTTTCTATAAAATGCTTCTTATGCTGAGACCCATAAAGGCATTTTTGGGCACAATCTGGGCTTATATCTATTCCATATTCTCAATATGGCATTTCTAATACAGTGATTTTTAAAAGCTACATTAACCTTAACTTCATTGTATGACAGAAAGCCATGCCATCCACACCTCAGGTCATGCCCTTCTAAAATACTCTTTTCTCAGCAGCACCCACTCCTTCATCCAAACCAAGCAGCAGGCTGCAAAATATAATTTCAAATCAGGCAGTCCCAATCCTCCTTGTTCCTTTTCACCTTGGAGGATTTTATATTTAACACTTGGCTTTTTCCCTTGCCATAGGAGTAATGGCAGCATTTGTATGGTATCACCACATACCTCATCATGTTGGAATAATTGCTGTGTGCTGTGGACATGTTTGGTTGAGCCTAATTCAAAATTAGCCATTGCTGTGTGAATAACATGCTAATATATTCTCAATGCAGGGTTGTGTAAACTATGTTGGAGCCCATGTTGCTGGGATTCCTGAAAGTTTCTTAAGTATCTCACTATAGGAAGACCAGTAATAGCAGTCACATATTCCTGAAAAATAGCTTGCTTACCCCTTTCTGTGTAATGTGCAATTGCTGGGGAGGGCTAAAAACATTATGAGTTAAAAATCAAGTAAATTGAGAGAGGACACGTGCACACATACACACACGCACTATTTATAAACATCTGAAGGAAAAACCTCTTTCTACTGCATGTTTTGCATTCATTTAGAAGGGTTGGAAAGTGGAAAGCCTTAAAAATCATAACAACATAAAATACCTAAATCAGTGTCCATATGTGCTGCTGTCCATGATTAAAAATATTCCTTTTTAAAATATCTGTGAAAAAGGACTGTTTTTACTACTCTCCTAAAGGATAATAGGGTAGCTGCTAACCTGATTTCAGAAAACATGCCATTCCACAATGAGGGGCTGTCACTGAGGTCATATTCTGAGCACCTATCCCTGGATATCCAGGGCAGTGAGCACCTGGATATTCCCTCTGGCTAGATCATCTAGGGATGGCAGATGCCACCTGGAAAGTTGGTCTTGGAGGTGGCAATTGTATTTCAACCCAAAAATTCATGATACTACTTTCAGACCAAGGAAATGTGGGATTTAGTCTTGGTCAAATCAACTTTCAGCATTAGGTAGTAAAATTTAACACACATTAGAAGATTAATGCTTTAGAATATTGCATTCTCAATTACTTAATCAAAAGTGGCTGTAATTCTTTAAATGATTAACTTAATCTAGTTTAATCAACTCCATTATACTCCTCATTAATAAGGTATAAGATTTTAAAAAATTGAGAAAGTAATTCTAATATAAGAGAAAAAAATGGAAGGTGGTGCCAATTTGGCCTCCATAATATTGCAAATTGATGTGGATGTAGTATAAAAATGCTCATCTAGCCTCAACGAGATGCTCAATGAACTTCCTTGATGTATCTGATATCAATATAAATGTGCATAATACAAAATAATTAGTTTTGTGCAACAAACTAGAATTTGGACCATCTGCTTTCTCTGTTGAAATCTCAGAAAAATAAAATTAGTTCTTTAGCCATGTCATTACTGCTCTTCTGATCTTAAATATGGTGCAAACTCTTAGAAAAGAAGAAATTGTTGTGACATGGTAAATATGAAAAAATGAAAAAAAGTATATTCTCATTGAATAATATATTTTCAAGATTAGTTTTAAATTAAGTGTTATCACTATACCTGCATAGCGATGACAAAGAAAAAATGTTTCAGTTTTCTGACTGCCATTTTATTCATACTAAACAATAACTTTAGTCGTTTCCTTTCTGGCCTGATTTCCCTAAACATTCATTTATCTTTATGTCTAACCTCCCTCTCTCCAGTAATTTTTGTCTTCCATGTAATTTAATAGATAAAAAACTGAGGTTCAACAAATATAAGACTTAAGGGAAGGAGTGGATGTGCAGTGTCTTATTAGCTTCTGGGCTCAGGAGTAAATTTATCACATCTTTAAAACAAACTTCCACAATTATAATATCTTGTGGGCAGAGAAATTAATTAAGGAGCAAAATGATAAAAGGACCATCAGTAAACTGAATCTAAACAATATAGTGTTTTTTGTTGTTTTCTTTGAAGGGAGGGAGGGAGGGAGGAAAAGAAAAAAGAAAAGAAAAAAGAAAAGAAAAGAAAAGAAATTTCAATGGTAATATAAGTAGGTAATCTTTTTAGAAGTTCCATGCATTGTAAATGAGATTGGCAGGAAATCCAGCAGTCCAGGTCATAGTTCTACTCTCCAACTTTGTGATTTGCTAATGTGAAACACATGCTTTCCTTTTGCTCAAAGTTCAAATAACCCAGGAATTCCAGCAGTGTAGCTCAGTGACTGAACCAGAACAAGGGCAGAACTTGTCAGGATTTAAGAGCTTTCAGCAAAGCCCATCAATTGCAGTCAGCACCCCATTCCTTAGAAGGATATCAATTATAGATAGTGAGTTGGTTTAGCAAGGGGAGCCAGTGCTGTCAGACACTAGATAGACAACCATGAAGAATCATGAATCTTTCTATTAGCTGTAAAAGAGAGGGAGGCTGGTGGCAGTGGCGGGGGTGGCGGTGGTGGTAGCAAGGAGGGATGGACAGGTGCTATAAATAAGCAGGCCATTTGAACGGTTTAATGCAGTACTTCTTAGAGCATCCATTATTAACATTTTAACTGTAGTGAGTTCTGAATGGCATCTGGCATTCAAAATTAAGAACCCCTTTACTTAATCTTACATTAATAGATAATACATGTATCAGTCTGCACATTTATTTTATTTTTTTCATTAATAAGAGTTTGTGGTAAATAATAGTTCAGTATAAACTGATAACTGCTTTTAAAACAAAGTTAATGTTAAAGAAACATCAAGTCCTCTGAAAAACAATGAATAAAATTACTATCTCCTTTTGTCTAAGATGATGAATGCCAATAGTCTTACCTTAAAGATCAAAATTAGCCCCCACCCTCTAAATTTGGTGCCCTTCTTCTGCCTTGGAGTTCAAGTCCTATAATCTTCAACCATGTTAGATTATGCTATAAAAATGAAACATATAACAGCTCTGCTGCTTGAAGATTTCAGGAACTGAAGTTGGGAAAATTATTCTCAATTACAAATTACCTGAAATGTTGAAATACCCTGGCAGTGATAAACACTTGATGTTTATGTTTATGTTTTTGGAAAGGCAATCACTGGTGGCACATTTCATTTATTCAATGATGTATTTTTATAAATGCATCTTTCCAGAATTCCTAGCCAGCATCTCCGAGGAAGGCCCCAAATTGGGGAAAACTGATATATTGAGTCATTAGAAAAATGGCTTCTGGAGATGGTTCAAAAGAGTACTTGAGACTGCATGTTCCATTTTGAGATGGTATTTGTTAGCCCTTCTGTTATATTATTAGTACATGCACTAAAAGAATAATGACCATAGCTAAATTGCCATTACCATGCCTCATATAAAAAATCCTTTGGAAACTTCAGGGGTACAGGGTTTGAAGACTATTGCACTGGAGTCATGTAATTAACTAGTGTTTTAGAAATATCACTGACTTAGTGTGAGTCATATGATGCACTTCAGTGATAATTATACTGAGTTTAACAGCTTTATTAATATGTGATACACACACACGTATATTTATTTTGCAAAAATCCATACATGAGCTAAAGCAGGCAGCCAAAGCACACTTTGAAAACATGGGCTTTGAAGAGGGAAATGCAGACCCATGCTTATATACAAGAGTTAAAATGGAAGACACATGTATATTCTTTGTTATATCGATGATGTAATTGTTTGTGCCAAGAACAAAAGAGACAGCTTGGAGATAGTGAACAATTTAAAAAAAAAAAGAAGGGGAAGTAAAACACCATGGGGATATTAGCCACTATCTCAGAAATACAAAAGGTGGAATGTGCCTGTTCAATCAAACCCAAAAGATAATAGACCTAAGGAATCAAGTACACCCATGAAAGTTGGATACCTAAACAAAAGGGGAAACCAAAGCAAGCTGGCAAATAATGAGCAATATAGGACAGCTGTGGGAAAGCTACTATACACTGCAATTATGAGTAGACCTGACATAGCCAATGCAGCTGGACTTCTGAGTAGAAAGATCAATGAGCCAACGTATAAGGACTGAACAGCAGTTAACAAAATGAGGCAGATACTTAAAAGAAACTATGGAACTTAATTTAAAACTGCCTGTAACTAATTATCCAAAACATATTGGATATACAGATTCAGATTGGACTGGATATGAATCTGATAGGAAATCAACTACAGCATATATATTCTCATACGGAGGCACATCTATCACCCGGTGCAGTAAGAAACAAAATATCATAGCTCTGTCATCTGCAGACCTTGAATATAGGTAAACTTCGGGTTAAGACAGTAATTGGGACCAATATTGCTGTTGCTAAGTGATGCAGTTGTAAAGCACAATGTCATGTAACTGCATCGCTTAGCGATGGCAATCCCAGGCAGTCCCAGTTGCTGTTGTAACCCCAAGATGCATGGGTCATTAAGTGGGAAGAGGCAGGAGACCCAAGTAAAGAGTGGCGGGGTGCTGCAGGGAGTGGGAAAGGCAGGGGGAGGGCCTGGGAGGGACGGTGCAGGCTGTGCATGAGTTGTGGGAGACCACAGGATGGCCTGGGAGGGCCGGCGCAGACCATGCACAAGTCACAGAAGGCCAGAGGAGGGCCTAGGAGGGCCAGCACAAGCCATGTGCAAGTTGCAGGAGGTCGGGGAAGTTCTGGGAGGGCAGTGCAGGCCACATGAGAGTTGCAGGAGGCCAGGGAGGGCCTTCGGAGGCTGGGGAGAGCTGTGGATGGAAGGAAAAGCAACAGTGACTTGCAATCTTCCCAGCCGGCTTCCTCATTGACTTTCCTTGTGGGAAGCCGGCAGGGAAGGTCGCAAATGGTGATCACGTGAACGCGGCTCCCTGCAATGTCATAATTGTGAGCTGGGCACCCGAGTGCCCAGATTGCAATCATGTGGCCACGGGGGTGCTGCAATGGCATATGTCCATTTTTTCAGCACCTCCGTAACTTTGAACAGTTGCTGAATGAGTGGACGTAAGCCAAGGACTACCTGTACTGCAACAGAACAAGCATGCAAGAAATTTGTGTAGCTTTACAAACTACTGCTAAAATTCAAAATAAAAGAACCAATTCTGACCACATTATTTGAGAACAACATGGGATGTATAAGAATTGCTGACACAAAGCAGTCCAGACCCAATATAAAACATGTAGATTTTAAACAGTAGTACATGAAGGACATGCAAGAAAGAGGGTAAGTAAAACTGATATACTGTCCAATTGATGCCATTGCCTAGAAACCTATTTCTGAGGCTGAGAGAAGCACTGTGTGTGAAAAATGCATGGCAGTACAACCCATTACTTGTGTGGAGCTGATGAGAAGATGAATGTTAGATACATCACTTCCATCCATCAATTGCTTCATGGTGTAGAACAGAGAAGGATCACCTGATGTCCTACTTTCCATTCCTATTCTGCTACTGTTATGTATATAAAAGGGTTAAACTCAGAAAAACCAAAGACCATTACATTTGAGATTGCTCATGCTAATTACCCACAGTTTTGCTTTCAGTGGTTCTGGAAAATTCTGTGCCTTTTGACAGATAGATAGATTTTGATAATGTAGATTGTTGATATTAAATCCTTTGCCCTTTTTATTTCTTGCTTGTTGTTCATGTCTTTTCTTTCTGGTTTTACCTGACTTTTGTCCCATTTTTCCAGTTAACTCTTTTTTATATATTTGTTGATGTTTAATAAATAAATATCAAGCTGTAGTGTCATGTCTATTTGCTCTGATTTGGATATAGGGATTGATTGGGAGTGTACTGGGTGCAAACTAAAACATTGTAATTTTCCAGTCATGCATGTCAACTTTCACCAATATTGAGACATTCATTCATAACAATTATCTAAGATAATCATTTCAAGGTAACATGCTAAATTTTCTCCCCAGATAAAATTGCTTTCATTCATGGAAAGCACAAAACACAATGCATTTTTATTTTTCTAAATAATCTACTACACCTTGTTCAAATAATAGAAAACTGATGGATTAATGCACCAAAAATCCTATAGGGTTGTAGGAAAAAAAAATCTCCATCTCTTGTTGCAGGCCAGTTTGAAGGGACTGCAGGCATCAAATTTGGCAAAAAATTAATAATAACTCATGTCCAGCTTACTCTTACTCAATAACTATCAAAGTCTCTGATTCAAAATAGTATTTTGTGGCTTACAGGATCAGAGCCATTACATTCTCTATTGAAGACTTTATTGAATTTTACACTAAGCTTTAGCTGACTGAACAGGTCAAACTGTATAGCTTGGAGTTTTGCTTTATTCACAGAAACCCATAAGCTCTCTCCAGTCAGCAATGCGGTTTGCAAAGAAACTTGACTCAGCAAAGGGTCAGAGAGCCTGACCTTCAGAAAAGGTCAGATAGTTTTCAAAGCTGGCTCCTGAATGCCATTAACTTACATGCACTAGCTGCTCCTGCATGTCAAACTCTCGTGAACAGCCTTCCCAATGGCAGTTTGTCTCATAAACCACTTCGGGTTCTTGCTTGCTTTCATCTTTCTCCCCTTCCTCCTTTACTGAGGTCATTCCTTCAGGCGGTTCCTATGAGGGACACGGTAGTGAGGAAACAGATGAAAAAACACATAGGTTTTAGCGTATTCAATGTTTCTAGTATTATTATAAAATAACTAAGCTGATATTGGGACTCAAGAAAAGAAAAAGGCACAATTTTTGGAGTACTTGTTTACAATCCTTAATCTTTCTCCCAAATCATGCACAATTTCTCAACTTTGAAATAAAAATCACAAAGCTTATTACAAAATAGTCTTGTTGCCCAGACCAAGACCACTTCTGATGAGGCTTTAAACCTTTGCTAATAGAACTATAAAACAGGGCAATACTCTTAGACCCAGGTGCTGCTGTACGAAAGAAACTATGATCAGTGATCATCAGAATTGGCTATGCAGCATGATGTGAAGAAACTGGGCAGAAATGGAGTCTATCTCCTGAGCCGTAATTCTTAAGTTAACAATGATGTGCAATCTGTCCTCAGCAAGTGTTCATATTAGTTCAATTGATCAATTTTACTACCACTGGAACTGCTCGTCAAAGAAAATATTGATGCCTCAGAATAGGAACGAAGATTTAATAAACTGATTATGAAACTGCATCTATGTAGAGGCAAGTTTATGAACAAATTCATGACCACAGAAAGGCAGCTTTCTAGGACCTCCCTTTTTGGCGGGGGGTGCTGTGGAGAAAGAGAGGCAACGAATATGCAAACAAGGAGAGACATCATGCTTGTGGACTGGGGTTTGGATTTTCAGATTTCAGAGGGCGTGGAGAAACTGAGGATGCTCTTAAAAAAAACTATCAGTTTCAAGGTATACATTACCTCTTTTTGGAGTTTCAAGCTTCAAAATAATGAAAGATTGCTCCTCTCATTTTCAGTAATGATACCACTGAAATTTGGCAGGAGTCAGGAACAACTTGGGTTCTTGGGACAGCAGGCTGCCCACCCTTACAGGACTCAACTTTTCCCAGTCAAGCAACCAATAACTGCCACTGTTAAATGTTATGCAAAGCCTAGTAGGATAAGGTAGGTTTAGAGCATATACTTTGGCAAAGAGCCAATAAATGCAAAATATGCCCTCATCTCACAAAAACATATAAAACATATAAAACCTATTTTACCTGCATGCTTCCAGCTCCTGGGCTGGGGAGGTCATCATCTGGTTTTATCTTGGAACGCTTGTTGTGCATTGGATCCCCTGTGCTGCTCACTGCAGACTCACTTGTGGGCTTACTCTGCTGCACATATTTATACCCAGAAGATACAAGTAGACTGAGTTAAACCACAATAGATGCAGAATATTCAAAGAAATTTTATTGAAGTTCACTGAGTTCAGATCTCTATGATCAAGGGGAATCTTTTTTATGTTCTTGATCTCTCTTCCATTTTCAGAACTGTAATTTCTCATTAATGCTTACTTAGAGAGAAAAAAATCCTGACTGAATGTTATATAATAATTTATATAAATATGTAATAATTTATATAAATTATTATAGATGAATATAAACCCTGCTCATGATTGAAACTTTTCTAAACTCAGTGACAGACCAGCCCAACACGGTTCATCTAGGAAACTTTCTTTACTACTGTACTGCTTGTGTATGTGCGCGTATGTGTATATTTTGCTATCTTTTACTTGAAAGGGGTAGATGTACATTTCATATATATATATATATATATATGCGTGTGTGTGCGCGCGTGTGTGTGCTTGGATGACATCTTTACATTTTTTTACAATTCAGGTTTTTTTAAAGAATCATATAAACTTTTTTTTTCATTGCCTTTTACCTGGAAGACACATTTTGCTATCTTTTACTTGAAAGGGGTAGACGTACATTTCCTTAAACAGTCAATTTATTCAGTATATGTTCTGGAGTATATCATTACAATTTTAGAGCCTCCTAAAATTGTCCAAAAATGGTCATGATCTGCAATGAACTAAAACAGGGTATTTGAATGAAATGTGCCGAAGGCAGCAGAATCTTACAATTTTCTCTAACACAACTTTATGCCTCCATGCCCACTGATTTGGGAATCATTCTTATTGGCACACACTGTGATTTTTCAAGTTGTCTGCTCCTTTCCTACTTACTGTAGGCCCTTGAAATTTTCAAAAGGCACTCCTGAAATTTTGAGTATGCTCTAGATTAGTATTCAGTGTGGCACGAGGGTATAAAACCAGAGAGAAACAGCTGTCTCCTTACACTTTGCATATGTTCACAGGCATCTTTGGATCCCAATCCTTGAGATCCTTGGGTTCAAAAATCAGGGAGAGTTTTGCTTCTTTCTTTAGTAGAATATGAATTGCATCCCTTTGCTGTTCAAACGTCTTTTGCCTGAACACCCTCAAACTGTAAGTTCCCAAACACAGTTCCCAAACACTAAGTTTGGAAGTTATTGAAATATTTATGACGGATGGAAAACACTCCATCAATTCGAAACCATGATATACTCTGGTAATTTATAATAAAAGACTGCATACATTGCAGCCCCAAGGTACTTGTTAACAAATCTGTTCCAAGAGCTGTGGTGATTAATCGCTATTGTGGACAAGTCAGTATGATGCAAACTTTCTTCCTTACATTCCCTTACCTGTGCAGCCTCTGAAGGACCTGAGCTGACCTGAACAGGATTCAAGACATTAGGGATGCCAGGAATAGGCCTCTGTGTAGGAAAGGTTGGAGCAGGATGGATAAGAGGAGGACTGTGTCCAAAGGCTGAGCCTAGGCTTTGCTGTCGACTGATGATTTGTTGATGCATCTGCTGGAGGGATACTGGTGTGGGAGGGTATGTGAAACTTAGTGCTGGGCTGCATTATGACAGGGGAAAATAGAAATAAGTAAAAATCATTTTGGGAATTGAGCCAAGAGATGTGTGAATTATTAGTATTTTCAAAACAAGAACAACAGGTTTGCCTTAACTTCTATGGATGTTTGAATCTGAAAGCATCACTCTCTAGAGATGCCATAATGCACATTTTAAATCATGTACCAGCTTTATATGGAAGGTTGTCACTGTAAATATTTTTGAAAGTGAGGAATTGAAGCTAAAACTAGCTCATATGTAGAGCTCTCATCTGTTAGATCTATGACTGTTAGATCTTGATTTGACATCTTAGTTTGTAGGCAGTAATTTAGTCCTATACTCTGGGTGCTGACAGCATGCAAACTGATTAAACAAACCCCTCAAAGCTGTAGAGTTCTAAAAGTGCTAGATAACCTATGTTTTTTTTAAATTACTGTAATCCACTTTTATCTGAGATGTTTCAAACTCACCAATCCCTTTCGTTTGGACACACAACATAAATTCTGTTATTCATATTTCCCACATACAGCACCCCCTGTATACCTGTCATGCTTTATTTCCTCAGTTGGGGAAAAAAATGACACTTGGTAACTTCTTTTATTCTGGATAATTAACTTATCAAATTCATTTTGGCTTCTAGCTACTACAATTTTACCATAAGTGTTCCAAATTTGAAACAGGAATGTTTGTCCTCAGAATACCTCTGGTACTGTTGGAACAGCACTGGTCTACTTTGAGTAATGTTATAACAATCTTTGTCAAATTCAAAATAATTTGAACGCCCCGTTTAAGATTAAATGTTAATTATGCAGGATTTACTTCCAGGAGATCTTACTGCCAAGGTCTAAGAGAGGATATAGCAACTGTTGAACCATAATATGATAAACAATACTTACTTTGTTTTACTTGCAAAACACTGTAATCAATTTCTATACATTCATTTGAGAGTCAGTGCATTGTAATGGTTAGAACATCAGAGCAGAACAGGGGACAACTGAATTGCAGTCCCAATCAACAATGAAATTTTCTGGATGACCTCCATCTCTTTGTCTGGCACGGTTGCTGTGAACCATTTTAAGGATAGTCTTATTTAAGCATAATGTAACACTTTTTAAGTTACTCAGAACAATTTCTTCTTTTCAACTCATCTAACTAGACTAAATCAGGTAAATGGGAGCAGGAAAAATACTCCCATACAATTTTATTAATGAACATTTTCTTTGAAAGAGGTTAATTAACACAAACACATGTATGTATGTATCTATGTTTGAGTGTGCAGGGTTGATAATGTATTTTAATAGCTCAAAGAGAGTAGTTACACTTATTCTGTCCTATGGCTACTGAAAGCATATGTGTGAAATCATTGTGTATCATGATGAATGGCTTGTACACTGAAGAATAAATTGAACAAACTGGCAAAGAGCTCACTGAACATGAAATCAGCTATTAGAAGAAAGCTCGTGAACAAATTCTGAAGCTGATATGCATCTTTTGATTAACATCCTATCAATCATCCATAGAGGCTACCTTAGCTAAGTCGTGCTGTAATCATTCATGGTTGCTCACAGAGTGCACAAGCAAGGACCAAAGGGCTGCAATAACTGAATATTATTACCAATTTCTCTCTACCTCTTGCAGTGAACAATTACTGTGTTGGAGACATTTCTGTCCCTTTCTTCAAAAAGTACAATGTCGAACTGAAAGGGAATCCTTTAAGACCTGCAAGATCACCTCAGCTTTTCTTACATGGATAACTTTTATAATAGGGAGCTCTCTAAGAATAATAGTAACTTAATCATACTGAAAGGCCCATTTTAAAAATGAAATTGTCAAAAATATAGTAAAAATCTAAAATTGTTAAATTAAAAAGTAGTTTAATTTCTACATATTTCAAAGTAGTATTTTCTGGTAATCTGCTTAACCACAGCAATAATTCCATCAGGTGACTTTAATTAAACCTACCAAAATTATAGTGTATTTTGGTTTTGTCAAAGATGCTTCCCGCATATGTTTATAGGTAATACAAAAAATATATGTAGTAGTTTTTTTAAAAGCACAACTGGAGGTTTTAATTTTGAAGTTAAGCTACTGGAAAAAATGTTCCATCATCAGAATATAAATTTTTTTTGAGGAGCTCTAATTACAGAACATTCATTTCTATATGATACGCTCCAGTTTCATGTTGCCATAGCATGGTTTTTCAGGCCAGAGCAGGCTGTAAGAAATACTGTAGAGTATTGAAGTGATTACATGCATTAGCATGCATAATAAGCTTTAATAGACATTTATTGCTATTTATCTGGAAGGGACATGAGTGCTTTTTTACTGCAATATTTTGACACTGAGGCTCATTGATAACTAATTTCAAAGGAGAAAGAGGTTAATCCATCAGTTTCTCTACCAAAATGGCACTGATAGAAATTCTTTAGGTGACATTCTGAGTAGTCTGAGCTTTCCATCTTTGCAAACAAATGAGTGATATGGCAAGCATAGTGCTCAAAACACATTTAATCAATTGATTTTCTCTCCTGCTGTAATAAGATCTATAGACATATGAAAGAGCGGACCACGAGCCAAGATTAAAAACTGCTTCATAACAAAAAATAATTAGCAACATTATCAAAAAGGTTACTGTAAAACATCATGTCATCCATTATTTTTATATAAAGTTTATTATTGCAATAAATATTGTTACTGAACAGTGCGCCTTTTCTTACTGCTTTCTTGAATTTTAGTTCAGGAAAGTTTTTAAAAATATATAAAATGATTAGCACTGTTTTATTGTAGGATTTACATTGTTTTATATGTCATCAATGGACTTTCAATTCAATTCAAACAGACAAGAATAACTGAAATTAGAAGCAGAATCTGAATTTTTAATCTGTTGAACTGTTCATGAAAATGGCTCCTGTGAAACACTGAGGTGTAATAAGTATAATACTCAGACCAGCAGAATACCCTTCTGAAAAGCATCAGAACTTCGCTTCACCCCAGCTTTTCTCCTTAAGGAAACCTGTACAACTTCGTATGATGATAACTGTTGTTCTTCACTCCTTCCCTTATGCTTCAGGTTGACATACATTCAATAATTTGTTTTATATTTTTTAAAGATTTGTTTTAATTTTCAATAGTTAAAATAAGGGAATAGCTTACTGGCTGATAAAAAAGACTAGTAAATTAGTACTATGAACAAGTTTTCCCCGGTCTTGAGCTACAGAATATATTGCAGGTGTGCTAAAAAACACTGAGGCTGCAATTCCACTCACACTGAATAGTAAGTTGGGCAATAATAAGTCCCACTGAAAACAGGGTACTAACTGGAAGTAAATATGCAGAGAATTGTGCTTTGCAGCATGTGTCATAGTGTCCTCACAACTTATATCTATGTAAGTAAGAAAACTAAAACAAAAAAATCGTCTAAATATTAGTAACATATCCCAGTAATGGAAATATCTGTAGTAAAGTAAATGAAAATTATAAACCTTGCTTTCATAGTTTGTTTCCATTCTCTTTTCTTTCAGCCACAAATTCAAAAACATAATTTATTCTGTGTCCCCATGCTGCTGTAAAGTACAAGTAAATTACGATGTCACCCTTTTTTTCTATAAGATTTTCTTTACCCATACTTCCTTCAAATGGTAGTCATCAATCTCTGACTTACTCCTACAAAACAATATCCCTAGAGTTGGCATTTGAGTTCTTCTACTTGTACCTTAGTGCTGTACAAAACACGAAGAAAATTATTAGTTTTCAAGAACCAGTGATGCACAAATGAAAGAAGAGTCATCATAAGCAGGAGTGTAATTAATCTGATACTGTATGGAATGCTTTCTTATTTCTACTAAGTTTCCTGCTAGAGTGTCAGATTCATTGTAAACCCTAATCTTGAAGAAGACAACACATTCATTTCTATTAATCTCCAAGTCAAATGAAGTTTAAACATCAATTAGTGAGAGAGGATCTTAGAAGAAATAGATAGATGGTACCTATCCAAAGTTGATGGAATATCTTAGAATAGGCTCCTGTTTGAGAGTAATTTCCTTCTGTAGCTGCTGAAGACCATTTTTCAGAAGAAATGATCTGGTTGGGATTTAGTGTCACCTTTATGGAAGAAGCTGTTATTAGGAAGATTTTTTTTTAATCCGTTCAATCATGTCCAGTTCTCAGAGACTGCCTGGACATGTCCCTGCAGTTTTATTGGCAAGGTTTTTTGGAAGTGGTTTGCCTTGCCTTCTTCCTGGGGCTGAGAGAGAGTGACTGGCCCAAGGCTTAGCTTTATAATTTAGCAGAGATGAAGGGAAGCAAGAAGGATGGAAAGAAATATTAGAGTATAGCGTATTAGAATACTTTATTCTGTTTAACAGAAATGCCTCAACCAGTTATGAGAAAGGAAATTCTAACACAGAAAAATGAATGAAAACAAGGCTGCAGGGGGTCAGGGATCAAAAACACAAAGCATCCAGATCTTGCCCTGTCTTTATTTTGGTCTGTGAAAAACTCAACAAAGACACAAGCTTACTTTAATATGAAAGAAATTTTATACTGAATTCATATTCAATAATAATCAAAAACTTTAATGCATACCTTTATAAGACAAATAGTTCCTGATCTGTGCAATTTCTATTCTATCAAAAGTTCTACCTAGTTTAATAGATTGAAATACAATACAAATTTGACACAGAGAAGTTCATCTGAATACATAGATTGCTCTCAGTAGGTGAGAGCAAATGTCATAAGAGTGAAGGGAAAATCATTCAAATTCTCAACAGTATTTCTAATTGTCAAGGCATGATTTTATCCAAAAAAAGAACATTCACTGATGTTTCTGAGATTTAAAATTGTTGCATATTAGTAGTGAATGCTCAGATCCTCCAAATCAGGACAAATTCAGAAATGAAAAAAGCCAAACAAATTATATTAAATGGCCAAATATTCAATAAAAATAATAGCTTCAGTGATTGCTGCTCTTTATTACTTCCATCACTAATGTTTACAGACCTATAACTATTCGTTTAAACTAAATCCTTTAAAATCTTAGTTTTAATAGTTTTATCATAACATTTGTAATTTTATTTTTCTCATTTGCAGGGGCTGTATCTTTTAATACCATTGGAAATAGTATGTATGGATAGGTTTTCACCATTTTTCTCGATAATCATCTTTAATACGAACGACATTTTTTAAAAAATGGGACCTGAATTTGTTCTTTTAGAGAAGACGCACATACTTCCTAAAGACAAAAAACTTTTACAGCTAAGCTGAGTCACACAAGTTTATATAAGTGGTAATTACTATGTGCAAAAGATGTAATTTTATTTGCTTTCTTCAAAGTTGATTATTGAACAAGAAGTATCAGATGGAAAATGTCATTTTTAAAATATTTATTGTATTTAAAACAATAAATTCTAGCATTCCTGAATGTATATGGTCAAGCCACAGTTTCTCCAGAACAAATATATAATTGTTTCCAACACCTGTATACTAAGTCAATAGACCCTATTATAGTTGGAGGTGATTTGAATCAAATTTTAGATTTTTTTTTAAGATAGTACCACTCCACCAGTCAATTCTATTTTTGTATTTGTAATATTTTGCTATATTATGTATCCCAATTCAATTTCATGGATACTTGGTGTTTTATACACACACACACATTCTACCCACAGGAACTGTTTTCAGATAGATTATTTACTGATAACTTATTCTTTGATATCTAAAGTTAAAGC
The DNA here is from genome assembly GCF_035149785.1 of Candoia aspera. NCBI lineage: Eukaryota > Metazoa > Chordata > Lepidosauria > Squamata > Candoiidae > Candoia > Candoia aspera. Next base: position 54,842,154 of record NC_086156.1, read on the forward strand.
ATATGATACAGATGCTATTACAATTTCAGACCATGCTCCTGTGAAACATTGATTTATATGTTGTTGTCTTTGAATATATCTTCACTGAGTGATTAAAAGTTTATTAAATACATAAAACAGGAAATGGAAGATCATTTTTTGCCCGTTTGTGCATTAACAGATATTTGGAGGAGAAGTTAACTATGGCTCCACAGCCAGTAACTCTTTTTTGTAGGAAATTGATGAAATTGATATTAGTTATTCATATAATCTTTGGGATGAGGTTGAATGCCTATTCCTGATAAACCACTGGGAGATTGCTTTAAACGTGAAATTGATTTATGATCTGAAAATGAAGTTAACAAAAAAAAAACGTACTGAATGCCTCAGAGAATGTTTAATGAGAGTTGTTTACACTTGCCTTGATGCTAGAGATGCAACTCAGGAGTTGGACTATCAACTCATATGATATGGTCCTGTCTTATTACTGTCAGACATCAAGAGGATTGTTACGATGACTCTGGATCAACTATTGTATGTTAACATGCATATGTCCTTATTGGCTATATCCTCATTCTGGGCTAGAAACCCAGAGTTTGTGAGTTCTAGTCCTGCCTTAGGCATGAAAGCTGGCTGGGTGACCTTGGACCAGTCACTCTCTCTCAGCCCAACTCGGTATAATGTAGACTAGCCTCCTTGTGGTGCACCCTGGGCAACATGACCAAGTCAAGGCTAAATAGTTTACACATCTGGCTGCTGGACCTCACAAGGATTTCCTAGCAAGAAAAAGCAGCATGAAAACCGAACTGCTATGCCATACAATTAAAAAAAAAAAGTGATGATAAGAAGTGTGGATTTGTCAGGCATGGAGGTTTGATAATGGAATTGTCATACAATACTTCAAAGAGAAGGAAGAATTGTTGATAAATGTTTATCAGTATTTGATTTTTTTTCAACGAAGTTTTTTTCCCCAATAAAGGGGCAAGAAAAAGGACTTTCAATTAATAGAATAGAATAACTGTTATTGTCATTTCACTATACACCAAAGTGTACCTTAAAATGAAATTTTGTTACAATTGGCTCAGCAATAAAAAAAAATACCCTAATTACTTTAACATGTATATAGTCCAAGGCAGGGCCGCAACTGGGGAGGGGCAAGTGGGGTGTGTGCCCTGGGTGCCATGCTGGGGGGGGGGGCGCCAAAATGGGCGTGGAATCCATGTTTGCCCCAGGTGACACAGACCTTAATTGCAGCCCTGGTCCAAGGGTTGGGAGTCATTCTGTTTATAACATAATTTTCTCTTGTACCTATTTATACTTCCCTTCTGTTAAATTTAACATAATAATTTTAATCTTTGAATAATTTTAATCTTTAAAAACCAGAAAGATAAGATAATTAATTTTTATTATATTGGTATTTTAACATGTGCTTCTAAAACTCAGGAGAAAAAGAGAGAAGAGACCACAATAAAGATTCTTTTCTTTCTCCTTACATACATAAAATTGATATTGATTGATTAACCTAATTGGTTGAACAGATCAATCAAACAAATTGCTATGCTTCTTATACATAACATGAGAAAATTTGGCATACTTAAGGAAATAGAATCATTTGGATCTCAAAGTAAACGTTTTAAGTAAAACTGGTCAGACGGACCAGGATATTTAATCAGCAGCTCACGGCATATGTCAATGTAAATTGGACAGTATAATAAAACATGTTTCGTGGTTTTAATGACTCCTACACTACATGGGCAAAATCTGAATTTAAATGGGATGTCTTTCTATCCCCCTCTAGGACTGCTGATGAAAGCATGTTGAACTGTGCGAAGGGAACAGTAATATTCCCAAGCATCCATGTCTTTTAAAAACGGAAGATGCCATTGATGTATTTGTATTCGAGAAGTGAAAGGCACCAAACATAACTTTATATTTCATCTCACTATCATAACAAATTCAGCAGAAGTATACTTAAACAGACCAGTATCCTTCCCCTTCTTTCCCTGTGAACTCTGTGCTTCTGTAACTGCATTCTTCTCTCTGCCTTTAAACTCCATTCTCTAAAATTTTAAAATCTGAGGTAAAACAGGGCAGCAAATTACATTTCAGTTACATGACGGCATCATGAAACTGACATCAAGAAGAAGAAAAGCAGATCTGATAATCAAAACCAAACTTCATGCCTAGTTTGCGGCTGCCCTACATACGTTGCGTGATAGCTGGTCCCGATAATGGAATTTACCTCAGAACAACGTTAAATGCTAAGATATTTGCTTTTTCACGAGCATTTTTCAAGACAGTTCACAACAAATATGCATGCCGTAAATTTAAAAACTGTAGGAGAATTAAACAACAAACAAACAAACTCCACAAAATCAACAAGGAAAACCTGGCTGCCTTTCACAAAACCAGGCTCATAAGCACATCGTGAGATGTATCCAGAAAAGAAAATTACTCTCAGATGAGCCCTATTTCACCCATTCACCTCCAGTTCTATAGCACAGTATGTATTTCTGGAAGTCCGGGCCAGATTTTTCCATTAATTAGGTACTAACACAATTTTTATTTTTATTTTTTAAAAAAAACATTCTCATTTCAATACAGGTTTTTTTTTAAAATTACCTTGATACATACTTCTTGATCACATTTAACTTAATATTTACATGGCAAGCCACCATTTTTTACTGCATGTTCCTTTGATTTAATGGAAGTGTAGGTCTAAGGAACTCCTTCAAAGGTTGCCTGTAAAACAGTTCTTTTTATGCCCTCCCCCCACAATCCATACACAGACATACAGTTACAGAAGAAAATGTCCATGTAAGAAAAGGATGCTGTTTGATAGGAATTGCTCTGAAGCTAAAGGGTTCTTTCCTTGTTCTCTACCTGTTTTAGACTTTGCTGAACTGCACACAACAGCACACATAAGGCCTGCTGTAGAGCTGACTTGAAGAGATGGCTGTTGCTTTGATATTCATTCCATCCCATCCCATTTAGCTTAAACAGGTCGCACTAGTCATACATAACAGCACATTAATGCAGGATCAGCATCATAATCTTTTATTCTACTTCCTGCTGATTTGTTAACCAATGGCCACTGACCCCAGCGGTCTAGAAGAACTACTTTTTTCCCTTTATCTACTTCTTTTAATGAATAATTACTAAAACATTCAGCAAAGTATGTTATATAAATACCTATGAATGTACTTTGCTTTTTTATGATACTAGGCCTATGCAACTATACAAATTCATCCACCCTCTGGTGACAAAAAACATTCAGAGCTCCATTACAACTTGGCACAGCAAATGCTAGAGGTCTCCCACTAAGCCATCTACTGAAATTACATAACCTAAATTCGTTTGCCTGAACACATGTCCTACATTTAAGAACTTGAATATTTAGATTTTCCTTAATCAATTTCCATCAAGCAATTTTGATATTTTATGACTTTTTTTCCCCCTCTTCATGGCATTTGCATTGTTTTTTCAGAAGAAGAAGGAACCAAATGGTCTCTTTTTTTTACAATTTCTACTAGTATTTCCCCATTATCTGAAGGTTTTTCAAAAAAAAGAATTAAAAAGAATTAAAGAAAACATTAGTAACTGATTCCAAGAAAATCAAGCAAAAATGAAAGGAATATTCCAAAATACTGTACATTTGAGATGTCAACGTCCAAGATATCTTAGAAGATACCCCCATCTTATAAAAAACCCCAACGACTACTAGAAGATAAAGCCAGATCAGCACTCTGAACATTACCAAAGCTGCACAAATTGATAGAATATCTATAGAAATATGGCAAGCAACAGAAAAAGAATTCTAACTAAGCTGTGCCAGCAAATTTGGAGAATAGCACATTGGCCAACAGATTGGAAGAGGTCAATCAATATACAGTATCAAAGAAAGGAGAAAAACTATTGTATAATATTGTTCATTTTATATGCTAGCAAAATAATGTTTAGGATTATCCAACACAGATTAGAGCACTACATGAAAAGGGACATGGCAGATGTTCAAGCTAGCTTTAGAAAAGACCAAGGAATGGAGACATTATTGCTGATGCTCAATGGAAAATTGAGAAAGCCAAATGGATATTTGAGAAAGACAAATAATATAAAAAAGAAGTCACTATGTGCTTCAATAGAAGGGCCTTTGATTGTGTTGATCATGTACAGCTCTAGAATGTGCTAGAAAAATGGGACTCCCAGAACATTTCATTGTCCTCATGTGAAAACTTTTCATTGGTCAGGATGCCACAGTATGAACAGAACATGGCAAAACACAATAGCTCTGGGTCAGCAAAGGAGTGAGAAAAAGCTGTATACTCTTTATTTATTCAACCTATAGGCTGAATACATATTAAGAGATGCTGGATTGGAAGAAGATGATATGGTTTTAAAGTTGGGGGAAGAAACATTAATAACTTGTGCTATGCTGATGACACTATTCTGATAGCTGTAAATGCAAATTATCTGCAAGCTCTAGTAAGCACAGGGAAAACGTGCTCTCAGATTAAATATAAAAATCAAACTAATGATAAGTTACAGCAACAAGCCTTAGAAGTGACAATGAAAATATTGAAATGTGTGATAGCTTCTGCCTCTTAGGATCAACTATGAACAGTAAAGAAACCAGTAATCAAGAAATATACCACAGACTAGCATTTGGTAAAGTAGCAATGAAGGGCTTGGAAAATTCGTTCAGATGCTGGAATGGGTTTACACCTACAGAGACCAGAATCATGGAGACAATAATTTTCCCTATGAGACTATGGAAGCGGAAGTTGGACTTTGAAGAAACAATACAGAAAGTGTATTGACACTTCTGAACCTGGGAGTTGGAGAAGACTCTTGGGAATATCATAAATAGCTAAGAAAACAAACAAATGGATCATAGAACAAATCAATCCAGAGTTCTCACTTGAGGCACAAATGGCCAGGCTCAAATCATTATACTTTGAACACATTATGTGAAGACCTAGCTCTCTGGAAAAGACTCTAATGGTGGGAAAGGTGGAAGGAAAGAGAAGAGGTCAACTAGCAGCAACGTGGATGGACTTAATTACAGCAGTGATGATTTTACCACTGGAAGATCTGAAGGACCAGATCACCATGGAAAAAACGTATCTACAGGTATGTGGTTGCTGACTTGATGGCACTTCATAATCAATCATTATAACAAATAGAAATCCTCTTGAGAAGAACAACCAGCATTACTAAAGTTCTAATTAAGATAGATAGTTGGAACTGTACTGAAGACAGCTGAATTTCTGCATTTTCCAATTTAAAAGCTTTAGAAACTTGTCAAAGTAGAATACGTTAGATAATAAATGTTCAGTCATTACATTATCTACTTCATTAAAAGGGTAGCTATATTGTAAATCCTACAGAAGTCTTCACTGGATTATTGTTTAATTTCTCTAAGAAAGGTTTTGAGAAAGAGATAGTCACCCAACCTCATTTACCTATTTAATTATAATATTTACATCTTGTCTTTGTTCAGAAACTCAAGATAGGGTACATAGTACTCTCTCCCCACAAGAATTATCCTGTGAGATTGAGCATAGGCTCAGAAACTATGATTGGCCCAAAGTCACCCAATGTGATTCTGTGGCTGAAAGTGGACTTGAACCCAGGTCTTCCAATTATCTAAAATTATTTCAACTTGATTTTAGATCAGTTCTGGAAGTGAAACGGATTGTTCTGGTAGGAAAAGTGTATGTTTTTCCCTTAGGCTTTTTGTGGTTTTCTTTAATTTAATTCAATCTACTATAGTATCAAGGTTTGCTTTCATTATGATTGTGCCAGATAGATAGATTTAATATTGTAATGAGGGTTTATTAAAGTTTAATTCATTACATTTATTTTACAAGTTGAAATGTGAGTTTTTAAAGACAAAGAATGAATGAACTAACACCTTTTTCGAAAATATCTGTAGTAGAAAGAAAAGGATGCTGTCATGGCTTCACAACAATATGACCTGAAATTATATAGTTATATTAAGTTGGCATTTCTGTTGGCACTGTTGATCTTAGTTGCTTGGAGCTGATCTGCACACTTTTCCAAGTTTTTCAAGAATTAAGGTAAGCATACTCATTATGAATGATTCCCATACAAATGAATAAGGAAACATAGAGATTTTTCCACTGATATTGTGAAATAATGCTGTGATGTTAAAAGAAAACTTGCAAAAGTTTTCTAAAATGTATTGATTTTCACTGTAATTGTCAAAAATTATTTATTTATCCAATTTGTCACCGCCCATCTCCTCCGAACGGAGGAGGAAAATTTAAATTCTGAATTTACCACAATTAATTCAACACCTCTACCATTATATACATTTCCATTTTGTAAAAAAATGTATCAGGAAAAACTTAACTCCCTCTATAAACAGAAAAAGTTCATACTTAGGGAAGTAGGACAAAAATTTCCTCCTAGTGGCAGACACAGACATCTTATGGCAGGGATTTGCAACATGTGGCCATGGGGAGTTCATATTTTCAAAACCTGTCTGCAAGTGATCACTTTGGACTTCTAGCAAAAGTGCTTTATCTACCAGCAGCCAGTTGGGCAGGAATGAAGAAAGAGAAGAGTCACAAACTGGAAAAGGGTAGATGGAGAAGGACAGAGTGGCAAAACAAGGAAGAGAGGGGAAAAAGGAAAGAGAAGAGCAAATAGCTCCATCCATTTTGGGGCTCTGGATTATCTACCACTGAGCATTACTCTGATAATACTCCAGTGGTATGCAGCCTCTGATAAGACTGTCCCTGAGGGAATGATGCTCTTGACAGAAAACTCTTCCCTACTAATGCTTTATGATGTGTTATTCTAGAAGTCTTTCCTATCCAAGGAGTAGATCTGCAACTCTGATATGGAAGTACAAAGAATGATTCTGAGGAGGACAGGTGGAAAAAAGGAACATATATTTACTTGTAATAGACCTTCTGATAGAAAAATGTTTAAATTATTACACTGCTCTAATGTTCAGCAAGCTGAATCAGAGAATTCTATCAAAACAAAGTATTTGGATTTAAAAAAAAATCAGGGGCCCAATATAAGTAGAACTAAGAACTCCAGTTAAGGTATGTGACGTAATTAATGAATGAACCTCTCTCTGTCACATACTTAGCACCATCATTTTTTTCTTTCTTTTGCAAAAATCACCATGGGATTGCAGTTCTCTCCCTCTTTTAAATAGCATTTGCTGACTTATTTTATGGCATTGCCTAGGAAGTGTGAATGTATGTTTCTGACCTGTAGCAAAGTAGTCTTAGGTTTCTTAGGTGAAAAGCGTATTATAAAACAAAGGAATACTATCTACATGAGCAAGTTCTTTATCTTACAGAGATATGCACTATATGGACTATATATAAACTATAATGTTGAATATCTGTGGAGAAAAACTATTTTCATTTCTTCCAATGAAGGAAAACAACAAGCTGTTAAGGCATTACTAAAGGTTTTGCAGAAAGAAAGGGACCTGATGCCAAGAAACATCCGGTTCCTTTTTTGTGCTCTTCCAATTTTTATAATGACTATAATAACTGAAGCCAGTATGTTTTATATATGCTTTAATTCCTTATTTCTAGCCTTAAACATCATTTAAGGTGTTTAAATGAAATTTTGCATATCTAATGTGAAAAAGTCTTGAGAATCAAAAGAAAATCAAATCACATACTCTCCTCCTCCACAAGGTTCTAGAGTGGTGTTTTCCAAACTTGGCAACTTTGAGATGTATGGACTTCAACATGCTGGCTGGGGAATTCTGGGAGCTGAAGTCTTAAAAGTTGCCAAGTTTGAAAAACACTGCTCTAGAGCATTTCTGATAACTGACGCCTGTTTGCAGAACTTTAAGTCATGCCATGCGTGGGTATCTGTGACCCATGGGACACAGGTAACCTTGACCCCATTTTTTGTGACCCATTGAGCCCCTCCCCCAAAATAACTTTTTGAGAGTGGCAAAATACCATTTTTAAAAGCCAAAGTCATCCTTCTTTAAAACAAAACCAGCATCCAAATAAGTATGTAGATCCTCTAGTCAGTTTAGCAAATTTCCCGAGCTTTTTGTATGTAGCGGTTTAGTGTTCTTTTGGACTAGACCTTCTGTTTTAAATCTGAGTTTAATACATTTCTGAAAGAGTACGAGACCTGTTTAAAAAAAAAAACAGGAAAGAGTGCTAGCCAGAAAGTTGATTTAAAGTCGGAAAGAACTGTTCTGACATCTCTGTGTTGCTGGTTCTCTCCCAAAGAAGTGTGTTATAGCTTCTGCCAGAGGAAGGTTTTGTGTGGCTGTCCTCCTGACTCTTTTTACTACATTGTGTGTGGGGAGGGGGGGAGGGGGTGTGAGACCACTTTGCCGGCACCTACGTTATTTTGCTGGCTGCTGGTCACCACTGTCACTTGCTGGCAGCAGTGCCATTCCCTTCAGCGCTCACTGATTAATGAAACAATAAGTGTTAGGATGACAAGAGTTCTGTCTGTTTCCCCTGCTAGCCAGCCTGATAGATCAAAGATGCAAAGGAAGTGCACAGGATTAATGAGAGAGAAAGGTACTGCAATCCCTCCACTGTGCTGGCAAGCAGGCTATTTCTGAACAAGGGGCTACTACTTTCCTGGTTGGTGGAACAGAGAATGGTCGTATGGATTCCACTGCAGCCCCTGATGGGAAATGCCCAGATGTAATTATATTCATGTAATTAATATTATATATGAATATAATTAATATTATATAGGTCTTTTTATTATATAGATTTTTTTAGTTACAGACAGATATGCTTTCTGTAAACCTCTAAATTCCATAATAATATTTGGAACTAATGAAAGATTGCACAAATTCTATCATCTTTAATTTTTGGCCACTTGCCCTCTGAGGAAACTTCTGGGTATCACAAAAGGAGTGCTGACAGGCTGCATGAGGGCATGGGCTGCACTTTTCCAGCCCTGGCTTATTGCTATAGTTTCATTAATACAGAAGAAGACTCCAGAGTGGCTAATATTTCTCATTCTATAACATGTCAGTCCTTTTAACTTTTTATTGTTTCTCACGCTTAGGAAGATATTGTATGTATGCATGCATGCATATTTCAAAACTAACTTGAAAAGAAATTCTAATTGATTGTATCTTGCTCACCAATTCAAATATGTGGAATAATGCAAAAGATTGTTTTTATGCATAAGTTTTATGCAGTAAGAGCTTATTTTACTCTTAAACACTTGATTTATGAAAAAAAAGCTGATTTAGGTAACCATGTTGATTTTTACTTTTCCTGCACTCAACTGGATGTTCCAGTTCTTCCCCCTTCTGTTTAAATTTGCCTCAAACTCTTGGCCCCCAACTGCTCAATCCCTTTCCAACTTGTTTAACATAATCTCTGCCAAGAAGAAAGGTGAAATTAACCAGATACTGCTAAAACTTTGTAATTAATAAGACTTCATTAATATCATGTTTATGCTCAGATAGCCTGCTCAAATACAGAACAGAAAAGGTCAGGTGTCAGGCAAAAAAAGCTTCATTATGCTTTCAAAGTTTGAAAGAAACCTCAGAAGACACTTGATTTTACATATTGCCAATTTTTGCCATGCTTTGGATTTCTAGAAAGAAAACCTTCATGTGAATCTCTCCATTTTCCCTTGCAAAGGGAGCATGATATCAAAAGGGGATTTGTGGCAGGATCCTTAGATATGGCATAACCCAGGCTTCTTCCCAGGTTCAAAAGTGAAATGATCAGCATATATATCAGACAACTGAACACTGGTCCAACTGTTAATCTTGTCTCTCCAACATATATCCTTTGCCCAGCATGTATTGATACATTTTGAATTATTTGATTTAAAAATGTATAATCCCCCATTTTGTCAACAATTAAAATCAACACAAATGTTAAATAATGTAAAAAAAAAAAACCAACAGAAAACTAAGAGCAATTACAATTATCTAGTTATCCAGTAAAAAGAGCAAGGGAGAAAACAGGTAACATCTTCAAGTAAAATTTACAACCTGTGTAATGAATAAGTTCTCATGGAAAATGACTGGAAAGGTTAAGATAAGCCTTCTGAGAAAAAAAAGTTGATAGCAGAGGTATCTAAACCAAAGTACCTCCACCAAAGCTGAAATTGCTTTGAGATTTATTCTAACAGGAAGCAGCACAGGAATGTTTTAAATAAAAGAAATATATAGAGCGAAGTGTCTTTCTACCCACATTCCTGCTAAGGTGGGATGTATACGTGTGCACACTATTCATCAAACTGGTGCAAAAGGTAAAAAGTAGAGCACATACAAAATTAAGTTATCCTCAAATAATAATTTGAACTCCAGGCTCGTGATCTGTAAGAAGTCCTGCACAAGCTCATTGCCTCAGTCTAACTGCAGCAGCGAGGGTCGCTTGGTACTGCTATGGCACAGACTGAGCAGCAGCTCTGGGGAAAGCAGGAGGCAGTCCTTTCCCAGCCTTGCAGTTGCAGCTAAGTGGCAATGGATCTGGCCCAGCGAGAGACCTGCTGGGCATGAGCCCAGACCCTCCTGAGCACATAGGAGTGCCCCCCCTCCAAAAACGGTTTAATTAATTTCCCTCCACCCTCCAAAACAAGTTTAATTAATATCTGTTGAGTTTTGGGCCGTACAAGGTTCAAGTTCATTTTCTTTTTTAAAATTTTTCTTTCATTTCAATATCAAATCCCCACCCCCCAAGAAACAATTTAAAATGCTTACAAAATATTGATTGCACATATCAGTTATCAGTGACTAGTGAGTTTATATTATAATCTGTAAGCATGTATGAATAGAGCCAGCTTGATGTAGCTATTAAAGCACCAGGCTAGAAACCGAGAGACTGAGTTCTAGTCCCACCTTAGGCATGAAGCCAGCTGGGTGCCTTTAGGACAGTCACTCTCTCTCAGACCTGGGAAGGAGGCAATGGCAAACCATTTCTGACATCTTGCCAAGGAAACTGCAGGGGGCAGGTGCCAGGAATAAAAAATGAGCTGAAGGTGCAGTTTTTAAGAATGTATATGAGATACTACTGTAGTTTCTAGTTTCTATACTTTAACTAAGTAATACATAAACATTTTAACATGTTGCTATTACATGTATTTGGAATTTACTTATATACTCATATTGTGGCACAGAAATTTCTACTTGGTTTGGGAAAAGTTGTACAAAGCCATTTTTTGCTGCACACATGCTGTCATTTATCCAATGACTCAGAAGGAGCTTGGGGCATTACGGGACTTTATCGACAAAAATCTGTCAAGGGGGTTTATTGAACCTGCAAACTCCCCAGTTGGAGCCCCTGTGCTATTCCAGGAAAAGAAAGATGGCACGCTTAGACTCTGTACAGACTATCGGGGGTTAAATTCCATCTCAAGATACAACAAATATCCTCTGCCACTAATGAAAGACACGTTCGCTCATTTGTCAAAAGGCAAGATTTTCTCCAAGCTCGATCTTCGTGAAGCCTATTTTCGCATCCGCATACGAGCTGGAGACGAGTGGAAAACTGCTTTTAATTGTCCACTGGGTTCATTTCAGTACAAAGTCCTCCCTTTTGGGTTAGCAGGGGCGCCCGGGGTCTTCATGAAATTGATTAATGAGGTATTACATGATCATTTGTTTAAAGGGGTCCTGGTTTATTTGGATGATGTGCTCATTTACACTGAAACTGAGGAGAAACACGAATGCCTCCTCAAACAGGTGTTAAGTAAGCTTAGAGATGCCAAGCTTTATGCCAAGCTTTCCAAATGTGCCTTTCACAAAACCCAACTTGACTATCTAGGCTATAGGGTATCTGACAAGGGCATTGAAATGGACCCTGAAAAAATTCAGGTGATTTTAAGTTGGGAACGCCCCCGCACCCGGAGGCAATTGCAAAGTTTCCTAGGGGTCAGTAATTATTATCGGCAATTTATCCAGGGGTTTGCTGAGATTGCTTTGCCCCTCACTGACTTGCTACGTACCAAGGGTTTGGGGGAGACACGCAAGGTAAAAAACCCTGGGGCAGTGCTGAGTTGGACACCTGAATGCCAGGCAGCATTCGAGAAGTTAAAAACCCTCTTCACTGCTGAGCCTATTCTACAGCATCCCGATCCTGAACGCCCCTTTGTGGTCCAAGTTGATGCTTCTGACTCCTCAACTGGGGCTATATTGTTACAGAGAGATTCTGAAAACCACTTGAAACCCTGCGCTTATTTGTCCAGAAAATTTTCTGAAACTGAACGCTGGTGGCATGTTTGGGAAAAAGAGGCTTTTGCTGTAAAAGTTGCTTTGGAAGCCTGGCGTCACCTCCTAGAAGGTACTAAATGCCCTTTCGAGGTTTGGACTGATCACAGGAATTTGGAAGCCCTCCGCACCCCCCCCCCCCCGGTGTCTCAGTCCTAAACAAATTAGCTGGGCTCAATTTTTCAGTTGCTTTAACTTCCAGTTAAAATTTATTCCGGGAAAGAAAAACTTTCTGGCCGATGCTTTGTCACGGTTACCTCAGGACCTTGACCAGGTGGCAGATGTGGTTGGGACTGTTCTCACTGAACCACAACTGGGCTTGGTTGCCATCACTCGGAGCCAGACCCGTGCGCAGGCAACCCCGCCCCCAGCCCCATCTGGGAAGCAGAAAATGCAAGTTCCTTGTCAGTTACAGAAGGACTTTCTCCAGGCACTGAAATCTGACACCTGGTTGCTAGCTAATAAAGACAATGTTTCTTTTGAAAACGGTCTGGCGTGGGTGGCACACCGCCTTTATGTGCCTGAAACTTTAAGAGCTGATGTTTTGCAGCATTCCCATGATGACAAACTTGCTGGACACTTTGGTTTTGTCAAAACCTTGCATTTGGTTCACCATCAATTTTGGTGGCCAACCTTAAGACATGATGTAAAAGACTGTGTTGCTTCCTGTCCTGTTTGTGCCATGTCAAAGCGTAAAGGAGGTAAACCACAGGGGCTTCTACAGCCAGTGGCCAGCCCATCCCATCCCTGGGATGAGATTTCTATGGACTTTATTGTGGACTTACCCCCCAGTCAGAAGAAGACTGTCATTTGGGTTGTAAAATATTTTTTCTCCAAACAAGCCCATTTCATTCCATGTGCGTCCATCCTGTCGGTCCCGCAATTGGCCCGCCTATTTCTCATCCACATCTACTGTCTCCACGGTAGCCCCTCCTGTTTGGTCACCGACCACAGGACACAGTTCACTTCCCAGTTTTGGAAATCATTTTTAAAATTGATTGGCACCAAACAGGCACTGTCCACAGAGTCGCATCCTGAGACTGACCAATCTACTGAGGTTTTGAACTCTGCCCTTGAACAATTCCTTAGAGCATACATAAATTACCATAAGGACAATTGGGTGGACTTGCTGCCTTTTGCTGAAGTGGCTTACAACAATGCTGTCCATCAGACCACCGGACAAACCCCTTTTCGGGTGGTCTCTGGTCACAACTTTTTTCCCATCCCTGAGCTGCCACAAACCCCTCCCCAATCCTGTTCTGCCTCTGACTGGGCTGTTAAGTTGGCTGATTCCTGGCCAGTGATTCAACAGGCTTTGGCTGATGCCCAGGCTGCTTACAAGTTTCAAGCTGATAAATGTCATTCTTTGCAACACAATTTCAAAATTGGGGATCAAGTGTATCTTTCTACCAAATTCATCAAGTCCCCACAGCCCTCTAAAAAACTTGCTCCCAAGTTCATTGGTCCTTTCCCTATTGTTGGTCTTATCAATCCAGTTACTGTTAAGTTGGACCTGCCTCACAATTTGAAATGCTTGCACCCTGTTTTCCATTGCAGCCTACTCAAGCCTGTCCACCTCTCTTCCCGCTGGCATCCCAACCTCCTCCTCCTGCTCCGATCATGATTGACGGCCAACAGCACTTTGAAGTCAAGGAGGTTGTTGATTCTTGCAAGCTTCAAGGCACCCTCCAGTACCTGATCCGCTGGAAACGCTTTCCTCATCCTGAATGGGTGCCTGCTCGCCATGTTAATGCTCCTGATTTAGTTAACCATTTCCACTTGGCTTACCCTTTGAAGCCTGCCGCTTAATGTTTTCTTTCTTTTGGGGGGCAGTATGTCATGTTCACTGTTTCAATGTGCACTGTACATCGTAATGTTTCACATGCCATGGTGCTGACGCGCGTTTCTGTTGGGAGGGAGCTGCTGTGAAACCTTGTGCCAAGCTCTGTATCTATGTTCATTTCAATGGAATGTGTTTGGGTTATGTGCTCTGCTCAAGGACTTTTCCCGCGGACCATCAGAAGCCATTAGGAGCACCTGGGATTGTGAGCCTGGGAAGATTCTACGGGGGGAAGGATTTTGTTTGAACCGCGGGTTTTTTAGTTTGCATTTGGCGTGCTTTTTCCATTCTCAGCTTTCTTTGTGATCCTGCATACTATTCTTTAATAAATCAGATATCTTTATGATCTTGTTTATGAATCTGATGGTGTTTTAGAATAGGCAATCCTTACAGTAGGTGTGGATCGTGATTGGGCCAGGTGCTGTCTAGCTCTTCAAGTTCTTGACCCGCTGTTGGATGTCTGCTGCTGTGATGGTGACTGGTTCCGTTTCTGGGAGATTGCTGTGGTCCTCTCTCAGGTCCTACAGCCAGTTTGCACTGGTGTTATGTGTCTTCTCTTTCTCCCATATGTTCTTCCAGTACTGTTCAGTTTGTGCCGTTGGTGGCTCTGCTGCTAATGCGTTGTTATGCTGCAGTTGGGAGTTGGGAAACTTGGATGGTTCTTTGGAGAGCAAGGCATTTATCTTTTTGGCCTCTGCTTCTCTCTTATATCTCCTTAGCCTGGTAGCCAGCACTGTGAGCCTTTGTTTAGCAGTTTCTAGGGCTTTAGATGGAGTCGGCCCTTGTATTTTTTCAGTAGCCAAGCATTATCTTTAATCTTCATACTCTTCAACGTAGTCCCACCAGCTGACTAACTTCTCTTTGAGTTGCCTTGATCTTAGCCTCCAACCTCATTTTCCAGGGAGGGTATGTACTGCTGTTCCTCTTGATCATGTAGCCAAGCATTTCCAGGATTACAACAGCTGTAGCGTATACCAGTTCATTGGTCTGAGTTATGGTGGTAGTAGGGATTGTTGTGAGGGCTCTATTGGCAACTTTTGGCTTAAAAGTTTGATGGTACTTCTCCATTGAGCCTTGGTAATCGGTCTCAAGGGTTGACTGTAGGTAGTTTATTGAACGGTTACTCACGCCCTGGTTATCTCCCATATTGACTACTGCAATGCGCTCTACATGGGGCTACCCTTGAAGAGTATCCAGAAGCTTCAGCTGGTCCAAAATGCAGCCACGTGGGCTATTTGTGGCACCCCTAGAAGGGCGCATATAACACCTTTGCTACGTGAGCTGCACTGTGTGCCAGTTTGCTTTCGGGTCCAATTCAAGGTGTTGGTTATCACCTTTAAAGCCCTACATGGCATGGGGCCAGGCTACCTGAGGGACTGCCTCTTCCCCGTTACATCTACCTGCCCCACCCGATCTTGCAGAGAGGGCATGTTACGGACCCCATCGGTAAGAGAATTCCATCTGGCGGGGTCCAGGAGGCAGGCCTCCTCTGCAGTAGCACCTGCCCTTTGGAACATCTTGCCCCCTGGCCTTTCGGAGAAACTTGAAGACCTGGCTCTGCCAGCTGGCCTGGGGCAGAGAGGAGAGGAGGCATGCCTGGGGTTGGCTAGTGCCTTGAAGTACCCCTTCCCCATGAAGACTGAATGAGATATAGCCATTTGGACTTTATTTTTATCTATATTATTAATAATTTGTAATTTTATAATGTATTTTATATATTTATTGTTTTACTGAGGATTTTGTTGTAAACCGCCCAGAGTCCCTCCAGTGGGAGGAGATTGGCAGTGACAAATTTGATAAATAAATAATAAATAAATGATCTTATATCTCGTATCAGCTGCTGTGCTCTGTAAAGGAAGAGGTGGCAGCGACGTTCCAGCTTCAGGTGCTGGCTACACATCCAGTTGTTTTTCCAGCTTTTCTTGAGTCCAGGATGTAATGTGTAGTTAGTCTGTCTCCAGTTATGACAGCAGCTTCCTCTTCACTATGTTGAAGTGTTGAGTATCTGTTTCTCAGTTAGTGTGGATGTAGGTCTCCTGTCTGTCCATAGCTCCCTCATACATGTCATATATCCATTCTCATTAAGTCTACTGTTGCAGTAGCATTCCATCAATTCCAAGTTCTCTTGTCTTATCCATGTATGGTTTGTTCCAGTAGCCCACTTATCATCAGATTGTCTTGGTTCCCCAAAATCTGGCATGGACCTTGTTGATCCAGGCAATGCCCAAGCTGGCATGACTCTCTTAGCTCGTGTCACTCTCATATCTGAGGTAGGCTGGTGAAGTGTTAGGGGGTCTTTGCTCAAGGACACCTACTGGTAAGGTAGATACCAGCCGGGATTCAAACCCTGGTCTCCCATGTCAAAGGGCAGTGCTCTAACTGTGATGCTATCCAGCCTCTTTTATTTTATTCATATTCTGCCATTCATTCAGGAGCTTAAGGCTCCTTCTCCTATTTTTTTCCAACAGCTACTAAAGTTCCTCTAAACACCTATTCAACTTTCTTGTCTTCTGAACTGGGCAGAAGTAATAGAACAAACCATTAATCAGGTCTCCTTTTTCTGCCCAGACTAGAACCTGTTATCAGTGGAATTAATTATGCATCAAAATCATAATAGAAATAACCAAAAATGCATTGTTGTAATGAAATTGGCCTTTCCTTATAACCATCTGTGATAGCGTTCATAAACTGTCATTTTTCCAGTAGCTCAAAAAGCATTTAAATGGACCCTTAAGTAGTAGCAATATTTAAACCTGGTCAAATAAATAAAGGATAATTGAGACATTGCAAAATAGTGAACTGAATTACTTCTTAAAATGGATAAATTATGGAACATGATTCCACTAAATGATGATAGTTACTAATTTAGATGGCTTCAAAACAAACAAGTCAACTCTATAAGGATAAGGCTATTAATTGCTATATATTGCCTCACGTATAAGCAATCTGTTCCAGAATGCAGTCACCAAGAAAGAATAGCAAAAGAATTCTATTTTCTCATAAGAAGTCCTATTCCTCACAGGATTCTAAATGACATGTACTTAGTGTTGGAGGGCTCCTGCAAACCCTTCATATTCTTTATAATAGATATGCTTGGAACATGCAGCATTCCTTTTATCTTCCCCTAATATTGTGCCTAATACATTGCTTGAAATGAAGGTTATATAAGTGGTTCATAGAAGGATTTATGAAGTGTTGCAAGATTTATATATACTAAAAATTCCTTCAACTTATCAAGATTTACCTTATTGCACTTGCAGATAAATGTCCATAAGAGCCACTTGCTGAAGAACTGCTACGGGAATTGTTCAGAATTGTGACCAAGGAGTTTGGAGATGTGCGGATCATGGTCTGAAGGTCAAAACTATGATCAGACAGAGGTGATAAGGACAATGTTCGCTTTCGACTTGGTCTTGTTGGCAGCCTGGGACTTGGAAACCTGGCACCTGTTGTATGAACAAAAAGAATTATTTATCAGAGCACCAATCCTCTTTATTTATTGCTAGTGGCAGTGGATATAAAGAGTTGCCACAATGGTACGTGCTTCTGACAAGCGCACTCTTTTCACTTATGATCTACTGGCTAAGATTGAGGAAAATTAGGAAGAAAAATTTATCTTTCCATTGCTTACCTCAAGGGAGCTCTGTTTATTAATGTGCAAGCAAAATGATAAATTGCAGAACAAAAGGAAAAGACTTTTATGTGTTATCCTTCTCATTTCTGATGATTTATGAATCTGATGGCTCCTTAGACATTCACTTCATTAATTCACTAGAAGCAAGGAGATGGAGTGGTTCAAATCTGAGCTAGTGGTCAGTTCACAACCTTACACTCTAATAAAAGTGCTAAAAAGGCTTCTAGCATACACTCACTCACATACTTACACAAAAGGAAAATCAAGGTGTTCATGAATTAAATAAAAAACTCTTCTAAAATATTTATAAGTATTTATATTTCATCCTTTCTTCTGGGGGCTCGGAATGGAATAAAACTTAAAGCCTCCCAACAATCGTGCAAAGTAGCTTAGGAGGAAAGAAGGATTTAAACTGCTATTTTATGATAGCTTAAAATGTATTCATTTGTAAAACAGTCCTAGGTATCATGAGTACGGATGGTGAGCAGGAGGGGGCCTCTATCCAGGGGGGAAAACGCATGCATAGTACTGAGGAGTTAAGCAGCCATTCAAAGAGACACAGATCAGACCCGCCTTAACTTTAGGGTTTATCTGTCTGGGTTTTTTCCCACACTTCTTCAGTTTCTTAGGATTTTCTGTCTAATGTAGCAGTAATAAAGCACTAGAGACCTATTCCTTGTCTCAGCGTGGTTCCTGGCTGTTAGGACATCAATCCTAACAAACTCTCTACTCCCATTGAAAGAGGGAGGAACAAAAAAAAAAAAAAAGGAAGAGACATTTGGGAAAATGTCTTCGGAAAACCAGGAAATTCGGCAGGCCATCCAACAACTGGCAGCAGCACTGCAACAACATCAACAAGTAGATCTCCAGATCAACACATTACAAGCAGCCATGCTACAGCAGTTACAACAACCAGCTCTGATTAACCCACAACCGGTGCCAGCAGCAGCAGCAACAGCAGCAGCTCCACTAGTAGTCTTGAGATCCCAGGGCAGTCTACCGGAGAAGTTTGGAGGAGAAGCAGGACAGTTGAGAACCTTTCTCACACAGTGCACAATGTTTTTTGACAGCAGACCGGCAGAGTTTCCCACAGACAGAACCAGAGTCACCTTCATTTTAAGTCTGCTAAAGGGCCCAGCAGCCAAATGGGCTATTCCCATGGTGGAGAACAATGACCCAATTCTCAACAACTACCAGAATTTTCTGGCAGGGTTCCGAGCACACTTTGACGACCCGATCAGAGAGGTCACTGCCAGCCGGGAAATTCGGAAGCTCAAGCGAGGCAACAAGAGAGTGGGAATTTACATTGCTGATTTCAAGCTGTTAGCAGGAGATCTGGACTGGAATGAGAGTGCCTTGAAAGACCAATTCAAACGGGCTGGATGAGGAAATTAAAAATGAATTAGTGCGCCAGGGAATACCAGCTACCCTAGAAGGTTTATATCAACTGTCTGTGGTTGTAGACGCCAGGCTAGAAGAGCTCAGACAGATGCAGCCGGGGAGAAACAGGGGCCTCAAAGCGCTTCCAGGATTTCCAGCTCTCTCCGCAGCATCTCTTTACTCAGGACCAGAGGAGCCGATGCAGATCGGGGCGAGCAGGACGCTTATTTCCGAGGCTGAGAGACAGAGAAGGAGAGAGAGAGCCCTCTGTTTCTACTGCAGAGCCCAGGGGCACATGGTAAGAGCTTGCCCAGTGAGAAGCCAAGCAAATTCCGTAAGAGCCCCAGGGCAAGCAGCAGAACCAAGAGCAACCTCCACCTCGACTTCCAACCAGGGAAACTCCATCGGTCTCCCTCCACAGAGCTCAGCAGGGAGACCATCAACCAATTAAGAAGGGCTCATTCTGAGGATTCCAGGCAATCCTTTTACTACTTACCTGTCATAATGCAAGTAAACCCAGAGCACCAGATCAAGCTAGAGGCCCTCGTGGATTCCGGAGCTTCCACCAATTTTATTGATGTACACACTGTACAAGACCTCAACATCCCAACCATACAATTGCCACGTCCCATAGAAGTTGAGACCATTGACGGCCAGCCCCTCAAGGCAGGGCCAATTAGAAGTTTCACAGAACCTTTGCAACTAAAAACAGGAGACCACACTGAGAAGATCCAACTTTATGTTACTGCATCACTTAATGTGCCTATAGTCCTGGGCACACCTTGGCTGAAGATCCACAACCCATTGTTGAACTGGACTACGGGAGCAATCTCTGTCCCAGCTAAGGAATGCCAGCACCACAAGATTCAAGCCACTCTCCTCTCTCCAGCAACCAATGCAGTCACGGAAGCAGGGGGGGTCCAGTTGCCAGCCAAGTATGCAGATTTCGCAGATGTTTTCAGCGAACAAGAAGCCACAGCACTACCCCCCCCCCCCCATAGGGACTGTGATTGCACCATTGAGTTGATACCAGGAGCCAAGATTCCAGCAAGGAAACAATATCCCATGTTCCCCAAGGAACTAGCCACCTTAAAGAATTACTTGGATTCTAATCTCCAAAAGGGGTTCATCCGACCATCTACTTCCCCAGCATCTGCTCCTACCTTCTTCGTACCAAAGAAGCCTGACTCGTTGGCACCGGCAAACCAGGAGGCACCCATGAGAGTGGTCCACGATTTCAGTTCCCTCAATAAACTCACGATAAAAGAAAATTATCCCATGCCGCTAATATCTGATCTGCTGGATCGCTTACAGAAAGCAATCTGATCCGGATGAAAGAGGGGCATGAATATCTGCCTTCGATACCAGGTTTGGTAAATTTGAGTACCTTGTTTTGCCCTTTGGCTTGTCTAATGCAGGAGCCATATTTTCCCGATTTATGAATCAAATTTTCGCTGATTTACTAGATAAGTATCTGGTCATTTATCTAGATGACATATTAATATTCTCTGAGGATGCTACAACTCATGTAACCCATGTACGTAATGTCTTACAAAGACTGAGAGAGAACAAGCTGTTCGCCAAGCTAGAGAAGTGTGCCTTCGATTGAACTGAATTACATTTCCTGGGCTATAAAATATCAACAGAAGGCATATCCATGGATCCTTCTAAGGTCCAGGCAATTAAGTCTTGGCAACTCCCCCGAAATGTGAAAGAGGTACGAAGATTTCTAGGGTTTTGCAATTTTTACAGGAGATTCATAAATAAATTTAGTGACAGGGCTAAACCCCTCACACAGCTTTTGAAGAAAGAATCAAAATTCATTTGGGGAGAGAGAGAGCAAGCAGCCTTCCAAGAATTTAAGCAACTCTTTGCATCCCAGCCACTTTTAAAGCACCCTGATCCCACAAAGCAATTCATAATACATTCAAATGCTTCTGATATTGCCACTGGGGTGGTGTTATTGCAATATACAAACAAAACTAAGAATACATTGCTTCCTTGTGCCTTTTTTTCACGCATGCTCTCACCAGCAGAGAGAAACTATGATGTTTTTAACAAGGAGTTGCTAGCAATTAAAGCAGCATTTCAAGAGTGGAGGCGCTGGCTAGAAGGTGCAACCTTTCCTGTGAAAGTTTGCACCGATCACAAGAATTTACAGCTTTTACAAAACACCAGATCCCTCACCCCACGCCAAATCAGATGGAGCCAGTTTTTCTCCCGTTTCAATTTTGTTATTTCTTATGTTCCCAGGGCGCAGAACCGTTTGGCAGATGCCCTGTCTTGATCCATTCAGGCAACCCCTGCTACTCACCAGGAGGTACAGGCTACTATATTACAACCTCACAACTTTGATCAGTCTATGAGGGGGAACCAGACAGAGATTTTAGCAGCAGGCAGACAAGCAGAGGACCTATTTACAAGAGTCAGAGCTCAGCAGCAACAGGACCCATATGCCAGGGCCAGGATGAATGACCTCCAGAGGGGCCCGCAAGACACTGCCTCCCCCTTTAATGTAGAAGCAGGAAACCTCTGGCATAGCGGGCGATTATACATTCCCCCCTCATTGAGGGAAGAAGTACTGAGACTTTGCCATGATCATCAAATGGCAGGCCACGGAGGTGTTTTCAAAACTCTCCATAGAGCTCTGAGAGACTACTGGTGGCCTAGGATGACTGCAGACATAAAGGGCTATGTGGCTTCTTGTCATACCTGTAGATGAGCCAAGACTCTCCCAGGGAAGCCCACAGGACTCTTGCAACCCCTACCCACCCCCAGTAGGCCTTGGGATACAATCTCCATGGATTTCATCACTGATTTACCCCCGGTCCAGGGGCTGACTTCCATACTAGTGGTGGTGGACCTTTTCACTAAAATGGCACATTTTATTCCTTGCAAGGGCCTCCCATCTGCGCAAGCCGCAGCGCAGTTGTTTATGGGCCATGTTTTTCGGTATAGAGGCATGGTAAATCACTTGGTGAGTGACAGAGGCCCTCAGTTCACTTCCAGGTTCTGGAGGGTGCTTTTCCAGTCATTAGGGGTCCAGATCCACCTATCATCATCACATCATCCAGCTAGTAACGGGCAAGCTGAGAAAATTAACCAATGGTTACAGCAGTATCTCAGGTGTTACACCACTTATCAGCAAGACAATTGGCCAGCCCTGCTCCCCATGGCAGAATTTACATATAACAACTCTGTGCAATCCTCTGTCATGTTCCCCGTTTCAATGTTCTGTTAACATCGTAACGTTTCACATGTCAAACCATTTCTCCGTGTATACTCAGCTTGCTCTTTCCTGGTATTTTCCGTTCGTGCTCTCTTCTTTGTTTTGGAACTTTGGAATGTATGTTTGGGTTTGCAATCATGTTCAAGGTTACTTTCCCAGGCGTGTGTAACGGTTGCTGGCACATGGGAGGGGGTGGTTGCTGACGGGTGCTTGGGGCGGGACCGGATTGAAGGCAAGGGTTTTAAGTTTGTATTTGGTGCGCTTTTGCTCATTCTCAGCTTTCTCTGTATTTGCATACTATTCCTTTAATAAATCAGTTATCTTTAAGCCCGAGCTTGTGAGACTGAGTATTTGGGATTAGGCAACCATTACATCCTCTACCAAGATGTCTCCTTTCCAAGCACTCTATGGGGTTAACCCTCAGGTGCTGCCCACCTCCTCCCAGCAGGGAGCTGTTCCAGCCGCAGCTGATTTTCTTAAAGAGCAACAAGCCGCACAGGAGTTGTTAAAGGAGCAGCTGAACAGGGCAAAGAGTGCTTACAAGAGAGCTGCAGATGCTCACAGACAAGAGGGGCCAGCGATTGCAGTAGGAGACAAAGTGTGGCTCTCTACCAAGTTTTTGACCTCTACCAGGCTCTCCAAGATGTTGGACTCTAAGTTTGTAGGCCCTTTCACTGTGGTACAGCAGATAAAGCCAGTGGCTTATCGCTTAAAGCTGCCAGCATCCATGAAAATCCATCCAGTCTTTCACAGAGCCTTGCTAGCCAAAGACCCTCCCCCAAGTACCTTACAATCACAAATGCTCCCCCCACCTCCAGTAATTGTGGAGGGGGAGGAAGAATACGAAGTCGAGGAAATTCTGGACTCTAGGAGGAGGGGAAGGGGCATCCAATATTTCATACACTGGAAAGGGTACCCTGAGGAAGAGCGCACGTGGGAGAATGCCAGAGATGTGCATGCACCAATGCTCGTTCATCAATTCCATCAGCTTTTCCCTCACAAACCCAAGCCTCGCACTCTACCAGAGATTCCTCACTTGGCTGAGCAAGCAGAGGAATCCCAAGCAGAGGAGTTCATAAGTTTGCAGTTTCCACCCCCGCCTGAAGCCTTGACACCAGTAACGGGGGGGGGGGGGGGGGGAACCACAGCCCTACACCTTGGGCTTGCATTTCCCAGGGGGGAGGGGGGACGACTCTTCTAATTATCTAGCTATTTTCCAGCAGCAGCCACCTGGGCCAGAAGAGTTATCAGACCTGGAGAGCAGCACTGATTCGTCCTTGGAGGAGTTTTCCTTTGAAGACTTTCCATCATTGCCCAGTTCTCATGGGAGCTTAGGAGGAGACATAGACTCTTATCAAACCTCTGGAAGGGAGGGGGCTGAAATGGAATGTGAATCTGGAGGGGAGGGTGATGTCATGATGGCAAGCAGGAGGGGGCCTCTATCCAGGGGGGAAAACGCATGCGTAGTACTGAGGAGTTAAGCAGCCATTCAAAGAGACACAGATCAGACCCACCTTAACCTTTGGGGTTTATCTGTCTGGGTTTTTCCCATGCTTCTTCAGTTTGTTAGGATTTTCTGTCTAATGTAGCAGTAATAAAGCACTAGAGACCTATTCCTTGTCTCAGCGTGGTTCCTGGCTGTTAGGACAACAGTCCTAGGTAACCATAAGAATTTGCTATACAATGCACCAGTACTTTCTGATGTTTATGTTTGGATATGTAGATATTAATATGTATCTTTTTAATCTAAAGTCTGGAAGCTCTCAGAGTAGAATTCTGGAATTCCCTTTCAGCTAAGAAATTCACTAAATCTTAATTCTCAAACTTGGTAGTTTATGACCTTAAAAAAATTGGATTCAGTGTAAAAGATTTAAGGACATGATACTTTACCCAATTAAATCCATAGGATTATGCTTAATTTTGGCATGCCTAAAGTGGCATATTTAATCTAACAAGCACCTTTGTAAAACTTTCATGCCAAGTGATTAAAGATCCCTATCATAATGTCTATTTTTTCTACTCTTCAATATATGTTTCTTTGTAAATAAAGGAAATAAAATCATCCCTGTTGGATGAAACATATAATCCACCCAGAATGGTATGCTGCAATCTCTAACAATGCCTGGCCTATGATGTGTGAAAAAAAAAGTTTTATAAAATGGCAAATCTTTTATAAAAGACAGCCTCACGTGGCGCAGAGTGGTAGGCGACAGCATTGCAACCGAAACTCTCCCCACGACCCGAGTTCGATCCCAGGGGAAGCTGGATTCTTGGGTAGCCGACTCAGGTCGACTCAGCCTTCCATCCTTCCGAGGTCGGTAAAATGAGCACCCAGCTTGCTGGGGAAGGTGACAACTGGGGAAGGCAATGGCAAACCACCCCGCTCTATAGTCTGCCAAGAAAACGTCACAAAAGCAGCGTCCCCCCAAAGGGTCAGACATGACTTGGTGCTTGCACAGGGGACCTTTCACCTTTCACACATAAAAGGGCAAGCCACTAATAAAATATCACTGTGCATTTGCTCAAAATTTTATATTTGCTATATGAATCCTTGCTTTATTGCTTCTATCACTACATGATCTGAAGTCTAGTTATATTCCATCTGTGCTTCATTTTGGAACTCTTTGGCCATAACCCTTCAGATAAAACTTCCAGCAAGAGTGTCAGTTATCTCCAGCATCTGGTTTGTGGTTCTCTTCTTTCTTCTTCTCTTCTGTAAAACTAGCAAATACCCATATTGTTCCAATCTTGCTCCGGATACAGCGCTGACAAGTCAGTGAACATTCCCTCCCCCCCAACTCCTTATACTTTTCATCTCTTGTTTATGGTCCTGCCACTTACTGTGTGGCTGTCTGCTACTTGATTTAATGCAGTGCTTAGATTCTTTGAAATGATGGTGTCCTTTCCTTGCCTTTGAGTGAAAATAGCTATCAAAGCTCACAAGAAAGTTGGTCTAATTAAGATTGCAAGCTTCAAAACCGGAGCAGCAACCTTAAACATTACTGTATGCTTAAATAGCTCCTTTTCGTTAGACTATAAGGCAAGGAAAATGACAGCTCCTAACTCCATAGTCACCTAATGCCAACAAGTACCATTTCGCTCTATGATGGTGTCTGCCACCAGGGGTATTATGCTATACGATGGTGCACAAATTTGATTTTGCTGGATTCACAAATACCATTAAATGTTCCTCATTTCATTTTAAAACATGATTTTGTAAATCTTTTTGGGGATCAAGGATGCACTACATCATTTTGCTGAATGAGGCACTTCTTATAAAACCAAAATGTCCTCCAAATACTGAGAAGCTGTAAAGTGAGACTGCAGCTGCGTGAGCAGGTCAGCCCTCTCTTTCCCTTGCCAGCTTATTTTCCATTTGCCCTTCTTTGCTTTGACTTCTGTACCCAACTTTCTATGTACACAGATTCTGTTCACAGCTAATTTGCATCCTTATCTAAGGCCTATGCTTCCTCTCCACCATTTAAAACAACAAAAAAAAAATATGCAACTTGAACCTGAAAGCTGTACAGGCTCTTTCCCAGTCTTTTTCCTCAGAGGCTGAGCATAGTTGGATGCATTAGGGTTGTTCTATATTCTCACATTTCATTCCACTGAAAAAAGTCTGAAGTCACCATTCTTTTTTTTTGGGGGGGGGGATATCTTATGTGCTGTTTCCCCTCCCCTGAGCATCTTGCAATAACACTATCACCCCTTGGGAGAATGCCGCAAAGGTACCAGTGCCTCTGCCACCACTGCCTGCAGGAACATAGCTGCTGAAGGCCTACCCTTCTGGAGCCTCTCTATCTAGAGCTCACATCATCTGCTCCCTAAGTGTAAAGGACGGTTGCCTAGAGGTGGTGAGTCACTAGGGAAGGGATAATGTAAGAGGATTCCCCTTTGAGCTTGGCACCCTATTTGTCTTCTTGGAAAAGGACTGGGCAAGAGCTAAGATTTTAATGAAAGGAGCTGCAATATCTTGCTGATACTATTAAATTATGGCTTGTCTTTATGAGATTGCTCAGGGAGATAGTGGAGAGTAGAGCAAATATTTTAGTCGTAACTTGTGGGAGAAATATGGTAGAAGGTTGCAACCTAGCTGTTACAAGGAAAGAGGCGGTGGCTTCCCTTTTGGGCTGCAGTCTGACGAAGAAAGTCAAGGAGACAGTGAAGGTGGTCCCTCCAAAGCAAAAGTTGTGCTCTTTAACATCAGGTTTGGTGCTGGCAACATACTAACCATTCACAATTTAATCCTGGATGAAAGTGCTGACTTAACATTTATCACAGAGACATGGCTAGGGTGGGAGAAGTTAATCTTCTGACCTTAATCCTATAGAAATGCTGTGGAAGGACCTGAAGTGGGCAGTTCATGTGAGGAAGCCCACTAACATGACTTGAAGCTGTTCTGCACAGAGGAATGGCCTAAACTTTCTCCAAACCAATGTGTAGGGCTGATCAACAGTTACTGGAAAGGTTTAGTTGCGGTTATTGCTGCCCAAGCGGACACACCAGTTACTGAAAGCAAACGTTCACATACTTTTGCCACATGCAAATATGTAGCTTTGGATCATTTTCCTCAATAAATAAATGAGCAGGTATAAAGTTTGTGACTCATTTGTTTAACAGGGTTGTCTTTCTCTAGTTTTAGGACTTGTGTGGAGAACAGATCACGTTTTAAGTCATATTTATGGAGAAATATTGAAAGTTCCAAAGGGTTCCCAAATTTTTAAGCACCGCCATAGATGTTAATCTCAAGGCTGGGAAAATAATGGCCTTAAGATCATTGACTTGTAGTGACAAAAGGGAAAGACTTAAGATTTGAACCACAGGGCTGAGAGATTGATATATAGAGTTGATTTCTGTTTTCTGCAGAAAAGGTCTTCTGCATATGTATATGGGTTCTTTTAGGTCTACAATAAAGCATCTTATCTAGGAGTATCAAGTCCATTAAGCTTCTGTTGTTACCTAGTAAATGCAGGGTTACATTTCTGGAAGAATAGAAATTTACAGCTATGTCTGTCCTGTCATGAGTAAGGATGGCGAGCAGGGGGCTCCCTTCCAGACTGTTAAGCGCATGCGTAGCACTGAGGAATTGGTGAGCCATTCCAAGAGGCACAGAGTGGGACCGCCTTAACCTGCGGGGTTTATATGGCTGGGTTTTTCCCACGCTTGTTCAGTTTGTTAGGATTACTGTTATGTATTAGCAATAAAACATTAGAGACCAGATCCCTGTCTCAGAGTGTTTACACTCAGTGCTACGCATGCGCTTAACAGTCTGGAAGGGAGCCCCCTGCTCGCCATCCTTACTCATGACAGTCCTGAAGTCTGACCCTGATAATCTATGATGGAAGCTGGATGGATGAGAACAATCCTGCTAGGTCTCCTGTATCTCTTGGTAGATTTCAATATAACCAACCACAGCATAAGGATTAGGTGTTTGGGACAGTGTTTTCTACTAGTTCTGATCCTTCCTATTCATAGGATGCCTGTAGTAAAAGATTTGCACTGTATGCCAATTGCCTACCAGGCATAATTTAAGGTTCTGATGTTAACCTTTAAAGCCTTAGAGCCTGACTATCTAAAGAATCACCTCTCCTGCTATGAACTAGCCCAATTACTTAGATCAACAAGGGAGGCCCATGTGAAGAACCTCCTGCTTCTTGAAACTTACCTTTCTTGTATGATGCAGTCTTCTCCTATGTGGCTTCCGGGCTATGAAATACATTACCCAAGGAAGTGTATTTAATTGCACTGTTTTTTATGCTTACATTTTATAATTTGTATCTTTAATTTCTGCAAGCCATCCTGAGTGTTATATAAACATAAAAGTAGGATGTAATAAGAAGGGACGCGGTGGCGCTGCGGGTTAAACCGCTGAGCTGTCGATCGGAAGGTCGGCGGTTCGAAACCGCGCGGCGGGGTGAGCTCCCGTTGCTCGTCCCAGCTTCTGCACACCAAGCAGTTCGAAAACATGCAAATGTGAGTAGATTAATTGGTACCGCTTCGGCGGGAAGGTAACGGCGTTCCGTGAGTCATGCTGGCCACATGACCCGGAAGTGTCCTATGGACAACGCCGGCTCCAAGGCTTTGAAACGGAGATGAGCACCGCCCCCTAGAGTCGGACACGACTGGACTTTACGTCAAGGGAAACCTTTACCTTTAGGATGTAATAAACCAAATAAATAAAGAATTGTAATGGCTACTGCTCAGCAAATCTTTTCATGTATAGTAGGAAGCTAGTTGGTAAAATTAAGATGATTGGTATATTATTTGATTATGTTGCAAATTAAATTTATGCTTGAATAAGAATAGTCTTATTACTTTTTATTGTTCTAGAGTGAGAGGGTACTTGGTGTAGAGGTTTTATTAAACAAACAAAAAACAGTTGTCACCTTTTAGCTTCCCTTAAGTTTCTTGTTGGATCTTTCTGATCCACAGTGGGAAGTAGCTCAGGAGCAGTAGAGAGGACTGATTTATTTTACCATTATTACTATCAGATTTATACATTATTATCAGCAAAAAAGAAGCCAGTGACATGAGCTTACAATCGTATAAATAATTTCTGTAGTTTAAAAACAAAATCCAAACCAAACAGAGGGAAGCTGACACAAAGTAATTTAAACATGGGTATTTAAAAACACAATTAAATGTCATTTTTCTTGAAGAAGTAAGGCAAAAGGCACAGGCCCTTTAACATAATGTAACAAAGTTTGTGGTTTTTAGCTATTAAATGCAAGCATGAGGATTACTGTTGTTTCAGCATCTTAATCTTGGCTTTCTGCTAATTATTTTGTTTTTGTTTTTCTCATCTAAAATCGTGACAAAGAAGAAAAGAATTTATTCAGCATGATGAATGGGTAGGACATTCAAATTCCTGCTTAATGACAATTAATTTACTATACACTCATGCTAGTTAAAATAGTTTTAATTAGTTTTTACAAAATAAAACACTAGCCTCATTCTCTATTTAGATAAAGACTCTATTGTCTGACTAAACAAATTCTCATCAAATAGAGAAGGTGAAGTTAAAATGACCTTCTTATAATACATTCCTGGTTTATTTCTCTACTGATCGTTTAATCAAGCAGGTTGCTAATGTATTGTTTTATGTTTTTAATACAGGAAACAGCCCTTATATGAATAATTGCTGCTAGAATGACACTAAAATATGTGGCCTTACCTAAAGAAAAAACCTCAGAGATAGGTCACTAAAATAGTCAATTTTTGCACAAGTAAAAAGAACAAACCCTTTTTCTACCTTCCTTGACCCAAGTGTGAGTTGATCCATCTGTTTTGGAATTCTATCAATGCCCTACCATTGTGCAGTATAGTAAATGACAAGAGACTATTTGGGATAGTAGCCTGCACATCCCACCCAGACAGCTGCCGGGCTATCTTTCAGCAATTAAACATCTGCTAAAAAGGGACAGAGAAATAGTAAAGGCCCTATACATGCTGAAGATACAGAAGCCAAAGGATTGCTTTCCTTTACAGAATGTTTACCATATTATTTGCTTGGATTCATTTCTGTGAATTGAAATTTGCATCAGAATGTTGTGTATCTGCAAACTTTCTAGATGCTCATTTATAATAGTTGAGTATAACTGAATTGTTTTTTAAAGTTTTTTTAAATCAGAATTTTCAAATTAGACTAGCTTAAATGAATTAATCGCCAGTGATAGACAGTGTATTCCCTCACTGTCAATCTCTGTTTATTCTTCCTTGTTGCATGAATTCCATCTCATTTGAGATAATCGCAGCATCTGGTAAAGATAAATCAAATCAAATCAAAATCTTTATTACAGTCTTTGACCAGACTGGTAAAGATAAAAGTCTTTACAGTATGGGTGGCTCTGCACTATTTCATGATGACTTTTCAGTTAACAAAGAATATGTTATTTACCTGTAACTATGGTTTTTCAGAGGATCACCTATGAATTCCTGGATATGGATTCTGCACTTATCTATATAGTGTTTGGGCTACCAGACCTGAACTGCAAAAATCCAGACAACTACTAGATGCTAACAAAGAGTTAACATTTTATGAATCTCTTTGCTGCCATATAGTGGTTCTAAGATTCTTTGCAGCCAAGATCTGGTGGCCCTATGCAGTTACCAGTTACGTTTTTTAGGAGAAGCTTTGCCTCCCACCTTTTCATATAACACAGTGAATTTATAGATGGCACTCAGAGAGCCTCTCTTCTCCACTGTGGTCTTTGTGTTTTACCTTTACTGTTTAAATAACAAAGTATGTATCTGATGGGGGGGTAAGAGGGAGGTCAAATTACTAATACTCATGAAGTAGTTGTTACAGCCATATCAAAGACTGTGTTCAATCAGGACCAAGGGTCAAGCTGGTAACCTTCATGACGATATATACATCAAATATGAAGTGTCTGTTAATGGCTGCTTCACCAATTTATAACAGAGATGTATAGTGACAAAACTTCAGCAAAGGATCGTTACCTTATCGTGGTGCTGGAGCTTGAGCAGCTCAGTGATGCCATGAGCTAAACCGTGAAGGGCCACCCAAGACGGGAAGGTCATGACAGAGAGGTCAGACTAAATGCGATCCCTGGGGAAGGTAATGGCAACCCACACCAGTATTCTTGCCATGAAAATTAAATGGATCAGTACAACCAGAGATATGTCGGTATACCATCGGAAGATGAGACTCCCAGGTCAGAAGATGGGTCAAAATGCTACTGGGGAGGAACAGAAGATAGGTTCAACTAGCCCCAGATGTGATGACGCATCTAGCTCAAATCCAAAAGGACGGCTAGCGGCCGACGGTGCTGGTGGTGAATGCCGAATCCGATGTTCTAAGGATCAACACACCATTGGAACCTGGAATGTA
Source organism: Candoia aspera (assembly GCF_035149785.1). Classification (NCBI taxonomy): domain Eukaryota; kingdom Metazoa; phylum Chordata; class Lepidosauria; order Squamata; family Candoiidae; genus Candoia; species Candoia aspera. Next base: position 54,873,281 of record NC_086156.1, read on the forward strand.
AGATCTATGGGCCAGGGCAAATTGGATGTGGTTATTGGTGAGATGTCAAGATTAAAGATAGACATTTTGGGCGTCAGTGAACTGCAATGGACTGGAATGGGCCACTTCACATCAAATGACCACCAGATCTACTACTGTGGACAAGAGGACCACAGAAGAAATGGAGTAGCCTTCATAATTAATAGTAAAGTAGCTAAAGCAGTCCCTGGATACAATAAAAAAAATGATAGAATGATCTCAATTCGAATTCAGGGCAAGCCATCTAACATCACAGTGATCCAAATATACGCCCCAACCACAGATGCTGAAGAAGCTGAAGTAGAGCACTTCTATGAGGATCTGCAGCACCTACTGGACAACACGCCTAAAAGAGATGTTATTTTCATCACGGGAGACTGGAATGCTAAGGTGGGCAGTCAGATGGCACCTGGAATTACAGGTAAGCATGGCCTGGGAGAACAAAGCAAAGCAGGACATAGGCTGATAGAATTTTGCCAAGACAACTCACTCTGCATAACAAACACTCTCTTCCAACAACCTAAGAGATGGCTTTATACATGGACTTCACCAGATGGACAATACCAAAATCAGATTGACTACATCCTTTGCAGCCAAAGGTGGCGGACATCTATACAGTCAGTAAAAACAAGACCCAGAGCTGACTGTAGTTCAGATCATGAACTTCTTATTGCGCAATTTAGACTAAAGGGATTAGAGAAGACCCACAGATCAGCTAGATATGAGCTCACTAATATCCCTAAGGAATATGCAGTGGAGGTGAAGAATAGATTTAAGGGACTGGACTTAGTAGATAGGGTCCCGGAAGAACTATGGACAGAAGTTTGCAACATTGTTCAGGAGGCGGCAACAAAATACCTCCCAAAGAAAGAGAAAACCAAGAAGGCAAATTGGCTGTCTGCTGAGACACTAGAAGTAGCCCAAGAAAGAAGGAAAGCAAAAGGCAACAGCAATAGGGGGAGATATGCTCAATTAAATGCAAAATTCCAGAGGTTAGCCAGAAGAGACAAGGAATTATTTTTAAACAAGCAATGCGTGGAAATGGAAGAAGACAATAGAATAGGAAGGATAAGAGACCTCTTCCAGAAAATTAGAAACATCGGAGGTAAATTCTAGGCCAAAATGGGTATGATCAAAAACAAAGATGGCAAGGACCTAACAGAAGAAGAAGAGATCAAGAAAAGGTGGCAAGAATATACAGAAGACCTGTATAGGAAGGATAACAATATCGGGGATAGCTTTGACGGTGTGGTCAGTGAGCTAGAGCCAGACATCCTGAAGTGTGAGGTTGAATGGGCCTTAAGGAGCATTGCTAACAAGAAGGCAGCAGGAGACGATGGTATCCCAGCTGAATTGTTCAAAATCTTGCAAGATGATGCTGTCAAGGTAATGCATGCTATATGCCAGCAAATTTGGAAAACACAAGAATGGCCATCAGATTGGAAAAAATCAACTTATAGCCCCATACCCAAAAAGGGAAACACTAAAGAATGTTCAAACTATCAAACAGTGGCACTTATTTCACATGCCAGTAAGGTGATGTTCAAGATCCTGCAAGGCGGACTTCAGCAATTCATTGGAGCGAGAATTGCCAGATGTACAAGCTGGGTTTAGAAAAGGCAGAGGAACTAGAGACCAAATTGCCAATATCCGCTGGATAATGGAAAAAGCCAGGGAGTTTCAGAAAAACATCTATTTCTGTTTTATTGACTATTCTAAAGCCTTTGACTGTGTGGACCAGAACAAATTGTGGCAAGTTCTTAGTGGTATGGGGATACGAAGTCATCTTGTCTGCCTCCTGAGGAATCTGTATAACTACCAATTAGCAACAGTAAGAACAGACCACGGAACAACGGACTGGTTTAAGATTGGGAAAGGAGTACGGCAGGGCTGTATACTCTCACCCTACCTATTCAACTTGTATGCAGAACACATCATGCGACGTGCTGGGCTTGAGGAATCCAAGGCTGGAGTTAAAATCGCTGGAAGAAACATTAACAATCTCAGATATGCAGATGATACCATTTTGATGGCTGAAAGCGAAGGGGAACTGAGGAGCCTTATGATCAAGGTGAAAGAAGAAAGTGCAAAAGCTGGCTTGCAGCTAAACCTCAAAAAAACTAACATTATGGCAACCAGCTTGACTGATAACTGGCAAATATGGGGAGAAAACATAGAGGCAGTGAAAGACTTTGTATTTCTAGGTGCAAAGATTACTGCAGATGCTGACTGCAGTCAGGAAATCAGAAGACGCTTAATCCTTGGGAGAAGAGCAATGACAAATCTCGATAAAATAATTAAGAGCAGAGACATCACACTGACAACAAAGGTCCACATAGTTAAAGCAATGGTGTTCCCCGTAGTAACATATGGCTGCGAGAGCTGGACCATAAGGAAGGCTGAGAGAAGGAAGATAGATGCTTTTGAACTGTGGTGTTGGAGGAAAATTCTGAGAGTGCCTTGGACTGCAAGAAGATCAAACCAGTCCATCCTCCAGGAAATAAAGCCAGACTGTTCACTCGAGGGAATGATATTAAAGGCAAAACTGAAATACTTTGACCACATAATGAGAAGACAGGACAGCCTGGAGAAGATGCTGATGCTAGGGAGAGTGGAGGGCAAAAGGAAGAGGGGCCGACCAAGGGCAAGGTGGATGGATGATATTCTAGAGGTGACGGACTCGTCCCTGGGAGAGCTAGGGGTGTTGATGACTGACAGGAAGCTCTGGCGTGGGCTGGTCCATGAAGTCACGAAGCGTTGGAAGCAACTGAACGAATAAACAACAAACATAGTGACAAAATCATTTTTTGAGAACTGTTGAGCAGTTTTGTGGCTCTCTTGGGTGAGGAAAAGATGCTGGTCTTTCTATAAGCAAATTCCACATTTATTTCTTTGTTTGGTGGTCTGTTTGTTTATAAACGTTATAAGCCACTCCACCTATTATGACTCCACATGCATCATTTTATGAATGGACGGGGAATGCTTTCTTCAAGTCAATTAAAGGCCAGGGGTGGGGTGGGGAGAATCAAGCTTTGATACAAATGAAATGCAGAGGCTATGTTTGTTCAGCAAAGAACAATAGCCCAAAATTAACTAACAACTCAGGGCAACACCAAGAAGACCTCCAAAGCCAGTTGTGTCATGTTCAAGGGAAGGAATGTTAGGATGATAGAGGCTCATAGTGACTTCATATGAAATATAAGAAAAAGAATCTGCTGAGCAAAAAGATCCCGAGTGACTAGTGGAGGCATATCCTCCATTGCTCCAGTGAGCTGCAACTTTAGAATGATCTGAAATGCATTGTGATGAAGTGACTGGTTGTAAATGATGCTCTTGGACATGCCTTCATAAGCCGAATCTTTCCAGAGAATTTCTGACAGTGCAGACACTATGATATCTAGTTTTCACCTAAATGGCATATACAACTTCCAAAATATAATTAAAATGGCTAAAATCTCTTGCATGAAATATCAGAATATAAATATAATCCTGTGAGATTATCAGGATGGGGATGGTCCACCACTTGAGTTATTATCTGGGATTGTATGTTGATATCCAAAGCTGAAAAGACTGATTTATTATGTCAGCTGGCATTTCTTCTGCTATATGAATCAGAAAGAAAAGCACTTTAAAATCAAGTTCTTTGAGGAAAAAGTAGGCGTTTTGCTCACAAAAATCTTTAAAGTGCAATATATTCTACTAAAATAGATGCCAGGACAATGGAAAAGAACAACAGTGAAAGATATGCCTCACAAGGAAAGATCTGAGCTTCCTTTTTGGTAAATGTCTTAATGATAATCAATATTACTTTACTACTGAAGATAATGAAAACACCGTGTTGTGAAATATTTCAAATTAGTTGTTCAACTGAAGTACTTCAATTCACAAAATAATATTTAATGAAGGGTTATCGTACCTGGGCTGCAAAACCCAAAAAAGGAGTTGGCAACTAAAAGATACAGAAAACTCTAACTCTTTGTGACCATCTAGTACTTGTCTGGATCTCTGCAGCCCAAATCTGGTTGCCCCACTTAATGGAAAATACTTAATGTATTTTCAGGGAAATGTTATTTATACTATACTATTGTACAGTAAGACTTTTTCCCCAGCAATTCCAGAACCTTCATTTAATCATTTTGGTTACAGCATTTATTACTTACTATCCATAGCATGGAGATATTCCATATGAAGGGCACCTGCTCCTGCTGTGGCAGCTGAAGGAATGATGTCTGCATATGGGCTGCGCTGGCCTGCCAGTAAAGCCATCTGATGGTAGTATTCTGCTGGACTAACCCCTGCATGTGGAGCTAAAATAGGACATTAAAAGCATAATTTAATGACATTAGAAACAGGAAACTTTCTTTCTTTCTATCTAGTATTTGCATTGCTTATTTCTTAAAAATAAAATAGATTCTATTACATTTGCAGTTTATTTTTTAAATATTATGCAATATACTCTGCTGGCTTGCTATGTATTTTTAAAGTATTTTTAATATATTGTATCAATGCAGAATATCCATCCACATCTCAGAATACCAATAAAACTGGGTCAAATGCATCAGTCATATTTAATTCCATTGAAATTGTTTTAATGTATTAATCAATGCTAACTTGCATCAAATTAATTTCAGTGGGTCTAAATGCAACTAACTTGATCTGCATTTAATCCAATGATGCAATTTGCTATATATATTTGAGGAGGATTTCCAATGGGGTAAACTGGTTGAAAGGACAATGAACATGTTTTAGCACGGTTCCTAAAAATCTAGTTACAGACATAAAAAGACTTTCTAATTATACTACAAAAGGATGCCAAAACAAAGAGGTTTTTATAAAAAAAATGGAACAGAGGGTTCTGGATGAAACGGATTGTCTGGACCCCTTTCAGTCAGGTTTCAGGCCAGGATATGGGACAGAAACGGCATTGGTTGCACTTATGGATGATCTTTGGCGGGAGCGGGATGGAGGCAGTGCATCCATCCTTGCTTTCCTTGACCTCTCAGCGGCTTTCGATACCATCGACCATGGTATCTTTTTGGGACGGCTCAGGGAGTTGGGGGTGGGCGGTGTAGTTCTGCGCTGGTTCACCTCCTTCCTCCAGGGCCGGTACCAGTTGGTGGTGATAGGAGAGGAGAGATCCAACCCTCGACCCTTCCATTGTGGGGTGCCGCAGGGTTCAGTTCTCTCTCTCTTCTTTTTTTGTTTAACATCTACATGAAACCACTGGGTGAGATCATCCGTCACCACGGGTTGAGGTATCATCAGTATGCTGATGATACCCAATTATACATCTCTATCCCGGGTGAGGTAAGTGATGCAGTGTCTGCCCTTTCTCAGTGCCTGGGAGCTGTGGGGGTCTGGATGGGGAACAACAGGCTTCAACTGAACCCTGGTAAGACAGAGTGGCTGTGGATTGATGGTGCTTCATCTTCCGGGAAACTGTCATCCTTAGTTCTGGATGGGGTGGCACTGCCCCAGACAGACTCAGTGCATAATCTGGGGGTTCTCCTGGACTCATGACTCCTGCTTGAAGAGGGCCTTTGCGCAACTTCAGGTTGTGCGCCAGTTACGGCCGTCCCTGGATCGAGAAGCCCTCCGAACAGTCACTCACACCCTGGTAATCTCCCATATAAACTACTGCAATGCGCTCTGCATGGGGCTACCCTTGAAGGGTATCCAGAAGCTTCAGCTGGTCCAGAATGCAGCCGCGCGGGCTATTTTTGGTGCCCCTAGGTCGGCACATATAACACCATTGCTGTGGGAGCTGCACTGGGTGCCAGTTTGCTTCCGGGTCCAATTCAAGGTGTTGGTTATTTCCTTTAAAGCCCTACATGGCATGGGGCCAGGTTACCTGAGGGACCGTCTTATCTCCATTACATCGGCCCGCCCCACCCGATCATCCAGAGAGGGCATGTTGCAGACCCCGTCCATAAGAGAATTTCATCTGGTGGGGTCCAAGAAATGGGCCTTCTCTGTAGTGGCCCCTGCTCTCTGGAATATCTTGCCTCCGGAGGTGAGGCAGGCCCCCTCACTCCTGACCTTCCGGAAGGCCCTGAAGACCTGGTTCTGCCATCTCGCCTGGGGCGGGAAAGTGAATAACCATTTTGGGGGTGGCTCGCACACTAGAGTCCCTCCCACCAGCCTGGATTTTATACCTTTCTTGGATTTTATTTATTTATTTACTGTATTTTATTATAACTGTTTTATGTGATTTTAATGTTTATATTTTGTGCTGGATTTTATTGTAAACCGCCCAGAGTCCCTCTTTTTTGGGGAGATGGGCGGTGGCTAAATTTGAGCAATAAATAAATAAATAAACTAGTCGAAAAGCAAAAAATACATACTATATTCTAAATAACAACAGTTTCTGAACAACAGTCAAAAGGACAAGCCTTTGTCAGTTTTTAATATGGTTCATCTCTTTAAGAGTCTTTTTATTTACATAATTTTTAACCTGCAATCCCAGTACGGTTAGGAATTTTTAAAATTAATTTCTAATAAGTTAATAGCAAATTAGCAAAGAGGCACTAGGCCTTCACTGATGAGCAAATATGTCTGGTGCAAGCACTCGATCAGCTATCCAAGTTCTAAGATATATATGGCTTTATATGGGTGATTATTTGTTTATACATATAAGTAGTGTTACATTTATGAAACAATTTTTAACCCTAGCTAGAAGGCAAAAAAACCCTTTTATATATTTCTGAATGTGAATCAAGTATGTTTAATGGTTTTCAGCACAAAATATTCCTTATACCATTTCACTAATATTGTAATTTATCAATAAAATGGTTAATAAACCCATTGGGGCTAAAATCATTACAAGAAATCATTGATTTTGAAGCTTTATAGTATTAGACAACAGCATTTTTTTCCAGACACACTTAAAAATACTTCCTAAGCTTTCAGAAATAAGTGTCTGAATTAACTAACAATAATATTACCTGAAAATATTCAAAAGTAAGTTTGGGGTTACTGCAAAGGCATGAACAGAGAATATAATGTTAAAAGACATGTCTAATATTCTCCTACTGAAAGAAACTTCAGATTTAAAGAAGAGCAGCCTTCACTTTTAGATTGTACACTTTAGGAGTACATAGATAAGGAGCTAGTTTTACTACAAGTCTATAAACGAACCATTGTAATAAGGACTGATTTCTGAATGAACATCTCCCTACTCTTCTTCCACGTTCTGTAACGCATGTGCTGTAGCATGACAATCCTGATTTTTATTACCCCTAAGTTCTCTGGTAAGCAGAAACTGGGTAATTCTAGCTTAAAGTTAAAGAAGCCTTATTTTTAGGGTGTGAATTGACCTCAAGTGATTCATATTCAGATGTGTTCAGTTGACACTATCTCCCCTAAGTGATCTCATTCCTCTCACAGAGCTCAGTCAGCATCCTGATCAATCACTGGATTTGCAGATGGTGGTTGTGGCAAGGAGTACATCTGCACAATCAAGGATATGCATCAACTGTGACCCTACCACCGACTTAGTGACAATTATCCATGCTTTGGTTACATCTTTTGAGTATTGCGCCATACTTTGCAGGGGAAGAATTGTAGAAATTGTAATTTTTTTAAAACCCAGCAACCAGGTTGCTGACTGGTACAAGATGCAAGGAACACATGATGCCTATGGCAAAAATCTTACCTAGGTAAAAACTCCCTATTAGTTACCCTTTCTTTGTATGTATGTGTTCCTGTGTGCGCGTATGCATGTGTGTGCATGTGCACATTCAGGTCATTCTTTGTTCTTGGCAACTGCCTCGACTAGTTCTTAGAGTTTTCTTGGCAAGTTTTCAGAAGTGGTTTGCCATTGCCTGCTTCCTAGGGCTGAAACAGAGTGACTGGCCCAAGGTCACCCAGCAGGCTTCATGCCTAAGGTGGGACTAGAACTCACAGACTCCCAGTTTCTAGCCTGATGACTTTAACCGCTATACTAGACTGGCTCTCTTTGTCTATTAGTTCAACCCTTTTATCATACACTGAACAGGCTTTCACAGTATTCCAAAAATGTAGCATCCAGAATCCAAATAGTTGATGGTTCCATTTTTTAAAAATTATTATTACAGCCACTCTGCATTTAGCAACTACCTTGGTTAGTGACCATTCGCAAATATGATAGTAATTGGCTCCTGTGTGTCAATTCATTTTATACACAAAGCATGAAAACAATTCAACTGGAGATTTAAATAGTGTATCTTCATATTATTATATAATAACTGGGCTACTCTTTTCAAAAGCAATTTTATTTACTCTGATTATAGAAATTTTCATTATGACTAAGACTACATTGAGTATCCTAAAAGCAAATGATCAAAAGGCTGAAAAAGAGACCATGAATTCATTAAACTTCATTGTTTTGGACTTTAATTTTGTAATTCCAAGTTTCTTTCTCCTGATCTGGCTCCAAATATATATTACTAGTTTCTTTAATATATTCATATATTCATGTTAAGATATATACTTAACATATAAGTATATATGTTATATATATATTAACATAATGGTATCTGATTTAACAAAAAGCCTTCACAGTGCCCAAAGCCAGATAATAATTAAATTATTTAAATTATACAGTTCCTATATAAAAACAAAAATGTAAAAGTATAAGAAATTACAGAGACCACATTTAATAACTATAGTTAATGTAACTGGTATCTAGAAAGTATTTTTGAAAAATTGCTAGATAAGGTCATACACTTATGACCTTCTATAATTCATACAATTATTTATGGGATTCTTAATATAGCTTTTGGGGTATTAACAAATGCTTTAAGCAATAAACTTTCTTCTATCACTATTACTAATGCCCTGCTGCGTATATAATATAAACTAGGATTAACAACAGGTCACTGAAACTTATTCTCATAAGAACCAGCATTGCTACAGAATGGACTAACTATATGCTTTTATAAGTGAGGATTAATTAGTTCAGTTTTATCTATTAGGCAGTGAGAACAACTCATTTTTCAAATTCAGCTAAAGGGAGAATGTCTGTTTTGTAAACCTGCCATTTTGTTCAGTGCTGTGAATGACTTTTCCCTTAATTAAAATAGTTTAGTTGTCTTCTGTGCACACCACCTACATAATTTGATCCATTATAACTCAATTTAGCAGCAATTACCATTAGGGAACATTTAAACTGCAGTTATATTCCTGTTCATTTAACACAGCAGCAACATCAAAAAATGAATATGCATATGCTGGAGATGAAATTTCTAGTACATTTCTAGTAAATGTGATTCACACATTGTTTCATTTTGGCTTAGCATGACATGGGAAACCAGCCATTATATCTTCTAACCCATGATTTATGATTTAATGTTATCTGTGAACCCAGATAACATCCGTCATCTTTTTTTCCTCCACGATGTGTAAATGTTATTTTACTTTGAGAAGGTTTATAAGGATTTGCTTTCACAAACTGAATTAACCTTTTAGTTACCCAACAATGAATATTTTTGATCTTATTACTGATTCGTATTAGGAACCATTAATTTCCAGCAAACAATCTTGGTAATCTACTCTATTTATGTAATGAATTGATACAAGAAAGATTTTCACAGAAGGACTTGTTACAGTTATTAATTTTTTATGAATATATTCAGCATGTGGTTTGGATTTTCAAGTGTGTAATACTGAATATTTTTCCTAATGAAGAAATATGTGCTCAGAATATGTGAAATCTGCAAATCAGATGGGCAATAAAACTGTCCTTGTGGTCCCTGATGTTTTTTGTATAGAATCATTAAAAAGATGGATGGGCTGAGTCAAAACAATACAACAACAACAACAACAATCATTTTTCCTCAGGACATTTAAAGAATAGATGGTACTGATAAAAGGATTTCTAACTTTACCACAAGAACAATCATAATTGGGCCAGGATTGAATCCTGTGGTGTATTGTCTACCATACAAGGTCTCCCAGCCTATTCAGACTAGGGCAGAAGATAGATAGATGACAGATAGACTGACCGACCAACCCAGTAATAATGCACTTCCCATTTTCGTACTGAATCCATGGAGGGGAATGGAATTACGGTATATACGCAGGGAATCCAAAGCCAGCTTCTTTACACTCCCATCAAAACACCCAGTTCAGGATTTTTTTAGTGACTATTACAGTTGTCTTCAGGTAGCTGTCTTTTCTGCAACTATAGCCATCAATACTACAGAAAAAGACCTTGTGAAGCAAATGGGATTAATTTGTCATAACTTTTATTGATTTCACTGTCATCTAGACACAATTAAATTTAGAAGGATTAGATTGATTGATTGATTGATTGATTCCTTCATGATTAAAAAAGTGGCATGCTACTTTCCTAAACCTCTTCTTACATCACCTCCCCAAAACAATTCAACTTGAGAAGAACTGATTTTTTTTTTCAAATTACTGAAATATTATGAAAAGTAGGTAAAAAAATTCTCACTTCTTATGGCATTGTGCCATAAACCAGTCTTGTCTTGGTATCTTCAAGAATTTCTCATTACATTTCTCATTTTATCTGAGCAGGTTGAAAGGCATATCGATATTTCAGTTTACAACCACAGGTTTTTGAATCAATAGATATACTTCTGTTTTTAAACCACTAAAATGAAATGTATAAATGAATGGCTTTAAGATGATAAAATACTAAAACAATTATGGTGTAGTAATTATGTAACAAATCTGCAGTTGATAGGAAGAATTGCTTGGAGAAAATTAATGCAACTATCAAATCATATCAATCTTTATTACCGTCATAGACCAGCATAAAAAATGCAACTACAACAGCAAACAGGAAGCCAGGTTTTAACTCACCATCTGTAGGGCTCAGTCCCCGAGCAGCTGAGATCATAGACAGAGAAGGGCTGCTATGCAGTGATCGGATATAATCCATGTAAGGGTTAATGTATGGATGAGGTGGACTAAAGGGAGATTCTGATGCTGCAGCTGGATTTCTGTGGGGGGATATTCTGATGAATGGTAACTCTGAATAAGTTGGACTGCTTGATAGAGCAGAAGGCCTGTAAGAGAAAGGATAAAATGGGAAATTTATTTGCCTTTTTAGGTAAATACAGCTTCCCTACTTTTAAAGTTCTATCTATAGTTATGATCAAATGGTTAAAAAAATAGGATATATTTAATTTTAAGTGAGCCCACTTCCATTTGTGCAATGGAACTTCTCGGTGTTTTCCTCCACCCCTTCAATTCTCCCTGGAAATCTATCCCTGAAGGCCCAACTCTCCAAAGCAGATCTGGAGGACGTATGGGGACTGAGGCAGGATTAAAAATCAAACAATACATGCTAGTCAAGCAGCATAACTGATTGTACAAATATTTTATCTTATTTAGAATCAGATTCAGACTAAACTTCTTGAACTTAATCCTTCTTGAAATAATTTTCACAATTTTAAGGCCCAGGTTCAAGTCAATTTTTTTGAAGTATGGCAAGATACTCTTGGATCTTTTACCTGACAGACAACACCCCACCCCCACCCCCCAATTCGACAAAAAGGCCATTCTGGGAGTTAAGTCCACATATCTTACAGTTGCTAAGGTTGAGAAACACTGCTCTACACCACTGCTCCAAGTGGTCAATTGAATTAACAGCTGCAAGATGCAGAATAGTCCACTCTCAAGACCACCGGCCCCGCTCCTGCTCCCACTGCCATCTTGTGCCAGCTCCTGAGCACCAGCATCCATTTAACAGTCTTACTGAAACCTGGTCCAACTGCCTGCTCCAGAGCCTGGAATCTTCTTGAAACACAAGCCTGGCCATGTATGTGTCTGCAGCTAAATGAGTAAGAAAGGAAGGGACTGCTACTGCTGGCACCATGTCTTCCAAGAACCTCTACAAGCTGATTGGTGGCTCCTCAAGGAAGAAAACAAATGCTGAAAGTCTTACTCCACCACTGGTTTCACTGCTGCTCTGGTTATTCCAGGAGCCAAAAATCTCCAAACAGATGGACAGCCCTCAGTTTCCTCCAAGCTGCCAGGTGCCTCAGAAGCTACCATCAAGTTGTTGTGTTCCACCAGAGCTCACACCTGCTGGCTGCTTCCACTCTGGTTTCTCACTCCTGGGTCAGCCAAAGGGTTTGCAACCCAACAAAAAATTTCCAACCATCAATACCATCCTAAAACTCCCAACTCCTGCCTGTCATATACTGTACCACCAACCCAGTATTATTTTATAGCTGTAAGCCACCTGGGATATTTGTGATATAGGCAGTGCAGAGAGCTGTAATAAGCAAACAGATATTATAAATTTGGCTTCTCTTCTCCAAGAAAAGTTTAAAGAATCCGTTACCCAGTTGGATTATTTTCTATTGTACCATACACAGTATTTAAATGGTAAGTCAGTGGAGAGGAAGTATTTTATGTTTTTTTTTTAATGATCCATTTTCAATTACACATATAGATAAGTTTAGAGTCTGGACTAAAACTAAATAGTCCTACAAGGGCATGCTTTGGACAGCTCTGCTATCATTCCATGCTTTACTTCTACATTATAAATATGACAGCACTGAAAACCAAATTAATAAGCAAACCCAGTAAAAACACTCTGAAAAATTACTTCCACAGTTTAAAATAGCGAATCATAGCCCCACTGTGACATCAAGAAAACGGAAATTTGCTTATGATGCTGTGATGCTATTCACCTTTATTTACACATAAGTACTCTGTATACAGAAAAGATAAAGTACTTTAATGGTAAAAATGGTCTCTATGGTTGTTCATCCCTGGATAACTCTCCATGTCTCCTAAGAAAAAGAGGGCGGAAAGGTGCTGTTATGAGCAATATTTGCCTGGTAGCTGGCAGCAAAACTATCACTGTCCCTGTCAGATACGTCTTCTCAATGCCTTGAAATTCGGTTCTGACCATCAGCCCTATTCCACCATTGTTTCTTTCTTTTTTCTTTTTTACCGAAGATATTTGTTGCTCTTGGAGGTTTTTCAGCTGAAGAGCAACATAAACATGCTTCTCTTTCTTGACCTGTTAACTTATTTTATTTATTAAAGTTGATCTGCAGTTATAAGAAACATTTTCTATCTAGCTTTCAGTTTGCTTTTAGGCAAGACTTCTTTTAGGCATGCTTTATTTAACTGAGAAATTTCACAATTTGCTAATGTAGCATCCATGGATGTTATGTTATTTATATATTTGGCAGAGAAAAGACATCTGTTGTAGAAGTAGCATAACGGCCTTGTAATTAACTATTGCTAAGCAAGAAGAGCCTTTTTAAAACAAAATTTCGTATTGTGTAACTGTAAGAAAAGAAGAGTAAAGCCCTAAATCCAGGTGTCAGCCAAACATTTTGAAGAACGCTTCAAAAAGGAACACCCTGCCAGGCGAGAGCTCTTGTCCCCATGCTTCAGTGACATGATCCTGTGGGGACAGAATACTTTGCAGTACTACAAAGCTGAATAGAGAGAGTTAAGAAAGTTAAGCTTTTTGACTTTAGCCAATTTGTTCATTTTCTGGTGAAAACTGTGATTAAACGTGTCATGGATGTGGAATACCTCAACTGGCTGACCTTAGCTTAATGCTTTTTTGCCCCATTTGCTCCCATTAATTTAGCACAGAAACATTAAAGTCATAGGCCACAGCCGAAAGAACCTAAGAGGGCAGCAAATGCCTTTGATCATCTTGGGTTTTAAAAATTATTTTTAAGAGGTGGGTAGTTTGGTAGGTGAAAAGACCATTCGTACACATTTAAAGACAAAACAGTGGTGAGTTTCTTGCATTAATCAGCAAAGAGACTGAATTAAAATGAATATTCTCTTGTACCATTTTAAGAAAAAGCTATACTCATTGTTATCACATTTGCTGTGTACCTTAGCAAAATATGACATATCTTGCCTGAAGATTTAGGATTAATTATTGGTAAGGAAAAGAAGGATTAGTTCATACTCATAATACAAGCATGATTCATTCATACCTTTAATGTGATTCATCCAGGTGCTCCAAGACAGAAATAACTGTAAACTGGATGAGACTATCAAACTAAAACTTTGTGGGGTTCACTGAAATCAGTTTGCTTTCTTTTGAGGAAAAAGCACCAGGACCTTTATATCATGTTTGTGGAAAAATTATTTTCAAATTAACATGCTAAAAGTCAATGATAGAGAAATCAGTATAATTGCACTGGTAAGAATCATTTTTGTCATTTACTCCCATCAATAGTTACATTTAGTTTCAGGCTTGAACACCTAATAATATGATCTTTTTGAAAGGGGGAAAGTAGAATGAAATCTAGCGTATTGGAAAACCTCATCCTCATGCTTTGGAAAGAGGAACGTGTTCCACATCTCTAGGTTCTACTGAATCTATTCTGGGTCCCCAGGGACAGGCAGCCCCACCCTCTACAACCTGAATTCATATTAATATGATGGGATAACAGCCATAAAGGCTATGTCAGGATTCAACATTCTGTGTGTTGAGTATTCCTGATGCCACACTGTTAATTACATTAATATGATGTCAAACATTTGGTTCATGTACATCTTATCAAGTTTCTCAAAAGAAAACTGGCTGAGTACAGTTTTCATTTTCCCAAACAGTCTCCTGTTTTACTTCCATACTTACTATTCCCAACTTCATTCTTTTCCCTTCATTAAGCACTTATTCTTCTGAGCATAGTACTTAGTACATGCCAAAATTTGCTACATCTCTGACAGACTGAATAGTGAAAGAATTAAATCTGCAGAGTCGTAAACATAAATTTGTCTGGTTGCAGAAGCTATATCTGATGAGACAAAGAATAGTGAAGAAATACATGGTTTATTTATATAAACAAGAGGCTTAAAGATTTCTTGTTGTTCAGTGATCTGATGGACGTTATTTTGTCAGGGATTCTTTGTCAGTAATTGCTTCTTTGAGTTCTTGTAAGCTCCTGTTTGTGTCATCAGTATAGATACCTTGTCTTCCATTAGCCTTTGTCAACTGTCTTCAATTTTTTCCAACAGGTTCTTTGTGGACTCTTGCCTTCTCATTGTATGTCCAAAATACTTAAGCTTTAGCCTCATTATTAAAGTTTCCAATGAGCAATCCAGTTTTACTTCATCTAATATTGAATAATTTGTTCTTCTTGCTATCCAAGGTATTCTCAACAATTCCTCTACCACCAAAATCAAAGGCATCAATTTTTATTCACTGAGCGTTTCTGGTGGTCTGTTACCACTTCAACTTATTTGCACTGGGTTGGTATTGCCCATTGACAAAATTTAAAGATTGGTTTTTGTTTGTTCAGTATTGAATAGCAAACCAGCTTTTGCTCCTTATTCTCTCACCTTCAAAAATGGATTCTTTAAGCCTTCCCTGTTTCCAGACATCAAAGTAGAATCTTAAGTCTATCTGAGGTAATTGCTTCTTCCAGCAGTTTTAATTTCTATTTCTTCTAGGCCAGCATTTATCATGCTATATTTTGCATATAGGTAAAGGTAAAGGTTTCCCTTGACGTAAAGTCCAGTCGTGTCCGACTCTAGGGGGCGGTGCTCATCTCCGTTTCTAAGCCGTTAGAGCCGGCGTTGTCCGTAGACACTTCCGGGTCATGTGGCCAGCATGACACGGAACGCCGTTACCTTCCCGCCGAAGCGGTACCTATTGATCTACTCACATTTGCATGTTTTCGAACTGTTAGGTGAGCAGGAGCTGGGATTAACAACGGGAGCTCACCCCGTTGCGCGGTTTCGAACCGCCGACCTTCCGATCGACAGCTCAGCGGTTTAACCCGCAGCGCCACCGCGTCCCTCTATTTTGCATATAAGTTAAATAAATAAACAAATAAATAAACAAATAAAAGGACAGTATACAACCTTGGTGCACACCTTTTTCAATTTTGAACCATTTGTTCCATATTCCATTTTTTTTTCCTGGTCATCATAAACATTTTTCACCAGCAGATATAGTGGCCTGAACTGTGTGGATCACAACAAATTGTGGATATCCTTAAAGACATGGCTATATTTTAAGGGATATCCATGATTCATTGTGGTCTACACAATCAAAAGCCTTAGTATAATGAATAAAACAAAATTGGAATATTTTGGAACTCCCCTGCCTTTTCTATTATCAACCAAATGTTAGCAGCATAAACTTGGGTGCCCTTCCCTCTTCTAAATCCAGCTTGTACATCTGGCAATTCTTGTTCCAAGTACTGTTGAAGTTTGAACTGGAAAAGTGTTATTTAACTTGGGAGAAAGCTGATCTACAAGTGCATTCTGGCAGATTATGGTTAATTATGTAGAGAGAGAAATTATGGTAAAAGTCTAGGCCATAAGAACCATATGAATAAAATTAGAAATAACTTTTGACTTAACTAAGCAGGAAACAAGCTCACATACATCTACAGAGCAGAGTAGGGAAGATTTACATCTGCAGAAATGATCCAGTTCCTGGATAGCTCTCTCATATAAAGCCACATATATGAAAGAGCACATACTTTCTCTTGAAAGAAGAGAGTGCTAGTTGATATTTCTCAGTTTTTAGATTCTGATGCAATACAAATAAATCTTTAACCAGCAATAAAGAATATCATATACCAAAGATTGACTCAATACAAAATTATGCATTAGCAGTATCTAGAGTCTTTGCTTGGTGTTTACAACTGAATGAAATGTTTTGTGGCTTAAAAACTCTGGGGACTTTTGTTCAAGTAAAAGTCCAGCTTTCTACTAAAACATTTTGTTACCCTGAACACTTGCAGAAAGAATATTATATACATGACTTCAGCAAATGGATAAAAGAGCTGGAAAACCAAGAGGCAAAAGAAATATATTCCAGTTTTATTTATAAAATTAAGTATAAGGGTAGCCAGTCTCATCACTGTATGAGCTTCTTTCAAATGTTTGCAATAATAGTAAGAGAAATAACTAATAAATTGTCTGGGATATGGTTCTGGACTCATATACAACACATTCCTTCTCTATTACAGTCTTTACAGATGTAAACATTTGTAATGCACAAAATAATACACATTTCTTTTTAGTTTCTGTACTATACAAGATATAGTACAACCACAGTGTCTTAGGCAACTGATCATAGGATGATTTCCCCTGTCTTGTTCTGTTTCTAGCTTTTCATTCTCTCATCTAGCATATTAAGAATCCTCCACTGCTTTTTCTAATCCCATTCTCTGGGTTAATCTGATTTATCACATGTCCTCCAGATCACTGATTCCAGATGATTCTGCTCCAAACTCTTTTACCTGACTACCTTGTACAACAATGTGCTTTTTCCCCTACAGATTCTATATGAATTAACTTCTTGCATGATCTCTTCACTCTTTTAAAATCCCTAGTCCATCAACCATGCCTATGCTTCATAATCACACAGATGACATGAACACCAATAATATTGAATTCCGGTGAAGAATACTTAGTAAAGGTAAAGGTTTCCCTTGACGTAAAGTCCAGTCGTGTCCGACTCTAGGGGGCGGTGCTCATCTCCGTTTCAAAGCCTTGGAGCCGGTGTTGTCCATAGGACACTTCCGGGTCATGTGGCCAGCATGACTCACGGAACGCCGTTACCTTCCCGCCGAAGCGGTACCAATTAATCTACTCACATTTGCATGTTTTCAAACTGCTTGGTGTGCAGGAGCTGGGACGAGCAACGGGAGCTCACCCCGCCGCGCGGTTTCGAACCGCCGACCTTCCGATCGACAGCTCAGCGGTTTAACCCGCAGCGCCACCGCATCCCCCTTGAAGAATACTTACAAATGCCATAATTGAAATCAGATTTTGGAGGAACACTTTTTGTCCCCTTCTATCACCCTTGCAAAAGGAACACTTAAGAGTTTAACAGGAGAGACTTAAGTACATATTTAACTCTCTGACTCAAATTTATATCATTTAAACTTGCTAAATTCTGGGTCAATCAGATCAATGTAGTTTATGTGAATGCAGAAACTCCATTTTGAAAAAAAATTAATCCCTTTTTTCCAGGAAGATTTAAGTACCACTGCAGATTTTTTATAACTTGGATCTTTTTGATATAAAAGCCATAGTCTAAATTTGTCTTATAAAAGCCTATTTTAGGACCTAAACATATCTATTCCTATAAATTGTTGGGAAACTACGTGTAAACAATTTTAAGTTCCTTGGAGCTGGATAAGAATTGGTAATGAATTGGTAATGGACAGTTTGTATTTATGAGAATTTACTTTTCAACAGTTGAGTTCAAGTTAGGAGATGCCAAAGTCTCAAATGTTTAATGTACTGAACTGAGAACAATTGGACTAATTTGTGTTTGCTACTTATTGGTGCAAGAGCTGTCAAGTTTTTTTCTGGCAGAAAGCTGCCTCCCTTTTAAAACATATTTTAGTGGGCTGGAAACTGCATGGAAATTATGCATGACATTATGCAAGTTGGCAAAGCATTTTTTTGTTTACTTGTTTGTTCCTCTCCCCCATTTTTAAAATGGGAAGAGCTCTGTTCTCCCTCTCTAGGTGTTACATCTGCTATCCCTTTCTGTACTTTTAAGAGACTGTATTTCTTTCCATTTCCATAAGAAATCATGCTGATTTGGGTCATCAGGAAATCCTGTGTTTGCTCACCTGTCCCCTAGTGTGTTAAAATTTCACAGCACTTATGCAGTACACCACAGCCTTATCTTTATAGGCTTACAAGTTTCTTTCTTAATGTGAGTTTAAGAGCTGCATGTTTATTGAAACTTCAGTAGGCCATGGCGGGAAGAAGGGGGAAACTGTTCATTAAATGCAAAAATCATGTCATTCAATCAATATACTTTATTTGCATCATGATGCTATCATGCAAATGATACAACTGACATCATTTGTGCCAATTTACTTCAACTGCAACTGACAGAAACTGATACAAATGTCATCATTTTGTCATTTAGTCATTACACAGATGATGTAACACAGTGCAAATAACATCATTTGCTTTAATTGTGGGAAGTCATGCAGATTATGTAGATCACCACAAAGAAGGTAAAGTTAATGGATTAAAAAGAAAAAAAAAAAGTGACTTGTCTAGACTACTTTGGACACAATGGAAATGTCCGTTACCTTGGGAGGACTCTAGGTAGAAATTTCATCCACTGCATCCAAAGTCTGCCAAATGGGTGTTATATTAAGGTTTCACAGTTCTTGCAATTTATTGAATATACACTGAAATTTGTTTCTGCGGAGTCTTTTATTAATGAAATATGTGAGTGCATTGTTTTATGTGTGAAACTTCTTACTGTGTTTAAATAGCTTATCAAGATATTACTAATACCATATTTCTAAAACACAAAGGGTCAAAGAAATGTTACACATTTTCTTAGCCTTTATAAACTACATTAATTTAATCAGCATTTAAAACGCCCTTCAACTGATGGACTGTAAGAGAAAAAGTCATTTTGGGAAAACTCGCTAGCTGCTAACTGAGCTAGTGGATTGCCTGTGGTCATTAGAATCTCCAGCTCTGTAAATTACACCTTAGATGAATGCTGCCTAGATGATAACTAGAGTGGAATGTGAATGGATTAAAAGAAGGAAGTATATGTAAGCATGCAAATGTAACATATAAAAGACAACACAAACAAGAAAACCCTGTCTATGAGGCACATTTGAACATTAGAAACAGTTCCACTATTGATTTCATAACTACTAGTTATTTCCAAATTAACAGCATTTCTCCTATCTATGTTTCTGCATTTTATCTTCTTCATTCTTTCAAATCCTGAAATTGCTTGGATAAGAGTGGAGACTTTTTTTTTTCATACATACATTTCTAACAGCAGTCTGAACTTTTAGGAGAAATTGAAGAGGCTTTCTGTCAAGTACAGCTAAATCCTGCCTTTCTATATCAAAACCCTTGCTAGAAAATTACTGTGCAGATGATAAGGGTGAAAGATATAATAAAAAGTGACTCTACTCAATTTACACTGCAATATTGGTATGACTGAATATTTTTCATTCAGGGTGACTGATAAAATCACTAAACTGTATTGGAGATAAATAAAGGAGGCTTCTGTCAAGAATAAACACCATTAATCATGAAGACTTACCCTCAAGAGTGGCTCTGCTATGCATCTGCAGAAATACACTGTTTGTAAGTGGCATGCAACTACTTGCTCTTTTCTCATTTGTTTGCATAAGGAATCTACACACTTGTTTCTTTATTCTGATGTATACTTCTGCTTTTTCAAATACTTACACTGCTTGGTTGGTATATTAATCTACAAAAGCAGGTATTTGCAGTGGAAGCTTGACTATTATTTGTCCCTGATATTTGTACTCTTCCCTGCAATTAACTTAATTATACACCATAGTCTCAGGTCAGAAGTAAGCACATCTTACTAGTACAGTGAAAAGCTGACATGCGTAGATTTCTTATGCAAATAAATATATATACATAATAGATGAATGAAAATCGGTAGAAAATAGGCAAATTATATGACAATTATCCTGTCACAAAGGCCTTTAATTTTTTGGCCAGATCTAAATGACACACTTTCACACTTAAGTCATACATGATACTGCCTTAAGCAATGTGCACTTAGAGCAATGGTCCCCAAACTCTTCAGGTCATTGACTCATTCATGAAGTTTCAGATTGTTCATTCATATAACATTTATTATATGAAAATAATTTAATAAATACTACTTTACCTAATAGTACTATGGATAAGAACAACAACATCAACCCCTTGGATAGTCCCATCAACCCTTGGGGATCAATATTCACCACTCTGGGGAACCCTGGGTGAGAGGGCAGTTGTTCTTTTCTTTGCCACTGGTTCTTGAAATGGTTTCAAAGGGATGGGGCAGGGGTGTGTGGAAAATTAGTGGCAAAGGCAGAGAGTACTGAATCCCTTCTAGATAC
The DNA here is from genome assembly GCF_035149785.1 of Candoia aspera. NCBI lineage: Eukaryota > Metazoa > Chordata > Lepidosauria > Squamata > Candoiidae > Candoia > Candoia aspera. The sequence goes on from NC_086156.1 coordinate 54,894,121, forward strand.
CAGTCATGATCTAAAGTCTTTTAGTGTAGAAACAATGCATAAATCAGCTTCAAGCCAAGAGTAAGAACAAATGATGATTCAAATAATGCCCATGGAGTAAAGTAGAGCTCTGCACTAATGAGGTTAAAAACGCATTGAAAGCCTCACGTTTAAGATATTTAACAAGCAATTAGGCTCCTTGGCAAAAACCAAATCGGAGCCATGGCCTAATCACGTAGGCAGGAACCAAATCAACTAGAAGAATCAGGAGACCTACGGCCCCAGAGGAATGTAACTCATGCAGAGCAACAGTTGCCAGAGTGAGGCTAGAGAACTGCATAGGAAGAAAAGAAAATAAACAGCCCAACAAAGAAAACAAAGCCTCTGAAATAAGGGCTTAAGTACATGAAACTTCACAGGGTGCGTATGACAAAACCTCATCAAAGGCAGACCTTTTATCCAGTAAATACTCTGGCAATATGGTGTACTCAGTTTTTAAAAAGCCATGAACTATTTTTGTTTAAAGCTTTTTTTAAAAAGAAAATTGACTGCACAACAGCCAGGTAGAGAATTGATAACCCAACAATGAGCCACTGTTATGCAATGAAATTATTATGATTATTATGATTATTATGATGATTATTATTATTTACAAAGTAGTCCTTTGTAAATCATAGAAAACTGATTACTGTATTGGTAAGAATCAGCTTCTTGACTATGTATAACCAGTCAAATTCTGAAGGTGTTTAACATAATTATATAACAAGCAAAGTAAGAAAATCAAATTTTAGCCCTCTTACTGCTTTCACAGGACATTTTATGTAGAATGAAGTGGTCAGATTTAGCCATTAAAGGGAGAACACCTAAAAGCAGCTTTATAACAATACTTAGGTATCATATTATAGTGACTGGCAAATGAATTTAAGAACTCAACCAAGAATTGTCCTGACTCTCATGGCTGTAGATGTTACTGTTATCAATTTCACATCAATACTTTGCAAACTCCTTCCATTAATCTACTTATGTCCATTTATATCACAGTTTATAATTCTGTAGTCACTCTAAGTTTTTCTTTTTTTTCCTTTTGCTAAGGGCTTTTTTGAGGTGAAGGCAGGGATGAAAACTATATAAACCATGAAGAAACAAAAATACTGTTTTCATTAAATTCTGCTCCATTTCAATTGATTAATTTTACAATAATTTAAATGGCCTTATTGTAACTTTTTCCTTTTACAAAATTAACCATATTTAATAATATATAATATAAATATGATAAATAAATAAATAAATAATAACACCCCTATTTTTAGCACAATTATGAAGCAGCATTAGCTAAGCCAGATTTATTATTTCAACGAGTTTAAGCTTCTTCACTAGTGTTACATATTACTAAAGCAGCAAAAACATTCTTTATCCTGGCCAGATGCCCACAAAGGATCTCAGATTACCCTGCATGCATAAGCCCTCAAAGTCTGCTTTGTAATTCCAATGTATTTTCAATCTTCTTTTTTTCAGAATCTATTCCATTTCAACACATAAAATAAGTCATGTTCATAATATTAAACAACAGCCCTCTGGGATTTCTATTTTAATTACAATTTTACATGCTATAATGTGAGCCTGTGAATTAAAAGAAAATAAATGAAAAGATGGTGCCTGTAAATTTTTAAATCTTATTTCTCAAACATTAAATATATCACTGTGATTGCAGGCTTCTACTAAGATTCTGTAAGTGTGAAGAATGCTGTCAAGATATTATTGAAAAGTCAATAATTGTTTTTAATAAAGACTGGCAAGATCCATTACCTAGCATGTTTTTCATTTCTACACTCAAAATGCCAAATGAACTTCTGTTATCATTTTATGGGATTAGTAATCATGTAGTTTTCTATTAAAAGTTAAATAGACACAAACTTTGTAAAATGTGAGTAAGGATATCAGTGACTCAACCTATAACCTTTCAATTCTATCCTTAATATGTATTTTATAATTCATAAAGTCGGTCCACCTTAGTGTCAAAAACTCACTCACCTGAAACTGTTTTACTGACTATCTTGTAAGATTTGACTAAATCCTATTTTGTTACCCAGATCTAGAACTCTGTTTTGTACTAAGAAGTTGGTATTTCCTTTGGGGACATTACAGGCTGTCTTTGTTTAGTGACTGCCTCATTTAGCAACCGTTTGTGGTTATGACGGTGATGAAAAAGTAACTTTATGACCAATCCTCACATTTATGGCCTATGCAGGTCTGCAAACCAAAGGAAAGCTGAAGTAAGATCATAAGCACAGTCATGTTTTCACTTAGCAACTGCTTCGCTTAATGACTGAGTTGCCTGTCCCAATTGTGGTCACTAAATGAGGACTATCTGTGCTTAAAGAATCATAAGACTGTCATTCACTCTGTGCAGACTTTTCCAAACCTGACAGTAATTTTCATCAATCCAATAAAATGTTTGGTTGGTTGGTTGTTTAAAAAAAGCTTCTAGAGCGTGCCAATTTTAACAAAGTTTGTATTTATATTATACATAAACAGAGATAAGAGCATCAGCACAAGCAATTATTGTACTATAGGAAAAAATGAACTTAATTTGAAGTTATTCACTGTAGCTCTGTATTGGTTGAAAAATTGCCAAAGACAGCACAACGTTAAATTTACTTGGCTGAGCATTAGCATAAATCCTCAAACCGACTTTTGTAGTGAAACAGACATTCTCCAAGATTGGTAATTCCTGATTACTCTCTTATTTTTAAAGGCAAGATTCTTGATCTTTCAGGCTGAAAGTAAAAGCTTACTGTCAATTGCAAGTAAATTGCTGGTCCATTTTCACTTTGAAGTTAGTCTTTTTCCCAAGTTATTACTTACAGGACACAAACATTCCATATTGTCACATATCTAGAAAGTAGGCATTTACCAATCTGTGGCCTCATCAGATGGGTGGGGCATTTACTGCATATGAGAAAATCAGTGCAAGACAGCCTCATCCAGCCATATTTCCTATCTCCTAGAGTGTGACTAATCCAGCATGTTCTCACAGCCGTTTCTTAATTTATAGATAGTGAACGTACCACACATCAATGCACCCAGATGTGTTTCTCCATCACATCTAACCTCTCCCTTAAACACAGCACTACTCTTGCCTGTTCTGAATCCCTTTCTTAATAGCAGAGTATAAGGCAGCTGTTCAGGTCCTTCCTATTCTATACTGTTTTCAAGCAGGAAGGGGGACAACTTTAGATAGAATCTTTTTAAAAAACTGTACAGCATTGATAATATGCTTATAGTAGATAAACGAAGTTTTGGTACCTAAATCATATGCTTTCTTAATTTTTAAACAATCACAAAAATACACAAAACGAACTCCAAAATATGTCCTTTGCATTTCTAAATGACCACAAGAGTGTAATATTGAACTTTTCCCCTTAAATAGTTCCCCAGTCATATACATTCTTAATCACTGAAATGTATGAACAAGTTGAGAACAACTGCTCCATGCATAAAATTAAGAAAATATATTACAAGTGAACATATTAAGGATATAAACAGATATTCATAAGACTGCTTGTGTGGACATGCAAAAAAAGCATTGCTTCTTTTTCCTTTCTTTTGAAGGAAGTTTTGATGAGAAGGTCAACTCTAACTGGGCCAAACTATTTAACTTCAGATCAATAATAGCTTGATTAAATGTTGAAGCTATCTCACCAGCTCTTCTAAGCAGCTCAAACAAAGCAAACATATGTCTATGTAAATTTACTGAGATGTGTGTGTGTGTGCTTTAAAGAACTGTCTCTAGAAAACTACAGATTAGACTAAAGACAGTACACTATACTGTACCTTCTGTAAGGACTCACGGACCTGTTTTATAACTCCCTATTTGATAAAATACCTGGGAAGGTCTTATCTTTTTTATGTACAGTTATTGCTATCTGATCAGTATGATTCAATTTCTCTGAATGTAGCTAAATTTTGTTACACTCTCTATAAAATTAGGCAGATTTTGATTGCCCACTGATGATACCACCATTAATATTATCATGTTTTGTTTTGTTTCATTTTAATGCATTTTTCTTTGTATTTGTACACATTTGTATTTTATTTGTAATTCTGGTCTGTGACCGTAATAAGATATTGACTGATTGATCACCAGTCATGGGGGTTCCTAGGAATATCCCAAGTAATGGATGGGATTTAGCTTCTCCCTTCCTCCCTCAGTTCTATTTTTTTAAAAGCCATTTTTTCTTTGCTTTGCTAAGGAGTACAGTCCTGGAAGAATATGTAAGCATAATACACTCTCAGCACCTGATGCACATCTTGAACATCACTTATACTTTAACAATGTGGTCATTTGGAATAACCACTGTAACCATCCAGCTTTGGAAACAATAAAATGATTGTTTGGATTCTCTCCAGTTGTTGGTGTTCTTTAGGTGAGTTTTCTCTGTTTGGTACCACTATATTTCTCTATTCATCTTACAGAGGCAGTAATATTAGCAATAGGATTTATCCTTATAGAGATTAAAACCATTTTAGATCCATTTAAGATGCACTTCAACAGAAGGAAATTCCTTCCATGTTAACCAAAAAATACTCCTATATAGTCATGGCATGTTTGAAGAAAGGGCTTATTTGCCTTGGTAGCCTTCATTAAATAGTACAGTGAAGAAAACAAGCGTCACATTTTTTATACCAAATTGCAATATATTGACTGTTCAGCTAGTTATACTTGTTATATTTGAACCAAACCAACTGATTCATTATTACTTACTAATGTATGGTTGGCTCACAAAGGACAGCATTCTTCATCAAGTGCCATGTGAATAAATGTTATATAAGGTCAAACTATTCTTACTGTTTGTTACATAGGTAGAGATATATATCCTGTAAGGAAGAACAAAATAGTGTATTGTGCCTAATGAAATAGATGGTAAGTAAAAGAAGTCCCAAACATCTTAAGCTGACCTGTGGAAGAGAATTTTTAAAATTAGAATCCCATAATTCTGCAGCAAATTTTCCTTTGTTGAAAAGATGCAACAGACCTTTACAGAAAGTGAAATGCTAACTATTTAGCATTGGGACAGTAAGGTTGGAGCCCAGGGATTGTAGAGGTGAATGGGTATGGTTATAGATTGAGCATTTGGTTTTTCTTGACATTTTTCTTTTCTTTCTGAATTGTTTTTATTGCTTCTGGTTTTTTTAATTGTTAACCACCCACAGTTGTATGCCACAAGGAGGGTGGCCATGTAAATCTTTTAAATAAATAAACAAACAAACAAATATTTAGATTTTCAAATAAATATTTTATACCATCTATTACATAAGGTTTGTTTGCCGAGTGAGCAGGTAAGATGTTAACTCACGTTACTGATTGCTAACACTGTACCCCATGTATTATCACTCTTGCTCAGTAAGAACCACCAATATATGCAATATAGGTTACGATATTCCCATCTGGAATTTTATATTTTATACTCTATATTTTGTATATGTATTTGTATTTTTAGGTGTTTATATTGAACTGTTTTAGTGATTTGCTATTCTTACTATTTGTAAGCTGCCCAGAGTTGTCGGACACGAGATGGGCAGCAAAGAAATAAATAAGGGGAGTGAGGTGATGATGGTATCTATAGAACTTGTACCATGCATGCAGTGTGGGTCAAAACACCTGGAAGAAATAGCGCTTTTTTGTACTCTGCTCGGTATAGCACTTCCTCGTCCTTCCTATCTGCTGAATACGACATTCAGTCTCCAAGCATGAACGGTTTTTATACAGACAAGGGGAAGTGCTGAACAGAAATGCAAAGGGTGGGCACAGGACTTCCGATATCTAAGCACACTAAGGCTACAATAGCCTATTTACTAACACTGGGTAGAACTGCATCATACGAAAAGATGTTTAAAAAATTAATGAATTCTGTTGAATTCAGACATAACCCTTCCTTGCTTTGTGAGGTGGACAGGCTGCCAAGAAAGAATGTTGTTGAAAAGCTGTCATGATGAGGAATAATAGGCTCGTTTATTTATGCTGCTAGCTTTTTTATTAATGTAATTTTTATTTCATATTTATCTTATTTACGGTTGCTACGTATGTTGTGATTTTATTGTATACTATAAACTACCATGGGAGTGCATAACGCAGTTTAAATTTTATGCTGCTGTGAACTGTATACTGCAGACGTACAACAGGAGTACTGAAAAATCTAAACAAGTCCTAACATACAGGTTTCATTAACTCAAAGCGACGCATTTCTGTACTTACTCATGTGCGGGGGTGGGGGGGTGCATTATTATCCTGCTGTAATTGCAGTTGTTCTAACACCTAATAAGCTATGGTTGGAAAAACAAAGGCAGGTTAATTTCTGATTTCCTCTACTCATTTGGAGGCAAATTAAGTGTCAAGCTGCTAATACAGAACATATTTCATTTTATGAGATTCTAATTTAATTCTACACCATACTATTGATGCCTTAATATGGGTGGTTTATCTAAGAAAATAATTTATATTTTTTTTCCCCAATGGAATCTTTAATAATAGGATATGATAGCATAATCATAACAGTGGATGCTTGTCCTCAAGTGCACTAAACATCTGACAGCAATTCATCATACTAAACATTTGCATTTCTGAACAGTTTTTAATTCATATGTATATAATTTTGCTTCAGAGTAAAATGGGATGAAGAATTTCTATACCCAAGTAATTAAAATTACTTTGTAAGATAGCATTTGTCTTTCTCAATGAGAAAGTACATTAAAGATACTCCTTATTGTATTTGGCTTCCATTTCATACACACTGTATTTTGAATTCCCACAAGTGCTAGCTGGTTCAATATATATTTTATGTGGCTGTTATTTCATGTTTATTTAGAAGGAGGGAGGGAGGGAGGGAGGGAATCTGGTATGTGACTAACACAAAGTAATAAGTAGCCAAATAACCATTCAGAGCTATTGCTATTTTGCCTAATCTGCTCTATAAATGTCATCAGACAGATGGGTTGCCCCTAGAATTACAGCCTGACTGTCTGTTTACAAATACTTTTACCCACTTATAATGCCAGCCATTTTTATTTTCAGTTTTCTCAGCATAAAAATGAGAGATAAACCTGTTTTCTATCATCCAAAAAATTGCACCGTTGTCATAAATTCTGTTCTTGGTTCCTAGAGCTAGTTTACATGTGCACATGCGTCACATGATTACTCAGTATTAAATAAATTGCAACTGGAATGTAAAATTGCTTCTTTGTCAAAGTATTGTGTTACAGGGGATATTAAAATTCTGTGTGCTCTAATAGGTGATAATTTATTCTCCTATACAGGTCATATGATAAAACTGCTTATCATATACTATGGGAATATTACAGGATGAAAGTACGTGCAAATGTATCAGAGACTCTATCGTATATCCCAACTATTATATTTTGTCACCATCTATATAATCTGAATAACTAGCTAGTGACTAGTCCACAAAAATTAAAGACTGATGATGGACTAGAAAGCACAAAAAAATAGAAGAGAAAATATCAGGAATGATCAAAATAGAATTGTGGGAGGTGGATAAAGATAATGTCTCCAATGAAGATTATGTTATGGTGATCAAAGAGAAGTTGAAAGAGGAGCAGCGAGAAAGAGTACGTGCTCCTTGAACTTGTTGAGCTGAATTGTGCAGTCGCACCTAAAATTCTGAAACCTAAAATAGTCATGAATAAAGCTCTTTGCAGACATAAAACCCCTAGGGGGTTAACAGAATAACTCATAGCTGTTTTATCAGTGCAGCTTGGAAATTCTTCATATAAGCCACCAGGGGATGAGAGTATCATCTAAGATCATCAGAATCTCATCATCTACTCCTGAGTCTTATTTGCAGTAACAGGAATAGTAAGAGCAGAGGTGGCTAGGTGGTACAGGGAGAAAGCCCTGACCCTTCCACAGCCAAAAGGTGCATGGCCCTGAAATCAGTAGCCAGAAACCAGAGGGGATGTTTGTGTCCCCAGTAGCCTTAAGTGGCCAGTAGAAGCACAGAAGGTTCCTGCCCCTTGGTACAATTCTCTACAGACTGACTACTTGGCAAGGTTTGTGTCAGCAAAAAAAAAATTAGCACAGCTAGAAAATATGGGTAGAGTCTGCCCCATTGTGTTGGGGATGGGTTGAGGATGACATCATGCATTCATGTCTTCACAAACGGTTAATGGAATATCTTTGCACAAGGTAGGCAGGATGTGAGGACAAACCCTTATTGGGTTTTTTATTATTTGTTTGCTTTACAATTGACTGAATTTGGCAAAACAGTCTAAAGTGTTGCAAGTGTTGAAGCAGATCACAGTGTCTTTCCTATGAGGCTACTTGGTTTATCTACCTAAAGCCACTGACATGGCTGTTCCTTTACATGTGAAGCACCAGGACTGTGATTTGGACATCTAATAAAACACAACTGAGAAGAACTGTTCTGAATAAAAAGCTTAGTTTGGGGTTGCTTCTGTAGAGTCAGCATAAGTAAATTTTAAAAAAGCAGAATAAAAAAATATTATAATCACCACCACCACCCATTTTCTGGATTGCACCAGAAAATATGCAATCTGAATGTTTAATCCTTTCATTGTAGAAAATAAAATGGCATGAAGGAAAGATGGCTGAACTTTTTTCTTGACAATTTAAAAGAAGTAATATTTCATGTTTCAGTCCAGTCTAGGAAAAAGCTTGAACTATTTTGCAAAAACGAAAGCAATCTAGCAAATCACACACAAGCTTTCCTGAGGATATCTGCAAATATAATATTGAATCATTAGACTGCAGTTCATTTTGTTCACAAATCATGCGGAGCCAAATATGGTTATTCTGTTTTAGCACGACATGTGGTCTCACCCACTGTAGTAGGCATTATGTTCAGATCAAACCACTGTGGGTTGATTCCAAGAACTATGACAAAAATACTTTTATTTGACATTACATCCAAATGCAGCCTTGACAGACCAATGCTATGCATGTTTAGGCAGAAAGTAACATCCATTTAAAGTAACATCCATTGAAGATTACTTCCAAGTATGTGAATATAGAACTAGAATCCTATTATAGAATAAGTTTCACTATATTCATCAAGGCTTATTTCTGAAGTATATATGGTTGGTTAGGCTTATGCTGTCAGACTGAGAAAAAACCCACAGCTATTTATCAAGCCAATTGTGCATACCATTATTCTTGTGATGCTTTTAAAGATAATCTATAGAAACGGGTATCTTTTAAAACAGACTGGGTGACTTTGAAATAAAAAGCAATCCCTTCAGTTAGATTACCTTAAAACATTCAAATGCATTTTATTGCATGACTAAGTGCAAATAATAATAGAAAAACACATCACAAGTTCATGGAAGTTTTGTCTTTTCTTCTGCCTCATTCATTCATTCATTCATTCATTCATTCATATATATAGTATGCATATACATATACAGAGAGAGAGAGAAAGAGAAACACATTTGTTTTGTTTTTAATACCCATGGGTAAATGCAACACAGATTGATTGCTAGCCTTCAGGCTAATTTCTTTTGAAATTACTATTTGGCTAATAAGAGACTGATCCAAAATAACTGCTGATAAAATATTGTGTGTGTAACTTGGCCATGTAGTTAGGAGTGTTAGTATCAATTAATTCTACTCACAAAGGAGAACTTGTTTTAAAACAACTTCATTTTCCCCCCACCATATATGTAATTACACAGCTGTAACTAATAGCCATGGAGAAGCAATCTGCCATCTAAACAACTGGCATTATCGTTCAAAGTAGTACTTGCGCTCGGCTTCTTTTATTTTCAGACAGTGAATGAGGGATTATTAGAGATGATTAAATGTACATATCATGCCTTTTAGTAAAAGGCTGAACTTACTTCATGAATTTGGTTTTTTGTGGCTTATAATAGGCTTTTTTCTTCAGCTTTACTGTTCAAGATACTGGATATTTTCCCCCATTTATTTTTATGTAATTTTTAAAAAATATATACTACTAGGACTAGTACTTACTTAGTGTAAACTACTACCAATTTCATTTACTACTTTGAGTGGCCATACCATTAACTGAGTGATTGGACGTACATTTATGCCATATCCAGAAGCTATAAAAATCTACCACCATTTTCATTATCTTAGTCTCATACTAGCTGGTGGTATATTGCAAACTTCAGTACTTTTTAATTTAATGTTTAGGAAATTATACAGTTGAGAATAAATTGCAACAAAATATTTGGGGGACCAGTTTATAGCTGTTCATTATAATATTACAAAAAGCACCGGCATTATTTTGCTTCAGTAAACCCACAGAATAAAGTCCCAGAATGTTAAGAGTAAATTTTGCCCTTCCGCTATACCAGGAAATCATTCCAGTAATATATGATGATGATTATGCTATCTGTTCAATTGTGTCCGATTCTTGGCGATTGCGATATTATATATACCAACAGTATATAATGTTTTGCAAACTGGAGGCAGCTTTGGGAATAGGTGCTTCCTGCTTCACTGCCTCTCCAATACACAGTCCCCCTCCTTTTTTCTTGCTTTCTTCAAGCGTGATGAAATATTTACTTTATAGCAATTCTAAATATGAATGCTAGCAAGTATTTCTTTTGTTTAAAAGGGCATGAAATCAAGATTTAACTAAGGTTAGAAGTCAACCTAATTAGCATTAACTGGGTTGGCTTGATAGTTATGTGGCCTGCATAAATCTTGTTTCATCCAGTCATCCAGCCAGATACTCTATAGTAGAGAAGGCCTGGGATAGTAGGTTGGGAAATGTTTGGGCTATGATCCATAAAAACAGTACATCCCTTACTTCTACATCAGTACACTCTCAATGCATGGCAGCTCCCAGAATGGTAGTTACAGTCTCTGCTTTGTGAGATGAAGGGAGATGGGCTGTATATACCATTCTGAGCTTCCAGATACCCCTTCCTGCAACCGCTGAATGCCAGCACATGGACAGCTCCTAAAGCTAAGGTATTGTATATAGCCATCTAAAGTGCAAAGGCCCATGAGTTCAATTACTTTTAGAGCATTTCAAACCCACAGAATACCATGTGGCTACCCATATCTGAGGAGCCTTGGTAAGGATGAAACCTGTCACGTGGTACCTCCTGGTGGTCAGTGTAACTGAAAATACCACACAGGATATGCACTGTGTAAAAACAGAAAAAGCAGGGGGGGGTAGCAGGGGGATGAAAGTTATTTTAACTGAGCAAGAGCTCTTGCTCATAAATTTAACAAATAAACGTTTGTCACTGAAGTAGAAGCTATTCCATGCCAACACAGACAAGAGAGGAAAGGGGAATAGATTTGAGTGGAGGAAGGCAACATATTGCCAATATTGGGGCGATGTGACATTTGTAACAGGCTAAAGATTTTAAAATTGGTGGACAAATATGTATACACAAATGTGAGAAATTTTCCATACCCTCATTAATCACCTAGAACATGTACTTGGATATAGGTTTACTTCTGATTTCAATTTTATGGTTGGTTTGCAAATGTTCCTCCATGTAAAGATTTTAAATATAATGGCTATGAATCCTTTAATCCTTATAATGAATAATGAATCCATTATTTCCTGCTTTTTCTGCAGATAACTCTTGCCATCAAGAAGCGTCCTGGTTGGTACAGGATCCCACTATGTGCTGTTAGCATATGCAGGGATTGGACTCAACAATCTTAAAAGTTCTTTTCAACAATGCATTTCTATCATTGCACTTCAGTCCTTCCCTGCTTATTGAGTTAGAATCATCTGAGACTTGTTAAATTCATCTATTCTCACTGGCCTAAACCTCCTTGGAAATACTGCAAAAGATAGGAGGAAGAAGATGTCACATAGCTGAAACAGCTTACACTTGGAGTCTTGCCTTTAAGGACCCCTTAATTTACCTGATAACATAGTCTTGTTCTCTTCCTCCCACATCCCTTCCTTGAGCCTTAAGGTAACATTGAACCCTCCCCATATATGTCCTTTATTTGTTGAGCAAACGTATAGTTCGCCACAATCAAGCAATGTTCAGCAGTGTTTATGCAGGTTATATAAAACAAGAATTAAAACATCCACGTTCAGATTAAAATCAATTCCAATCCCAGCATAAAAACCTCAGGATAAAAACCATTAAAAAACCAAATATAAAAGTAAAGGAAAGAAACCCTCACAACAAGATGGGATCAAGGATAAACTAAAAGGCCCTCTGAAGTAAAACTGAATTTTAACATTTGCCAAAAAGCCAGCAAGGGAGAAACTAGCCTGATTTCTGTCGGAGGGCTGTCCCAAAGCACCAACACTGACACGGAAAAGATGACCTTCCAGCTTCTGCCTCCTGAGCTGCTCAAAAATGTGGGATTGCAAGTAGTTTCTCTTTGGATGTTCTAATAGTTTGGGCTGATGATGGTTGGAGCAGGCAGTCCTGAACTATCCCAATGCCAAGCATTGGTCTTCATTGGTCAAAATCAGCACTTTAAATTCTACCTGGAAACCAAGCAGGAGTCAGTGCAGGGCCTGCAGAATTGGTGTCATATGCTCCCAAAGGTGAGAACTAGTAAGCATGTGAGCTGCTGTATTCTGGATCATTGCAGTTTCAAGTAATTGTTAAGGGTAGCCCCATTAAAGCATATTGCAATAGTCTAACTAAGGGGTAACAAGGACATGGATTACTATAGCCAACTCCTTCCGGCCCAGGGGAGGCTGCAATTGGTGCACCAAACAAAGCTGGCCATAGGCCCCTGTGGCCCAAGCCCCCACTTGCTGTTCCAGCAGAAGCTGAGAGTCCAGAAAAGCCCCCAAACCACAGACACACTCCTTTATAAGTAGTACCTGCCTATTGAGAAACACACTGTTGGCAACAGAAAACCCTGATGTACAAACAGATCAAACCTTACTTGGGTTCAGCTTCCACCTATTTCTGCCATCCAAATCCTCAAAAAAGTCAAGAAAATTCCTTTATTATGATGCCTGTATTTGCTAGCAGATACGTTTCCACAGACTGTCTGAAGCAGCAGATATGATCTTCATTTCTTTCTTTTGAATATTCATACTTACACATGTAGTGGAGGAATGGGAGATGGATCATAATGATAACGTCCCTCATGATGTCTTGCCTCAATTGGTACTGGAGGGTGGAAAGTTGGGAAAAGGTGAGGTGGATCTGAAAAAAGAATGTCCAGATCTCATTATTTTAAATTTTAATAGTAGGATGTTAAAAAACAATTCAGCAATCCATACAGGTTGCATTAAAAAAAACAGTTTTCCAAATACTGAATTCTATATCTACAGGTAGTCCTTGGTTAATGACCATTTGTTCAGCAACTGTTTGAAGTTACAATGGCGCTGAACGAGGAGATTTATGACTAGTCCTCGGAGTTGCGGCCATTGCAGCATCCCAGCAATCACAATTAAGGCACTTGGCAACTAGCTCGCAATTACAACAGTCACAGTGTCCTGTGACCATATGATTGCCATCTGTGACTTTCACTGCCAGCTTCCAACAAGCAAAGTCAATGGGGAAGCCAACAGGAGGTTGCAAATGATGATCACATGACATCACACTTAATGACCGTGTGGGATTTTCTTAATGAGCACAACTGAAATTGCTGCAACTGCTGTTGTAAGTCAGCGCAGTCATGCAGCATTGCACTTTATGACCATGTCACTTACCGATGGATTTGCCAGTCCCAATTACTGTGTTAAGCAAGGACTACCTGTGTATGACTAATGCAATTGAACATTGGTATATTTCTTTACTTTTTTGGTCATTTTGTATCGCTCTAATTTTGATAATTGCAGGGAGGAAGGGCAACTATTCAGGAACATACTGTAAGTTCTTGTCCCAGAACACTGGAGATCACATTCAGTAATCATAACTGCTTCTCAGATTTCAGCATTATTGCTTAGGTCCTGTCAAGCTCAATTTAGGATGTTCAGATAAGACTATTTTTCCATCTAACCCAGCCATGTTTACTTTGACTTGTTAGCTTTCAAGGTCACAGACAAATAGGTATAGCCTGGCACCTGATTCTTGTTTGGCAGAGATACTGGGGACTGAACCTAGCATCTTCACAAAAATGTTCTTTACCACTGAATGCTGACTCCCCACATCTCATTTAAAACATTTTTTACAGTCCTGAAGAACTGCAGGAGACATTCAGCTCTGCCAATAAGACTGGAAAAGTATGTGACCAAGATAGCAGTTTAGCTGAGTTCAGTGTAACTTTCATTTATATGAACGCAAGCCAAGTGCTTAAGAAAAAGACTTTGAGTCTTTCATTTCCCCATGGCAAATGTGAATATTCATATCTAATGTTCTCTTTGCACCACTTTTACTGGATGTTATATAAAGAGATATTCAACTGTCATGGACATGTGTAGTGTCAGACCACATGGATCAGCTTTTATTTCATAAGCACAACTTGAGAAACAGTAAAACTAGATTTTAAAGAGCTAGGAAACAAACAATGAAATATTAGTAAAAATGTAGTATTGTAATGTAGAGTATTCAGAAGAGCAAAATTGCAGAGTAATACTGAAGAAGAGAACCCTAAGAGAATACAAATCTCGCAACTAAGGAATTATACATAAATATGTTTATACTTGTTGCTTAAAAAAAAATCCAAGCCATGTGCCATGAAAAATAAAATATATGCTATATACATTATATAAATCAGACCAATATGAAAAAAGACAAGTGTTTTAAAGCATGAACATTGATAACCTAGGCTGGACTTTTTGGCTTTCAATAACCATATCCATGTAGTGTATTTATTCCATTAAATTTAAGCAAGTTAGAACCTAGTGAGAGATATAAATCAAAGCTGTTAAATCTGTTTCAGAAAATAAACACACAATCACAAAGAGAGCAAGAAAAATAACTCAATAACTTATGTAAGGTCATGCCACCCAATTTCTAGTTAAGATGGTACTGTAATTGGATAGATACTAGTATTTTCTAGCAACTCCTACAGTATTTTCTTAAATTAACTGTTTAATTGCTCTTTTAATTATTACCAGAAATAATTACTGTGTATTTTTATCAGTGGAGAAAGCTTTTTTGCTATTTGTCTGGATAGGACCCAAAAATATTTCATGACCATTTCCCCCCACTAAGGTGACAGTTTTGGCATTCTCAGCAGTACAGAGAAAGATGTGATTATCATTCTCCTTCAGAAAGAATGGACACTACAAATATCAGATGAGATGTGGCTATGGGAAGATGGTGGAAATTCTACATACATATTTATATCTGATTTACTACATACTTTTAAGAACAACTGTCTCTGGAATCTCCCTCTCCAATATATGTATGATTACAATTTCAGAAGAAGGTGAGAAAAGTCACTGTTTTTTTTTATGGAACCCATAATAAATAAAGTATTGGGTTTGCCTAGATTTAGATATTGAAAGGACTTAATACTTAACTTGTGTTCCAGCTTCTTCTTTTCATACAGCTGATAAGCTCTGGCTATTTATTGGGAAGCTTCTTAGATTTGTCATGAGGAATGAAATTTTACAGGAGGTCAAAGCTGTTCAAATAATTGAATGGGAAAGCAAAAAGTCTCCTCTTATGTTTTTCCCAGGAAGTCCAACAACATAAAACGGTCCTCAACACAGCAAAATATATTGCTCAGGGGGGGAAAAAAAATCCTTCAATATTTCAGCAATATCTTTGCTTTGAAATTATCAAATGACACTTAGAAATCATTCTTAATAGTGTGGAGACTGAAAAATATTTTACTGATTCAAATTTCTGCTGAAGAATGTGGATTAATTTCTTTTCCTCCTGTTTACTATTGTGTTTACTTGTATTCAGGCTGTTAAATTTCATTATGTTTGGGTTTTTAATTACCTGTTTGCTTGTTTCTTCTGTATAACTTTGGAACAGGGAAAGACAATCAATTGTAGATTTTTTAACATCTGTGCTTTCTCCTTTTTACCATCTTCTCTTTCTCTCTTTCTTCTCGCTTGCTTTTTCTTTCCCACCCCTAAATTTGCCTTCATTTAAGATTAATATATCTCAATAGGTTAGTCATTAGACTTTAATTCCTCTTTCCCTTTCCCATTTTATTGTGTAATATTAACAATAACAACCCCTGATTAGTTTATTAATTTGTGTAGGTTGCAGTAGGCACACTTGCAGAATGCTTGACTACCAATAACCATGGTTTATTGATATTTTTTAAAAAATCCTGGGGTTCTGATACAGTCCCTGTTTGGCATGGATCCACACAGAATACTGTATATCCTTACTTGCTATTTTTAATATTAATAATTTCTGTGGCAATCTCCCTTGTAATATGGAATGTTAAAGGGCTGAATTCTCCAGCAAAGTATTGACAAGTATTAGTTAAATTTTAAAAAGATAGCAAATTAAATTGCTTTTTTGCAACACATCCTTCCTAAAGATAAATAACTTTTATTTTAAAAAATGGTTTTGGGGGTGGTGGTGAGCCATAATTCTAAACCAGCAAGAGATGTTGGGATTTGTCAGGAGCCCCCCACCCCCACCCCAGGGTACCATCCTGCCATAAAAAGCAAGTCAACAGCAGGAAGGGGTGGGAGCTTGAAACATGTCAGACCACATGGAGCCATTCTGCCATAAAACTGCCCGCTGCCCAGCCACCTTGGCACAGTGTTGAAAGAGAAGCACCCCTCAGCCCATCAATAGAAATCAGTAACAAGAAATGCGCAAAACACAGTAAACCAGCCTTTGTGAAATCACCAACATTCAGACATGTTAATTCAGCACCCTGGACAGACAAAAGTGCACAATTGCACTGACAGGGAACTCACAGTATGAGGTGAGAGACAGGGAAGGAAGTTGGGCGCCAGACTTTGATGGGAGCGCCAGAGGGTTTGATGGGAGGTGGGGACAAATGTACTTCTACTGTCACTTGTGAATCACTAAGTTACTGAGATCTTTGACGCGCTTTGAGTCACTTGCCCAGTAAAGACTCTTTCATATTTCTAAATGGTCTGTGTCAAGAGTGCTGATTCATTGGTTTAGAACCAGAGCCATGACAGAAAGATCTGAGTGCTCAATGGTGCTTACCCAGGGCCTCCCAGCCCACCGAGGAAGACCCGCAGATGAAGTACCCAAGACCCATGGGAACCTCTCTGGAATCGGGGGGAGAGGAAGCCGGGGATGGGCTCCAGCTCCCATCGAATCCAGCCAGAGAAGCGGCGAGGAGGCACCTGGAAGAACGGGAGATCCGGCTGGAGACCCTGACAACTTTCGGGAGCACACCACGGTCACGACTGGCAATCAAATACACTCCTGCCTGGTCCCCGAATGTTGCGGGGGACGCAGAAGGGGAAGCAATGAAAAGGAGAACCGCCAACAGAGGCAGTGATGATTCTAGGTGGCCACTGTGGCGGGAAGCAGACCACTGGTGCGACTGAGTGGAAGAGCGCCTGAACCAGCTGAAGGATGCCATCAAACGGATCCTGAGAGGGATGATTATGGGGACAATGGATGGTGGCACGGCAAGGGGCCAAGAGATGCTGGGAGAGGGAGCCGACAACCCCGAGGCAGACAGAAGGCACAAAGCAGGCAAATGGGAGACTACAAGCTCCCCTCACTACCAGTCCTGGGTGGAGCAATGACCCAGGCGGTGAGGGCAGATGAGCCTATGGGTGTAAGAGAACTGAAGGTAAAATTTGCCAGGGACCCCAAAGAGCTGGCTTGCTTCCTAGCCCATGTAAGGGGTTTCATGAGAGAACATGGGGGATTCTTCCCATGAGACAAATCCAAAGTGAGATATGTATCGGTCTACCTCGCAGGGGAGGTGGCAGACTGGCTGGTTGAGTTACACAATGCAAACTCTCCAGAGTTAGAAAACTTTGATGGATTCATGAGCACCCTGAGGGGGAGTTTTGAAGACCCCTTGTCCAAGCTGAGAACCAGAACTAGCTTCCAGAACATTAAGCAAGGGACCAGGTCAGTCTCAGAGTACTCCTTCGAATTCAGGAGGCTGGCTGGCAAGATGAGAGACTGGCCAGAGTAATTAAAAATGGAGTGCTTCCAGGGAGGGCTGCAAGTAGAAATTTTGGAGTGGTCTCTGGCGGGAGGGAATCTTAGAACCCTAAAGGAATGGATTTGCCTGGCCAGGGAGGTGGAGGACATGCGAGCCCAAATCAGGAAGCAACTGCAAGGAGAAGCAAAAGGGAGGTGACCCACTACCCCAGCAGATGCGCCCTAAAGGAAGGGGTCCTTCCAGATGTGGGAGGAGGAGAAGGAACATTGAGTGCAGAAGAAACTATGTTTCAAATGTGGCAAAGAAGGGCACAGCATTGCTGGCTGTCCCCAACTCACAACCCCGGTGAGGAAGGGTGGTCCCAAAACCCCAGAGGCCAAGCCTAAGGGGGCTCCAGCCACCGCCAAGAGGGCACAACCCCACGATACCTCGACAGAGAAAGAGTTCTCGCAGTCGGGAAACAATGGGAGCCTGTTCTAAACTGTGCCACAGAATGGGTTATGTGAAGAGGGCACAGGGATTAGATGGTAAGTGGAGACTGCCCGGTGATATTAGTGGAAATGCAAATGTAGATGCTGGGGGGGGGCGGGTAATAGCAAGGTGAGCCTTACCGGGCTTCTAGACTTGGGGTGTACCTGAAGTCTCATACACCCCAATTTGGTTACTGAGTTAAAATTAAAAGTGAAGAAAATGAAGAAACCCATCAATTTTGTGCAGTTCGATGGGACAGAGATGAAGGGTGGCCCGGCAAAATACTGCACAAACTGGTTCGGATGCGGATGAGGGACCAAAAGGAAGCCTTGCAATTCATAGTAGCCCCCATCTCTGACCAGCTGGTAGTGCTAGGGCTTGTGTGGCTACGAGCATAGAACCTGCAGGTAGATTGGGTTGCAGAGAACCTGGCTTTTGGAGAAAGGCGAGCTGAGGAACCGAACCCCCAGGAGTGGCCAGCAGAGCATGAGCAGGTGGGCAGTGCCTCCAGTGCGAAGAGGGAGAATGTCAGGAGGCCCCCCGCATGGAGCCATCCTGCCATAAACAGGATTTTAATCAGTAGAGTATCAGCTGATTGTTGAAGAAACTGTATCAGATGGAGAAGATCAGCTCTTAATGCTTATTTTCAGATTGGGTGAATGTAGCACTTCTGCATTTATACAGTCCAGCCACAGATACTCAACAATTGATATATAATTGCTTTTAACCACTGAAACAGTAACCAGTGGATCATATAAGTGTCAGAGGTCATTGTTATCAAATGGATCTCTTTTAGATTGTAACACTCTATCCAAATTATATTCCTGGATTCATAATATTTTGTAGGTGTACATATGTGAATTTAATTTAGAGGATATTTGGCATGCAATTAATCCTTCTCAATGAAAACATATTTTCCTTTCTTCTGTACACAGAAATTGCTTTCAGCTAGATTTGCTGAAAGATAAAAATTTTATTAAGCAAATGGAACAAGAAATGGAACACCACTAAGGTATTTGAGTTCAAAATATCTGATACAATTCTTATGAAAAACACTAACAACTGGCCAAAGTTAAATTCTCAAAGGTGAAATTTAACTCTTTATACATCCATCTCATAATCAATACAGATCTTCAGTTTTTGCTAAATATGAATTTTATTCATTTATTTATCAAATTCCAAGGCCGCTTGGAACAACTCTGGGTGGCTTTACAATTAAAAACTAATATACAAAAACACAGCCAGCCAGAAGAGCAAAATACCAACCTTAAACCAACCAGAACGCAAACAAAACAAAACAAAATGGGGCTCCATAATGACCCTGTCCTCAAAACCTGGGAGAATTATCAGGTCTTCAATGATTTCCTGATTGACATGAGGGAAGGAGACATATGAATCTCTAGGAGGAGATCATTCTAGAGGTCAGCAACTGCAACAGAGTAGATGCATTTCCTGGGTCCCGCAAGATGCCATTGCTTACTTGATGAAGCACACCTACCCTGCTGGACTGTACCAGATTCAGCAAGCTTCATGCTTCCAGAACAGAATTTGTATTACATTTCCCCAGTCAAAGATAATGGGAAAAGAAAGAGAAGCATAGAAGAGTCTTGGCTTTTAGACTCAGATAACTTAAGCAATACGTATAATAATGTATCATCTATTGGGGACATAAATGGAGAAGTTTATACAGATTCCAGATTTATTATCCATCTATTAAATGTTACTCTAAATTACTAAATATAAACTCTACAGTAATTCTTCAGCAATAAAATTAGATTCCCTTTTTAAAGAGAGGTTACTACATTATCATCAAATTTATCACTAATCTTATTTTACCTGGTTCTCTTCAAGAAACCTGCATTAAAATATGAAATTTTGGAAGGCTCCGATGGTTTTCCAATGGATTATTATAAAAAGTAATAAATGTTTTATGTTACTGGAGGTATATGATGAAGGTTTTTCCAATATATCTCCATGTTGTAGTTTAATGAAGAGAATATCACAGCTATTCATGAATGGGATAAGGATTCCACTATAGGCTTTACACTTAGGACCTATTTCCTTGATGAATATGGGTGCTAAGATCTAACAGCCACTTTTTCTTGTTCTTCTGAGTAATGTACTCATACATGCAGCTGTCAAGCTTCTCACAATGTCAGATTTTTAATTAATATTCTTGTTTAGGGTTAGGGTTAGGGTTAACCCTAAAGTCCAAACAGGACCCAGGAGCTACATTTTTTTTCAACACTGAGAATGCTTTTAAAAATGACTTTCAATCAAGTTTTTGAAGCATATTTAATTTACAGTTTCCCAAAAGTTTATATTTTGAACTGATGTGATTCATACAACTTCTAAAACATGGGTGATGCAACCTTCCTTTGCAAAATTGCGTAAAGGTACATGCCAAATGTCTACTTTCTCCATTTACTTTTAATTTGGCTTTATTAACTTCTTGCTTATATAATCAAAAATTCTGAAAACACTGATTTTAGATGGATTAGTGGAAGAGTATAAGATTCTACTATATGCAAAAGCTACTTAGGTTTTATAGATCAGACATTTCTATTCCTTTACTAGTCTGGAGTAAATGAAATCTGATGGCACTAGGTTGTAGCAATTATTCTAATAAGTATAAAAACTGACTTTAAGTTGTGTTCTGGTCCATTATTTTTAGGAATGGACCAATATTCCAATAAACCAAGATTGTGAGACCTACTCTCCAAATTCCAGAAGTGCATATGGACCCTTGGTATAGAAAATGCAAATCAGGAGAAACGTATTTCTTTTTCACATATAGTCAAGGCTCTCAGTTTTTAAATATACAATTGGTTTAAAAATGGCCTTTGTTTCCTGAAAGTATATGCAGATCAAATAACTTAAATTTCCATTTTCACCCCACATACTGTAGTTCAAAAGTGCCAATGAAGGGTAGATCAAACTGAGGCTTTCATTTGGAATTTGTTCAAATAACCTTCCCAATATGGTATGAAAATGTGGTAGCCCACAAAGAACAGTAATTTAGCTTAAAAATCACTGACACAGAATATTCCATTTAAACTGTGCAGACTCACAAAAGAAAAAAAAAATATTTACAGTAGGGCAAATACAAAGCCCATCAATATATTATAAATTATTCCAATATATGCAAATGTAATGAGCATGCTTCTCAGGCCCTACTTTAATGAGCTGAATATGCATATAAGTTCATATAGACGTATCAGATCAGAATCTTAACATATTAATCACATTTTAATTAACATAACATCTATTTTTAAAGGCTACTTCTTAGAATTTGGCTTTTATATTGCTTTCTCGGTAACGAATGTGAGTTGATCCTGCATCTTGGACAGCTGCAATAATTTCATAATGATTTTGTCATAGTATAGTATAATATAGTATAGTATGACTTAGAATAATAATTCTGAGTGCCTTTTACAAGAACATACACTTTTAAACATTGATCTGCAGTATGACTGCTAAAAAAATTGCCCACATTAGCGCTCTTACCAACTTTCCACAACTGTTAGAATGAGAGAGAGCTGATACGGATACTGACAGCCTTTCAAAACATGTGGAGAATTATATGGTTTCAGAGGTAAAACAATTCTAAATCAAGAAGGAAGGTATAAAATATTTTTTAAAAAAGAAATTTTAGTTCAATAACTCTTTAATTCAGAAGAATATCTGAGATATACCAAAGTCCTCTACAGGAGTTATTCTAGAAATAATGCAAGGTAAGAAGGACTTACTCATTCTACATAAACAAACACCTGTTTTTGTATTCATGCATGAAAGTACTGACCATAAACAGTGTGGTATCTTTTAAAAGGTTTGTTTCCTTCATCTTTTCCAAGACAAACATTTCTTTATACTGCTTGAAATCCAAACTGCAAAGGTAATACATACATCCAAAATAGGCTAAAACAGCCTCTGGGATTGGTGTCTTTTGAGTGAAGATATACCCAAATGGAGGCAATTTCCTTTACAACTATTCTAACATCAAGATGCTAATCATACTACCAATTTTTCTTAAAAGAAGTTTGACTTACTGTCTGAGAAAAATGAACCGGGTGCACAAAAGCCAAATCCCCAAACTTTAACACCAGTTAGAGCTTCATTACAACAAACCCAAATCTATTCTGGGTGAAGGCTTCTCATTTGCTATCTGCTAAATTAAAAATGTGTATACTTAAGTCTAATGGAGTATACCTGTAGATCTGTAATAAGAGCACCTGTTTTGCACAAAAGTCCCAGATGCAATCACTAGTAACTTCTAGTCTGAAGGACCACGCAAGGGAAGGAGCAATACTTCCCCTGAGAACGTGGAGATTCACTGCCAATCAGTACTGAATTATATGAATAAATAGTGTGATTTCATGTAAAGATATTCCAATTTAGTTTATACAACTGCAATACTAGAAATAAAAGAAAAGATGCAATTTTTATGGTTAAGAGACATTGTGCTTTTAATGATTAAAGTCAAGGATGAAGTCATCTAATACACTGTTTATTTTTCCATTACTGCGTATTGGTGCCATGAAAAGCTTTACCTACACATCTCTGCTTGTTATATTCTGAAAAAGATAACACATTTACACTAAGTATGCTTTCGTGCTTTGTTTTATAAAATCCATGCATTCACTTTGTCAGTATTTAAGTGAAGTAATACAGTGCATCTAGCTTCCCTCATAATCACATTGCTACCTGCTTTTAATAATCCAATCAATGCACATTGACTTAGAGCTTGTAGGCCATCAGCTATGCGAAGAAATATTATAAATTACACCAAATAGTGCTAATTGGAACAGAAACAAAGAAACAGAGGTGCTGTAAGGTGGTCTCCAGTAAATGGTTCATCAAGCATCTAAAAAAACTCAGAATCTTCTCCCAGGATGGATGGATGGATGGATGGATGGATGGAAGGAAGGAAGGAAGGAAGGAAGGAAGGAAGGAAGGAAGGAAGATCAAAATCAAATTCTAACTAGATAGCTAGTAAAAGATGGCACTGATATTGCTATCTTGCTGGGTTTTAACTTTTGTAAGAATTATTTTCAGTGCAGAGTACAGCCTGCATTATATTGATTTCACATCATCAGTGAAGAGAGAAATAATCTATTGGTGGCTAGGGATGAATTAAATTTTTATTCAGGTGGCTAAATGCTGATACAAAATACAGTTCCCTATTATAAACATACAAAGATCTTGCTTCAGTTTGACAAATGAACAGAAATTCATAAATGAGGAACTGCATAGACATACACGCACAGAGACTCATACATTAACTCTTACTTTAACAAAAATAACTATGCTGAAATATTCAATGTACTTATTTAAAACACGGGCATACTGCTTCCTTTAAAAAAAATCAAAAGCACAAAAATACACTTGCCTCGTTAAGAACCTCAAAAATATTTTCAAACAAAGCAGGTGCATTAAGAAAACAGAACTGATGTATTTCAGGTAAGCTTTGTTTACAGAGACGAAATTACCCAAATATCAGACACATTTCAACCCTGCTCTATACTTCTCAGCATATAAACTGAATGAAATCCCAGTGACATGATCATTGTGTTATAACCTATACCTAGCATCACATTAATACTTCCAAGTATAGCTGTGAAACATCCAAAGGCATGCTTGGTATTGCGCATAATTCCCAAAACAAGCTGGGCCAAACATTTTAGAGGTTCTTTCCAAGTCCTCTTAAATTAAGTTCATCACTGAAACTTGGTTGCGCTTTCTTTGCTGTTTCCATTTAAGGGGTAGAAGCGGAAAGCATGGTATTCCATCATCATAACAGAGCTGTCTACGTCCACCTCGCATGACGAGGAAAAACCAACCCAACTGGCATTCCCCATAATTATCTAGCCCAGAGCTTATTATTTACACACAAACAGTATAAGGGTGGGACATCAAAACACAAGCTATATGTGCAATAAGATGCTGTGCTCTAGTCATCCTGTATTTTTGCTCTTGACAAAATGCCACAAAGTAAGTTTTTCTAAAGTCAGACTAAAACTGAAGCAGAATGAAGTGCCGCTAAACCTGGCCATCCCCTATTTATCATACAGTCTCCTGACTGATGGATTCCAAAACCAGCTTTGCAATGCTGTGTACTCTACTGCCAGGAAAACAACATGCTAAATGGAGGAAAGTAAGAACGCTAACTTGGTGAAATAAATTTTACTCAAGGAATTAAAACTTTAAAATACACAGGTAAGCAGTTTGGGCTGCAAGACTAGGTACAAAAAAAAATGGAACTAGAATACTCATATAGAAATCTTCAATTACTTGAAAATGTTCCTATTGAGAAGCATAGATCAAATATGTACAGTATATATATAGAAGCTGTCATCATGGCCTTCCATTGGCTTCTTACCTTGGACTTGGGCAAGAATTGGAGAGACTGAAGCTCCATGGAAACTCAGTGAGTGATTGAGAGCCACTCACCTGCTCTCAGCCTAACCTACCTCACAAGACTGTTCTGAGGGGAAAAAAATGAAGAAATACTACATATGTTACCTTGATCTTCTGAGGAAAATAGGGTACAAATAAAGTCAACAAGTAACTCCCACCCCCCTTACTTCAGTCTTGTCATAATAAGAAGGATCAATTTTTAAACAAACATTGCCACTTGTTAAATGACCACTAATATCTTCCCACGTGAATCGAAATGATTAGAGAATGATTCCCAAAGCTGTGGCATGAATATTTCTGATAGTAGTAGAGGGGTTTGAAAATGGAAAGCAGTGTGTAGATACATTATGGAAACATCTACTGTATAATTATACAAAGAGGAGGAAAAATGAAACCTTTGAAAATATACCAAACAGCACATTGATGGCTAAGTTATTGTCTATTAAAAATACAGGACACTGAATAGGAATAAACTGTATTTATTATCTATTTAAAATATCATACAAGTGGGGGAAGGGACCCCTATTTCAAACCAGGGATTCTGGAGGTCCAGGATTGGAAGCAAATGGGCTTGGAAACTCTGCGATATGTAGAGCGGGTTATGCTATTAAGGTGGTGACGGACCAAGAATGCTATGATGGGAACCAGAGGGTGAGCCATCTTCGGGGAAGACGACCCCAATGTTTGTTACTGGTGGCGTGTTCCGGCCCTCTGGATTCAGATCCAGACCCTGGACAGCAGATTCTTGGGGGCCCTGGTCTCTGGCTGCTGCTTCTCAATGCCACGTCAGCAACAAGGCCCTCCTCATATGTAATTTAATCACGGAGGAGGGGGCAAACCTGGCATTCAGACCTTTTCTTGTCAGGAGCACTGGCAATGTGATCTGAGGGGAAAGTTACATCTGCCCCCATTGCCATGGTGAGATCATGCCCTGGTGGCCTTGAGATTCTCCTATGCTGCCCCCAGCTGGGGGTTATACCCAAGGATCTGCTGCACAGTCCAGTGGAGGCCCTGGCCACAGCCTGGAATAGGGAGGCAGCCAGGGCCTTGGACAGGATCACTCCTGCGTGACCTCTCTTGTCCCACCCAACACGACACTCCCTACGGTTTACAGAGATGCTGAGGGTTTTGAAGAGGACTAAGAGATGTTTGGAGTGCCACTGGAGGAAGACAAAAACCGAATCCAACCAAACACAAGCTAGAGCTGCTATTAGGGCCACACTGTGGCGATACGAACTGCAAAATGTCATTATTTCTCCACTCCTATTGAGTCCGCAGTATGCCGCCCGACAACCCTGTTTAAGATCACTCGATCCCTTTTGGGGAAGGTGGGTCCAGTGACCCACCTCTGCCATGCAGAGGAGTTTTCTGAGCATCTGCAGGATAAAATCACTTGGATCCATTCCAAGTTGGACTCCAAGCATGAGGCATGGTCTGTGGAGATGCCAAGGGAATGTACTTACCTAGTTATCTGGGAACAGTTTAATCCTGTTGGACCTGAGGAAGTGGATAGGATTCTCCAGACTGCAAATGCCACCATGTGTCACCTAGAACCATGCCCCTCCTGGCTGGTGAAGGCAGCCTGGGAGGTAACGTGTGGTTGGGTCCAGGCGATGGTTAATACATCCTTGAGAGAGGGGGTGTTTCCGGCTGCCTTTAACGAGGCACTGGTGCACCCCCTCAAGAAACTATCGCTGGACCCTACTGTGCTTGACAATTTTTGTCCAGTCTCCCACCTCCCCTTTTTGGGGAAAGTAGTTGAGAAGGTGGTGGCATTGCAACTCCAAAGGATTCTGGATGAAACGAATTATCTAGACCCCTTCCAGTCAAGTTTCAGGCCCGGATATGGGACAGAAATGGCATTGGTCGCACTTATGGATGATCTCTGGCGGGAACGGGATGGGGGCAATGTATCCATCTTTGCTCTTCTTGACTTCTCAGTGGCTTTCAATACCATCGACCATGGTATCCTTTTGGGATGGCTCAGGGAGTTAGGGGTGGGTGGTGTGGTTTTGTGCTGGTTCACCTCCTTCCTCCAGGGCCGTTCCCAATTGGTGGTGATAGGGAGCAAGAGATCCGACCCTCGACCGCTCCTTTGTGGGGTGCCGCAGGGTTCGGTTCTCTCTCCTCTGCTCTTCAACATCCACGTGAAACCACTGCGTGAGATCATCCATCACCATGGGATGAGGTATCATCAGTATGCTGATGATACTCAATTATATATCTCCATCCTGGATGAAGTAAGTGATGCTGTGACTGCCCTCTCTAGGTGCCTGGAGGCTGTGGGGGCCTGGATGGGGAACAACAGGCTTTGGCTGAACCCCAGTAAGACGGAGTAGCTGTGGGTTAACGGCTCCTCTGTATCTGGGAAATTGTCATCTTTAGTTCTGGGTGGGGTTGCACTTCCCCATTCAGACCCAGTGCGGAATCTGGGGGCTCTATCTACCAGAAGCACTCTTTTAACTGGCTAACACACAGAGAGAGAACAAAATCACAATATATAGCATAAAGGGAAAGTATACACAATCAAGGCCCCTAAAAAAATCTTATGAACAACAAATAGACCTGCACCCCATCAGAGCTTCATTAGCAGCCTGGCTCCAGTTCTTAGGGGAGCCACCAGGTCTTTATGGCCTCACATAAGCTCAATAGGCTTTGGGTAAGTCAGGAAAAGGCTATTTCACAAGATAGCTGCCAAGACAGAGCAGGCACACCAAGCAACATTGCTTCAATGGGACCCAGAACATGCCCACTCTGGTGGGACAGGTAAAAACGATCAGGGAAAAGAGATCCCACAAGTAACCTGGGGCCATGCCATGTAGGGCTTAAAGGTGATGAGAAGCACTTTGAATTGCAGCTGAAAGCCTACTGGGAACCAGTGCAGTTCACAAAGCAGCTTTATGTGGGCTTACAGTGGGGTGTCCAATACTGCATATGCCACTGTGTTCTGGACCAGCTGAAGCTTCCACATGCTCTTCAAGTAAAATATGTTGCGACAATCCAGTCAAGAGGTGATTAAGGCATGGGTGACCCTGAGCAGTGCCTCTTGATCTAGGAATGGGTGCAAATGGTACAAAAGATGTAATTGTGCAAAGGCCTTCCTGTCCACTACTGTCACATGCTCCTCAAGCAGGATCCACAACTCCAGGACCCCAGATTAGTTCTGCTTGGAGGGATGTTATCCCATTCAGAGTTAATGAAGATCCCGAGATACTGGGGACCCTAAAACTCACAGCCATTCAATCTTGTTGGGGTTGAGCCAAAGGTGATTCCTCTACATCCCAACACACACAGCCTTCCCTTCAGGCACTGGGAAATTGCCTGGATAGTATCAATTGGGCAGCCCAGCTCAGAGATGTACAACTTAGTATCGTAAGCATACTGATGGTACTTAACCCCATGCCAACAGATGACCTTACCCAGAGATTTCATGTTATATAGGAGATGTTAAATAAGAGCAGGGAGAATGTTGTGACCTATGGCACCCCACAGCAGATGCTGGGAGTTAGATCTCTCCCTTCTAACACCAATTGGAACCAACCTTGAAGGAAGGAGAACCACTGGAAAATTGTGCCTCCCATTCCCAATCTCCATAGTCAGCCCGGAAGGATATGATGATCAACAATATTGAAAGCCACTGAGATCAAAGAGGCCAAAGATGGATACACCATTCCCATCCCAGTACTACCAGAGTGCACTTGTCCTGGCCTGAAACCTGACTGCAATTGGTCCAGATAATCTGCTTCCTCCTGAGTCCTTTGGATACTTTCACCTTCTAACAACCTTCACCAGAAAGGGAAGGTTGGACACTTGACAAGAATTGTCTAGATTGCTGGGTCCAATAATGGCCTCTTGAGGAGGGGATATCCAACAGATATCTAGCATAATCCTCACAGCAACCCTGAAAGGGTTTTCCAGATCCCTCCTTTCCCAAAAGAGACTGAGTCACCTGAAACAGGATCACTTGGTGGCTGTCCATGGATACAATAAGGACAGAGAAAGGAGTGCATTTTGCTGCTTCTATTGCTTAATACAGGCTCATACACAGACTTGCTTTTTGCCTTCTTCCAGGGGTACTCTAGGCATAGGCATCTCTTATACCATGCTATCTTATGAAGTTCCTCTGAAGGCAAGGGGACCCTCTATTTAAATCCTTATTATTGCAGATGAACAAACTCCAACCCAACTCTGCAATAATGTACTTAAAAGTGTATTTTTGTTCATACATATAAACTGTTTTCTTGAAGTTCTCACTTTCTTTTCAGTCTTGACTTTGTATGTGTCTGGGTTAATGGGCAGACCACAATAAAATTAATCACATAAAAACTACATCCTGATGTCTGACACAAGGACGTTAAGTCATAGTTTTTGCTGATGCAACATACACATTTCATCATCTGTGCCCCTCCTTGGACCTTCATTCATAATTGATTTTTAAATTAAAGGTACTGTTCTCTCCTTCTTAAATGAGAATTTTCCAATGTTTATGAAGCAATTTTTTTTCTTCTACCTTCTTAATGAATAAGCCTTCTGAGAAATTTTAATGATAGTATTTTCTATAAAAATGTTAAATAAAATTCAATCTTTTACGAGGGCTTCTTGAATCAAAGGCATAGGTAACTGTTGGGGTCCTATGACAATTGTAAAGGTGTCCCACCAACTTCAGATGTATTTTTATCCAACTTGATTAAATGCAATCATATTAGGCTCAGTTAGGATGGTGATATGCCCATTCTTGAGCTGTTTTTATCTTCTGAAGCCTACTATACGCACAGTAAAGAAACACATTTTCAAGGCAAAGTACAAAATTTCCCTTCATACAGGTTCATGCAACATTCTAATTGCATCACTGTATACTGTTCCCACCACTTTATCTTGCTGAGAGATTCCAGTTACCATCATGAAACTTTAAAATGTGTACGTTACACTCAACTTCTAATTTTTCACACCATGAAAAAAAAGGAGACATGAAGGAAAAAACAATTAATACTTCATCTCCTATTTTGCTGAAATAAGGCTAAATATTTTTTAGAAAGTGATTGTCTTGTGACAGTCCTCTAGTGAAAAATGGCTATTTAGTGCCAGACTGGGGGCAGACTTTACCACTACAGTGATGTCCCCAAGTATGATAGCATGTAAATTTAGTGTTTAAGCAAAAAAAAAAAAAAGGTTAATAGACCCAGAATACTGTTTCAGTAGTCCTGGCAATAGTCAATAGTCCCAGTATTTTATTTGTTAACTAAATGGCTCACAAAGACTAAAAAATAGCTGGAAACTATTTCAAAAGCTGTAAGATAAATGGGGCTTTCTGTTCTTAGCACAGAATGAAGTAATTGATGCTCTCTGTGAAGCAATAAGGGCAGTTAGAATTAGCTATGTAATTCTAATGTAGTTGGAATGATACTAGAAAGGCATGGCAAGCTAGTTTTTCTGGATCCTGCAAGCAACTAATGTTTCTCTCTGAAGCAGGAGCAGAGAACTCTAGACAGGTAGTCCTCAGTTAACAACGGCAATTGGGACCAGAATTGCCATTGCTAAGCAACACGATTGTATAATGCAACATCACATGACTGTACCTCTTAGCGAGAGCAATTCCAGCAATCCCAGTTGCCACTGTTAAACGAAACACCATGAGTTATTCAGCGACGATGTCCTATGGTTGCCATTTGCAATCTCCTGCCGGCTTCCCCACTGATGTTGCTTGTCGGAATCTGGCAAAGAAGGTTGCAAATGGCAACAATGTGACTGCACAACGCAGTGACCTCATAATAATGAGCTGGTTACCAAGCACCTGGATCATGATCACGTGACCACAGGGACACTGTGACAGCCGGAACTCCAAGGACTGGTCATAAGTACCACTCATTCAGTGCTGTCACACAGTGTTTGGTCACTGAATGAGTGGTCATTAACTGAAGACCATCTGTATTTAAGTATATCCATCTATGCTCACACATTGTACAGTAGTAGTTAATACATTTGAATGATTTCAATACTGGCTCCTGCCATTTGCAGACACATCTAAGGCATTTGGATTCATCAAGAGATACAAAACAAAATTAGCTGTGCATTCCTTGCCTAGTCAACAGAGCAGTTTTTGTTGCTGTTGTTATTATTACATGTTGGTTCAAGCTACCAAGTTGTCCCATCTGACCTACAAGAGCATAAGAAAAGGAGAGATCTCCAGTGATTACACTCACATAAAGAAAAAGACAGAGCATTTAGATTTTCTCACTGAAGTCCAGTGGAGAATTCCACATCATACTTCACTCAATAGAGTCATGAGTCTGGCTCTTATACAGTTTTCCAGAGCTTGTTTCTTTACACTGTGTAAAAAGCTAGCACAGAGGATCCAGAGCAAACTTAATAAAAGAAAGCATTGTTCCAGCTGGAATCCCCATCTTGGCAAGGCAGGGCAGTACAACTAAATATTATACATAGCTGGTGTCTGTTTTAGCACCTTTGAGTGGTATGCAAACCAAAACATCTTGTGGGAACATACTTTATTTATTTTAAGTGGCTCCCCGACAATCTGGATGCCAAATGCTAAAAGAAGTGGCTATCTAAGTTGGCAGAAAATGGACTAGAAATGATTTCAGCAACTGGCAGGCTCTGAAAGCTCCTGGATGTGATGTAGGTATTGGCTAAACAGTTGCTGGACTGCTTTCAACTAGAGCTTTATCACTTTCCAGAATCACTGTAATTTGTAACTTCACTCTAGACAGATTTAGAACAGTTGTACTGCTTTAAAAGGTTTCAAAAATTCTTTACTGTTAGCTGCATAAAGACAACACCTGAATGAAAGTACACTTTTAATATATAAGCATTCTAAACATACTTGAGCACTAATATAACAATATTATTAATACTAATTACCTAAAATTTCACTATTACAGAGAAAATACGGGCAGAGATGGCAACTTGAGAGGGAGAGTTATAGATACCAGATTCATCTGCCCAATTTTTTCAAGCAATCCCTGACAAACAGCAAGTGTGCAAGAGCATGTTAAGTGATCAGATCCCACAAAACATTTGTATAAGAGAAACTCCCAGAGGATTGTACCATGTTGTTTAGGAATTGCCTTTCACAGGCAACATAAATGTCATTGGCTGGTGACATTTAGGAGAGTTTCCTGGTCACAGCTTACAATTTTGAAGGATTAGGAAATATGGAGGGGGAAAAAACAGTATTTAAATGTTCAGTCACAATTACACTTCACTGTTGTTACTAAGGTTGGTAATCATGGAGATATAAAAATGCAGTTGTACACAGAACCAGATTTTCAGTGACTGACCCGGCTAAAACAGAGGCTTTTCAACGGGATGGGAAAATTCCAGAATGCCAGTGTGGGAGATGGAGCCATATTACAATTGCTGGAAATATGAAGAAAGCCACAAACATTCCCATAGAATTACATGACCATTATGGCTGGTTTTCCTAATCATACCATGGACATCCAGTTACCAGAGCCTTTTCAGGCCATTGCTGAGAATAGGACAGAGTGTGGGAAAACTTGTCAAGTGAGAAAAGAAGACGCTATAGCAAGAGCATGTAGAATAGGGAGGGGAAAGAAAGCAGAGATTCTTTCCCGGTTGTTCTTGCCACATTACTGTAGAACGTTTTCTTGAACATCACAGATATTCTTACGAAGATGAACATTTGCCTGTTTTTTACCAAGATGCAAGGCAATTACTGTATTACCTCAATCAATCTGAGGCATGTACTATGTAACATAAAGCTAGTAAAGTAAAATTGTCTTCACGTTGAGCTTGACTCATGGAGAATGGATGGATAAATATGACTTCCTATTTTCTTCTTCTGACATATTTTTTAAATTTCCCAGTCCAGCCGATAGCACTATGATTCTTTGGAAGTCTTCCATCCGGTAGGTCTAACTTTGTTTAGTTTCCAAGACCAGACAAGGTCGGCCAGGCTGAAATACATTCACAATTAACTTCATTTCTTGGTCATCTGGTGCAGCATGACCTTCTGCCCCTGTGAATAGTGTAGCTTAAGCAAGTTCCAAAGATAGAAGGATGTACCATCTCCATGCAATGTTCAGAAGTATTATAATATAAGAAAAAGGCACAGGGAAGGAATATTTATAGGAGGAAGTCAAAGGTGTGAAGGGGGGGGATACATTTCTCTTTCAAGTCCCCCTCTTGACAGATGTTATAACAGCCCCCTCAAACTGTCTGTAGTTCCACTAACAAAAAGTGTATATAGATTCAAGAAAGCAAACCGGAAATGAAATGTTCTGTGCATCTCACAATGTTATTTGGAAGTGTGGTCTTCTTGTGGAATGGATAGAGATCTTCAAACTCTTGATTTGCACAGGATATTTTTAAAATAACTGCTAGGCCTTCAATGAACTTAATAATGTGGGCTTTGCAAGATAATGGCAAAATGGATTCTGCCAGGAAGCTGATTAAAACACGTGCCTCTTGTTCCCTCTGCACTGATTTTTTTTTCTCTCCCCTCCTCCCCAAAAAACACTTTGGGCTGCTCTTCCACTTTGGTGTGTTTTCCATGTATGCATCACACAGCCCAAGGAAGCCAACAAATTCAAGAGATCTTCAACAGTTCTGTACTTAATGTTAGTCAAATCTGCACTGCAACCTAGCTGCTCTGGACTGATCTGGATGGACATATGCTGCTAACATATTTCTGTATTCACATGTTTTCCTTTAATAGCTGTAAAAGCCCATGATACTTGAAAAATTAATACTGCTGAATATAAATCAGTCCTAATGCACTGATCATTTCAGCTCTCCAAATGCATTGGTGGTTTTCCAAAATAATGAGAAGTGGAATTCTTAAGAAATTCCTGAGTCAGAAGATGATTTATTCAGTATGAAATCATCAAGTATGATCTCAACTAAAGTCTGTCACTCACTATTGTTGTTGTTTTCATAGCTGGTTTAACTGCTCTCCCCCACAAGTATGGGAGAGAAATGCTGCATATTTATTTATTATATTTCTACTTCTGTCTACATCTGAAAATATGACTGGTAAGTATGTGAAGACTTGTTAAGAAAACAAACAATGCCAAAAGCCAAAAGTTAATCATCCAGGAAAAAATAATCAGAATAGAAATTTGTTCTGTTGTTAATAAATTCTGTAAGTAAGATAGAACCACTGCTGATAGACATTTGCCTAGATGGCTTTTAAAGCACTCGTTTTAAAAAGCTTACACACATTAATAGTGGATACCTCTATCAACAGCTTTAGCAAGAACTGAATGGAATCTTTCAGAGACAGCAATTAACATTCCATGTGCTGTGAGACAAACAAACTAGGTATGGAAAGCACATTGAACATGACTTCTGGAATTCTTTCCAATTCCTTAGCAACATTCCAAGTGACTGCCTAACAGCCCCTCCAATAGGGATGCTCTGGGGGATGCATCTGGCCCATTCCAGAATTTGATCTTTCTTTTGCCAGCTCTTCTTCTCACACCAAATTGGATCCCATTCCATTCTGTTTACAAAGAGTTATCCTGATGATGGACAAATGGAATCTGCAACCACTTCACATGATTTCTTTCCAACATTCTTGGAAAAAATAAAAAGGGTGAACCACGAGAGAAGGCCATTGTCTTCATATCCTACTTGAAGGCTTCCAAAAATTACACAGTTGTCTTATAAGATGCCGAATTAGACAAAAGAGCTGGTCCAATCTGGTAGGATTCTTTCTATGCTTAGGGAAAACACCTCAAACTACCACTCATTGCCATCTTAAAATTTGCTGCAAGTGCTGAGAATATGATAGAGCAGATATGCACAATTTCTGACCCATCAGGTCAAATGCAGCCCATTAGTCACATGTTGGGGCTCTTTATTAAGCCTGCTATATCACCTGGATACTGAAATTTACAGCATGGTAAGTTAAAGCTTATTGTATTTTATTGTTATCTTTATTCTTTGACATTGTATTTATTAGGGCTGTGCAATGCTTTATTCAAATGGAGAAGGGGTTCTTCAGAAAGCAGATGAGCACAAATGCAGCATCTGTGACCCATTAAAGCAGCCATGTCTTTTTTCAAGCTTTGGTAACCTGCAAACAAGTGCATTTGCTTTAATGAAACAGAGGTAAGTGTTGTACTGTGGGAGATACATAGGAAGGAAGAATTTCTGAAGACAGGTATGCCAAGTATGTTAATAGCCAACTGCTACTTTGACCTGTACATGAGAAACACAATGCAAGATATCCATTAAGCTGTGGAAAAGGTGGGAGAAAGTTCCATGTTCAAACTACAGAATGTATTCAAAAGACCTGTATCCTGATATTTTCTAAGGATAACCAACTGATTTAAATGGTTTCAACCTAGCATGAAATAAATATTCTTAAACTGTTATATGATGGTTTGGGTAGTTTTTACCAAGAATCAGCTAAGGACAGAGCCTCACATGTATTTACACTACCATGTGTTGCCCTAATCAAAGCCAAGCCTTGCATAGCCCTCATTATTTTGTAATGCCTTTTGAAATTATTTTGAAAAAGGGGGATATAAATGTCTTCAGTTCTACAAACAGACTTAGAATAAAGGAAGACACATCACTTCAGAACACAAAATAACAAACTTGGGTAACATGCTAGTAGTGCAAAGTCATTCATGTCTTTCTTCGTATGTAATAGAAGACTATATATGAAAAATTCCCTTCTCACCCCTATGGGTGGTATGTGTCTTCCTCAACCTCGGGTCCTCTACCAGAGGCCTGGGAGTTTGAGGGTTCTGCGCAGGATCTTGGCTGTTCCTAGCACTGCACTCTTCTGGACAGAGAGCTCTGATGTTGTTCCTGGGATCTGTTGGAGCCACTCTCCCAGTTTGGGGGTCACAGCCCCGAATGCCCCTACCACCACTGGGACCACTTTGGCCTTCACTTTCCACATCCTCTCTAATTCTTCCTTCAGGCCCTGGTACTTCTCCAGCTTCCCATACTCCTTTCTGATGTTGCTATCACTTGGCATCTATCACCACTGCTGTCTTCTGGTCCTTGTCTACTACCATAATGTCTGGTTGATTGGCCAGTACCTGCCTGTCCATCTGGATCTGGAAGTCCCACAGGATCTTAGCGCTATGTATTATACATACATACATCTTAGCCCTGTGTATTTATGATACATATATACATACATACACCAGCCAATGTATCTGACAGGCTGTCCATGTACTAGGTTTCAGATCCTAGTCTTGTCACCATTACATGTTCTCTTCACTGATCACCAAGCCAGCATGTCTATGTATTTCAATATCACCCTTATTCATAAGTCTGTTGCTCTGTTAAATGCTAAGCAGTAACCTAAACAACTTAGCATGAAACTAAACAATATAAATAACTAAATAAAGATTCACCATGGCATAAACATTTCTTTATTTTAATTAGGCATTCACCATTTCAACTCTGTATATCTTTCAATAGCCACCAAGTAACTCCCATTTTCACTTAGAGAAAGAACTTGCAATATCTGGAAAGGAGGAAACAGAATACCTTATTCCTTATCATAGAAAAGATTTAATTTATATAAAAAAAAATATCTCAATCTAAATTTGAAATTTGCTTCAGAGGTTGTGGCATGTTAAGATGTCTCTTGCAAAGTTAACCTGTAAATAAATATTAGGATTACAGCAGTAAATCCTCACTGTTTGCTCACAGAATTATTCTCCACAATTATTCTTGAGCAAGATGCTGAAATGAATAATTGGTACTTAACTCCAGGCTGTTTTACATACAACTTTTTAAAAGACTCATTTCAATCCAATTTTAGCCCAGCACTGGGAGGGGAATTGCCTTAGTCACCATCTTCTGAGATTATATTTGCCAAGAAAGAGACAGAAAGTACAATTTCTTTATATTCTTTGAGCTTTCAGAGGTGTTTGGTTCAATGGCATTGAACTGTTTGTCTGAATTGGGAAGTTTTGTTTAATCCTGCTGTTTTTTGCTAGTTTCCTTTTTTGTTTTTTTTCTATAGAACAGATATTTTAAAAAATCTTTTGGGTTTAGTATTGCACTTCAAAAAGCAGGTGAGGCAAGATAAACAAGTGACATAAGTAGAATTTTAAAAAACTATATTTGATTTAATTTGATGTAATATAAATTAAATAGCTACTATGATTATTTGGACACATTATGCAAAGGCCTAGCTTTCCAGAGAATCTAATGTTGGAAAAGGTGGAAGGGAAGGGAAGGGAAGAGGAAGACTAGCTGCAAAGTGGACGGACTCAGTTACATTGGTGATGGGTGCACCATTGGAAAACTTGAAGGTTAGGGACAGATTGTCATGGATTAAATCTATCTATGTGGTCGCTATGAGTCAACACCAACCTGTTGGCACATAATCAATCAATTAACAAATCAATCAATCATTACTCACTGCAATATTTCTTTAAGTGAAAGAAGCAGCCTAAGCTTAGGAACAGATGGCTGGGAGAAAGTTGGCAAACAGAGACACAACAGTTACTTCCTGAGATCATGGCCCTGACTATTCAGAAGCTACAGTTGTAAATGTGGGGAAGGGAGGTGAGGACAGATATCAACAGAGGAGAATTTGGAAAGAGGCATCTGTATGGGTCTCAAAATGGAAATTGAACTAACAATATAGGACAGGGAGTTTAAGTTTTTTCCTAGTTAGATATCCAAAGGATAATGGGAAGTCCCTA
This sequence comes from Candoia aspera, assembly GCF_035149785.1. Classification (NCBI taxonomy): domain Eukaryota; kingdom Metazoa; phylum Chordata; class Lepidosauria; order Squamata; family Candoiidae; genus Candoia; species Candoia aspera. The sequence continues at coordinate 54,931,624 of NC_086156.1, forward strand.
GATTGGCAGGTAAAAATTGTCTTGACATGCCGAAATATCCAAGTCTTTTCTTCAAAGTCCACATTTCTTCCTAAGAAGAACTGAATACCCTGATTGCTTTGCAAATTTGTCATTTATTGGTTTATGGTTTTACAGCAGTCCTATGTCCTTTGTTACCAAAACATTCAGCCAAGCTCTATCAACCAGTATCACTCAGAGAGATTTTGAGCCGCCTTTGCTTTCTCACTGACATTCCACATATTTTTAATATGTTTCCTTCTGGACATTACAATTTACATTTCAGTTGTACTTTAGGAGGAATGCCAGAGGCTGTACTCAATGCACCATCAATTTTCAATCCGGTATCACATTCCAATTTTCCATGTGCAATTCATGATCAGCCAAATCGTAATAATAATTTAAAAACTAAGGTAAACCCCAGATAGATTTCCCAAATCCATATCTTTTCACTTTAAACTATATGTAATCCTCTGAGTCTAGGATTATGACACCTTTTCTTTTACCCTGTTCTTTCATTCCTGGTGTTTCTTCAGGACTATATTAAACACTAAACTGGTTCCTGATATTTTACTATTTCTGCAACACAGCCATATTAGCTTAAGTAAATCACTTATTAAGTATAATTGGGTCAAAAAGAAAGCAACATATACTTTTAAAGTTTTGTACAGGGACATAAGGTTGATGCAAACCTTACATCACTGCTAACCTAATGCAAGAGTTATTTACGTATCCTCTTAACTGAATTAATGTAATGTATGAATCTGAGACAGACAGTAAAGTATCATATGGATCTAGTTGTGATTGAGGACTATATGTCATATTTTTTTATAGTAAATTTTATTAGGTTTCAAGAGAAGAATAAAAACTACAAACCCCCCCCCCAAAAAAAAACTACAAACAAATAAAAAAAACCAAAGTAGTTCAGAAACACAAGAGAAAAAAATTTCAAATTTACAAAAAGATGTGGCTTCCGACTTTTAACAGCAAGGACATACAAAAATTTCCATAATCAATCTCTTACTCTATATTAAACCAAAACCACATTATTTCTATAAGTCATTTCACTTTAACACATAATAAAAATCACTAAGTATGGTTACTCCTCCCCCTTATATTAAAATAAAGGTGAAAAAAGTTCATATAAACCTCCTAAACATCTTTCTCCCCTCCAAAAGATAAAAATATTTAATTATTCCCTTCCTACCACTATTCTGTACATTTCTGTCTACTATAATAAGAATCAAATTAAAAAGCACATAAGTTGTCTGCTATTATACTTAATAGTACAACAATTTTAATAATCCCAATCTTAATAAACCCAAAAAACAGACAATTCAAAACAGTAATTCCATATCTTTAAAAGGGAATAACATCAATCAAATCTTTAAAGCAAACCAGATAAACATTCTTTAACCCTAATACAACAGTTTTAATCATTTTAATCTTAATAAACACAAAAAACAAAGCCAATTCAAAACAGTGAATCCAAATCTTTAAAGGCAAATAGCATCAATCAAAGTCTTAAAGCAAACCAGATGAACATTCTTCAACCCTTATCCCACTTCAAAATAAACCAGAGCAGTTACATATCCCCACAATGTGCACAGAGCTTTCCTCTTGAAAGAATCAAACAGCCCAACTGCCCCCCTCAAAGATTCCAGGTTCTTTTCATGGCATTCCACCAGGAGATCAATTTTACTTATGGCTTGCAGGTCACTCTCTCCCTTAGAGTTCTCCAACTCCACTATCCGATCTTCATCCAGCATCTCGATAAACCTTTCTATAGCTCTTAAATTCCTCAGTTTCATCCACCACATCCCCAACCACATTTTAGTTCTCATATTTTCCACAATGTGCTGGATATCTTGCATAAAAGTTTGATAGAAGTCAGAAGAAATCTGCTTAAAATCCTGATGAAAATCAGAAAGAATCTGTTTGAAATCCTCCATGTCTCACAGAGCAGATTATGGCACCTCCTAGGGGCTTACCCAGAGAAAGTTGAAGATATGGAAGAGTTCCAAAGTGTGTTTACATAAAGTGAGAGTGAGATAGCAGACAGTTCTCAAGGGAAAGTGAAAACAGGAAGCTGAAGGTTCAAATCAGCCTATTCAATGCGTAGGAAAATGGTAACATCTTCAAATTTAATACAAAAATAATAACAGGAAGACAATTGTTTACTCTCAATCTTTGGAATTTCCTTTGGAAGGAAAACAAAATCCAAAACTTAAAAGATTTTTTTTTAAAAAAAGTAGTCCCAGAAATAATGTTAAGCAACAAGAGAACCAGCTTCTCCTCACCATAGAAAGCCTCTCTTGGGGTACATATACTTAAAATCACACACACACACAAATTGGTGATTTAGAAATGGGGTGGCCGGTCTTAGTCTTCCTTTAAGGCTACAGAGCAGCTTAGAAAGTGATGAAGTCCCCGCCTCCCAGCTGGCTCTTACTAATCGAACATGAAATGCTGTTTGCGATCTTCTGGCTGCAAGCAGCCGTCCGGAGGACAGATGGGATGATTCCAGGTATTCTCCTTGATCCAGGGAACATTTCTGGGCTTCAGGAAAACTTTCCTGAGCCTGAAAAAATTTACCATTGTCAGCTCCGTCTGCTGAACCAGCAGGCACAGCCATTCAGTCCACTATTCCCACCAGAAGCCTGTATGTCATATTTCTGATTTGCTGAAGTAATTCTACCTTCTGTTAGCCCAGCTTATAGTAATTCTTAGAAACTGCATAGTTTCAAATTATTCAATAAAGTTTCTAGTCCTCAGTATTGAAAAGAAAACCTAAGGGCATAATGGAAGAATGTTCCAAACAATTAATTAATCAATTAAAAATTAAACAGAGCATTCTCTAAAAGCTTCTGAAATGTTATGACTTTGATCTCATCTTATGGCTGAAAAGAATGTGTTTTTGAAAGTAAGAATCATAGTCTTCTAGTTCCCATGTGCAAATGGAGAAAGAAAATTGCAGACTGCCCATGCTGAGTTTATTTATGTAATACAAGGAAAACTAATTTTTAATGGCCCATTGCATGGTCTAGAAGATCCATAATAATTAAGTTGGAGCTAAGCAACAAAGGCCCTGACTGTAACACAGGATGTAGCTATGCAATGTCTCATTATTTCAAAGCATAAATCTGAAGCAAGTCCAAGGACTAGTGCTTCCCTCTGTCCTTCATTGTAAGAAATTATGCACTGTGAAATGATATTCAAAGACAACGTGGGACTGAAGGCAACAGGATTTCCCGCCTTTTCAACATGTCTTTCTCCACTGAGTTGAGAAAGAAACGGAGGGGTGGGTGAGCTGCAGAGGTATGCTAAAATCCATATGGGAAAGTGCTCTGAAACAAAGATTGGAGGTTAAAAGTTTAACAGTTCCTATTTGGTCAGTATCTTCAAAAGGGTTATCTTTCTTTAATGCCATTACTGTAGTTTTTAGGAAGCTGACTGAAATTTAAGTGTGATTCCTGTACAATGGGAACATTAAAAAAATTAGTAGTATTTAAGTACTGAGACCAAGTTCAGAGAAGATATATCTTAAATACCTTGCTGAAAATTCTGTCTACAGAACCAGTTTTGATTCTCATTCTTTATGCCATGTATTTAACAACATATTTTAAAACCATTTGAATAATAAATACCAGCTCTAAAATTGTATAAATGAGGCTAAAGCCTCTCATTTAGCCCCTAGGCAAAATCAAGGCTAAAATTTATTTATTTATTTTCTTGATCTAAGCAGAAATTAGAAAGCAATATAATTTGAATAATTTATTTATCCATTAGATTTATTTCCTCTAGGAGTACAAAGAGGCACACGTAATCCTCTCTCCTCCAATTTTATTTTGCCAACATTAAACTTGAGTAGGTTGGGCTAGAAGAGAATGACTGGCCCAAAGTCACTTAATGAGTTTCCATGGCTGAGGATGGACTTGAGCCAGTCCTAAACTAACCGTTTAGTGCTATACACACACACACACACACACAGGCTTTCTCAATATGACATAAAAGGAACTTAGAAATTCCTCAAATAATCAGGTCGTTTTGTAAAGGCATATGTACATGTAAACACATAGTGTGTCAACAGACAACATTTAAAAACTTTGAGGGTGTGTGTGTGTGTGTGTGTAGCGTTTGTGGATGTGCAACATGACTAAGTATGACTCAGTGACAGAAATCAAATCAAATCCCTGCACTCACATAATATGAGGGAGAAAGATTCCAGTTTAACCCTTTCTTTGCCATTTACTTGTATATCGAAGAATATTTAAGTATTCCATTAGAATGATCTGCCCTCCCCAGCCCCCAAACAATTATGGACTGAAGCAGCACAGTCTAAAATTATTGTTTTTGTGAAAATCAATTCTGCAGAAAAGAAATCTGGGAATATGTCCATTGCACATTTTCTCAGGTAAATAGGAAAGAGAAACCACCAAGATGGGCATGCAAATTATCAATGGACCTGTACAATTTAGGATAAAGAAAGAGTAACACCTAAGGTAATGGTATGTGGGAATGACTTTGAGGGATGAGGAGAAGAGATGCTGCCTAAGAAATGATCAGATAAAAGAGGGAGGAGCCCACAGCTGCTTAACGGTTAGGGAAAGGAACTTAGGAAGGATCCACCCTAATTGATCAGACTGTAAAAAGGGATGGTGGGAGATTTGTACTTTCAGACTTGCAAGATTCTGTTAATGTAGCCTTACAATAAAGTAGAATTAGCTCATCTGGTCTTGTTTCCTGTCTGGTTTACCTGGGAGAGCTGACACCTAATGGCTAAAAGAAACTTTTGAGTTGCGCACATACACCTAAATACATACACACGCTTATTGATAGATTCAGTGCAACTCTACATAATGAAGCAGAACTAAATTTAAAAAGTGACGAATGCTCTAACCTGATGATTGTAAATTCTTTTGAGTTAATAAAAGGATAAAAATGGTATCACAGTGGTTTGAATGGATCAACTTTTGCCTTGAACATGAACCATCAAACCATTTGTAAAAGATCCTGAGGGAAATCAAACCAGGCTGAGTATTGGATGAGATCCAAGATACTTATGAATGACATGCATAGCTCGTATCTCTCCCAAGCAGCTGTACCTTTCCACTGTGTCATCTAGCAAACTTTTTTTTCCCTTTTCTTCCTCCCCCTTTTCTCTTGGCTGCATATATATTCTATTTTCAGAAACGATCATCTGGAGAAAAACTTCCAGGAAAGCACTGTGGAAATTACTAGCGTGTGTGTTCTGCCCACTGCTGCAATCCATTATATGGTTAGTAACGTCAGACTAGTAATCTACCAGGCTCACCTGTTGCTACCTTCTTCAGTCTCCACAAGTCTTAATTAGCAGCTGACACTATATTCTTTTATTTTCATCTGGCTTTACATAAAACCAGATGCTGATATATTTATTCACATTTCTTATAAGTGTTAGATAACAAGATCACTCAACATTGTAGTAAATTAGGAATGGTTGCTTAAGGTGTCTAACTAAAGAGGAAAAACATGCTTATTTTAAATCATAAACAGCAATGTAGAATCCCAGGGGCAAACCTGTTTTCTCTGAGGGAATTTTGAGGAATTTTCGGTATGAGGAACTTTTGTCACAGACAGCCTGGAAGAAGTCATGACTGTTTTAATCCTGTTTATTATTTAAACAATTCCTTTCACTGCTCTTCCTTGAGTTAAGCAGTGGCTAAAGTGTTTTTCTTCTGCTCACAAAGCAGATATGCAGGGGGCGTATTTGGAGAGCCCAAGCGCTTACTTTAGCCTTATTTAAATGCCTTTGACCAATATTTCAAACAAACAGTTCACTTCATTAGAAAGGCAAACAGTTTAGTCTTAGAATACCAGCACTTGAGAAGCAGGACACTGGGCAGACAATTATCCTTTGCCCCTATGTAAACACTGCCTCATCTTCACTCCACGCTGCAACCACGTGGAACTGCCCTTTAAAAAGCTGCTCTGCAAACACTTTGCAGGTCCGTTTGTTAAGTAAGTGATAACCCTGAAGAGATTATCTGCATGGATTCGGCTAAAATCTTCTGTTAACTATCAGTAAAGTTGTGTGAGCTGAGAAAGGGAAATCCAAACATTCACTCTCAGAAATCAGCCAGGTTTGGAATAATAAAATTGGTGACACTACAAAAGTAGGAAAGGGTGGAACAGATTAAGCTGGAAAGAACTGCACTGATCTGATACACAAAGCAAAAACAATTGTACTGACTATGGCAAAGGAAAAAGTCCTAATCTGATTCAAGGCAAACTTTATTAGGCAAACTTAAGTTTTACAAAACAGAGTGAAAGCTTTCGATTTTACATAAAGACAGTGGTTGAATTATGGACATCTGTTCTTGATCTTTCATTCTAGATATCTTCAGGCCCTAGTTAAAACCTTTTATTTCTTCCAAACTGCTGGTTGGCATGGCTTCCCAGCAAGTTGTAGCTTGAGCCACCCACACATTCTGGTGTTGGCCACTGTGTTCACTAGTTGGACAATGAATTTGACCTAGAGATTTCCAGATACTGATTTTTTTGATTATTTACAGTATATACTGTATTTACTGTAAGATTTATTTTCTGCCTCTTGTTAACACAAGGCTTCTCCCCCACTTGTTTCTAACCATGAGACAAACTAGGTACAAATGTGCTCATATAGACTCTTTATTCTGCCGCATCCCCATAACTTTGGTTTAATCTGGGAGAGAAAGGCTTAAGTTATCCTTGTTTGTTCTAGTTTTAAGGAAGCGTTTTTCACCTGTTCCAGTTTTAAAGTAGGATTTCCGCCTTTAAGGTGAGAGCAGCCACAGTAATTTCAAGCTATTCTCTTGGCAGAGCACTCAGGTAACCTGTAGGGATGGGCACAGGTCAGTGTCTCCCTGGTCCCTTCAGGCTGGTGTGGGGCCCTGAGTATCCTTCTCTGCTCACCTTTCCTTTTTTTTCTCTTTGGGAAGAAAACATGAGGGCACTGCTATGGCCTGCACACTACTGGGCAGTTCTACCCAACTCACAGTTATTTGGCCCTAGTGGAGAGGAATAATGTCTCAGCTCTCTCCAAACTCTGTTTTAAGAGATCTCCAATTTTAGTCTCCTGCTCCTCCGGTTTTGTGCTCTTTCAAAGATACAACATCTGAGCTACAAAACTCTGGGGAACCACTAAATGACAGAAAAGCAACACAGGATCCCCAGGGAAGGGGAAGGAGTTGAAAAGGAGAAGAAGTATCTCTAAATGAGCCGCCACCATTTTGTAAATGTGTGTGCACAATCTGGGGTAAACATGTCCCATGATCTACTCTAGTGGCAGAGAGGAGAGTGATTGGTTCGCTCTTCTGTGACTGGCAACAGCCAAAGTAGAGAGGGAAGCTTGCTTTCCCCCTCAGGCCAGTACAGCAGCAAGAAAAAGAGTGGTGGGGAGGGGAAAGGAAAAGAAGAAAAAAAGCTCATTTAAAACTTCACACTTCCACAAGTTCAGAGGTGCAGAGCTCTGAGATATGAACTTAACAAGAAGGAGCACACCACTTGTCAAAACCTGCCCCATCACTACATCATGTAATCTCAAGGCACCACCATTCAATGGAACATCTAGAGGAAATGTGAGGTATCAGGAGCCTCACAAGTGCGTCAAAAGAGATAGGATAAGGATTAGCAGTGGAGGTAGCAAGTATTTTCTACTGGCTCAAAGACACTTGGATAGCACTTAACTATGGCAACAGGGAAGGAAAGATCCACAATTTGCTAAAGGTGATTTAAGTTAAAAACACATCTTCCCTGAAGACTCAAAGCTTAGTGGTTTACGTGGGTACAAAGAAAGAGATCCCTAGAAACAAACCAACAAAACCATCAGTAGCTCCATGTGACTAATTGTTGCAAATAATTTTGTTGTCAAGATCTTGCTTCTCTCATGCAGAGATGATGAACTCTTCAACTAAGTCCTCTCTCAGCCCAACTGATTCTGGCCATTTCTATAGAGCAGAAACTTATCTGGCAACTCAGCTGCAACAGACTGCTTCTTTCAAGGACCCAAGCATGTTGCATACTCATAGTAGTTCCTATTGTTTTTCATTTGGTTTTGTCTGGTTTTACAGATATATCACCCAAATAAAATGGGGATTTCTTTTCCTTAATACATTTACATTTATCCTTAGTACATTTACATTTATACTATCTGAGACACCATTATTTTATTTATTTATTTATTAATTCATCAAATTTATCACCACCCATCTCCACCCAAGGAAGGACTCTGGGCAGTTTACAATAAAACACAATTAAAACAATGCAATATAAAACTATAGAATAAATACAATACATAATAAAATATAAATATGATGGAAACCAGATGGCTAAAAGTTTTCTATAAGCCCACAAGCAAAACAGAGCCATTATAGGGAGCTAGCCAGCCCCAGGAGTTACTATTCTCCCTCCCGCCCCAGGCAGGATCCTTATAACAAAGAATCCCTAGTCTTTCTACTGATCAGGACAATTAACAATTATTTGAAGCACTGGAGGGTACAGATTATCAAAATGGCAAGATTTATTTGGAAGGAAAAGCAGCAGTAAATAAACGAAAAAAATAATTGTAGCCAGTAGCACAGGGAGCAGTTTGGGAGAGTAAAATACTTCATTAAATCACTATGGCACTTCCCTCCATGACTCTGAAGCCACACATAGCAAGGAAACAATACTATAACTTTTTTTTAAAAAACTTCATAGTAAGCAGATCCTATGAATCTTCTTCTGAAAGCATAGAAAAGAAAGGGAAGCCCCACCCTTTTTTTGGATTTCAAGGGAAGGGTCCAGATAAATTTGAAAAAAGATTTAGGAATTAATTATAAAGAATGCTTCCCATGGGAAAATGCTTTTGTTTTGATTTTTTTTAAAAAATATAGTAAGATAAAAATTGGACACTAGAGGGAACTGGAAGGAACTAAAGATTATAATTAAAGGAGAAGAACATTCAATCTTGACTTAAAAATACAGAATGAAACAAAATATTTTAACACTGGACATTGTTGTTGTTTATTCGTTTAGTCGCTTCCGACTCTTCGTGACTTCATGGACCAGCCCACGCCAGAGCTTCCTGTCGGTTGTCAACACCCCCAGCTCCCCCAGGGACAAGTCTGTCACCTCTAGAATATCATCCATCCATCTTGCCCTTGGTCGGCCCCTCTTCCTTTTGCCTTCCACTCTCCCTAGCATCAACATCTTCTCCAGGCTGTCCTGTCTTCTCATTATGTGGCCAAAGTATTTCAGTTTAACACTGGACATAGTGAAAGATATTTTTGAACAATGGAACCAGAAGGTAATTTTAAGAGTGTCTGCCTCTCTAGATAGACTGTGTTTAAAAGATGTTATGGAAGAGGAACAAGTTTTACCAGACAAGACTGAGTGATCTGAAAGTGGCTACAAGAATGACATGGGAAAAGATGCTACACTGGACATACAAATGAAACTAGCTGATGTCTTAATAATTAAAAGGGATATACAAATAACAAACCAAGAAAGTGACCTGGATAATTTTCCTATATTGGGAAACAAAAGAGGCTTGTTAAAGCTGTGAAGAATTTTGTGAGACACGACAAAGAAAAAATAAAAAGAAATCAAGTTCTAGGACATTATTTGAAGAGACTAAAGAACAAGATTGTTAAAAATAAAAGGAAGGAATATAAAGTTGGTTTATTTGATGAAGGTTAGTATAGGTATGTTAATGGATTTTTGCTGATATCAGGACTGAAATTATGAGGCCTTAAGGCAGTGGGGAAGCTGTTAGGAAGTTGCAAGTCCCAGGTAGCTTGCAAGTAGGCTGGCAGACAGGTAAGTAAGTGGCTTCTGCCAGGTGGGGAAGGGTGTGCGGGTGGCAGGTGAAGCATGGCAAGGCTGGGGGGGGCTGCTGCCAGGTGAGCAGGGTGCACAGGTGGCTGTCAAAGCGCAGTGCAAGTGCAGTAGGACTGTGGGAGTGTATGCAAGGTTGTGCAGATGACAGGCGAGGCGTGGCTGGCTACTGCCAGCTGGGGGAGGGTGCACGAGGGTGCAAGAAGCTCCAGAGCCGCAGCGTGGGAAGCAGCCCCAGAGCCCAGGTTCAGCAAGAAGTGTCAGAGCCACAGTGCCGCCCTGCGCATGGCTGAGATGGTGAGCCCAGCAAAGGAGTGGCAGGTGAAGACGACAAAGGTCAGCTGGGTGGGAACTCATAAATGCAGACTGGCTTGAATTTTTATTGCATGACTGCAGGGGCGCTGTTCAAGAACCAGTCGCAAATCCATTTTAAAGGGGAACTGGTATGGGGCAAAGCCAAGCTTCAGTCTTCAGTAATTATTTTATCAAATAATAAATACCAGACCCTAGTCCTTTGGAAATGTACCCACTTAACTAGAATCAAGTATATTGGAGTAGAAGGCAGCATCTCAGAAAGTAGCACTGAGCAATCTCCCCAGGAAGGGGGTTTGGGGGTTTTGAGTTTGTTTTTTGGTGATACCAGGTAAAGCATTTATGAATAGTCCTCCATCCTGCAGGGCACCTCTTTTTTTTAATACATAAAATATGCTTTCAGACCTCCAAATTCACTCAGAAGTCTAAAACAGTGCGCTACCCCTAGCCTAACCACTTATCTTGGAGTATCCCCCCTCTATTAAATCTACTGGGATTTACATTCTGGATAATCCAAAGTAAGACTGAACTCTGCTTGCAAGTGGGTAGATGGCAAAATCTTTTCTCCCAGGGCATGCAAATTGGTAAATGTTTAAAAGACATGTACATAGAATTTTTCTCTTTTATTTCAAAAGAAGGGGCTTAAGAGATAAGACAACAAGAAGGAGAAACTCTGAAATTGCACATTTATACTGGTCTCATACTAGTATACAAACAATGTAATACAAGAACTAGAATGGTAGGTTTGGGTGCTAGAAAACTAGCTAAGATCCATGATTAGTTATAAAGCTTACTAGATAAACTTAAGCAATTTTTTTGTCCTGTTTATACAATGCATTAATTATCCTATAGCTAAAAGTTCTGGGTAACAATCTAAGCATGGGAAGACAGTTGTAGCAGGGCTTAAACTCAGGATTCATAGGGAAATAATCTACTTTACATAGTTGTGATGCTTCACAGTGTAATAATTTGCTCCAAGCAATTAATAAAAAATTGTGATTTTACAAAAAAAAAAAAAGAGTAAGTCAACATTTGAAAGTTTCTCACTAGCCTTTTGCATGATCAGGATCTCATAATTGACTGGTGAGTTTTCCTACTCTTTTTAGGAATATCAGATACATTTGAAAGAAGGATGAGGAGGATATAGCATAATCCAAGAGTTTAGATCCTGAATTATGAACCAAAAAATTCTCACTACCAACTTTCCCTGTCTAGAACTTAAACAGAAGATTTAATGGAAGCTTCAGTCATCTGATCTCTTAGCCTCAGACTTAAGGGATAGCAATGGGCTAATGATCTACCTCCAATACAAATACGTTGTAATGATTGCTAATATAGTTGAAGGCCAGCACTTCAAATATGTAAAAATGTATTACTTGTTTATGGGATTTCTGTACTGCCATACTACTAAGGTTGTATAAAAATAATATAAATTACTAAATATAGAATTACAGTCTAAAAACAAAGTAACAAAGACAAATCAAAAGTGGCAGTGGGCAATGCATCAGATATGGCTTGAAAATGAAGACCAGACCAAACTAAAAGAAGAAATAGGTTGAAAGGTGATATATGTAAATATATGTTGGTTTTAGTGATTATCTATAATCTATGACTGCTATATAGAAATTAACTGGAACAGTCTCTGTGTATTTAAGCAGTAGAGCAGAGCAGTGCTCCAGTTTCATGGGGGAGCAAATATGCACAGCAGCCATATCTTTCCTAAGATCATGCAGTTATCGCCCAATCCCAGGAGAAGGTGCATTTGTTTAAGGAGTTGCTGACAGTTGGTATGTCCACACCAAAGTATCTTTTTGCCTTTACATTCAAAGTGTTGCACAGTCCTGATAAAAACTAAAAGAGTTCTGCTGCATCAAACCATCAGCACATTAATCCGTCTTGTGTTACACAGGCTCATTCTGTGTAACACAGAACAGATGCATTTAGGACATTCACAAGCCTGGCCTGAAAAGTAGGTTCTCCCCTTCACTGTCACTTCCTAGCAATCAGTCTTTATGCTGGCAATGTAACCTATGTTACCTATGAGCCAAAAGCAGTAAACAGACATCAATCTTAACAGCCATTGATAGACTGATTTATCATTAAACTGTCCTGACCATTTTTAAAATCATCCAAAATGGCTGCCATTACCATAACTGTTGACAGTGAATTTCACAGTTCAATATGTGCTATATCGTTTTGCCAGTCTTTGCATTTAATTTTAATGGATGACCTTGCTATGGCAAGAGAAAATTTCTCTGTCTCCATGTTGTCTATGTCATGCATGATTTTATATACTCACATCATATCCTCCCTTATCTTCCTTTGTTCTAAGCTACAGAGGTTGACTGCTGTAGTTCTTCATTATGGGTGAGCAACTCTAGTCCCTTAATCATGCTGGTTGGGATTTTTTGCAACATTTCTGGCTCTGTAATATCCTTCTCAAGAAGTGGTGACCAGAACTGTAAACAATACTCCAACTGCGGTCTCAACGTAGATTGGAATGAGGGCATTATCAAAGTTCTATTTTCAATTATTTTCCTAACAACTCTAAACACGGAATATGCATTTTTACAGCAGTTTTACAGTGGGTTGACTTTTTCATTGAACCGCCCAATGTGATTCCAAGATCTCTTTCCTTGTCAGTCACTGCAAACTCAGAGTCCTTTAATGTATAGGTGAAGTTTGGATTTTTTTGGTGTCAACATGCATCATTTTGCATTTATTTATTGCTGTGTACTAATGGGAATGGAAGACATTATGTTGGCCAGAAGGGAAAATTTTAGGATGAAAAAGATAAAGTTGTATTTAACATGTTAAATTCATACAAATGTAGATGTTAGAATAATTTCTATAGGGGTTTAATTTTAGCAATAAAAGTACTGTAAATACTTCAGAATCAAATCCTAGTAGGAATTAATGTTAATCTGTAACAAATTCTGGAATGTGGGTACCTTTTTCCCTCCAGATTGCTGCATCAATACAACAAATAAGCATTTAACAAAATAGGCTTCCCTATGATACCTATTTAATAGGTTTTGTACTAAAGAAAGATTTCAAAGTACAGAATCCATGAATAGGATACTAAGCATGCATAATTTAAATTAGACAAATTGTCCTTCTTCACATTAAAATGTATGACTGGGACTCCAATATTTCCATCACCAGATGTATATAAGGGACATCATAACTTATACATGTGGATGCCCCTTACTGACAGAAGATACCATATCAAGGGCCCACAGACAGTAGGGAAAACAAATGAATACAAATTATTGTTTTTACACCAATACAAAACTAGAGTCAATGAGGGAGAAAGTGATAAGAGTAAAGGATATTACTTAAAATCCTTGAATGACTGAGCAACTTATAAATATGGGAGGTTGCAAATTCAGAGAAGAGGAACCAGGAAGGAAAGGAAAGAGAGGAAAGAAATTGGCATATGCATTGCAGATCAGAAGAAAAGAACTTGAAAGCCTGCCAGGATAATTTTTATGACTGGAAGAGTGTGGAATAGTCACTTCCTCAGATATCCAGGGGAAAATCTAACGCTTGAACATCAGGGAAAAAAAATGACAGATAGGTTATTTAGTCATTTTTCACGTTTTGTTCATATTCCAAGTATTTATTTTTTCCCATCAGCTGTTAAAACAAAAACAAAGTAGCATTATTTATGGCATTTTAAAGGTAGCCCTGTATTGAATGATAATAAATAACAACATTTTAATGAACTATGAGGATAATATTGCACAAACTGAGTAACATCTTAAGGGAGGGGGATTTATTTAGCTGCTGGGATACCCCTTCCTGAACTGTTGAACCAAGAAATCTTAGGATTTAAGCCATTAAGTGCATTTATATTTTAAAAATAAAGTCTTTTCAACAGAACTAAACTTTATATCATCTTATGTCAATCAAAAGAAAAAAAACCGAATTGACGTTATCTGCATTCAATTCTTCTTAAGGTTAACTAATTTCAAATCTGTAGATTTTACAGAATCAGGAACATAAATACAAGCCAATATGCATATGTCAAGGAAAGTCTATAAATCCAATACATTATACTGCAAAATACTAAGGTTTAAAGGTAATACAGGATATAGATTGCCCAAAATACAAATCAGATCTACTAACTATGTCAAGTGTTTTCTTGCATTTATATTAATCATTTGTCTTTACTAGTTTTGATTATTTCATCATATCCCCACTTCTATTCTTAAACCATTTCCTGCAAGTATGAATTATTATATATAAGGTTAAGAGATGCAGTAGAGAAAACAATACAAGCTGGACCAATCAGTGGTTTGATACATATACAGTAACCTTAGAGATTTTAGGACATGCAAGAACCTCCCAATCACGGGTACCCTTTGAATCTCTGAAACGGCTTTCTATACAGCTAGACCACTGATCAGTCTCAGCATATAGCATCTTTTGTGACTGGCAGCGCTCTCCAGGGTCTGAAACAGGGGTCATTCTCAGCTCAATAATGGACTGTGATTATTTTAAATGGAAGTTATATCTTGCATGAATGTACGTGGTCAACCCCATACAGCCTTTCCATGGACGAAGATATAATCAGTGATTAATTTATTTCAATATGCCACCCAGGCGGCAAGACTTTTATAGCCCTTTGCTATTTTACAGCTCAGCTTTTAATATCTCACATCACATCACATCACATCTAGGTTTTCATTTCAAATTACAGCTCATACTGAAATTTAACCAAACCTGATCTTCAAAAGAGATTGGAAATCTAGAGGTTTCTCAGACATTCTGTTTTATTGTGAACCACCCAGATTCCCCCGTATGAGGGAGATGGGTGGTGATAAAAATATGATAAATAAATAAACAAACTTCAAAGGAAGCAGGTAATTTAGATCAACCTAGAAATTGTTTCCCAGTACATCGTTCGAAAATATGATATATTAAATGGTATTAAACATACACCATAGTAACATAAAATTGCAAATGACTGTTAACTGTAATGAATCAAATACACATATACAAACAAAAAAGTTTACTTACAGTATTTTAAAGAATTCAAAGCAGGGGCTGAATCTGAAAAAAAAAAAGATACAAGACAAGTATACAAATGTACACATAAATATATTAAAATAATAAAATACTTGGCAATACTTCAGAACTTACTAAAGAAATATGATGATTATTAATGGACTAGTTTCAACCAGTTGTTCCTTGTGTTTTTAATGTTTATATTTAAGGACACCCCTTGTCTAAACTGCAATGTTTGCAGTAGCAAAATTAGTTTTATTAAGTATAATTAGTTTCAAAACTATATGCCTCATCTAATGTTCAGGGGAAAGTAGTTTTAAAACAAAACTGGAAAACTTAGGCTGCAATCTAAAACTGGCCAAAGGCCAACTCAGAGTTCATAGTAAATGGCATAATTGCCATTCTGTTGGCATAGAGGTCAGTTAGTGGAATATTATTTATGCCCTCCAGAATTCCTAGGGCATACAGGAAAAAAAATATCCTAGTACAGATGTACTGAGAGTGCTATCTTGATTTAAGCAGAAAGTCCATAGGTACCCATATACTGTATTATAACAACAACAACAACAACAACACAATTTGAAGGGCTGTTTTTTCTGGTTTGGTTTGTTTGGTGACTTCAGGTCAGTGTTGACTCCTGGCAACTGCCTGGACAAGTCCCTGCAGTTTTCTGGAAGTGGTTTGCCATTGCCTCCTTCCTAGAGCTGAAAGAGGGTGACTGGCCCAAGGTCACCAGGCTGGCTTTGGTCTAAGGTGGGACCAGAACTCAGAGTTTCCCAGTTTCTAGCCAGGTGCCTTAACTACTCCACCTACTCTACAAATAAAATATGCCCAATTCATACTTCACCAAACTATCATGGAAAATAGTACTTTTCACTGGTTCAAGAGAAGTATGTATCAGCTGAAATACACTGTTTCTTCCTACTCCAGCTCCAACAATCCCCTATGAGTAATTTAATATTACTGAATCTTTACATTTTCTGAGCACTTTAATATATTTATTGTTGCGTCAAGCAATCACATTAATAATTCATTCCCCTCCTCAACTTTTGTTTTAAAACCAGGCTTTTGAATAAAAATGTATTTTCAACAAAACAAAGCTCACCAGTGTCACCATAGAGAAAAATACATTTGTATACCCACACATGCCCGCACAAAAATGTTCCTCCTTGATCTCCCAAACGTTTTTCTAATAGCTGCTGAATCTTACTACTCTTCTGCTCTTAACATTAACATGTTGGTGTTCTGTTTTTTCCAGATCTTTGCATGAAGAAGTTAAATGGTTACAGGTCATCGTTCTTTTACAGGATTTATCAACCACTAGTGCAGGACTATTACCTATTTATTTAATTTTTAATTTGCTTTTCCTCTATGAGCTCAAAGCAGCATACAGTGTTTTTCTCCATATTTTATCTTCACCTTATGAAATCAGACAGTGAATGTGCCAAAGTTGCCCAGTGAACTTCATAGCTGAATGGAGATTTGAACCATGGTCTACCAAACTCTACCCTTCCAAAAAAATTATTTTTGTTCTTCCTATATCCATCCCCTTTTCATTCTCTCAGCCTAAGCTATATAATGCAAAGATATTCCTAAGGAGAGAACTTGGCAGATGCCTCCAAATTCCCAGGAGATAAGTAGCAATAAGCTTAGTATGAATATAAAAAAATGAAGTTGATTAAGGCATTGGAATAAAATATTATTTTATTTGCATTTGCAAGTTTTATTACAATCAATAGACCAGAGCTAAGATAAGAACAAACAATAAATACTAATATAGTATAATGAGGATAAAACATCCAACTAATGGCTTTAATCAGATTGTTTCCTATGTGAAACAATCTATAGATTTAGATTAAATTTTATAAAAGGCTTTTATTAAAAATCATGGTATTTATAATAAGAATTGCATCCCCACGTATTTGTGTCTGAAACACAGGCTATAATCCATGAGACAGATGTAAGCCCATTGATTTCAACAGTAAAATGCTCTTCGTTTTGTGCTAGGAAGGCTATCTCAAAAATATGCATCACTGACTTAGCAAACAGGAGTCTGATGTGCAAGTCTGACTGAAGAAAGAGAAAAAGCAGAGCCAAGAAGGAAATAGTCACTATTGCTGAATGTTTCCTGAGGGGTGATGACTGCCCATTGCTTTCCATTGGGGAAGCCTCAAGGAGCAATTTAGGATGCCAGTTCTAGATAGAACATTTCCAGACAGGAAGTGAATGAGCAGGAATTTTGCAGGGGAGATCAAGGCAGATTTTTTCTCCTCTCTTTCTCCTGTTCATCTGAGGAATATGAAGACCAAGAGAACTCTTCCGATGGCCTAGAGATGTGCCACATTTATTTCCCTCCTTAACATATGTAGTTCCATGACAAGAATTACATATGCTACAATGGCAGGCTGGAATAGGAGGTGAGGGCATTAAGAGACAAAGGAATCTATGCTTCGGCTCATTATGGACAATGAGGGCTTCTTGGATCAGAAGTATTTGCTGAGGAAGAGTACCAACTAGCCTTCCAGAAGCTAAAACAAAGCCAAGTGAATGGGATAGAGACCTACAGAAATACGACACAAAGCCCAAGATTGCCAAGGAAGCTCTTTTACTTTTGAGCTTCAGAATATATGTCAAAGCCTCCCCACAGATAATGTTTCTGGATCCCCAGATGAAGTGATATAGGCCCTAAAGAATATCGCTAAGAACAAAGCTGCAGGAGACGATGGAATACCAGCTACATGTGGTTTATAAGCAAGGATAGAAAACACAGCATAGTAAAGGGACTGGAAAGTATCAATTTCTATCCCATTATATTCCAAAAAGAGCAATGCTAAAGAATGCTCAAACTATCAGAAACATCTGCACTTATCTCACATGTTAGTAAGATGAAACTCAGGATTTGACAATCAGATTTCAACAGTACAAAGAATGAGAATTACCAGATGTGTAAGCTGGATTCAGAAAAAGCAGAGGCACCCAAGATTACACTGCTAACATCTGATAATGGAAAAGTCAAGGGAGTTCCAAATATGTAGAAATACACATGCGCGCACACGCACAGTATATATAGGAAAAAAGCACATATTAAAATTGGAATGATACAAAGATGATTAACATGGCCCCTGCACAAGGATGACACACAAGTTCTTGAAGCGTTCCATATAAGTTTCATTATAGATATAGATATATATCTTGGAGACAATATGACATATTAACAGAAGCCAGCACTGATTTGTCAAGGACAAATCTTGAGAAACTAGCCTGTTTTTTAAATTAATTTTATTGCTGTTCTAGCCCATCCAACCCCAAACAGCCTTGACTGGGTAACTTGATTAACAGACTGTGGTAATGCTATAGACATAAATTTCAAAATACCTTGTAAAACTTTTGACAAGGTATCCTATGACATCCTATCCTATGATTACCAAGTCATCTAAGTTTGTGGTGGATACCAAGTCAATTAAAATTGGAAATCATGCTCAAAGAGTTCACCAGTGGTTCCCCATGAGATGCTAAGTGCAGTGGCACAACTACGAGTCTGGGATTTTAATAACGGACCCAAACTGATAGAATAGAAATGAGTGCCTGCCATCATTCTGGTGTCCTCCACCAAGGTGCCCAAAGAAGAAAACATGAGAAAATGGTCTTAGAGATAGATCTGTGTACGTGTTGCAAGAAATCTGGAAAAAAAAATAATCCTCTTATTTCTTGTTCCCATTTAATTTCTCTGGTTTTAAGTTGCATTAAGATTGAAGACAGTATTGGGTAGAAATGAGGAACATACCCACAGTCTGCAATTCCATTTTATTTCTGAGAACACTGAAACCTAACTTTTATAACTATTTCAAACAAAATACAGTAATGTGGCTCTGTGAGGTAAGGCTAGTTTGACTACTTAGCTGAGAATTATTTACTTAACTAAGGAAGTAATCTTATCCAGAATAAATAAACAGTAGCTGCACATATTCTTTAATGCAGAGGGAAGGTTGAAACTATACCTTCATAATAACAAACAGATAGTGAAAATATAAGCTTTCAAGTTTCTAAAAAATGAATGCAAGAAAACGCGAACTGCTCTTTACTGCGTTCCTAGACTTGGCATCTGAATGCAGCCATTCATCAAAACACAGCAGGTTTTTCATCTGAGGTGAGTGTCTTGTTCAATCAAAGGAAAGCTACTGACAATCTTTCAAATATCCAGTTCTAAATATTACCTACAGCAACTGGCCTGATTTTGATTTATTTAATAATTTGAGCAGAAAACACCTATAGTAAAAAACATTACATGTAATCACTTACATTTCTTTGTTGTATACACAAACATATTACCAAAATAAGAAATGACAATACCAAGTTACACCAGTTTGTTCCAGCCAGACTGACTTAATAGTGTATATAGAGTTAGTTATACACATGCCCATACATTTAAACCATAGTCTAGATATGGTTTCATTTCACTGATTTTCATGGACAGGGAGCCCCAGAATTGGCGATCAATTGCTAAAATAAAATTTTACATTTTAAAAAAATGCTGATTCAGGAACAATGGGAATACACAGAAGGCATTTTGCATTTCACAGACCTGCTCCTCTGTTTATGTACAATTTCTGTACTGCAAGAAATGTCTAACACAGATTCTGGGTAAACTGTTATAGAACAATTTGCCACATTTAGTTCTTTCTTTAATCAAGAAACCTGCCTGATTGTGAGCTTATTTCCCCAAGGCTGAGAGGGAGGGTTATTCCATTAAGACTTTCAGGACCTAATATGTTTCTGAATTACTCCAGACTGAGCTAACATGAAAACAAAGCCTGGTTTCCACTGCATGGAAAGACAACTCTGATTCTCAGCTGGGAAAATTTAAGGATATTTTTATACTTACACAACAACTTAAGAAATCGAGGTAATTGCATCTGTTGAGCCACTATTGTCAAGGACTATGAACTAACATCTAATAAGCATAAGCAAGGTGCTGCCTATTATTTATTAATCTATCTATCTATCTAATTAATTAATTTGTCCCTGCCCATCTCCTCCCATCAGGGGACTCTGGGAAGTTTACAATAATTAATTTTAAAAAAAACATACAGTAAATAAAATATAAAAATACTAAATTAATAAATAAATATAACTAAGGGTAAAAAGTAAAAAAGTCCAAGTGGCAGGAGAATCTAAAACAGTCCAAGTGTGGGAGGAGTGGCCTATAGCAGCCATCCCCATGTAGATCTTTTCCCTTCTCATTATGCATTTCCCAGGTTCTTCATGCAAGGAAGGAGCTGCATAGAAATCCCCTTTGCCTGCATCCTATTTCTTAAGCATGAAAGGTTACAAAAGATGAAAGAGACGTATTTAGCATTTAGTAGTTCTAGCAACAACAAACACAATGTCCACACACAAGTGCTGCATCTAGCGAGACTACAAATGGAAATCCTGACTCTCCCATTCTTTCCTCTCTATTAGTGCTTTGAGCCAATGGGATAGTTAGAACAAGGTACACCTCCTTGACTTACACTGCAGTTGGCCCAGTGGGAGAGCACAGTGAGAAGGATGATGGTCATGCAAAGTGGTTGAAGCCATGTCAAACACATTTGCAGAATCAGGATTCCATTTTGCATTTGGGGGGGAGGATTGTCCGATTTTGTACATGCATGCTCTAAGTCTATTTTGCACAATGTTCATGTGTTGTTTCTACCTTAAATTCACGGACACAAAAGAGAAAAAACACAAGAGGCCCAGAAAGCTAGGAGAGAGAGAGAGCAATTTGGGGAGCAGCTCAGGAGATGTGAATTACCAATTCCTTGACTATATAGCATGAACATGATAACAGTGCCCTGCTGGATTCTCACTCCTACACTACATAAATGTCCTTGGGAAAAAGAAGGGTTGATCCTCAAATAGATCATACCTTAATTACCAAAGGCCACCAACTCTATGAATAAGTATTAGCAGGCGAAGACTATTAGAGGCTTCATACAAGAGAAGGCAACCCACAGTTCTAGGATTACACAAGATCATCACTTTATTACAAAACTCCTCTACAAAAATTAATCCAGGCCTTTGGCAGCCTACTGAATATGGGAAAAGTGAATGGCAAAGAACAAAATGAAGTAGCAGAGACTGAAAATTGGTTTTGACAGTGGTTCCACCAATGTTGCTTCAAGCTAACTCATCAATTGTATGCAGTCTCATACAGCACAGAGAGCAGACCATGTCTTTATGGAGGCTACACTTGATTTTATTTTTTTTTATTCTCTGATCTGTCAGAGACAGACACAGGGGAGGCACAACGATGTAATTACATTGTCAGAAGGGGCCAGGGCGACATTTCCGTCCTTATTTGAGGGGATTAATAGGGCCAGGTTATTTGCGGGACTGTTTCTCCTTGAGGATATATGTCCATACCACCAAATTGGGTAGAGTAGGCCCAATCCAGGTCCCTTCCCTTAAATGTTGCCATCTAGTAGAACCTAGAAAGTGTGCCTTTTCTATAGCAGCCCCAGCCCTGCTATGGAAAGAGCTTTGGAAACCTCTTTCCTTTGAAATCCAGCAGGCCCTCACCGTCTTAACCTTCCAGAAGGCCACAAAGAGCTGGTTCTTGCCCTAAGCACTGGGATAGGGTGAGGTTGAGGCCTGAAGACGGTGGTATTGGCTACATTGGATGTTGTGGCATCAGTTTTTTTTTTAAATTGTATTTATGGTGTTTGGGTTTTGAACCATTGCTGTGACCTGACCAGAGTCGTGTCTCTTAAGATGGACAGCCATAAAAATATTTTAATAATTGATTAATTAACACAAAACTGTTAAGTTAATCTAACACTATTGTTGTTCTTATAAAACTGAGACACAGTGTTAAAAATCTTGTCACTGAAAACTGGAATTCTGCTGCTAAATTTTGGAGGTCCAGTCATGAAGGGTTTTAAGTGTACCAAAAACTGGAGTTAAGAACACATGTTAATTACTCCTATTCTGCAAAACATTGACTGCAGGAATGCAGCTTTGCAGACTTTATGAACAGTAAGAGTCATATGTTATATACAAGTAAATGACAGTAACATAGAACTATTATAATTAATCATTAGATGTGACCAATAGGAATTATTGTGTATTGAACTTATATGGATGTTTATTCTGTAAGCAGAAGATATGAAGAGGAAAGGGAAAATACAAAGCAGGAGAATAGACCAACAATCCATCTAACATAATTGTGGAGAATCTTTTTCATGGTAAGATCTAGGAAGGAGTAGGAGGTATGTTCCCCACATTGAGTTATTTATAAACATATTAAAGGTGGGATAAAAAAAATCTAAAAACAATCTGTCCCATTAAATTAAATTCCAGAATATTTTACAGTCAGACATTTCTAGTTAAAAACGATAGCAACTTCCTACTAGAAGGAGACCTAGCACCAGCATAAAGGCCAATATGTAGTTTAAGCACAGTCAGTTCCAATTTCTGATTGCAAAACCTGGAGAATAAAGTACAGAAATAAAATTCATCTTCTCTCAAGAATGCATGTATGATGCAGTGCTATTGAATGGTAAGTATTCATTACACATATATTACGGACATCTGCAGGTTTGTTTGGTTTTTTTAAAGGCAAGGTAGTGTCTGCAAGTGTGCAATCAAAGCCTACTTCCTTTTTGTGTATTGCACTTTTGGCACACATAAAAAGGGGCAGGGCTTCAATCATGGATACCCTCTTGAGTTTTTTTACCTCCCCTCCATTGCAGATGTCCAGTATGTATCGTCTTACACGTTCAGAACAAAGAACATAATTTAAAATTGCTCTAGACTGGTAATACAGAAAACATTAAGATTCCAGTCAAACAGAAACATAAGTTTGGTTTTTTAAACCGCCTGGATATGATATGGAAGCGTAGAAAGTGAACAAAAAATTGGCTAGAAACCAGGAGACTGAGAGTTCCAGTCCCGCTTTAGCCATGCAAGCTGGCTGGGTGACCTTGGGCCAGTCACCCTCTCTCAACCCAACTCACCTCACAGGGTGGTTGTTCTGGGGAAAAGAGGAGACAGGAATAACAAGAACAAAACAAGAACAAAGTGCAATAAAAGCCATAAAGGAAGGAGAAATGCCTCCATGGTTCGATTTTTATATTACTGATAATATGGAAAAGGAAAAGAGGGAAGAGAGAAGAATGAGAGAAAATAATAAATGTTTTGATTAAGTGGTACGAGGATCCCCAGCCAGTCCATTAAAAAAACCCATTCTTATGTAAAACTAAAAGTGGATAAATACTCAAGGACAACTGTACTGACTCCTTTAAAGGATCAGGAACAGCAGCCTATCACTGACAGTAGCGGCAACCTGTTCCCAGAAGTCTCCTCTAGCAGAGCTACAGCAAACTGGGACAAAGATTTTCTGTGAAAATCCCTTATCTTGGCATTCATGGATGCTTCTTCTTTGATTGTCTTGAACTGCCACCTGTCCCAGATGTCTTTGAAGGCAACATTAAGTCTGTGATGGATCTGACCTCCTTGAGCTGAGATCCTTTTATGTCTTTCTTCATTTTCTGCTCTGTTACTTTCTTTCACTGCAATGTACACTACATGAAACAAAGGGAGTTCTCACCATTGTCCCCAGCTATTTGAAAGCAGAAAGGAGCGGGGGGGAAACAATGTTAAGGATTATATTCTATCTGCAATGTGGAGTTTTCCTCCAGAGACAAGCCTCTTATATTTTATAGTTATAACTAGATAGCTTTTACATGAAGACAACCTAAAAAAATTGAGGAATCAGTATGCTGGAAGCCAAGAAGAGAAGGCTGCATGTCAAAGATAACTTTAAGATACTCATACTACAGAGATATATTAAGAATCGCATTAAAAGATGAATAACCAGGAAGCAACAAGCCACATGGCCTTCATTAAATAATTAAAGGAACTGCAGACAGATCTTTATTACAGAAAAATGCCCTAAATGTTCATGCAGAAGTTTATTTTAAATATACACAAGAATTAATTCAAATTAAAGTTAGGTGGAAAGCCTATGTCATAAATAAATATATCCTGGGCTTGTATCTTAATAGCTAGTGACAGCTATAAGTAAATATATACAAACATAGATAATATATACATACACACCCATATCTAACACAAGTTCTGGTTGTAAAGAGTTCATATGCCAATCATGTGCTAAAAAAACATCTCCCAAATTATTTCTTTTTTTAAAATCTGTTATCTAATTTGAACTTCAAGGCACACTCAATGGTTCTGGAATGTTGAGCTGAGTACAACTAATGTGGCTTCCTGAGACATTCATGGATAGGGAACAATTCAAAGCTGTGCTTCCAAAATCAGACTTGCAGTCACTGTTGTAACTCCAGTTCCCAATAGTTCCAGTAAAAACCTAATAGAGGTGACATATTCCAAACTCATCACAATGAAACCAACCGCACCTTTCATGTCAGTGATCTGAAGAATGAAGTTGACTGTGGATACTCATACCAACAAACTGTTCTGAATTCATGTATTTGAAGAAAGCCAAAATAAAATATGAAACAATAAATCTTCACAGTCTCCAGTTCCAGAAATACAGATTCATGTCATTAATACATAGTATTGAGGATCTCAGTCAAACATAACTTTTCAGCACGTTTAAACTCACATTTGACATTTTGCTCATGGAAAGGAGATAGACATGTGTACTCCACTTCTACACTCTCCCTATGTTGATGGAGAAGATTTCCTGGGAAAATATAACCATATTCAGTGAGCATAATTACAGTGCTTCCTGCAAGCAGAAGCACTCCAAAATTAGCTCTCCATCATATGAAACTCTAGGTTCAGTTCAACACAATTAACATTTTTCTGTAGACCTTCACCATGAAGAAGGTGGTTATGGGTGGAGATGCTGTGGTCTATCTTCCTGCCCTGAGTTGGATTTTTTAATTTGTGTACATAAACTGCCAAATAAATTTACAATTTTTGGCATTTTAGCTCACAGTAACATTTTCTCTGCAAGACATTCATTCTTCCATCCTTTCATTCATCCTCAGAGTTTGACAATAAGGTTGTGTTTTTTTTAAGACACAAAATAATTATTTATAGAACACCAGTAATTTAACAATTCCAGTCTTTATTTCTGGACCTCTGATGTTCAAAAGCATGTTAATAAACAATAAGGAAGTTAATAAACTATATTAATAAGTTCATTCAATAATAAGCTAAGAATGTCCTAACAGTCAGGAACCACGCTGAGACAAGGAATAGGTCTCTAGTGTTTTATTACTGCTACATTAGACAGAAAATCCTAACAAACTGAAGAAGCATGGGAAAAACCCAGACAGATAAACCCCAAAGTCAAGGCGGGTCTGATCTGTGTCTCTTTGAATGGCTGCTCTACTCCTCAGTAGTACGCATGCGTTTTCCCCTCCTGCTCACCATCAGTACTCATGACAAAGATAGGTTTATTCAATATTACACTTGGTTATTAAATACAGCTGATGTCTTGAAAAACAGTTTGCAGGGCTCTGAAAGTAAGTATGTTATGCCACAGAAGTGTGAACCAGTTTGTGCAGCTGGCCAAAATCCTTCAACATAATAAATTATTAGTAAAATAAAAACAAGATAAAGGTCAAGAGCCTGGTAAAATCAGCCCACAGAAACAGAACTTTTTATTACTTCAAAACATGTTCTTTTGTAAAAAAAAAAAAAAAAAGTGAGAGCCAAAATCACCTCAGCTTTCAAACACCATACTTTAATCCAGTGTAACTTTTTATAATAACTAGAACTTTCTATGTTGCAAACAAGATGACCGAATGAATCCAACCAAATATACCAGAATAAAATATTCGAATGGCCTACTCCTTTCAAGCAATGCATTCATGCACTGTCGCATCACATTTGCAAGGAAAGAAATCAAGTTAAATGAGAACACACTAATCAACCTAGAGGAAGCCTCGTGGGGGCAAATACAAGCCTGAAGATTAATTAAGATGTTTGAAAATGTAAATATAACATGGGACCTAAAAAGTCCCTATTTGTTTTGCTTTTAAGAATTGTCACAGAGAGAGGTTATTTGAGATATCAGCATATTTATCAGATCGGGCAACATATGAAGAGGTAGTGCTACAATTCTACTTAATTAATTAATTAATTAATTATTCAAATTTTGTTGCCACCCATCTCCCCCAGAAGAGGGACTCAGGAAGCTATCTAGAGTGGTGACCATGAAGACTCACTCATGGTTTGGCTGAGTAAAAGCTCCACAACAATGTGTGATACATTTACTTCACCTGCACATGGTAGAGTTAATACAAGTGACAGCAACAACTGAAACTGTTCAACCTACCACACAGAATTGCTGTTGTGGGGAAAAATAGGAGGAGCTTCTGGGTAAAAAGTAGAATATAAATTAACAAATAAGTAAATTAACTTCTACTATCTGTAGTTAAAAAGACCTTCCATGTCAAGATGAACAGAGATTTACGTCTGAAAAATGTGAGGAGAAAATTACTGTTTTAAATCAAAGAAGAAAAGCAGGCAAGCAGCTGGGTTGGGGAAAATTAGATCTGAAAAGCAGCTGAGAGATGCATCTTTTTTCCTCCTTAACCATTCCTATTCCAGATCATTTCCTACACTGGAAAACCATAATTTGAATTCTGGGGCAAGCAATGGTAGACAGCGGTTGGGGAAGCATTGCACACATACACCCTTAAAATACCTTCTTTTTCTATTTAACAACAGCACTTCTGTCTTGCATGGATTTAATTTAAGCAAGAAAGACCAGAATCACTGCAAATCAATCCATCAAGGTCCAGTTGTGCCAGATGATCCAGAAGGATACTACCATGAATTAGAAGCCACAGAGAGGTAAGAACTAGCAGGCCAACATTCCAATACATGTCAACTACCATAAACTTTCTTCAGAAAGTTTAGATCATCAAACCAAGGTGGCCAGTACCTATCCTAACCAATCGCCCACATCAAATGATTCCATATAAATAGCATCATTCAAATATACCTGGAGCTGCAAAGTCAGCAGCTTCTCAGTCACCTTTTCCAGAAACAGAATGCTTGAGACTGGACAACAGTGGCCTAGATCTCCTTAATTAAAGTTTTTATTACTGTCTTCCTACTCAAAGTTTTTACTACTTTCTTTAAAAAGGGGAACACATCACACTAACTAAGAGGCATTAATCACCTTATTTAATCATGGGGTCAGTCTCATCCAAAATAGATCAAAGATCAAGCAAGCATCTGGTAGTCCTGATCCATCCACACCTCCTTTCCAACTTCTACAAGCTAAAAGGAATCCAAAATAACTGAACAAACAGTTGCCAGTTGTACACCTCCATGAACTTGCTCCAACGTTAAAATTTAGGTCATGGTGGATCCAATTGACTTTTATCTGCAAAGAATAATATAAAATGCTCACAGCAAATCACTAACTGCATAAATATCCATTCAAATAGAAAATCAAATCTAGTGGGTGCCCTGCTGCAAACATGGAACCAGATATCATTGGAACAGTTTATGGTCCTCATGAATGATATGAAATCCATTGTGCTCCTCACTGGTTTGTCTCAGTGTGAATAATGAAATCTTCAAAGACAAGTAACCAATGTCTTGTATGAGATAACCCTGGCTAACTCAAGAAAAAAGTCTCTTAGCTGGTGCGGTAAACAGCTTGGGTCCCTCACAGATGAAATCTGGAATGGTGCTGGCGGAAAAAAAATGTTTTGATTCCCGTCTTTATGTGATGGTTGCCCTTATTCCAATAAAGCACAGACTCACTAGCCAGGGCTAAGGATTTCCGGTTTATTGAGAATAGAATGCATACACTGAAAAAGACAGGAATGAGCACATGGCGTGCGAGGTAGCCGGTAAATACCCGCGGTGCGGACCTGGTCCTTCTCCACCCCCCATTGTCCCAAAGTCCTGATCCGGAGTCTTGATGGGCGATCAGGGTGCGATTCCGGGGTCTCGATGGGCGATCAGGGGGATTAGCGCTGATTACCTCTGTCCTCTTCCTGTGTCCGGCGCAGGTGTGTCCCCCGGGGTAATGCAGAGATGTCAGGGAGATAGGATGATGGCTTCTCGGGTCAGGGCAAAGGTATGGCTCCTTTGTCCTTTATTGGTATTTGTCTTTTAGTGCTTAAAGGATTATCACTAATTCCTTCCTCTTTCCTTCCCTTCTCCGGAAAGGCATGTTCCCCGTTGCGATGCATGCATGCATCGCAACGGGGGACATGACATTATCCAAGCACTGTTCTAGCCATTCAGTTACAGCAATATAGACTCCAAATTGGAATGGAGATTTGAACAGAGCTGATCAAAACTACAGAATTTTCCATAACCACAGCTGTCTATTGCCTTACTTTCCAACACTAAAGTGGTGCACCATGGAGTAGCAAGGCTTTCCACTTCTCTTTCTGCTGGGTCTTTGTGACATAAACCAGGTCAGCAATTTCACACAAGATTATATCCTGGAAAATAGATGTTTCACCAACAACTGACATGGTACTGAAGAGGTATTTAGGTTACAGAGGTCATATTCACTGCATTCTTCACTTCGGTGGTTCGACTGCAACCTGCTCTCCTTATTACTAAAGGCCAAGTTACAGCTTTCAACTTTCTCCCTGTGTAACAACTGAAGTAAAACTGATGGTAGTTATTCCTTCAGTGCTTACTTTGAGGTCTTTGCTCATTCTCCAGTCACACCAAACTTTAGCACATCTGTTAATACCACACCCCAATACATCCAGTAGTCAAATTATTATCCCATTACAAACCCTGGCCTATCCTGGTAACCAAATATACAAAAAGTAAACGAAGCAGAGTGTCCTATATCCCAGATTGTCCCCAATGCAACTCTTAAATGGGCAGCATCCTCTCCACCCTAGAATAACTCTTTATTTTAAGCCCCAGCTCCAAGAGATAATAATACTCCCTGATAAGTTAAACAACGTTTTATCATAGTAACACTGAAGGAACCAGTTTAAGACATCTGTGTGTGTGTGTATCCCAAGGTGATCAGCAAAAAATGCAAGTGACTGAAGACATTAAATAGAAGTAAAAGAGCTCATATTAACACTGGGTAGTACTGGAAATAAAGAGACAAGATAAATAGTAAAAGCCCTTTCCCTTCAATTTAGAAAAGAAAATTACTAAGCTACGTTATGGTTCCAGAAAACCAATCTCCACAAAAGAAGGCTGGGGTAGTTTTTGCACATGCTTAGTTGGAATTAATATGTGGTTACAGGTTGGCTTGATATCTTCTCAATCCACAACAAATTCCAGTAAGCTCTGCACAAGAATTCTACTGTAATTTCTTGGTATTTTCACACAGTCAAATAAATCCAAACTGTTTATGGACCATGAATCCCATATTACGTATTACACAAAAGGATGATCTACTGAAAAGAAAACAAACTCAGTAGGACTTAGGAAATCCTAACTGTACAGATGCAATTTTTGATATGCATATTCAACACAATGAATTATGGTCTCCTTCTAATGATACTTCAAAAGGCATGCTTCTTGAAACTACAAGACAGTGAATCCCAAGAGAATTGACCTTGCTAAGAACATTTACAAACACATTCCCTCACAATAAAGGGACTGCCCATTTAATAAGAAATATATAGTGATAATACACTATTTGTCTAGTTTTATGATAAATCAATTTAATAATATTAGTTTATTAATAATTTATTAATAATTTAGTAAATTAGTGAGAGCCAGTTTGGTCCTTGCAAACCAGGAGACTGTGAGTTCTAGGCCTCCTTTAGGCATGAAAGCTGGCTGGGTGACTTTGGGTCAGTCACTCTCTCTCAGCCCAACCCACCTCACAGGGTTGTTGTTGTGGGGAAAATAGGAGACAGGAATAAAAAAAGGAGCAATAAAAATCTAGTAACAACAATGATTACAGTTCTTCAGAGGAACAAATCTGCACAATGGATAAAAACACCTTCTTACAACATGTAAGAAACATACTAGCAGGGTTTCAAAGATTAAAAAAAAATCAACCCAAATAATTCAGGAACAAAGTATTGCCATTTCTCAAAAATGTATTAAAGCTGGACTAACTAAACTGACTTTTCCTTTATTTTAAGTTAAGTCCTTATGCTTTATTAAGAACCAACAGACCTTTCAGATGACCAGCAAAAGTCACTGACAAACACTAACTATATATTTCAAATGACAACTTATTTAAACAATTTCACCCTATACTTAAGTTCTCTGTACCTCTGTACTTGAAAATAATTCAACGATTAATAAAATAACTTATTCCAACAAATAAATAATACTGTTCTAGAACTGTGTTGAAAAGTAAACCATGCACCAAAAAGAACACCAGAAGTGTGTCCTTCCAAAAAGGTTTCACAAGTAAAGGAAAATTAAATGCTTATCTCACCGTAACCAGACTATTCTCATAGATTTTCAGCTATGTTAATACAGGATGTCCCATACACAACACAACATCTGATACAACTTTTTTCGTGTAACCTCTTGTTGATGTAAGATACAGCAATATTACATTACAGGTAGTCCTTGCTTAAGAACCATTTGTTTAGTGACAGTTCGAACTTACGACAGTGCTGGAAAAAAACGACTTATGACCAGTCCTCACACTTATGATTGTTACAGCGTCCCTGTGGTCCCATGATTGCAATTTGGGCACTTGGCAACCAATTCACATTTATGACCATCACACCATCCTGGAGTCATGTGATCACCAGTTTTGACCTTCCTGGCCAGCTTCTGGCAAGCAAAATCAATGGGGAACCATGTGATTCACTTAACAACCATGGGGTTCGCTTAATGCTCACAGTGATTCACCTAATGACCACCACAAAAAAGGTTGTAAAATCAGGTTGGATTCGCTTAATGACAGCTTCACTTAGCAACCAAAATTCTGGTCCCAATTGTGGTCGTTAAGCGAGGACTACCTGTATACAGTACTAGGGAGAATTCTAGGTGCTAGGCTCTCTACTTGTCAAAAGGCTCAGTAATCCAGATCCCTGTTCTTCTCATTCAGCATTCCTTGCATGCCAAGAGAACAACTATTGGTGCAATGACCTGCTTTTAAAATCAGGCTAGTGTTAATGTAGTTCTGCTAGGACAATAAAGCACAATAACCTTTTGTATAATAGCATTTGCAGTTCTGCAACTGGTATAAAAAGTAATCAAGCAATGAAACTTAAGTTTATTCTAATTAAATCATATCATCTTGCATATGGCAGAGATACAAACATTAGTACGTGTATCAGAAGAAGAAATCAATTTTATACCACTTCTGATAGGCACACACATGCTTGGTGTTCTGCATGTTTCACACCTGGATCTTTTACATTTGCCATGAGCCTCCTAGAGAGCCTTCAAATTAAAAAGTGAGATCCCTGTTTTAAGGCTTTTGTTTTTAACAAGAAAGTGAACATCAGAGTTATGTGCTCGACACTTTGAACCATGAGGATTTCAAAGTGATTTCCAAATTGACTGTGTCAGAAAAAATGAAAAGTTTTAGACATGTTGGAACTTTGCACTTTCCTTGACATCATCTTGCCTCAAGAATCTATTTTGTTCCAAAAAAAGAGTAGAGTCACAGACTCTGCTGGCTGCAGAAAAAAAAAAGATGTCTGCAGAAGGGTCAGAGCTTAATTGTCCTTATATATTAAATTGAACTGTTGTTTCCATGGAACTGTGGAATGACTACCTGATTGTGGAGTTGCCACCCAGCTACTTAACCAAAAGGACACCTGTACATTGGCCAATCCAGAGCCTTTGCAGGAAAACAGCCCAATTTGAAGCATTCCTACTCCTGATTGATTAGCAGATTACAGAACTTTCTAGGTTCTTCTATAATACATTTTTGCTATTTGTCTTCAACATGCCCTTTATATTGCAATGTTTGCTTAGTTTTCTTTCAAACTATTAGCAAGGAACTTCACTGAGTACTCCTTTTATTAGCGCAGGATCCGACAATCAATCCTTTTTGTTTTGGCAAGACTATACTTTCTTTGCTCTCTATTGATTCTGACCCTTACAATTGTCCTTGATTCCAGACACCAAACTTTCTTACTTTTTTCCTGGACACCCACCTTATTGGTGAGTTTTTAGCTCAGTTCTAAAATTAAGACAGGTTCTTTAAAATGGAATCTTGTGATCTTTTTGTAGCATTATCTCTGCTCCTCTTAATATCTTCCTCATTTCCATCATTAGCAACTTTAACATAACTTTAAGATAACTTCAAACTTATCTTTAACTGCTATGCTGAAGCTCTCTTTCTTACATTCAGAGAAAACATTCTACCTGCTTCTAAAGTAGCTTTATGTTTAATATGTAACAATATATGTACTGTGATATAATATACCAACTTCTTACTTCTACATTACATATACAGTACTGCGGTTGATTGTGCATGAGTGCTGGTTATATAACCATTGGCTGTGATCAAATTGAGAATTCAAATGATTTTAAGAAGTCGCTATAGAAAATTCTAAGCCAAGACCAACCATTTAACCAACCTTTAAAACTTTTGAAAATCTGTTTAGATACTTTCCACTCTTTTCCTAAGCCAAAACTTTCACACTGTTTATTTCAATAGTCAGCAGAAGCCCTGCTTTAAGACTCTATGATTTGATTTCTCTGCATACTTTGTATTATTCAACTGTTTCAATTTGGGGGTTCCTAATAGCTACATTTGAATTCCCTCCCCCCCACCCCCCATTTGCTACAAGCACAAGAACTCCCAAGGTCCTCTTTGGGGCATGGGGGCTTTCAGGACAATACTCAGCCATACCAAAGTCCCTTGAAGGTTTTTTGATTTGGTGCATTTGAGTCAATCTTGACTTGGCGACTGCCTGGACTGTCCTTGCAGTTTTTTTGGCAAGATTTCAGAAGTGTTTTGCCCTCACCTGCTTCCTAGGGCTGAGAGAGAGTGACTGGCCCAAGGTTACCCAGCTGAGCTTTATGCCTAAGGCAGGACAAGAACTCCCAGTCTCCCAGTTTCTAGCCTGATGCCTTAACCACTACACCAAATTTCTTTGCACGCTCTCTCTCTCTCTCACATTCTCTTTTTTAACTTACAGTGTATTTTTCAACTGTCCATGACCAGTTTCATTGTTTTTCTACGTTACCATTATAAGAATTAACACACCAGTTTACACAGTATAGAGAGTAGCTATCCTAACCAAAATGTATTTACGTATGTTAACACTGAAAAACCAATTTTCATCTTCAAACCTATACCATGAGATAACTACGTCCAGTAGACTATAACTCCAAAAGTCCATTTTATATGAGGCTGTATCTCATTACGCTTGCACTGAACAAAACTTCAAAGGCTAAACTTACTATTATTGATATACAATGGTTAGGATTCTGTTTGGAAGCAGTGTTTTATAATGCGCAGGAGCCTGAACACAATATCTATCTGTAACTCATGAAAGGAGCTGCATCTGTTTCCAAAACTGAACTGAAGCACTTCACTTCTTCCTAACTGAATCAGAAGTACTGCATAGCCCTAATTATTATTGACACATGATAGAAGGGAAAGGGAAATTCCTGTTTTCCAGAACTCCCCGAGAAAATTCAGATTAATTTGCCCTTTGGGATCAACCCTCCTTCTTTGATCAGAAGGCAATGACAAAACATCTGTTATGCATCCTCAAGGGGAGGAACATTTTCATCTTCCTGCCTGTATTAAAAAACAGTCTAAATCCACTTACCCTCTTCCCAAGATAAAAAGCATAATTGTCAGCACCATTACAAACAAGACATTCAAGTGAAGAAAAATAATGGAGAAGAAAGGCACAGGGGAAATAGAGGATCTTAGCCTAAGACTGCCTATGTACAGCCCTTCCTGCACATGTGGGTGAAACCTTTATTCCATCATATTAATCAAATACCAGACTTGAAGGACAACAGCTAGGGCAAATGCCCTGTAGGAGATCTGGAAAATGGTCATTCCTGGTACTACCTCCTATTTTCTAAGGATTCCGGGCATTCAGACCTTCAATGTGTAAAAAAACAACATAACCCTTAGAAATAAAATCAAGTAAAACCAATGTGACACAAGGTTCTCTAAATTATCATTCTACCAAATGCTGCATCAGCAAAAACCTATTTATGTAAAAATGTTTAATGAAAGTTCATACAGCTATGCTACAAAATTCCTACATTGGAGCTCAACTCCAAAGCACTGCTATCAACTCAGTGCATCCTAATGGAGGGGCAGGAATTCTTTTAACTGATTTTTTCTCTAGGCTTCCATAAGCTTGTAAAAATGGTTATCACTGCTATTTTCTTACCCACTAAAACAGCCTGAAAATATGTAAATGTGAATTCAGACTTCCTACATGTTATCATTCCTTATTAATAAAATCAAAGAGCCCATCTAACTTATGCTGATATTTTTCTTAAGGTGAGATGGCTTTCAGCAAAAAGGGCCAACATTCTGGAAAACTCAGTTCACTTTTAGTATAAATGAAGCATCTGATTGAAGCAAGATCTTACGGGTAGGAGTGGTGGTTAAAAGTACCACCAGAATCCTACGAAGATGGGGACAATAAAAAAATGCCTATACCCTGCCAGTCCAATACTCCACTTAAAGTAGACATGTCTTTTTAGCTTCATCTGTTTAAATATTAGAATATACTTCATTAGTGTAAAAGATCTCTACTCATCCTCTGGGCTATAAAATGGAAGACTGATGGCTAAGGATGTAACACCAGGGTCTGAAATTTAAGATCCCTTCTTCTTGGTAATCACCAGCTGCACTGCACTGATGAAATCTGAAAATCAATGATGTGCAATTAATACAGTGTCACAACAATAATTTTATTCGGAGTCCCTGAGTCATCTTTGGCAACAGATGCAGAGAAGGAAAGTGACATAACAGCATTTTATATCACAGCATTTTAAGCTAATTGCTCAGCTCTGTGCTAAACTAAACTAAACCAAACTAAAAAAAACAAAACTGTAAAGTTGGGGTGACAAAGAGGTCTGTTATTTGAATATATCCAGCTGAAAACTTAAGGATGAAGAGCCCATTCTGGTTCTTGAATGAATGTATGAATGAACCGATCTGTCCGTTAGTTGGACTTTCCCATCAAATGTTTCACCATGAGAAATAATGGATACCCTTTGCCCATTTTAAAATGGCATGTTTCTTTAAGGTAAAAAGTGGTTTTAATACTCTCTGAACATTTATCTTGGTATATACACAGTCTGTTTTAATCAGGCAGGTCATTTCCCAAAAAAGTCTTCATTAGGGCTAGGGCTAACATTGGAGGGCTAGTCAGATTGCTCAGAGTTCAAGGAAGCTGATGCTTTGCTCTGATTCTAGAGTCAACCACTTGAGAGATATGAGGTAAGTCCCTTAACTGAGCAGGTTGATGTCTGGAACATTTTGAGTTCCCAGAGTGTTATGGTGAGAATCCATCCATCATTAAATATGGAAGAATTATCACCGGAATATTGATACAGTGTAGTTAAAACATGTTAAAAGGAAAAAAAAAAGGGCAATGGTGAAAAACAAATCAGCTACAAGAGCTTCAGACAGAAAATGATTCAGATAGCAAAGTACAAGATAGAATTAATGCAACCACTTCAAATCCAAAATCATTTTCACATTCCTTCTCATTTTACAAAGTCAGGGAAAAAAATTACTAAACCCACTGACTTTTCTCCTAATCCTGAAAAACTGGTTTGACGGTTGTAGTACGTACAGAATAGCTTGCTTTAACAACTGAAAGTTTTGGTCTCTAAAAAAAAATACCCCCCATTAAAAAATAGATGATTCAGTACTGAATCATTTAGTTTGGGGGGGGGGGGTTTGTTTTTTAATAATCTTCACAGTGAAATTACTTATAATGGATCCTGAAACTCTATGGTCAAGGAACATGAATAGGAAGTTGGAGGAGACCTACCCTCATTTATGCTTACAGCTGCAACTGCCGTAAGGGGGACTATATCTATACTTTTGCCTTTTGTAGTGCTTTAAACGGTAGGGAAGATCTTGCCTACTTTTGATCGACACTGCTATTGCCCCATATACTTAATTACACACTAGAACTTGGACCCACCTTGTGGATGGACAGGAGAGAGAAGGAAAGATGCCATTAGTAACTTGTATGGAATTAAAATAGATGAAAAAGACTTCAGCACTACAACATCCATAAGTTAGGAAGCTGGTAGTATTAATGCTGTCTTCATCCTCTCTGACTGAAGGGCCTCAGGTCTAATCCATTGACATTGAGGAAGCAAGAGAAACATAACATTCTTTTTAAAAATGTGGTTAGCACAGATACAGATACTCCCCTTGCCCTGAGACATAAAAACCCTCTTGCCTTGCCTGCTGATGCCAGGAGGAATGATAATTTCAAAAGATAAACTGATGTGAATAGTTTAGCTATAGAAGCACTTAGAAAATTTAAAAAATGCTTTTTTGACCTGTAAATTTATGTTTATTATTATTATTATTATCTTCACAATGCTGTATCTTTGTCAATTGGCACTGACAAAATTTATTGAATACATAGACTGGAGGAGATAATTCATACCAGTCTTTCTGATTTTTAAAGAACTCTCTCACAAGAGAGAAACACTGTAGGTACAGATATACATATGCAAAAAGATTTCCATCCCTTCCTAACAACTTAAAGTCCCTAAGCAGACTTGTATTCCAAACTCAACCAACTAAAAGCTTGTTTGGGGAGCTGGTAATTAAGACATATATATGTTCACTTTAGAATAAGAGAAGGAAGAAAAATAGAAGTTATGTTCTTTTTTCCTCTGTGTTATTGAAAAA
The DNA here is from genome assembly GCF_035149785.1 of Candoia aspera. Classification (NCBI taxonomy): domain Eukaryota; kingdom Metazoa; phylum Chordata; class Lepidosauria; order Squamata; family Candoiidae; genus Candoia; species Candoia aspera. The sequence goes on from NC_086156.1 coordinate 54,968,555, forward strand.
CTGCCTACACTTTTAAGTTCAAACTGGGTATATATATAGAAGCACAAGACATCCTGAAAATGCCACATTTTCCAACCACAGAAAATGAAGGAATTACATACCAGCTACAGTAGAGAATACAGCCTTTTTTCTCCATCTGTTCACCAAAATTAGTAAGAAACTAAATAAAACAGATGTCTCCAGTGCAGCTCTACCTATAGCAACAGGAGGGCCATCCTACAATTACATAATCAGAATTCTTCTCAGAGACTACCTGAAAGCATTCGGCTCATTACAAGGACTATCTTAATAATAAAGGTATAGCCTAAGGGCCCTGAACCTTTCCTGTTTATTCTCTCTGCAGGTATTCTCTTGCTAATCTGAATATACAAAAAGGTTTTCTCCCATGTAGTTTAGTTACCCAGCATAGCAATAATCTTGTTGCAGCAAAGGGAAGGGGAAGGGGAGGTCCTGTGGCACTTTTAACCATAAAACTTATTATGATACAAGATCTAATGGACTATAGTCCATTTCATCAGACCTGGTCAATTACTTGTATTGTGCTGTATGTAAACAAACCAGGAAATGAAGTTATCATGTAGAACTCCTTATGCACGTCCCCACTGGGATGGGAGCCAACATCACAGAGAAAGAGACCTTAATTGTTATTTGCTCTTTAACAGTGAAGGCTGGGACTACTAAGGATAAAGGATATTGCCAACAGGTAAGGCAATGTGTGTACACATGCACAGATACACTTTCCTTATTGCAACTAAAATTAAAATGTTATTTGTCTCGCCTTCTTTCATTTAATTTAACCAGAGTATTGATTCAGTTACAGTGGTGGCAATCTAAATGTGAAAACATGTTATAAGTAAAAATAAAAATGGAGTTATATATTAATATTTATATGACAACATAAATACTGAATACAATATAAGAAATTGAGTGTTACAGCTCCCTTCATAATCTTTTTTTGATTGAGTATCCATGGTGCCCTTAGGAGTCTTCTCCAACACCAAAATTCAGAAGCATCAATTCTCTTTCTCTTCCACTTTTTCAAAATTCAACTTTCACTTCCATACAGTATCACAGGGGAAATCATGGCCTGCACAATTCTGATCTTTGTAGGTATAGACTTATCACAGCATCTGAACTAACTTCTCCAAGCTCTTCATTGCTGCTCCACCAAGTGTTAATATGTGGCTTTTTTTTTTTTGCTGGTTCCTTTACTGTTGATAAACCCTAAAAAGCAGAAGCCATCCACCATTCAATATCTTCATTGTCAATTCTAAGATTAGTTGTTGTACCTCTTCTTTATTAGTCCCATTTTTTTCATTCTGTTCTTAATTTAAAAAAAAAAGGTGGGGGAATATGGAAACAATCCAGACCTGATGTATCAGCCACAAAAATTATTTTGGATAATTAAAAATATCCTATTCTCCCTCTCCCAAAAATTAATTCACACTCACACACACACTCATACTCACAAACACACACAGACACATACTGCAGTTTCTGTTTTATGAGGGAGACAGAAAAACAGGTGTAAAAACCTCTATATGATTTTTCAGCTAAAGTTTCTTCGCCCTCTGTGGTGATCCATTATTCTAGTCATTAACAAAGCAGTGATATATAGTCTGAAAGAAGTTTCTTTGGCATATTAATATGGCACTCGTTGGGCTACTGTATGGGCTGAAAATGCTAAAACAAGATACCAAGTGATATGAAACAGATCGATGTTTTTCACATACTGTCTTGCATAAATTGTTCCTTAATCTCCCTTCATCAACTTGCCAAAATTATACTTTATTTACTGATTGGTATCTGTAATGCTCAAGGAAAGGCACAGCAATGTCACAGGATAAAAGTAGTATTTTCCATATTTAAACTAGGCTTTAAAACATATGTGCATTTCATTTGTACTTATAAAAGGATGGTTCTGCTGTGAAAGAAACACTGCCAGATACAGTGGTTACATTTTAACGTTTATAATCCATTATATAACCTTGAGGGCAACAATCTGCAATATCTCCAACTGAAAACTACTCCAAATAAAATATTTGGGGGCCAGTTGTCTATTATGCAAGATCTAAAAAAATCTGTAAGGCAGGAAATATTTGATGACAACATTTCAATTATTGGGGGCTGGGGGGAGAGATTCTACACTTACTGTACCTTACTCTTAGTGAACTATTTATCACTTTCATGCCCATCTAATTTCATGGCATTTATTCCCAAGTGAAGAATAAATCAGATGCAGGCTATGAAAACCATTTAGGTTCAATCTTAATACACATGCAGCGAACTGTGAGTTGTGGGTTTTGATATGACCTAGCAAGGTACACCTTAACACATAAATAGTAACACATAGGGTGTTCTGGCCTTTTGCTCTTTAGCAGTTTTCCAGGATGATAAACTTTTTAAGATAGGGAGACTCAGTAATGTTTAGTGGGAAAGCTACTAATGAGCACCTGTCTTCTCTGATATATTCAATAATCTAGCATATAATCAGATCTCAATTACAACTGAATACAAACACAGAATTGAAACTTTTCCCCTGAATTCTACTGTACACTAATGCCCCTCCTTACTCATCATTCACAGCCATCTTTTATCATCAGATTTGGTTTTAAAAAATGGCTGTTCAAGTAATAACACTTTTGTGCAAGACACACTTTGATCTGCAGTCTGACGAGTGAACATTCTCCTTTATTGCTAGCCTAACTGATGAAGGGATAAAAGCCAGTTTTATCCCTAGCAGGTTTTTTTTTAACACAGTGAGAAAGAGAAATGCAGTAATTAGTTATCCTGGCTAATGACTTTTTGCCTCAAAACACTAACATTCTGAATGAATTTGGGGAGGGGTAACAAATGAGTAAAGGATTAAGACCCACCCCCACCTTAACAGCTTTTCATGGGCCTTAGTTTATCATCTGTTTTGAGAATATGAAAGGTTAAATGGCAAATACAAATCACAGCAAGATGATAAATCTATTATGAAAAGGTACAGGCTGATATCTCAAGATGTAGAAACATATTTCTTTACAGGCACAGAGTATGGGGACATTTAAAGCATTTTTTTTCATCTGTTTCTAATTGGAAGTTAGTTGTATAACAATGAATAACATCTGTGTCCAGGTGTCACTTAATTTTTTAACTGTATATTAATGTCTGGTCAAGAGTACCAAAGTTACAACCCAGAATGTTCTGTCATTTTTGTTATATTATGGCTGGAAGCAGAGTTGATGCCCTTGTCTGCACACTTCCACTGGTGTAAAAAATATCATGTTAAAGAATCCTCTTCAAATTTTGTAAGACAAAAAGGGCATAACTTTCCATCCTTCCTATCATTGTCCTGCCCTGTGCATGCTACTAAGTCTAAGAAATGAAATGCAACTAGTTATAATACAAGAACTCCTCTTGCATGAGTCTTACAGGAATGAGTAGGAGTAGCACAACAGCCCAATGTAGCAAAAAATCATTTAACTCAACTTATTCAGAAGAAATTTTGGTATATACACCTTTTGTTAACTGCAATGGGACAATATATTAGTAAATTCCTTCTTCCCTTCTCTCCCCATCAGCTAAATTTCTCAAAAAGCAGATAAATATTTTTAAATTACCTTATAAATATGATCCATCTTGAAGCAGTGTTAAATATAATATAAAATCCTATGGAAGACAAGAGCTAGTAAAACCATTCTCATACGTCTTTAAAAAATGAATTTGCTTTAAGTACTTACGATAAGGAGGATCCATATAACCATTCCTGGGGTCCATGGCAAAGACTGTCCCACGATAAGGTACTGAAGGCTCAGGAAGATGTGATATAGATCCATGGATCTCCTTTTTGATTAATGAAGCCCTTTCTTCACTAGATGTTGAAGGTTCTTCACTGATTTTACTGAGGCCTTGTCCACTTTGTGGCTGCATTGTGATTGCGTTTCTTCTCTCTCTGTGATAGGTTTGTCCAGGACTTTCATCCTCTAGGGAGGAAAAGAGAGATTGGGAGGGGAGAAGAGGAGGAAATAAAACTTTTAGCCCAGCTATAGCGTTTGATCGAAGTTTTCTTTACAAGTTTTCCCAGCCCTCTAACATGGTACGTGTTGCGTTTAAAGGAGCAGGTACCTGTGTGGTTATGAAAGATGTTCCTTGAAAAATGTAGGAGGAGAGGGGGAGAAGGAATCTAAACCATTAAGTGCAAGTGGGATTTGAGTAGAGTATCTTCAACCCAGTCCTTAATGCATTTACCAGAGAGGCCATTAATCATACAGGAATGGACACTGACTGGCTCCCCCCATTCCACATTTCTGGGACAAGGAGGCTTAGAAGTTTTGGAAAAAAAACAATTTGTCACAAATCACAGAAGACCCCTGCTAGCAGCAACTAAATCAAGCTTAGCTACCCACTGTGCTTTATACTTCCCAGCATGCTCCTTCATATCCAAAAAGGAGGGATTGTTGGAAAGAGAAAGCTCCTTGCCATTAAAGAAAAATATAGTTATTAAATTCAAAAAACTAAGGGCTTCTAATAATTGTGCATTGAACATATGAGGCCACCTGATACAGAATGTGGGGGCAGAGAAGTCATGCAGTCAGAATCAACTATTTGAAAACTTATCTCAATATGTATGTCGACACAGACCATAAAACATGGTAGGCAAGTGTACAGATCCAATCCAATTAATATTCTTTTTCTCCAAACACTGTAGTTCTGTACTCCCAAGCATCACTTCTGTGTTAGTCCGTGCAAAAGATGGAAAGCGGCAGACTTGACAAAGTTGGTGAATTTGCCAGCCAAAAGGGATAATTAGCCTGTCCCAGAGAATTCACAGCAGAGTGGTTTTGAATTGATATATAGAAGGAAGGATCCCAAATGGAGACCAATTAGAAAGTGGGGGGCTGGAAATTGTATACATTTAAGTATGTTTTCCCCAGCTAAAAGAAGCAAACCGCTTCCCATGTAAATGCTATTTCTCTTCCAGAGGGAGCACATCTCACTGAAACACTTCAAAGAAACAAGATTAATACAGGTGGCTTGTTTTTACCCTTACATTTCTACAAAAGTAACAAGGTTAGCAACTGCTGTAAAAATGCTTTAAAAATGTAAAATGTTCGTACAATGAAAATTTCCTCTTTTTAAAAAAGCAGCGCTCATATGGTATAGTTGAAAATACATTTAGGTCTTTTATATTTTAGGTACATATCTACAATATAAATAAGCATACTTATTTATAACCATGGTCTATCGGGTCTGGGAATTATAGTTGCCTGAAGTCCATAGATGAGTGAATGTCAAACACAACTGGACACAAGTTTCATACATTGCTACCACTGTGTAATGTGTGAAATTACCTATTTTACATTTAGTTATTGTGAATAGGAAATATTAACCTATCAAATTCCAATAAGTTAATATGGCCAATGATTGTTTAAAAGTTATAAAACACATATTAAGGAAAATGTTTAAGCAGTATTAATTAAACAAAATGACAATCATCAGTTAGATTAGTGAAACGTTTTTTTGAAAGTTGGGGAGGATATAACTTATGTCATAATTACGCAAAGCAAAACAGAAATCAGAAAAATTTTGCTTTTTAAAAAATGTTATAATAGGTTTAAAACTATTTCAGATTTGTTCTAGGTTGGAGTATCTAAAGTAAACTTTGGAACATTTGTAGCTTTGATGTTACATTCATTAAAATAATCATTTCTTCATTTGCCATTAATTTTGAAGAAGACTGAAAGGATTTTAAGGACTAATTCCCTTTCTGGATTGAAAAGCTAGTCCTGAAAAGTACAAGTGAAAGCAAATAAATCCAAGTCTTTTCTCTTTATTTGATATATCCAGGAACCTTTTGGTGAATAATACAATTGCAGTGAAGTATCTAGACATGCTTAGAAATAAAACAGCTGCCATTAACCCTATGTACCACTCTCTAGTTTAATACTTTTCATTGTGTGTCCTTGCAGCTTATCCCAAACTTTTACAAGTAAGATCTATTTTCCTTTGGCTAAATGTAGAGAATTCTATAATGTTCAGAAAGTTTCCAGACACTTTAATTAGACAAATTTAGGCTAAAACACTATGCTAAGTGAGCTTACTGTTTAATTGATAAGTGTTAGAAATGTTATGGGGTTGAGTTTTTAGTTATGTCTAGGTCCTACTCAATTTACTTCAGAGTATGATCTATCGGTCATTCATTACTTTGTACTGATCTCATCCCACCTTACTAAGAATTGCAGCAGTGGACTCCATTTCAAAATAAACTGCATGGAGATGGTTGACTTTATTTATTATAGACACATTAAATTTTTTCAAAGGTTTCACTTTTTTCCCCCCTGTTGTCTGTCATTGTGGCCGGATCTCAATTACTTAACCAAAAGGTTTTGTATAGAAGTGCTATACAACTTTAAGCTTCTACAGTATAATGTGAGGGATGAAAAGTATATTTGATGATTACAAAAACATGAAGAAGTACAGACCTCTGTTTCTTTCATAGAAATGGAAAACTGCTGGTCAAAATCACCAATTTCCCTCCCCCTTTTTAATACTGTGGCATTTTTGCATTAATGAGAAATTCCAATGGGCTAACCTTTGGTAAGAGTTTACTTCATGTCCTGCACTGCAAGGGCTCCTTTTTAAAGGGGGCAGATGAAAAACTTGACAGTGCACGCACTCCAGAATACAAATAGCCAAGTGGTTTGAAATAGCACTCTCTACGCAGAAAGGAAAACTTTGGGGGCAATAATTCTACCAGCTCTTATAACTGCAGTAAAACCACTTCAGTGAGCCAAACAGTGAACGCTGCCTAATCTTGTTCTGTTTCAGCTGAATTGTTCAATAAAATTTAAGAGTCAGTGCAGACAAGCTGTGCCAGGCCAAATTATTGACAGAAACAGACAGTCCACCATGGCAACAAGTGGAGGTCTATAGCTAAAATGTAAGCAAACAAGCCACTTCTCCAGCAGCATCTGCCAACTGAGTCTTAAGCCAATTGAGACTTAAAGCCAGAAGCACAGAATTGTTACAGCTTGCCTATAGTGTCTATTTTGCTTCCCTTTACCAAAGGGGGAAAAAAGTAGCAAACTAAATACCAACTGAAAGCCTGATTAGTTTCAATTATGATCATTATATTTATTGTTTCACACATTTCTTCACTTTTTTTATTATTATATTATAATAATTATAATTATTATAGCACTGGAAGCAGAATGCATTTCTACCACTCCATGTGTTCTCTCTATTTGCAAGGATTAAACTGAACAGCAACCACTTGAAACTGTTTCTAATACCAAACAGCACAAAACATATACTTGAAAGGAACATTTTTTTTCCTCCAGTACAACTGGATTGAAACAAGAATACTCTGAGCACGTGCAAAGTATTTTCCCACACCTAATCTCTGAATTTAGGGCAAGTCTTCCATATCAGAACTATAGCTTCCAGATATATTGGAGCATTAACATGCCTCATTTTTCAAGCTATGCTTTTAGATGACAAAATATAGCAGGACACAGTCTGACCTCTACATAACTCGCCAGTGATATACAACTTCTTTGTATGCAATAATAGGGACAGAACCAAGGATGGAAAGAATTTATTTAGAGATACTAATCACCAAAAATCTTTGCCCACCAAAACGTATCATCATAAATACTCATTTTGGTCAGCTCGTTTTGAAATCTAGGAAAACACATCCACACAGATTACAGGTATGCTAAACTTTGTTCAGTGAACTTTTCTCTTCTTTTCCAGTAGCTATAAGAAGCATGCTTCAAAAGATAAACAAGCTACCAATTTTTTTTTTTTAACTTTAAAAAGTATCTTCCGATGTTTGGTTGAGAGAGAAAAATACTACTGGGATGCTTCCAAAAAAAAAAAAAAAAAAATCCTGAATCTTAGACTGCATGGTTTTATCTTTATTAATGTTTTCTCTTGCAAGCAATTAAGGAGAATCAGTTACTTGTGGTTCTCGTAAGAGACAAAAAAAAAAAGATTAAAGACAGGCAGGGTACTTACAACTCAATCGAAAGGCTCTTTCCTTGCTTTCTGGAAGCTCTTCTCTTGACCGAAATTCTCTAGCTAGTGGTATGTTGGAACTCCTTCCGTAGCTCTCTCACTTTCTGCCTCTAGTTTCCCCCCTCCACCCCTCTCTCTCTCTCTCTCTCTTTCTTACTGTATCTCCCTCCTTCCCTCACAGAGGCTGTGCTTCTCCCATTAGAGGAATTAAAATTGGTTGGTGCCATGCTAAATTTAACAAGCTCATTAGTATTCTTCCAGTGTGCTTGGTAGTGAACTCTCCCTATTCAAGCAGCTCTCTCAAGCTGAGGGGTCAGGCGGCTAATCATTAAATCAAACTAATGTCACCCTATCACAATCGGCCCTAAGAGAAGGAGGGTTTATTATTTCAGTTTATGCTAAATAAACGGTTTTACTAATGGTCTTCAAGCAAGGTCAACAGCATCTTCAATTATAAGGCAAACTTAACACGAGTTGTTCTAAACCAAAGGGCTCTGTGTTGACTTAAGCGTGAGCTCCGCTCTGCAGATTGCCACCGGCGGGCTTGTACAGGAATGCATATTGTACATTTCTCCTTCGTTGTCATCTTCTTTTTAAGCAAAGGGTAATCTTTTCTTTGCCAGAATTGGTGACTTGCGTAGAGACTGCTCATTCACCTCTCCCCAACCAGCAAGCTGCTCAGCTCAATTCACCCCACACAAAGGCTGAAGACCAGACCTCAATGGACCGAGTGAAACATGTTCAAAACTAGGCTCTCTATTGTGACTGAAATTCTTAACATCTTTTCAAAAAGCGGAGAATGCCTTGAGGCTAAAGGAAGAAACAGGCTAATGGTGAATTGGGAATACTGAGCAAATTTCAGAGCCCTTTCCTCCTAGCTTTTGAGGTTGAAAGCAAGCTCTATCCTTTCATGTTTCAAAGTCCTTTTTCCTCCCGCAGTGTCACAGAAGGATTTGAAAAGAAGGTAATTGTGCTCACAGTCTCCCTGATCAGAGCTTACGTCCTATTTCTGGTATTTTGGAATACTTCTCGCAATAATGGTGCATATAACTCAATCCCTTAACCAGCCTGCACTCAGCAATTGCTCATTAAATGAACAATTGCTGGTATAAAATGCCTTTTATGTTCAAGGTCTGGATATAAGATAAGTATTCTAGTACTCAAAATTTCATTTACTGAGGAAACTCGTCATCATTAAATTACCAAAATGGAGCCACGGCAGCGGCCCTCTTCCCATAAAGTAGCACTTGCAGCTGATACATCCAGTTCCCTTTCCACTTAAAAAAAGTACAGTGCAATGGTGAAATGCTTAATACAACAGTTAACCAAGAAGGAAGAGATCCCCTATGTGCAAGAAGAGGTCTACCTTTTAGAAACCTTGTGCTTCACTCTGAATGATGTAACAGTGCTATGTCCATGCGCGCTGTATGTCTGGCTTCTCATTTATCCTATTCATGTAAATCCCCTACCTCAAAATATACCAACTAGCCTTATTAAAAAGTTATAGACTTACTTAGAGACCCTTATGATGGAGGTAAGACCTACTGAAATTAGTGCTTTGCTTTCCAAGTAAACATGCTCAGGATCTGGCCATAAAATTTAGTTCACTTTAAGAAGGGAAGTTTCTATAAAACTTACTGTTCTAGCTGCATGAATGTTTATCTTTGAAAAAAAGTTATTTTTAAAGTAACCACCTCCCGAATACAGACACAGAAAGCCATTCTCAAATCAGACTCCCAGCCCATCATAAGCATATAAATCAAAATTATCTCAGCGGGCTAGATAGCATACACTGAACTTTCTTTATATGTGATACTTGAACATTGTACGAACATTCTGCACTTTATGCTTGTCTATATATTATCTGGCCTAACAATATTAGAATGTATAGACATATATTCTTCTTTGTAATGAATTTTTGACTTATCAGTAATTTCTCATATTTCTTTTGTTGTTGCAGACTGAACTGCAATATACAATTCCCTCACAATCTTTTATTTTCGCACCTTGATAATTTGTGGGAGAGCAGAGGTGCAGTATTTTGCTTTTCTTTCCTAGAACACGTTTAAATGTCTATGCTTATGAAAAAGGAAAATGGAAAAAATGAAGACTAAGAAAAGAATAGGAAATATTCAGGAAATGGACTGGATGTTCCTGACTGATGCACAAAGAATTAGGTATGAAGAATATTTTCACTGAAATTTAACAGTTTAACAGTTAAACTGTAATAATAATATATAACGTTTTCAAGGTGATCACAATCCTGAACCAACTGTAGTAAATGGAAATACGTCTACTACTGCCAAAATGGAAGCTAATCTCAAAGAGAAAGAAAAACCCTCCTAAGCTGAGATAAAATACTTCATTCCATAATATAATTCTTAAAGAGTCCCCTGTACAGAACACATTGACATGACGCATGCCTAGTTACACCCACTCTTTATTCCACAAGTATACAGACAGACAAAAAAGACTCATCTTTGGTACTCTCTTCTGCAACACCTTAATTTCTATCCTCAAATATTTTAAATCCTTTTTCCCTTTTGCTTTTCCATAAACTCTCACAGACACACCCGTAGAGCTTATCTAGCAATTTAGGAGTATTATTATAATTATAAATCTGTCTCTAAGTTCTTTTTTTGCTGTTCCCCTTCTCTATATAAACTTACTCTTTCTGCCTGTATCAACAAGAAATGCACTATTTCCATTATGCAAGGCAAATTACCAGGCCATTTAAACTATAATACTTCATTAGAGTTTTTTTTCCAGAAAAAAAAATGAATAGGTATAAGGATATGTATGTGGCAATGCATATGTGATTGTGTGGATGTGTCACATAGAAAAAGGCAGCTAAAAGTTTGTTCAGACATGTGGAACATATAGTACAGTATTTCATTTGGGTGCAATACAGCAATATGTAGCCCACAGGTAACATTACAACTAGATTGCTCCCAAAATACCTTGGGCCCACCTGGGACAGCCTTCCACTTTAGATCCCCATGTTTCTCTATAGAATGGGCATCCTTTTAACTAGGAACTAGACAGCATACAGTTACTATCCATGATGGCTTCCTTAAAGGGTACCAAATCCTTTTTCAATTATTGAGCTTTATCTCACAAATTTGGCATACCTCTTCAGGGAATTTAATATGTTTGATATTAGCACCACTTCTGCTTCTGTTGAGAAGGATCACTGCACACAAGTTGAGTCCATCAGTTTACACTACAAATGCTCTGATTGTGTGGCAAGAGCAATGCTACTTGACATTACCTTAAGTGCAAGGTCAGCCCACCAGACACTCGAGCGAATGCCAACTCAGCTCTGCCATCACTGCCACCTCAAGAAAATCAAATCTGATGGTTGGTGGCAGTGGCCAACAGATGAGGAAGACAATCATCAACAAAAACAGGTGCACCACGTGTTGAGCAACAGAGGAGCTCAGAAACTGGGTCACCAAAATTGCCATCCTCAAAGGTCCATTAAGGCAACTGTTTTCTCAGGTTATGATTACGCTCCATTACTGAACTATTTTACCTTACATCAATGATCTTCAAGTGCTGTAATGTCAATGTTATTTTCCTCTCAATACCAGTTTGAGTAAGAGTATGAGGTATCCCTACTCAGTCAGATTTTCTCTCCATAATATTGGACAGAAATAAAATTGTCAATAGAAGATAAAGCTTCATGTTATAAATACTGTATGTTCTACCAACTAATGTAAAAGCTATTCTTCACTGTCCTGCACACTATCTCAGTTGCCCCATTTGTACACTGAGTTTATCCTGCTGCAATTTCTGTCTTGTCATTCTACAACATATCATTAGATCAAGATTAGATGTATCTTATCTATTTCTTAATGTAAAGCAACTAGCAGAAACAATATGGTTTGACATTCTAACAACAAAATGTCAGAATGTCAGACATTCAAACAACATTACAGGAAGGAAGAGAAAAATGTATTCTAAAGGATGACCTAACCTAAAAACTATATTCAAAAGGATGACCTAACCTAATTAAAAGCCCAAGATTTCTCACATTTCACTTTTTCCCTTTTCTTCAGAGGAAAATGTTAATATAAATAAGCATTGCACATTATCAGGAACCATGAGGGATATTTCACCCATTAGTCAGGGGTAACCCCAAGGAAGCTATATATGTACAAACAGGTAGATGCAACCAATCCAATCTGCATAATGAGTGTGCCTCCATTATATATTTATATTAGGACCGGGTAAAGCATCTGTAGGGGTAGTTAGCAAGCAAAATACATTCCTGAACTTTCTGATTGGAGTATCAAGGCAACCACACCTCTTGAAGGTTCAGTACTGTCTCTCTGAAGGACTTTCTCAGTTTTCTGAGTATGCAAATGCACAAAGAAAAATATGCTGGGACTATTCAGCGGCAAGTTCAGGGTGCTCCTCTAAATGGTTTCTACACCATACATATAGGTGGGTGGTGGGTGGACAGATAGAATTTTAAATGCATAGATAAAAAGGTTAATACATGAAATGACCCTGAATAGTAGTTGAAAAAAAATAGAAAACTAAATATGCATATGTTATTAGATTCCAAATTCACTTTTTCTTAAAGCATTTGGTAGGCTGAAGTTTGAAAATAATTTCAGAAAAAGGAAGGTGTAGGAAAAATGAAGGCCATCAACACTCAGTAGAAAAGACATTGGGCAGCCACTTTACCCTTGCCCAAAATTTCTGCTTGGTCCTAAATCAATAGGATATCAACCAATATTTAATTTTGTGCATTTTGATTAAAATGTGATTCACAGAATTACAAGAACTGAAATATTTAATCCTATCCATGCTGTGCACTCAAATCTAGAATAAATTACCTAAAGCATAATAGAACCTGAAGAAACAGATGCCCAATTATCAACCTGTCCCCCAAAAACTTTTGGTGCAACTCCCAGGCTACAATTTATCATTTTTGAGGTGGGAGAATGAACATTAGCTACATGAGAAGTTATATTCAGCTATTTAATTAATTCAATCCCATTGAATGTTATTTAATTAATTTACTATCTTGCCAGTTATTTAGTCCTGGTCCTGCTCACATTTTGGATTATGGCCGCCAGCAGACCATTCAAAGTCCAAAGGTAGCTCTTTACAGTAGTGTTTCTCAACCTTGGCAACTCGAAGAGGTGTGGACTTCAACTCCCAGAATTCCCCAGCCAGCTTGCTGACTAGGGAATTCTGGGAGTTGAAGTCCATACCTCTTCGAGTTGCCAAGGTTGAGAAACACTGCTTTACAGTTATCTGAAATAGATTATACCTTACTATTTTAAAAGTAATGCATCTCAACAATGCAGAAAGAGCCCTAAAATAGAAAAGCTCTACAGCAAATGCCCCTTTTATACATTTCCACACAAATATGAAAGATCTCAAGGAAAACAGAATACTAAGAAATTCCATTTTAATAAAAGAATGAAATATAAGAAATATAAGAGTATATTCCTGATATATTCCTGGTTCCTTTTATTTCTTAATACCTGCAGCTTCCCAGAAATATTGTTTGAAATATTTTTTCCAGAATGGTTCAATAGTGAAAATTATATGCTAAAGCAAGTATAGATTTAAAAAAGAAAAAAGAAAAATGTGATAAATCCTTCTAATTTTGACCAATTTTTAATCATATCCAAACTTCTCTCTGCCCTCCAAAAACTCTTAAAGCTAGATACACATATTCACTGGAGGCAAAGAAATCAAAATATACTTTCCTATCATTCTACCCAAATATTTTAAAAATATTATTTCCTACAAAGCAATAAGAAAGCTAAAACCTGACTAAGAACTGAAATTGGTTAAAAAGTTCAGTCTATTAGCCTGTCACTAGACTCATAGTCATTGCTTTTCTGAGTGGGCTAATTAAGTTACATCAAAGGAGCTGCAATAAATTCCCAGCAGAATTAAAAATGGTGCTTCTTGTCCAAGTAGATACTATTTTTATGCCTATCTGTGGACAACAGGCTCACTTTTCATTTTCAAAATGCATAATAGATTTCTATGGTATGTTGCCATTGCTCCACGACATCCACAGGATGCATCATAGATGTCAGCTTTCAGAAACAATTGCATAGTACTGTACAATCCAATACTCAAGAACAGAAACACATGCCAAGTATGGATATTCATACATTAGTGAAGTTCACAACATTTCTCAATATTTTAATTCATCTTTGGTGAATCCAGTTCTGCTTTTTGTGAATCTTATTTATTTACTGATCTATGTAAAGATGAGTACATCCATATATAGTACAAATCAGTAAGTCTAGTGAATGATGAAAACAAAATCAGAAATTTGAAATACTTTCATGTTACTTGTTGTTTATTTGTTCAGTCGCTTCTGACTCTTTGTGACTTCATGGACCAGCCCACGCCAGAGCTTCCTGTCGGTTGTCAACACCCCAGCTCCCCCAGGGATGAGTCCGTCACCTCTAGAATATCATCCATCCACCTTGCCCTTGGTCAGCCCCTCTTCCTTTTGCGTTTCACTCTCCCTAGCATCAGCATCTTCTCCAGGGTGTCCTGTCTTCTCATTATGTGGCCAAAGTATTTCAGTTTTGCCTTTAATGTCATTCCCTCAAGTGAGCAGTCTGGCTTTATTTCCTGGAGGATGGACTGGTTTGATCTTCTTGCAGTCCAAGGCACTCTCAGAATTTTCCTCCAACACCACAGTTCCAAAGCATCGATCTTCCTTCTCTCAGCCTTCCTTATGGTCCAGCTTTCACAGCCGTATGTTACTACAGGGAACACCATTGCTTTAACTATGCGGGCCTTTGTTGTCAGTGTGATGTCTCTGCTCTTAACTATTTTATTGAGATTTGTCATTGCTCTTCTCCCAAGGATTAAACCTCTTCTGATTTCCTGACTGCAGTCAGCATCTGCAGTAATCTTCCCACCTAGAAATACAAAGTCTTTCACTGCTTCTACATTTTCTCCCTCTATTTGCCAGTTATCAATCAAGCTGGTTGCCATAATCTTGATTTTTTTGAGGTTTAGCTGCAAGCCAGCTTTTGCACTTTCTTCTTTCACCTTCATCATAAGGCTCCTCAGTTCCTCTTAGCTTTCAGACATCAAAGCGGTATCATCTGCATATCTGAGATTAATGTTTCTTCCAGCGATTTTAACTCCAGCCTTGGATTCCTCAAGCCCAGCACATTGCATGATGTGTTCTGTGTACAAGTTGAATAGGTAGGGTGAGAGTATACAGCCCTGCCATAGTCCTTTCCCAATCTTAAACAAGTCCGTTGTTCCGTGGTCTGTTCTTACTGTTGCTACTTGGTCGTTATACAGATTCTTCAGGAGGCATACAAGATGACTTTGTATCCCCATACCGCTAAGAACTTGCCACAGTTTGTTATGGTCCACACAGTCAAAGGCTTTAGAATAGTCAATAAAACAGAAATAGATGCTTTTCTGAAACTCCCTGGCTTTTTCCATTATCCAACGGATATTGGCAATTTGGTCCCTAGTTCCTCTGCCTTTTCTAAACCCAGCTTGTACATCTGGCAATTCTCGCTCCATGAACTGCTGAAGTCTACCTTGCAGGATCTTGAGCATTACCTTACTGGCATGTGAAATGAGTTCGATAGTTTGAACATTCTTTAGTGTTTCCCTTTTTTGGTATGGGGATATTGTTTTTTTCCAATCTGATGGCCATTCCTGTGTTTTCCAAATTTGCTGGCATGTAGCATGCATTACCTTGACAGCATCACCTTGCAAGATTTTGAACAGTTCAGCTGGGATGCCATCGTCTCCTGCTGCCTTGTTATTAGCAATGCTTCTTAAGGCCTATTCAACCTCACTCTTCAGGATGTCTGGCTCTAGCTCACTGACCACACCATCAAAGCTATCCCCAATATTGTTATCCTTCCTATACAGGTCTTCCGTATATTCTTGCCACCTTTTCTTGATCTCTTCTTCTTCTGTTAGGTCCTTGCCATCTTGGTTTCTGATCATACCCATTTTGGCCTGGAATTTACCTCCAATGTTTCTAATTTTCTGGAAGAGGTCTCTTGTCCTTCCTATTCTATTGTCTTCTTCCACTTCCGTGCATTGCTTGTTTAAAAATAATTCCTTATCTCTTCTGGCTAACCTCTGGAATTTTGCATTTAATTGGGCATATCTCCCCCTATCACTGTTGCCTTTTGCCTTCCTTCTTTCCTGGGCTACTTCTAGTGTCTCAGCAGACAGCCACTTTGCCTTCTTGGTTTTCTCTTTCTTTGGGATGTATTTTGTTGCTGCCTCCTGGACAATGTTGCGAACTCCTGTCCATAGTTCTTCCGGGACCCTATCTACTAAGTCCAGTCCCTTAAATCTATTCTTCACCTCCACTGCATATTCCTTAGGAATATTAGCAAGCTCATATCTAGCTGATCTGTGGGTCTTCCCTAATCTCTTTAGTCTGATCCTAAATTCATGTTACTTAGGCTTATGCAAAATGTTAGACTTGTTCTTCACTCAACAGCCATACAAATAATGACCCTTTCATCAAATATATTTAGTATGTTTCTGTGAATCTAGTATGTCATGTAACAGCTTAATATCTTAGCAAACCTTTCTTCCTAAAACCATATTTAGCAAGTCAACTTCAAGAGCAGATGGGGGTTTCCCCAATCAGCAGTGGGGAATCCTGGCAATTCCTCTTCTCAAAACCCAATCCTCTGTTATTGTCTGTCTCCTGGCTCTGCCTATTACTGTATTTATGTTGTTAATTTTAACATTAACGTCTTGAGTTATAATGATACTTCGCTCTAGAAAGAGCTGCAAAGAATGTCTAGAAAAGTGACTCTAGCCATAGAGCATGTGGGGTAACTGCGGTCCATCACCCCATCATTCTTTTTTCTGCTTAACAGAGAAACTCCAGGGCAGCAGGATGACCTCTGAAGTGGGTGGGGAAAGGATTTCAAAGGGCAAAATGGGCACCTTAAGGCTTTGCAAAGTTGTAAGGCAGGGTTTCTCAACCAGGGTTTGTGGAACCCTAGGGTTCTGTAAGATGTCACTAGGGGTTCCCTGGGAGATCACAATTTATTTAAAAAATTATTTCAAATTCGGGCAACTTCACATTAAAGAGATAAGTTTCATTCTTTAGTTTTAGTTTTAGAACACCGTTAATACATATATACAGGCCTAAATATGAAACAAATATAATAATTTTGTAACTTCTGGCCTACACTTGAGCCAGAATGTGCAGGGGTTCCCCAAGGCCTGAAAAATATTTCAAGGGTTCTTCCAGGATCAAAAATTGAGAAAGGCTGATGTAAAGCATAGATTTCACCATTTAAATCTTCCTCAAACCCAAAATTTATTGTTGATTTCTAACATGGGGGAGGATTTAACAGAAGAATGTGTGTCTTAAGCTCTGCAGATACCCCAGCCAAATAGCTGGACCATCCATCAGCCAAACTCCCTTCAGATGCTAAGTGCCTCCTCTAGTCACAAAAAAGGTCCTTGTGGTGTTATGTGACTCCTCCACTGCAAATGATATTATGTGCATGCCATATCATATGGCAAAGCTAAACAGTTTTGATTCTGGACAACATGGAAAACCTACCAGGAATCTTTTGTGGGGAGAAGCAGGGATTTAGGGGTAGTAAAGCAAGATAAGCAGATTGCAAAAACAAATGAAATCTACCATCATGGCAGAAAATGAAGGGCATATATGGAAACTTTGAAACTAGTATTTTCAAGAAGGGAATATGAGGAGCTGAGGCAAATAATAGCAACAAAATATGAAGCTCCAGAACTTACTGACAAATTAAAATAGATAAATCATAATCAAAAGTCCAAATGATAATTTTCTAAGAGTTCCCAAAACACAAATGTGAAATTGCTAATTTTCTAACAAAATATGTAATGTAATGTCTGTAAGTACAATGCAACTTTTATAACAGGTAAACTGATGGAGAATGCTATTAAATATAACATTCCAAAAGCTATAGGGCAGTTTTACAAAACAAGAGTTAACATGGTTTCTACACTGTCTCACTAACACTAACTTGCAACATTTTCTTGAGATTGTCACAAATATGTCAAGAGGTAGTACCACGGCAAAGATTTATCAAAGATCTTTTGACAAAGTCTCTCACCCAAGACTCTTGATCAAACTTTGAAGTCATGGGATCAGAGAAGAGGTCCTCTTAGGGACAAGTAACCTTTTAAAAAACAGAAAACAAAAGGCAGAAATAAATGGCCATTGCTTCCAAAGGAGACTGTAAATAAGGGCCTGCCAATGAACTATAGTGAGACTAGCGCTGTTCTAGGTAAAGGTAAAGGTTTCCCTTGACGTAAAGTCCAGTCGAATCCGACTCTAGGGGGCGGTGCTCATCTCCGTTTCTAAGCCTTGGAGCCGGCGTTGTCCGTAGACACTTCCGGGTCATGTGGCCAGCATGACGACTCGGAACGCCGTTACCTTCCCGCCGAAGCGGTACCTATTGATCTACTCACATTTGCATGTTTTCGAACTGCTAGGTGAGCAGGAGCTGGGACTAGCAACGGGAGCTCACCCCGCCGCGCGGTTTCGAACCGCCGACCTTCCGATCGACAGCTCAGCGGTTTAACCCGCAGCGCCACCGCGTCCCCAAGTGCTGTTCTACTTGTTCATAAATTATTGGTCGTAAGCATGAGTAATGAATTGGCTTTTTCACATTTCTCCTTTCGTTTCTTCTCCATTTCCAAGGCAAAATCTACCATGTTGTTTCTTGAACGAAATCATTTTCCCAGAGAGATCTGTTTGCTTCAGACATTGGCCTTTCATGGCCATCTGCTAATTATTCCCCACTTTAAAAAAAAAAAAAAAGAACTATTCCCTATGTTTCCTTGCCGAAGAATTGTGAGTTTATCTAAGCACAACTCACTATACAACTGTTATATTCTAGCATACAACTGCAGATTTGTAAATTCATAAATCCATTGGAACACAGAACACATACAGTAGTTAATTCCCCAAGATAAGGCATTTTCCCCTTAATCAGATTAATATCCAATTTTGTATTTTATTTGAAATGAGCAATGTTTCAGAACAGTTTGTGAGAGCATCTGGAGGGCAAAACAGCAGACTAATGAAGCTTTTAGTACTCAGTACTCACTAATTCCCCTCTGCAGGTGCTCTAGTATCAGCACTCCAAGCACAGGATCAGAACTCACAGGTTTTTATTTTATTTTTTTAAAGAGGTAATTTTGTTCTGAAGTGAGCAATCATCAGTGAATGTTCAAAGCCAAATGCCTATGACAAATGACTGTTACTGTATTGCTTTCTCCACATCAACAAGTTAAGGGATAATACATACAGTATAGTTTTTTCTGGCCTGTTAGATACATCTCAAAATAAGTCACCCTGCACGTATACAATGGGAAGGGAATGAAGCTGCTGTATTTATGCTTACTGTACTTACAAAGAAACCCCTATTATGTGAACAGGTTGATTACTCAATTGGATAATTAGGCATTATATTAAATAAATGTCTTCATAGGAAAAAAAGAACAAATTATTACAACACTGAAGAGGATGATACTTTTTCAATACAGCACAACTACAGAGGTTTTAAGGAGGGGAAATACATTTTCAGCAATTCCAAATTTATAAAAGAAATCTTTAAACGTTATGCTAACTCCATTAGAAGCATTTTCTGTAGATTTATTATACAGTAAGATTATATAGTAGAAAATATCCCCATAAACAACTATGCTTCTACGGATGTAAAGTATTTTGGTACTGTGGGATTAACCCACAGAAACTGTCCTGATTACCAGGAAACACACTGAGGCGAGGACTTGGTCTCTAATATTTATTAGTAGTACTTAACAAGAATCCTAACAAACTGAGAAAGCGTGGGAAAACCCAGCCATATAAACCCCAAAGGTTAAGGCGGTCCCGATCTGTGTCTCTTTGAATGGCTGAACAGTTCCTCAGTGCTACGCATGCGCTTGACAGTCTGGGTGAGAGCCCCCTGCTCGCCATCCTTACTCATGACAGAAACCATCTCTCATGGCCCTTAAATGCCCCTCTTGTATCTTTTAAATCTGACTGAGAGCAGAGGACTAATTTAAGGAAAAGGTTCTGTAGATATGGAAAGACCAGGTAGATCCAAGTTAGTAATGGTTGGTAAGCTGCAATATGGAACTGGTACTGGCTGTGGCCCTCAATGAGCTCATCTTAAAATGCCAAAGCCAGGAATCTGTTTCTGAAAAGACAACACCTAAACACAAATAGGATTTAACTTGGTCTATATGTTCCCTATCCAGACTCCAGTTATATGTGGTCCACATCATCACAAAGACAACCACCTTGGACTTAATCTTACTAATATTTGAGGAATTAAGTTCACAGGATGACCTAAACCTACACAGCAATCTTCTGATCCCTACCTGGATATCAGACATCTGTACTGTACTATCTGTATAGGAGAGAATGTTCATATGTTTATTCTTAATTTTAGGCATAGGCATATCAGTTTGGATTATCATTTATATACAGATTAAACAAGATAACAGTCAACATGCATCCCTGTCTGACTCTTTTAAAAGTGCAAATTTTCCCAGGCAGGGAACTGTGGATACCTATAGTTACCCTTAAACGTAAGTTTAAATACTTGGTTAGATAGATAAGCCTGGCTTCCTTATTCAGACCCATGAGTTTCTTCCACTGAATCAAAGGCTGTGCTGAGCTCTATATAGGTTGTAAACAAATGGCTCCCTTTAACTGTATATTTTTTCATAAGATGATATAAAATGAAATAGTTATCAATAGTAGAGGGGGCTAAACCTAAAACCAGATTCTCTTCAGCTAACAAACCCATTTATGTTGTATAAGTCTTTGAATTTATATCAAAGTCATTTAGCATACATGCTACAATGTCAACTAGGCTGATCAGTCTATAATTAGATGGATCACCCTTATTGCCTTATTTGTAGATAAAACCATAACAGAGAGTTCTCAGACTGCCAAAATATGGCAGGAATTATTTATATGAATAAATAAACCTGCCAAAAAAGAGCCCCACCAACCAGCATGGGAACAGTTCAGGAGGTAGGTGGTCTTCACCAGGAACCTTATTGAGCTTCAGAGTATAAATAAGTCCTTCAATCTCTCATTTGGATGTTGTTGTTTATTTGTTCAGTTGCTTCCGACTCTTTATGATTTCATGGACCAGCCCACGCCAGAGCTTCCTGTCAGTCATCAACACCCCCAGCTGAAGCTCATTTGGATACCAAAGGCAAAAGTGGGGAGTAGCTGAAAGCCAGACATAATTTTTTATGTAGGTCCCCCTGTCTTCCACAATTGGGGCCAGTAAACATCTGGCCAAAAGGTTTCTCCTAGATAGAGACAGGTGCAGGATATCAAAGGAGAACTCACATTCCCTCAATATCCCAGCAACCAAATGTAGAAAATGTCTGATTTTTTGCTGTTAACTCTAGACAAATGACATGGTTTCTTACATGTAATATATTTCTTATACTCTTGTCTGAGCTCAAGTATGGTGGCATGGTTGTTACTAGATGATTGGTTCCATGCAACCCACAACCATAGGACTATGAAAACTAACTTACTAATGTCAATTCTAGTTCAGCTTACTAAAGAATGCAATTACACCCTTAAAATCAATGGTGCAAAAGCTGGAAGAGGCTATGTCATCTTTGACAGAACCCAATGGATCTTCATTTAACTGGCTTAACTGGCAGAAAGGAATTTTATGTCTCTCCCATCAAAAATCTGGCCTTGGAATTGGGGGAACAATCACTTATTAATGATTAACATGCACTTAGCGCAAGAGAGGAAGAAGCAAAAGAGATGGTGAATCTAAGGAAAACTGAAACAGCCAATCAGTGTGTATATCTTAATACCTCAGATCTAATAACTCATTTCTGTAGATGAATGACTGAATGGATTATGACACAACCCATCTTCACCCAATTTTCAGTCTTGTTCTTCCATAGGCTTAACTAATGATACAGCCATTTGTATATTAATATGGAATCTAACTATTTTGGACTGATTACATAACAGATTTTGTTACCTGCTTTCATACCCCAGCAAAGAAAGTCAAAAAGAAAGGCCAGGCAATATGGAGATTACCTAAACTGATCAAGGAAGGATTAGGATGGCAGGATTAGGACTGCTATGAGAAAACTGCAGAATGTAGACAAAAATCCTCATGGCAGTTATATACTCTGATTGGCCTTTAGAATTATTGAAAATAATCTTATCCATAAGACATCTAGAATGTATGAAAAAATTACAGAATGGAATTTGCAGATGCTCAAACATTTTGTTTCATAGGTAATGCTATCTTAAAATTGGGACTCATATCAAATTATCATTTCAAATAATAAAGCAGTATTTGGTTGTAATCCAGCCTCACAGTACATGCAGATGCATGATACTGACTTTTGAAGATTTATTAAACATTTTTTTAAAAATGCTTAAGGTTAAAAGGGACCAATGATAGTCTCTAGTGAAAAAGAAACCCATAGAAGTTGAGGAGTCAAGCATTATAATAATGAGTTTCTGACATTTTTAATCATACTCTTCCTTCATTAATTAAATATAATTTTGGTTGTTCTATCAATCTTTCAAGATTTAGTGAGTCACCAAAAATTATATGCGGTTC
The DNA here is from genome assembly GCF_035149785.1 of Candoia aspera. NCBI lineage: Eukaryota > Metazoa > Chordata > Lepidosauria > Squamata > Candoiidae > Candoia > Candoia aspera. The sequence continues at coordinate 54,991,183 of NC_086156.1, forward strand.
ACATCTGGGATGAATGGGTTGACACACTCAGCTTGTAATTAGGGATAAAACATGTAATCTCCTAGGAAAAGGTTTTTTTTTTAAGAAGTTGAATTATAGTTCTAACTTTCAATCTGAATATATTTCCTGTGCAGAGATTAAGACAAAATTTTAATGTTTAGTTGAAGTATACTGTAGTATCATTCAGTAATAGAGCATTTTGAACAGGGAGGGGAAGCAAAATGATTCTATAAGCAAATTAAATTTTCCTTTACTGAAATGTAACAAAATGCTTACAATCTAAAATATAAAGGTAGAACAAATTAAAAATTAAAATTAAATTTTCTTCAATTTTTCACAATGGTGATGGTGCCAAGATTGGAAAATAAGAAGAAAAAAGAACCCCTACTGAACCCTATAGCCTTTGACTGTGTGGACCATAACAAATTGTGGCAAGTCCTTAGCGCTATGGGGATATCAAGTCATCTTGTATGCCTCCTGAAGAATCTGTATAACGACCAAGTAGCAACAGGGAGAACAGACCACGGAACAACGGACTGGTTTAAGATTGGGAAAGGAGCACAGCAGGGCTGTATACTCTCACCCTACCTATTCAACATGTATGCAGAACACATCATGCGACATGCTGGGCTTGAGGAATCCAAGGCTGGAGTTAAAATCGCTGGAAGAAACATTAACAATCTCAGATATGCAGATGATACCGCTTTGATGTCTGAAAGCGAAGAGGAACTGAGGAGCCTTATGATGAAGGTGAAAGAAGAAAGTGCAAAAGCTGGCTTGCAGCTAAACCTCAAAAAAACCAAGATTATGGCAACCAGCTTGATTGATAACTGGCAAATAGAGGGAGAAAATGTAGAAGCACTGAAAGACTTTGTATTTCTAGGTGCAAAGATTACTGCGGATGCTGACTGCAGTCAGGAAATCAGAAGACGCTTAATCCTTGGGAGAAGAGCAATGACAAATCTCGATAAAATAGTTAAGAGCAGAGACGTCACACTGACAACAAAGGCCCGCATAGTTAAAGCAATGGTGTTCCCAGTAGTAACATATGGCTGCGAGAGCTGGACCATAAGGAAGGCTGAGAGAAGGAAGATCGATGCTTTGGAACTGTGGTGTTGGAGGAAAATTCTGAGAGTGCCTTGGACTGCAAGAAGATCAAACCGGTCCATCCTCCAGGAAATCAAGCCAGACTGCTCACTTGAGGGAATGATATTAAAGGCAAAACTGAAATACTTTGGCCACATAATGAGAAGGCAGGACACCCTGGAGAAGATGCTGATGCTAGGGAGAGTGGAAGGCAAAAGGAAGAGGGGCCGACCAAGGGCAAGATGGATGGATGATATTCTAGAGGTGACGGACTCGTCCCTGGGGGAGCTGGGGGTGTTGACAACTGACAGGAAGCTCTGGCATGGGCTGGTCCATGAAGTCACAAAGAGTCGGAAGCAACTAAATGAATAAACAACAACAACTAAACCCTATGGGGAATCTCTCCAGGAAGAACAAAAAGAAGAATACCCCCACAGGGTTAATCGCCACCATACTAATTGTTTAGATAAATAGATAAACTTTATTTCAGTCAGTGACCAGCTTACAACAAGATATAACAAAATTCAGCTGTGCAAATGTAACATACTTTGGTCTAATACCAATTGTTTAATATAATAAAACATTTCTATATTATCAATACTGCTCAATACTATGCATCTAAAATCTTTAGGTTACACGTGGGCAAGTTAGAATATACCATCTGAAACCAAAGAAATTAACTAAACAGAACACCACTAATACTAGCATAATACTGGATGTTTTGCCTGGTGACCTGAGAGGAATTTATTTATTCGTCTAATTTATCCCCGCCCATCTCCTCCCGTCAGAGGCCTCTGGGCGGTTTACAACAATCGATTAAAACCATCACAATAATACAAAAAGTAAAATACAGTAAAAAAATACTATAAATAGAAATAAATAAGGAATAAAATTTCTACTGAACTCAGTGAGACTTATTTCCAATAAACACAAAATGTACACTGTGTTTCGTTCCCAAAATTTGCAGAGAATAGAATGGGTTGCTATGATCCTTACTACACTGTATTTTAGGGGGAACAAAACTATATATTTAAAATACATTTATATATGTGCTGTTGTAGGGAAGCCTTCAATCCTTATTATGACTATAACAGAGGTTTCTCTATACTACAGCTTTAATGAATACGTTGTGCCTGAAGCAATCAGCTATGGGAACAAGACTGCAAGTGATGATTATTTGATGGAATATACTGCATGAAAGATAGAATTTTTTACAAGTCTTCTACTTCCATCATAGTCCTAATCTAGAACTAAGCATTACATAATGGTTATTTTGCACAAGTGCATGCACACACACACACACACACACACAGAATGCTATCCTTCATTTCTAACTATCCCATATTTTCCTGTTGCTCCTTCCATTTATCTTTTTTTTCTTTCCGCAAAAAAAAAATCTATCAAAGAGAAAAAGATGGAAGAGCTGTATACTGTCTTTTGATGAGTAACACCAGGAGCCCTCCATCTGGAAGCATCCTTATTTATCTTTAACTGTCCTGTTCAGACTGAGAAATGGCCAGGCAGAGTTACTAATAAAATTCTTTATTGAATAAACTATTTACAATAGTGAAAGTTCTTCAACAGATTAGAATATGTAATTCAAATCAAGTCCAACCAGGTGGCAAAGGACATAGAGGCAACACTGCAGGGTCAGACTGTGGCAAGACAGCAAGGCAGAACTTGGCCAATCCTCTGATTGAAGCTGCAAGGCCGGAAGGAGCTAGAGCGCATAGCAAAGGAGAGGCTGAACACTCAGATTGGCACCCTGGCACGCAGGCTGAATCAGGCTGGCACGCCGAGGCTAGATAAGGCTTGACTGGAGTATCTAGGCAAGACTGAGATCGGGAGGCAAGACTGTACTAGACTGGAGTGTCTAGGCAAGACTGTGATCTGGAGACAAGGCTGGACTGAACTGAAGAGTCCAGGCAAGGCTGAGATCTGGAGGCACATCCAGATCGCGACGGAGCAACGTGGCAAGGCTTGGAGCTGGAAGCGAGGCTGTGCTCAGCAGGGACGGCAAGGAGAGACTCCACTGGAGCAACCTGTGCAGGAAGCAGGTCCGCAAGGGCAGAAGGCACTGGCGCTGGTTCCATGTGGGCTACAGGAAAGGCTTCCGATGCTGGTAAGGACTCTTTCACAGGTGCCGTGAGCTCAAAGGATTGGTTATCTCTGGCAGCTTGCCCTTGGCGTGACTGCCTATTTATCCGCTCCTTTTCACACCACTTTCCTCTAGCAGCCAATCGGGTTTCTTTTTCCTTAGTGCACTTCTCTGCCCTCCTCTCTTGAGTGCTGATTGGAGGCTTCAAACCTCCCTCTGGAGTTTGTCCAATCAGCATCTGTGATTTCTCCTGCTCTGCTGAGTCACTTCCCAGTTCTGATTCTCCAAGTCCTTCCTGATAGGTTTCATTTTCCCCTTCTGACTCTGAATAAGTTTCATTTTTGGAGTCAGAAGCAGGCTCAAACCTCAAATTAACATACACTCCATCACATGCTTTAAAAAGCCAGACAGCAGATTTTTTAGTCTCTTGCAACTTTTCCAAGTGCAAGCAAATTCTGGAAGGGGCTTGTTGCAGAATGGCAGTACAGGTAGTCCTCATTTAGCAACCATAATTGGGAATGGTGAAATGGTCACTAAGTGGGAAATCACATGACCGCGACTGGTGTTTCCTTTTCCTTACTCTCTTGCTCTTTGGAATGTTCATTCTAGTACTGTGATAATTAGCAAGAAGGGAATTAATGTTTGTATTTACATTCATTGAAGAGGAAGGGATTACAAGAGAGTAAGCAGGCACACAATGGGGAATACACACTGAAAGCAATGTGCTAGTGCCAGCTGTTCACCTAGCGTGCTCGCAACTCCAAGCCCCAAGCTGCGTAGGAAGCAAACAAAAGCCAAAGGTGTGAAAGTAATTAAAGACTTGTCAGTTACAGGCAGTAGCTGCCAGCCCGCTAATTAAGATCTCAGAGCTGAGTTTGTTAGCTTGAGTTAGCACTTTTGGGGGAATCACTGCGCTGTGGAGAAAAGCAGCTCAGGGAGAGATAGCTTGTTTAGGCAATCTCTCTGATCTGCGAGAGGGGAAAAAGAAAAAAAACAGGTCAAGCACAAGGCAACGCGTACTAACTGATTGTAAGGGAGAACATGTGACTGAGGCAGAGAAGCTGCAAAGATTGTAAATGTGGGCATAGGTCACAAAGTTACTTTTTTTCATCACCATTGTAACTGTCAATGGTTGCTGCCTGAGGCAGATGCTAAGTGATGCCTACCTGTATTTCAGTTTCACATTTGAATTATCTCTGTCTCTGTATCTATATCTAATCTTGATATATATGATAGGGAAAAACTGGCAGCCATTTCATCTGAAACAGCTATTCTTATTACCCCACTCAGATTTGAAAGCAAAAAGAATGTATGTTTTCTTTGTGGTATCTCAGTTCTTATTTCTTTACTGTTTTGTAAGCAATCTTTTTGTTTCTAAAGTTAGCTATATTTTTTTACTCTCTATGGATCTTGATGTTTTATTTTGTCTTGTTTTATTTTTCTATCTTTGTGTATTTACCTGTTTACAACAGAACTTGCATTGTTGCAATTTAGTCTCAGATAGTAAATGAAATTAAATCAATCAATTACTGTGTTACATATCTTAAGTTGGCAGAACTAGAGCGCAAGTGGAAGATGGAGGTACTTGTCCATTTCACAACAAAAATTCTTAGTACTATAAAATCAGTCAGTCAAACTTTATTGTGTATCACTGACTCAGACTTCATAAAAAGAAAAGAAAATAGCAATGATATACAAATTACAATGTAGCAGGCTTTTAAAAAATATATAAAATTACTACCCCCCCCGCCCCTTTCTCTCTCCCTCTCCGTCTCTCTCTCTCTCACACACACCATTTCAATGGAGTTTTAGATTATTTTCTTGTTATCAAATCTATATTTTTGCTCAGAGCTTTAGCACTGGCTCTTAAGCTTTCCCTCTTCAGCTCCTTTTGGCATACTGCCTCTGATATTGGAAGTAAAATACGACTACTAGTCATTATGGCTAAATTACTTCTAAAACCAGATGCTGTAAATACATGTGGGAAGCGTTCTTACGTTCATGTCCTGTTTGTGGGCCTCCTAGATCCGGACACTTTGCTGTTGTAAGAACAGAATGTTTATAACTTTTTATTTGATCTAACACAATGCATAAGGATATGTATAAACATAAAGCTTTTTCTAGAGGCTTGAGGGCTGTATAGGTAAGAGCTTCATAGGCTATTTCAAGGCCCCGCCCCACTATATATACTATATACAGTAGCTCATTTTCTAGAATAACAGAAAACCTTTGGCTCACTAGATTTTGGTAGACTACAATTCCTGGCATCCTTCATCATTGCCCATAATGTCTGGCTAGTGGGTCTTCAACCAACATCTAGGAGGCCACATGCTTCCCATTCCTGTTTTTAAATGCATCTAGTCATTCTTGGCAGTTTTATCAAAATTAATATGCATTGATTATTATGGTTATGCAAAACAATTTGTATTCAAACCATTTCACATTTGAAACACTCTCCTTCAAGTTCTGCTATAAAATGGGGCTCTGGTTTCACAAATAATTCAGTCTAGAATTTGTGGAGCACACACATTTCAGAAGAAGCGATGTAAGTGCCCCAAGTCCATTTTACATGGAGAGCAAGAGGAACAGCGCTAATGCTACATGCAGAACCAGTATTGTTTAAACAATGTTGGTTGCAACACTCCAAAGGCACCAGAAACAGATCTTCCCATATGGCCAGGGGATAGCCTAACTCTTTCCTACAGGCTCTCTCATTGGGGGGAAAAAAAGTCATGGATCCACTGCAGGTGTGGAAGACCAAAAATATGCATATTTTGGGTAATTTCCATGAAAACATTCTTAGGATTACTCCTGGAAGCCCCGATCACAAGCCCTTTAAACTAAAAATAATCTTCACTTAATTCAGATTTTCCACTTCCTATTAGAACAAACAAGCAAAAAAAAAAAAAAGGTCACTGTCTTTTAGATGTAAATACGGGCTTCGGTGTGCCTGAGACATTTCTGGTAAAATCAGTAGAGCTGAAGAAATAACCCATTCTCCCCCCTCCCCCCACCAATAGACTGAAAAGAAATCAAACTGTGAAGCAAGGTAAGGTTCAATTTGATTTCTAAGTCTTCATTCTAACAGTATCACTAGGTTAGCTTCCTTCAGTCCACTTACTGTACCTATATCTGGGCTTTGTGGGGGGGGGGGGGTTGCCCACGCAGAGACATTAGCATCCCAACTCAATTTCAGTTTGCTAAAACTTATATAAGGATGCAAACAACTGGCAGTTGCAGGCAAAGTCTCCAGTATTCATATTTCAGGAATGCTTATGTATTCTTAAATACATGTTATCAGAATCCTGCATCTTAAATGTTGTGAGGACTCTATTTGCCATGGACTGATAAGTGAGGACAGAATTTCAAAACTTATGTCAACTAAGGTTTGTGGAGCTGGGAGAGAGGAAAAGATGAGATGATGACAGTATAGTTAATATAACTCTTCTGGGAAATCATAGAGCAGGTCATTCCATAAATATGATTACAGATAATCTCCCTACAGAACAGGGTCTGTATGAACTATTTTTCCTATCCACAGAGCTTCCTTTTGCATGCTTATTAATACAGACTACTGGGCAAATATGTCAATATAAAACTTAGCACACAGAATAACTACAGACAATAATTTCTTGAAATGCCAGTTTAAATTGAATAGGTTAAGAAGAACAATGAAGAATGCATACACCTTCGCTTCTGGTGGGAATGGCAGAATGAACAGCTGTGCTCACTGGTTCAGTGGGCAGAGATGACAACGTGGTAACTTTTTTCGGGCTCAGGCAGGTTTTCCTGAAGCCCAGAAATGTTCTCCGGATCAAGGAGAACACCTGGAATCATCCCATCCGTCCTCTGGACAGCTGCTTGCAGCCAGAAGATCACAAACAGCGTTTCATGTTCGACTAGTAAGAGCCAGCTGGGAGGCAGGGATTTCATCACTTTCCAAGCTGCTCTGTAGCCTTAAAGGGACACTAAGACTGGCACCCCATTTCTAAATCACCCATCTGTATTTTTTTTTTAAGTATATGTACTCCAAGAGAGGCTTTCTACAGTGAGGAGAAGCTGGCTCTCTTGGTGCTTAATGTTATTTCTGAGATTACTTTTTTTTAAAAAAATCTTTTAAGTTTTGGATTTCATTTTCCTTCCAAAGGAAATTCCAAAGATTGAGAGTAAACAATTGTCTTCCTGTTATTATTTTTGTATTAAATTTGAAGATGTTACCATTTTCCTACACACTGAATTGGCTGATTTGAACCTTCAGCTTCCTGTTTTCCTTTCCCTTGAGAACTGTCTGCTATCTCACTCTCAGTTTATGTAAACACACTTTGGAACTCTTCCATATCTTCAACTTTCTCTGGTTAAGCTCCTAGGGGGCGCCATAATCTGCTCTGTGAGACATGGAGGATTTCAAACAGGTTCTTTCTGATTTTCATCAGGATTTTAAGCAGATTTCTTCTGACTTCTATCAAACTTTTATGCAAGATATCCAGGACATTGTGGAAAATATGAGACCTAAAATGTGCCATCAGCTTGGCCATGTGGAGGATGAAATTGAGGAATTTAAGAATGATAGAAAGGTATCTTTTAAGAGTGAGATTGGGAGTTTTATCGAGATGCTGGATGAAGATCGGATAGTGGAGTTGGAGAACTCTAAGGGAGAGAGTGACCTGCAAGCCATAAGTAAATTGATCTCCTGGTGGAATGCCTTGAAAAGAGCCTGGAATCTTTGAGGGGGGCAGTTGGGCCATTTGATTCTTTCAAGAGGAAAGCTCTGTGCACATTGTGGGGATATGTAACTGCTCTGGTTTATTTTGAAGTGGGATAAGGGTTGAAGAATGTTCATCTGGTTTGCTTTAAGACTTTGATTGATGCTATTTGCCTTTAAAGATTTGGATTCACTGTTTTGAATTGGCTTTGTTTTTTGTGTTTATTAAGATTAAAATGATTAAAACTGTTGTATTAGGGTTAAAGAATGTTTATCTGGTTTGCTTTAAAGATTTGATTGATGTTATTCCCTTTTAAAGATATGGAATTACTGTTTGAAATGTCTGTTTTTTGAGTTTATTAAGATTGGGATTATTAAAATTGTTGTACTATTAAGTATAATAGCAGACAACTTATGTGCTTTTTAATTTGATTATTATAGTAGACAGAAATGTACAGAAAAGTGGTAGGAAGGGAATTATTAATATTTTTATCTTTTGGAGGGGAGAAAGATGTTTAGGAGGTTTATATGAACTTTTTTTCCCTTTATTTTAATATAAGGGGGAGGAGTAACTATACTTAGTGATTTTTATTATGTGTTAAAGTGAAATGACTTATAGAAATAATGTGGTTTTGGTTTAATATAGAGTAAGAGATTGATTATGGAAATTTTTGTATATCCTTGCTGTTAAAAGTTGGAAGCCACATCTTTTTTGTAAATTTGAAAAAAATTTCTCTTGTGTTTCCACACATTTTTCTTTCTTTGTAGTTTTTTCGGGGGTGTGTGTAGTTTTTATTCTTCTCTTGAAACCTAATAAAATTTACTATTAAAAAAAAGAACGCATACACCTTGTACCATCTCTTAGCCCCATATTTGACCCTTAGAAACAGATGCTGGTCCATGTATGACTGATCAACCCAATTTTCTCTTTTGCAATATATGTGTCTTTGTGTCTTTGTTTTAAAAATATCTGCAACTCTATACTTCAGTGCTACTTGAGTTAATTATTCCTCACTCTGGAAGTAACTAAAGGACATCATGTGCATGCCCCATTTCTGGTTTTTAAAAAATCCTCTCTTCTCTATCTAGAAATGTTCATGTTTCTGCATGAATGCCACACTTGTGTTAACAGCACACACAGATTATCCAGATCCTGAAGTATCTGACTAAATTATGACTTATAATTAAATCTAGGATGGATTTAAAGAAAAACAGAAGAAAAACAGCTGCTACCATTGTTGGACAAAATTCTGAGCAAGTACTCACATAATATTATAATTGAGATATCCCTCAGTAGTCTCCATGGAACTGCAGTATGATCCATAAGCTCTTAAATAAGCAGAAGAACATAATCTAATTCTGTGAAACGCATTTTATTTTTCCATTGAGGTGAATAAAAAAGGAAGTTTTGCTTTGTTTTGTTTTATTCTTAATCCCTCTTAATTTGTGAGCTAATTTGGAAATCTTTGAGGAGCAAGGAAAATTTTTAGAAGTCTTAAAGAACAGATTACTTACCTGCAAATCCTTTGACTGGCCATCTTTGAATTCATAGACATAGGTTATGTTTCTGTACAGAGCCCATTTACAAAATCCTGGGGTTCTCAGACATTTCAGGGGATCAACATGTTTATGTCTATATGTGTGTCCAAGTGTAAAGTTTACAATGGATTTTGTCTTAACTACATAAATAGCTGTCATGAGAAACTCTCTGAGAAACCAGGAGTACTTCCTCTACTTTGTCTTTGAGGAGGACTGGCACTGAATCTTCCAAGCTGTGAGAAGGAGGGAATTGAGGTCCAGTTGATTCATCTAACTCAATGGATAGAAAGTAAGTTGGGACAGTACAGCACACAAAATGCCATGGTATGTTGAGGATTCATTTGGCCAAAGCCATATGTGTCCTAACAGCCAGGAACCACGCTGAGACAAGGAATAGGTCTCTAGTGTTTTATTACTGCTACATAACAGAGAATCCTAACTGAAGAAGCGTGGGAAAAACCCAGACATATAAACCCCAAAGACTAAGGCGGGCCTGATCTGTGTCTCTTTGAATGGCCACCTAATTCCTCAGTACTACGCATGCGCTTTACAGCCTGGATGGGAGCCCCCTGCTCGCCATCCTCACTCATGACATCACCCTCCCCTCCAGATTCACATTCCATTTCAGCCCCCTCCCTTCCAGAGGCAATATGGATCCAGACAATATGGATCTACATAAGAAGCTGACAAGGAAGAGTATCAACAGAAAGAAGCATAGCAGAAGTCAGTTCCAGAAGAGGAATTTGTTACCTAAAAGATTAGCATCTGTCCCATTCCTGTTACAGAAACTTAAACACCGATGGTTGTTTTGAGGTGTAAAGAGATTGATCTTGGATTCTTTCAGGTGGGAGGATCTGATAAGGGCCACAACTGTGGGATGTTGTGGGATTTATTAATGCTGATCAGGTATGGCCAAGCCGATCAGCCAAGATACTGTCCTTCTCTAGCAAATGGATTTACAGAATAATGATGTACCTACAATATGAGATGTAAAAAGTGACAATTTCAGCTATGTTATGTACCAGCAACTACAGCATTTTCTGATAAAACTAGAACTGTTCAATCATGGAAGAAGCCTTCAAAAGCTAAGGGCACCTTCCAAACCATTAATAGATTAAGAATGGACCAAGTGCCTATGATGTGAAGTAACTGGTTTGCTCTTCACTATGACACAGATGTGTCAGTGGTGAACAGTTTCGTCAGAATGGGTTGTGTAGGCTACATCCTCAGGGAGATGATCTGTAGAAGGACACAAGGTGGGATGAAGATATGGAGCCATCTGACATATAGGCAGGAGGCAATACATACGTATCACACCTGTAAGGAGACCATCTGAAGATGGGCAAAAGGAACAACCACAGTTACATTTCATTCCTGCTGAAGAGGATCTCTTATGTGAGAGAGTCTGCATTATACATAGCCCTGGCAGTACAAAAAACCCAGGTCCCTTAGTAGCCCTGCTTGTTGCTCCATGATCTAGATAACCTCTGCAGGAAGCAGGACAGACTCTTAAATATAAGCACCTGAGAGATGTGGTAAGATGGTTCAGTGTGGGATAACCAAAGTGCCATTCATCCAGATAAGGAATAGTATGGAACTGATGATATGTCCCAACCGATTCCATATACTTTGAAGTAATTCTAGAAGCTATAGCAAGACTAAATGGTAAAACACAATTGTGGTACATGCAACTATTCACTCTAAAAAAAGTAATAAATGAATAATAGTAGGGTAACATGATTATATGAAAGTAAGCTTCTTACAGATTAATAGATGTGAATCACATCTCTTGCTATACAGGTAGTCCTTGTTTAGCGACTGCCTCAGACAGCAACCATTCACAGTTGCAATAGTGATGAAACAGTAACTTTGCAATCAATCCTCACATTTACGACCTTCACAGGTCTGTAAAGCAGAGGAAAGCTGAAGTAAGATTGTAAGCCCAGTCATGGTTTCACTTAGTGAACGCTTCACTTAATAACCAAGTTGCTGGTCCCAATTGTGGTTGTTAAATGAGGACTACCTGTAGAAGGGAAAGAATGGTAGTTATCAAGATCATCTTAAAACAAGAGAGCTTAAATATGAGTATGATGAAGTCTCTTGAATAGAAGATGAGAGTGCATGATGAAAGTAGGCCTCCCTGGCATGATTTCTGACATGCTCTAGAACCAATTTGGGAAAACCCAGAATTCAATGTCATAACTCTGAGGGAGTTTATCCATATGGTGAAAGCTTGATGGAAGAGTAGCCAGTTTAATCCAGGAATCTCACACTGTCTTCAACAATTCTGGGAGCACAGGAAATAAGATGGCAGAAGTGGTAACATCTTGATACAGATGATAAACCAGATCTTTCACAACCTGCAGTGGTTGCTGGACTTCCAGACTTAAGAGATTAAGACATCTGACAGATTTGCTCATTATAGAAACAGATAGAGACCTAGGAATTTGATGACCCACATGACAGAAGCTGACTAGAGAAGCCAATAGGAATAAAAAGGTGTCAGAGACATTTGTCTGATACTTCAGCCTGAGCTTTTCAAAACACTGAATGGGATATTTCCAGGATCAACAGCACTTGCTAAATTCTGAGAATGAGGAGCACTGGAACACAGAGATCCAATTATTGGCAGTGTAGAAGGTGACATTCATTGAGTGAGAGGCCATATACCATTAAATTCAGATGCAAGATCTGTCCCAAAAGGATATTCGGAAAAGCAGAAGTGTTCTGGGTAGCAAAAGTGATGCAACAGGAAGTTGCCAACTATTAGACTGCTTCAGAAAACCACAATCATGGTTAGAAAGAAAGCCATGAGATTTACACAGGGGTAAGCAAGAAGAATATGGGGTGAAAGGCCATGGCACATAGTGATCGGCATCACAATATCAAGGACTGACCCAAGAACCATGTGCCAAATGATCAGAACAAAATCCAGGTTGATGCTACAAAGCCCAATGATCAAAGAGCAAAAGACAGGTGGGAATATATGGACCCAATAAAAGTTGGAAAAAGCATTCCCCAAAGAAAGTATAGTTACTAGATAATTGGCTTTGATCTCACTTATCCAGACAGATGAAGGGAAGGGTCTGGTTGAGACCATCAGAGACAGGGAATTCAAATATGCTTGAGAAGAGGGAGTTGCAACCTAATCACGCATGCTGCTAATGAAGGGCAGGCCTTCCACTAAGAATTCTGTCAGTTCTAAAAGGTTCCAAACAGGCTATCCATAGGCACAAAACCCATGTGTGTCAATCTCAAAGACCATGATGAAGTGTTGTTGTTGTTTATTCGTTTAGTTGCTTCCGCCTCTTCGTGACTTCATGGACCAGCCCACGCCAGAGCTTCCTGTTGGTCATCAACACCCTCAGCTCCCCCAGGGACAAGTCCGTCACCTCTAGAATATCATCCATCCATCTTGCCCTTGGTCGGCCCCTCTTCCTTTTACCTTCCACTCTCCCTAGCATCAGCATCTTCTCCAGGGTGTCCTGTCTTCTCATTATGTGTCCTGTCTTCTCATTATTTCAGTTTTGCCTTTAATATCATTCCCTCAAGTGAGCAGTCTGGCTTAATTTCCTGGAGGATGGACCAGTTTGATCTTCTTGCAGTCCAAGGCACTCTCAGAATTTTCCTCCAACACCACAGTTCAAAAGCATCGATCTTCCTTCTCTCAGCCTTCCTTATGGTCCAGCTCTCGCAGCCATATGTTACTACGGGGAACACCATTGCTTTAACTATGCGGACCTTTGTTGTCAGTGTGATGTCTCTGCTCTTAACTATTTTATCGAGATTTGTCATTGCTCTTCTCCCAAGGATTAAGCGTCTTCTGGTTTCCTGACTGCAGTCAGCATCTGCAGTAATCTTTGCACCTAGGAATACAAAGTTTTTCACTGCTTCTACATTTTCTCCCTCTATTTGCCAGTTATCAATCAAGCTGGTTGCCATAATCTTGATTTTTTTGAGGTTTAGCTGCAAGCCAGCTTTTGCACTTTCTTCTTTCACCTTCATCATAAGGCTCCACAGTTCCTCTTCACTTTCAGCCATCAAAGTGGTATCATCTGCATATCTGAGATTGTTAATGTTTCTTCCAGCGATTTTAACTCCAGCCTTGGATTCCTCAAGCCCAGCATGTCGCATGATGTGTTCTGCGTACAAGTTGAATAGGTAGGGTGAGAGTATACAGCCCTGCCGTACTCCTTTCCCAATCTTAAACCAGTCCGTTGTTCCGTGGTCTGTTCTTACTGTCGCTACCTGGTCGTTATACAGATTCTTCAGGAGGCATACAAGATGACTTGGTACCCCATACCACTAAGAACTTGCCACAATTTGTTATGGTCCACACAGTCAAAGGCTTTAGAATAGTCAATAAAACAGAAATAGATGCTTTTCTGAAACTCCCTGGCTTTTTCCATTATCCAGCGGATATTGGCAATTTGGTCTCTAGTTCCTCTGCCTTTTCTAAACCCAGCTTGTACATCTGGCAATTCTCGCTCCATGAACTGCTGAAGCCTACCTTGCAGAATCTTGAGCATTACCTTACTGGCATGTAAAATGAGTGCCACTGTTTGATAGTTTGAACATTCTTTAGTGTTCCCCTTTTTTGGTATGGGAATATAAGTTGATTTTTTCCAATCGGATGGCCATTCTTGTGCTTTCCAAATTTGCTGGCATATAGCATGCATTACCTTGACAGCATCATCTTGCAAGATTTTGAACAGTTCAGCTGGGATGCCGTCGTCTCCTGCTGCCTTGTTATTAGCAATGCTTCTTAAGGCCCACTCAACCTCACTCTTCAGGATGACTGGCTCTAGCTCACTGACCACACCATCAAAGCTATCCCCGATATTGTTATCCTTCCTATACAGGTCTTCTGTATATTCTTGCCACCTTTTCTTGATCTCTTCTTCTTCTCTTAGGTCCTTGCCATCTTTGTTTTTGATCATACCCATTTTGGCCTGGAATTTACCTCCAATGTTTCTAATTTTCTGGAAGAGGTCTCTTGTCCTTCCTATTCTATTGTCTTCTTCCACTTCCGCGCATTGCTTGTTTAAAAATAATTCCTTATCTCTTCTGGCTAACCTCTGGAATTTTGCATTTAATTGGGCATATCTCCCCCTATCACTGTTGCCTTTTGCTTTCCTTCTTTCTTGGGCTACTTCTAGTGTCTCAGCAGACAGCCATTTTGCCTTCTTGGTTTTCTCTTTCTTTGGGATGTATTTTGTTGCCGCCTCCTGAACAATGCTGCGAACGTCTGTCCAGAGTTCTTCCGGGACCCTATCTACTAAGTCCAGTCCCTTAAATCGATTCTTCACCTCCACTGCATATTCCTTAGGAATATTAGTGAGCTCATATCTAGCTGATCTGTGGGTCTTCCCTAATCTCTTTAGTCTGATCCTAAATTGTGCAAGAAGGAGTTCGTGATCGGAACTACAGTCAGCTCCAGGTCTTGTTTTTACCGACTGTACAGATGTCCGCCACCTTTGGCTGCAAAGGATGTAGTCAATCTGATTTCGGTGTTGTCCATCTGGTGAAGTCCATGTATAAAGCCGTCTCTTAGGTTGTTGGAAGAGAGTGTTTGTTATGCAGAGTGAATTGTCTTGGCAAAATTCTATCAGCCTATGTCCTGCTTCGTTTTGTTCTCCCAGGCCATACTTACCTGTAATTCCAGGTGTCATTTGACTGCCCACCTTAGCATTCCAGTCTCCTGTGATGAAAATAACATCTCTTTTAGGCGTGTCGTCCAGTAGGTGCTGCAGATCTTCATAGAACTGCTCTACTTCAGCTTCTTCAGCATTTGTGGTCGGGGCGTATATTTGGATCACTGTGATGTTAGATGGCTTGCCCTGAATTCGAATTGAGATCATTCTGTTGTTTTTTGGATTGTATCCAAGCACTGCTTTCGCCACTTTACTATTAATTATGAAGGCTACTCCATTTCTTCTGTGGTCCTCTTGTCCACAGTAGTAGATCTGGTGGTCATTTGATGTGAAGTGGCCCATTCCAGTCCATTTCAGTTCACTGACGCCCAGAATGTCTATCTTTAATCTTGACATCTCACCAATAACCACATCCAATTTGCCCTGGCTCATAGATCTTACATTCCAGGTTCCAATGGTGTGTTGATCCTTAGAACATCGGATTCACCATTCACCACCAGCACCGTCGGCCGCTAGCCATCCTTTCGGCTTTGAGCTATCTGCGTCATCACGTCTGGGGCTAGTTGAACTCATCCTCTGTTCCTCCCCAGTAGCATTTTGACCATCCTCCGACCTGGGGGTCTCATCTTCCGATGGTATACCGACATATCTCTGGTTGTACTGATCCATTTAGTTTTCACGGCAAGAATACTGGGGTGGGTTGCCATTACCTTCCCCAGGGATCGCATTTAGTCTGACCCCTCTGTCATGACCTTCCCGTCTTGGGTGGCCCTTCACGGTTTAGCTCATGGCATCATTGAGGTGCTCAAGCTCCAGCACCACAACAAGGTAACGATCCTTTGCTGAAGATGATGAAGTAGCATCATCTTTTTTTCCATAGTGCTCCAGCATGCAATATAAGACAGCTTGGACATGACTGCAGCAGTAGCCCTCAGAACCAACCATCTGTATGCATATGGCAGAGCTCTCTTTAACACAAGTCCAAAACTCAGTTCCTTTTATTCTTATTTCTAATCAACAGTAAGGGACTGATTAACTTGGTAAGGTGCCCAAAGAGATAAATGTAATCTGTAATACAAGTTAGTTGCTGAGTTCTAGGGAATTCAACAGTATTCTCTGAGCCCTCTAATGGTACCCTAGCAGCATGAGAGCTACTATAGTAGGACTTTTTTCCCCACGATGTTGCAATAATTTCCAAAGCTCAAACTCACAAATGCCAAAGGTGTGTATTCATCCAGCTACATTCCATGTTAAATTGGGATTCCATGGAATTTGCTGGTGAAAGGATCATCCTACTCATAAAAGTTCAAGTTTCTGGAATTGTCTCAGAACAGTGCAAAGAGGTTTTTGGCACAATTAAACTATTCTGTGCCAGGAGTTAAATATAAGCCATACCAATTTGTCTGACAACATGATTCTTGAAGTCATAGGACTAACTACGCTGTAAAACATGTAATCTAGCATATGACAATATCTCAATGAAAAGCAGTAAGACATCTAAATATTTATGCATAGTAAAGGTAACGGTTTCCCTTGACATTAAGTCCAGTCGTGTCCAACTCTAGGGGGCGGTGTCCAACTCTAGGGGGCGGTCCAACTCACATTGGCATGTTTTCGAACTGCTAGGTTGGCAGGAGCTGGGACTATCAACGGGAGCTCACCCCATCACGCGGATTCGAACACCGACCTTCCGATTGGCAAGCTCAGCAGCTCAGCAGTTTAACCCACAGTGCCACCATGCCCCTTTTATGTATAGTAAAGGTAAAGGTTTCCCTTGACATTATGTCCAGTCGTGTCCGACTCTAGGGAGCGGTGCTCATCTATTTATGTATAGAATTATGCAAATAAAGTTTTTCCCTTTCTTTATATTTTAACAGTATGCTGCTTTTTGTCTATTATGTTAATTTATGTTTTTAAAACAACTTTTCTTCAAAAGTTTTTCTTCTTTCCCTCAATTTTCATAGTTTGGTGTTATATAAATGCTTCTTACCCACTCAAAGTCATTTGGCAAGTGAACAGCCAGATCAATTGATTAAATAAATAGAAACACAAAACTAAAGCCAAATTGGTTTCAAGCACAATTTCAAGCACTATAAGGACAGTACATTACTTGACCTATTTACAAAATTAATTGACCTCTCCCACTAAAAACTTCAATCCTTTATCTGTTTTAATTCTTGCATTTAAGTTTTGCCTTTCTCCAAGAATTCAACTGATATATTACAATGAACACTGGCTGTGATTCTGCCAAAGAATCACTTTACATTGTGTTTAAATTATTTATAGACTATCTAATCGCAAATATTCAGGCAGTTTACACAATTTTGAAAAACACGATTCTGAAAACACAAAAACACAAAGTATCATTCAATGAATCAAAAATAAAGATGTGCTTTACATTGTATTTTTATTCATGTCTACCCAGATGGCCCATTGAATTAAACAGGATTCAACCAAAATCAGACTTAAAAGTGCTTCACTGACTATATGAGGTCCTCTACAAGTAAAGCATAGTTTTAACAATCATCATAATCCAGAGTAATCTGTAATGGGCATAATGTTGATAAACCTGAAAGTGTTATAGGTAAATTATGTATGTATTTATGTCAGCTACTCTTCAACTTGCCACAGGTATAAGACAAATCTACAATGTTACTCTACCCAACCCAAATGCCTACTTAATATATTCTGACGCAACGTGGTTGGGCTGTTAAACATCCGGTGCATAGTGACTATTCAGATTCAGGATTCAGATGCCTCTGCAGAAGGAGCAACTATGTTCATGGTAGCTTATAATGGTAAGATAAACCACTTGCATCTGGATGGAATGCTTGAAATATACAGTATGTGCTATAACCGAATGTAACTTTATTGTTTGGGCCTTCACTTCTTATTTCACATCTGTGTTACTGTTCCATAACTTTAGAAGTTTTATAAAATTCTTGATCAAAGAATATAAAGCAGACAGCAAGCATTTATAAGACATTAATAATTTAACTAACAATAGTTTATTAAATTTATATGCCATCCAACTCCCAGCAACTCTGGGGGGGTTGCATTTGTTAAAAACATTTTTTTAAAAAAAGAACAATATAAAAACACAAAAGCAAACAAAAGAACAAAGAGGCAAAGAAAACAAACCCAGAAGAGAACAAGGAAAAAGAAAGGCATCAATTGTCCTTACCAAAGTCCTGGGCAAAGAGCCACATCTTCAGGGCCCTTCGAAATACCTGTAGGGTAGGGGCCATTCAAATCACAGAGGAACCTCATTCTAGAGGGCAGGTGCTGCTACAGAGGATGTGCACTTTCAGGATCCCAATAGATGATATTGTTTAATCGAAGGAACCCAGAGCACACTAACCCTGCAGATTGAACTGGCCAGGCAGATACTATGGAAGACAGGTGGTCCCTCAAGTAACCAGGCCCTATGCCATGTAGGCCTTTATAAGTAGCAACCAGCACCATGCATTGCACCTGGAGGCAAAGTGGCAGCCAGTACAGCTCGCAAAGCTTACCAAGGCATGCATATCACTGCCTATGCCGCTGCATTCTGGACCAGCTGAAGCAGCCCCATGTTGAGCTCACTGTAGTAGTCAAGCTGTGAGGTGAACAGAGCATGACTGACTGAAGAGCCCCCTGATCTAGGAAAAGATGTAACTGTTGCACCAGATGAAACTGGGCAAAAGCCTTCCTGGCCACAGCTGCCACCTGTTCATCAAGCAAGAGCTGTGAGTCCAGGAAGACCTTCATATTGTGTACCACCCTTGAATGGGGAACTGCAACCCCAAAGTTGGAATATCCCCTTATCTGGGCGGTCCAAATACCCAGAGCTACTTGGCTTTGGTAGGATTGAGTCAGAGACAGTTCCTCTCCATCCACATAGCCTCCAGGCACCTCGACAGCCTCACTTGGCCAGCCAAGAGTTGAAAGATTTAATCAGCATACTGATGATACCAAACCCCACACTGGTGGATGACCTCACCAGCAGTTTCATGTAGATGTTGAAAAGGAGGGGAGAGAGAATAGAACCCTGCAGCATCCCACAAAGGAGGGGCCTAGGGAACAATCTCTCACCACCATTCAACACCAACTGGAACTGGCCCCAGAGAAAGGCAGAAAACCACTGTAAAACAGTGCCCCCAATCCACAACCCATGAAGCCAGCTCAGAAGGATACCATGGTCAAAGGTACTGAAAACCAGAGAGAGATCAAGGAGCACAAGGATTGATGCACCACCACCCTGCTGGCTCCGCCACAGGTCATCTACAAGCAGAACCAAAGCTGTCTCAGTACTAAATCAGGACCTGAAACCTGACTGATACAGGTCCAGATACAGTAATCTGTTTCCTCCAGGGTTCTCATCTGCTGCAGACCAACCATCTTCTCAGAAACCTTCCACAGAAAGCAAAGTTTGGAGACTGGTCAACAGTTACAGAAGACCGTTGGGTCCAAGGATGGCCTCTTGAGGAGGGAGTGTACTACCACCTCTTTCAAAGCTGGGGGCACTATCCCTTCCATCAAAGAGGCTGACATTACTGCATGGACCCAACCACAAGTCATCTTCCTGGCCACTCTTACAACCCAAGAAAGATCCAGATCCAGTAAACAGGTGGTCAAGCTGACAGCACAGAGAACCCTGTCTACTTCCTCAGGAATCACTGGTAAGTTGGCTTGAATATTTTTGTAAAGAAAGAACATAAATTGCAGTAATAAAATAAAGTACATTGTATCAGATAAAAAAAAGTTTATGTATGAGTGAACATGCAGAAATTCATATAGTGTGACAGTATAATAGGTGCATATAATAAAAAAAAACTTCAAAAGACCAATTCACTAATGAAAATAGCAACATGCTCAGAATGTGTCCCTATCAGCTGCAATATAGAAATCTAATATGAACTTAGCATACAACACAGCAATGACACCTTCACAACAAGAAAATACTGAAAATAAGGACTTTTTAAAAAAAATGTAAAACATTCAAAAGTCATAACATGAAGCTTCTTCTTAATACACTAATCATTAAAAAAAAAAAAGCCAAACCACATTCCAGACAGATTGTTCTGTTTCACATTCACTCTATATTGGGGGATGGAGGGAAATTTGGAGTAGCTGCCACAAATGTGTAAAACTGACCAAGCCACACAAAATGCGGGACTTCTCCATAAGGTACATCATTGACAGGGGGTTTTCAGTAGCACATTTTTAGAATGCATTCCACATCTTTGAATATCCGCACCAACTCCAACCTGCCAAAACATTTAGGTTTTTATTTTTTTTATTTTTAATTTTTATCCCGCCTTTCATATAATAAAGCATTTTATACTGAGCACGCAGAAGCCATTCCTTTCCAAGAAAAAATGTGTATCATATGTTTCACATAAAGATGAAGCCTTGAATCAGACCTAACCAAAACAAAGCCTTGCACTTGTTTTTAACAGTTTTCAGAAACCCAACATCACCAAGCAGATCTTTTAAAGAAGAAAAACAAAGTTGGATGGAAATGAAGAACATTATGTCACAGAGGATTAAGAAAAGAAACACAATAAAATATGCAATTACAAATCTAGGATATAGAGTGAAATCATACTGATCGCTATTGTCAGTAGAGTTTTATGCTATACAAATAATGCCTGTAGCTTATGAACATCACTATATGCCCTTCTGCTATGGCATGTAGTGTCTATTGCTTCAAGCAATGGCTCCTGTCTGATTAAAAGATTAGACTCTTGACTTGTGTTATGTTGGCATTTCTTGCGGGCTTGTGCCAACAGGAATGCTATTCATGAAGCAGGAAGAAACTTTCATAGTTTCATTATTTTCAACTAAGAAGCCTAAGGCATCCATTTGTCACTTATCCTGTTTCAACTACTACAGGTTACTCTCACCAAGAACTGTGAAACTATGTATAATTAAGGAAGCATTTATTTTTTTCTCTAGTAACTACTTCAGTTTTCTCAGCAACTTAAGGTAATCCACAATGCAAAAGTTAACTAAGAAAAAAGAGCACTTAAGGATTAGCAAACAAGATGTAAAAACTTACAATTAACTTATTAAGAAACTGACTTTATTTCCAGAATGCTTTTCTACAAACATCCATACTTTCCCAATTTCACAATACTTCGATAGAAGAATTTTGGCAAGCACTGTTCAAAAAGCTACATCTATGAACATTCAAGTACAAGTATCCTGTTTTCCATTGCCCCTGATTATTCTAATTGTCCTCTCTAACTGATTATTTCAGTTCTAATCAGTGCTTCCAAGAAGCCAAATATACCTCCACCTCATTTTTTGCAGCTCCAAGTTGTTGAAGCACCAGTGCATGACTCTAAAATCTGTGTGGAGAAAAGCTGATCAGTAATTACTTAGGTACCATCAAGCAGGCTGGACTCTTAGCCAATGTCTGGGCAAAAGCTTTATGTCCTGTCCTGTTAGTAGTAATTCATACCCCTTCCAAGCTCTTTCCAAATTAGCTTATTAATGAGAGGTTAAAAACAATAGAAGTGATTTTTAATATAAAAGCCAGTCATAAGGGGAGGTGGGAAATAAATATGAACTTCTAATAAAAATAACATGTTCGAAACATACCAGAAAGTGGATATATAAATAAGTATAAATTATATATCTTAACCTCACAAAAATAAATGACATGTAAATGTTGAAACTATGAGAATCATGAATCATACACATATAATGAAAAGTTTTGACAGTTATTTTTTCTTTATATGTATATATACATTTATTTATACACGTTTATTGTACACACACACACGCGCGACTTCCATTTTTACTCTGATGTGCCAAGTTCTGTATTTATTTTAAAATGTTGTGAAATTCTTTTTCTATCTGAGATTAGCCTTACAGTTGCTTACAGAAATTACAAAAGCTATAAATAATGATTTAACAGACAAATGGAGTTTATAGATTTGGAGGCAGCATGTATCTTCTTCAGAACATGTTTATGTTCTTAATGTTCTGCAAGTATGTCAGAGGACAGCTCCCATCAATTGGCCATACCAACTTGGGCTATGGAAGCTACAGCTCAACACAGATTAAGGAAAGCCTCTAACTGCACATTTATTGAAACAGTATACTGGAATAGACTGATTTTTTTTGTCCAACACAATGGCCTGTATCTTGGACTCACCCTGAGTATGACAATTCAGGATAGAAAGAAAGCACCAAGCTGAAAGAACCATGCCAAAAGAACAAGGGATGCCCTGTAGAGCTTGGGAAAATCAACCCATGTATTTGCTTCTTGGTGCCTAAATGTGAATTTCTATATGCTCTCTTCTACTGCTCTGGAGTAGGTTAGCCCAGAAAAATCGCCATTTCCACTTACCGTTCTCCTTTCCTCAGCAGAAGTTGCCTATAGAAGCTGGTACTTTGCTGATGTTATTCAACAGCATGATTCTGTGTTTGAAAGCATAGCTGTGATAGAACAGTTAACCACTCTGAGGTTAAGCAAAGAGAATTTTTGATGTAGCTTTAATAAAACTTCCTTATAAGCTAACCACAAACTTATTAAGCAGTAAAAAATACACTGCACTAGCAAAGGAAATTGGTATGGTATGTCAGCTTTTCAGCCTATAGCACCCCAAAAAATAAAAAGCTGCTTCCTATGCTACGTTGCCTGTTGAGGAAATGCCCTTTTGACTAAATAAAACAAATCCACCCAATGGGTCAAATGATCTATGGCACTGTTTCTTAAACTTTTTTCTCCAGGACCCCTTCCCACTTTTAAAAGTTATGGAGGACCTCCAAAAAGCTTTTGTTTGTATGGGTTACATTTATTGATATTTACCATATTAAAAATTAAAATTGTCGCATTCACTGCTGCTACCACTTTTTGTGATACATTGATGGGATTTTAATATTATTTTTCAACATAGGCTGGCAAATAATTTTGATTCTGTGGACCCCTGAGAGGAACTTGGGGGACTCCCAGGAGTCCTAGTACCACACTTTAAGAAACACTGGGTCTATTATATTAAGAGCTGGTTCCAGATATTGCTCTGGAAGATAAAATCAAATCAAAAAATGAAATGAAATGAAATGCTGAAGACAAAGCTCCAAGTGAATGACCAGATGTTGTATCTCAATGCATACTTTGCATGCACATAGTTGAAGTCTGACAACCATTTTATATTGAGCCAAAGCACAGATCTTTCCTTTCTGCTTTTTTACACAAGTATAAAAATAAATCATCCCAGTCTTCTAAAATGAACATTTTACTGCCCTATGGGATGAGAATCTGAGGAACTGGTAATTGGGGGGGCAGGTCAAAAAAGGCAAGTGGAAGTTATAGCAGCAGAATCAAAGCCTACCCCTTTGTATATGTATGTGATGGTGCCACTGCCATCTTGCCTCTTTTGACACACACACACCCCAGATGCCACTGGAACCAAACTCTACTTTTTGCTAAATATGCAGGTAACTCCACAAAGAAGAACAGATACTTCTGACAGCAGCCATCCATATTTTACCATGCTTTACTTGACAAATAATTAATCATCATTATGTCAGCATTCCATCTTAAGTACTTGTGTTTTAGACATAAAGATCAGTATGCTATACATATGCAAGTTTTTTTACCTGATGTCAACCTCTCGAGAAGAAAGTATTCAGATATTTTACAAGTATAACAAATGCAGCCCCATCATATGAGAATGATTGGGATAAGGAGAATCTGCCAAGGGAACCAAAAATCATTAGCTGCTTCTTTGTTTATAAATTGTTTGAATAAGTCATATTGTTTGAATTATCTAATCACTCCATTATGCACCACCAGAGGCTACTAATTCTCATCCCATGCATAATCAGAGGGAGATAAAGGCAAGCCCTTGAGATAACAATCAACACTTTCAATCTTAGACACAAAAGGATCTCAGATGGTATTTAGTTCTTGTAGGCTACAAGAATATTGAAGGAAGCCTTAGTATGTTTTTTTTTTCTTTTCCACAGAAAGAATTACTGAAAAAGCCAGAGATTCATAATACTTATGCATTAGGGGAAAAAAACCCTCAAAAGCAGTAAGTATGTACTGCTTGCAGTACAAGCATGTGGTAATTTTAAATAAAACGCTTATATAACACTGCATATATCAGTGTTCATATTTACATATTTCTTGGATCTGCTGGTCTTCTAGGTGTAGGGATATGAAAAACAATAGAAGACTTATTGATCTATAAAAAAATTACATTATCCATTAAATAAAACAATCTTGTGATATCTTTATTCAGAAAATTCACAGAAAAGTGTGGGCAAGTTTTGCTTTGTACAAAAGTCATCTCAGGGCAGAAATCACAAAACTGGAGTGGATATGAAGGAAAAATTCAAACAGCTAGCGACAGGACTTTAAAAAAAAAAAACTTTCCAGCCTGTCCCAAAATAGAGGCAGAAGACCAGAAATAGATCTGTTAATGAAACTATTGGTATCAAATTATTGTTATTAGATTATATTCAGATAGAGACAAAAGGCATAGCAATTCCCCAAGTTCTGAAGCAGAAACAACATGATGTTAAAATCTGTCATCCGCAAGTGGTAGTGTCCCCAAGTACCTTGGCATGGCACAGCAGGAATACAGAAATGTTAGAGTCCTTGAGCCAATTATTTAACAAAGAATCCGTCAGCATTCAGACTAAATGACAATGAAAGTATAATTTTTAATAAGTCACATTTCGTGATATATACAATACCAGTGTAAGCAAGTCTCTCATATATCATGTATCATGATAAAGTATACAATATTGCCCTACTATTGTGTTTCCTCTTCAGCAAAGGATCGTTACCTTGTTGTGGTGCTGGAGCTTGAGCACCTCAATGATGCCATGAGCTAAACCGTGAAGGGCCACCCAAGATGGGAAGGTCATGACAGAGAGGTCAGACTAAATGCAATCCCTGGGGAAGGTAATGGCAACCCACCCCAGTATTCTTGCCGTGAAAACTAAATGGATCAGTACAACCAAAGATATGTCGGTATACCATCGGAAGATGAGACCCCCAGGTCGGAAGATGGCCAAAATGCTACTGGGGAGGAACAGAGGATGAGTTCAACTAGCCCCAGACGTGATGACGCAGCTAGCTCAAAGCCGAAAGGACGGCTAGCAGCCGACGGTGCTGGTGGTGAACGGCGAATCCGATGTTCTAAGGATCAACACACCATTGGAACCTGGAATGTAAGATCTATGAGCCAGGGCAAATTGGATGTGGTTATTGTGAGATGTCAAGATTAAAGATAGACATTTTGGGCGTCAGTGAACTGAAATGGACTGGAATGGGCCACTTCACATCAAATGACCACCAGATCTACTACTGTGGACAAGAGGACCACAGAAGAAATGGAGTAGCCTTCATAATTAATAGTAAAGTGGCGAAAGCAGTGCTTGGATACAATCCAAAAAATGATAGAATGATCTCAATTCGAATTCAGGGCAAGCCATCTAACATCACAGTGATCCAAATATACGCCCCAACCACAGATGCTGAAGAAGCTGAAGTAGAGTACTTCTATGAGGATCTGCAGCACCTACTGGACAACACGCCTAAAAGAGATGTTATTTTCATCACGGGAGACTGGAATGCTAAGGTGGGCAGTCAAATGACACCTGGAATTACAGGTAAGCATGGCCTGGGAGAACAAAACAAAGCAGGACATAGGCTGATAGAATTTTGCCAAGACAACTCAGTCTGCATAACAAACACTCTCTTCCAACAACCTAAGAGACGGCTTTATATATGGACTTCACCAGATGGACAACACCGAAATCAGATTGACTGCATCCTTTGCAGCCAAAGGTGGCGGACATCTATACAGTCGGTAAAAACAAGACCTGGAGCTGACTGTAGTTCCGATCACGAACTTCTTATTGCACAATTTAGGATCAGACTAAAGAGATTAGGGAGGACCCACAGATCAGCTAGATATGAGCTTGCTAATATCCCTAAGGAATATGCAGTGGAGGTGAAGAATAGATTTAAGGGACTGGACTTAGTAGATAGGGTCCCAGAAGAACTATGGACAGAAGTTTGCAACATTGTTCAGGAGGCGGCAACAAAATACATCCCAAAGAAAGAGAAAACCAAGAAGGCAAAGTGTCTGTCTGCTGAGACACTAGAAGTAGCCCAAGAAAGAAGGAAAGCAAAAGGCAACAGTGATAGGGGGAGATATGCCCAATTAAATGCAAAATTCCAGAGGTTAGCCAGAAGAGATAAGGAATTATTTTTAAACAAGCAATGCACGGAAGTGGAAGAAGACAACAGAATAGGAAGGACAAGAGACCTCTTCCAGAAAATTAGAAACACTGGAGGTAAATTCCAGGCAAAAATGGGTATGATCAAAAACAAAGATGGCAAGGACCTAACAGAAGAAGAAGAGATCAAGAAAAGGTGGCAAGAATATACGGAAGACCTGTATAAGAAGGATGACAATATCAGAGATAGCTTTGACGGTGTGGTCAGTGAGCTAGAGCCAGTCATCCTGAAGAGTGAGGTTGAATGGGCCTTAAGAAGCATTGCTAATAACAAGGCAGCAGGAGACGACGGCATCCAGCTGAACTGTTCAAAATCTTGCAAGATGATGCTGTCAAGGAATGGCCATCAGATTGGAAAAAATCAACTAATATCACCATACCAAAAAAGGGAAACACTAAAGAATGTTCAAACTATCGAACAGTGGCACTCATTTCACATGCCAGTAAGGTAATGCTCAAGATCCTGCAAGGTAGACTTCAGCAGTTCATGGAGCGAGAATTGCCAGATGCACAAGCTGGGTTTAGAAAAGGCAGAGGAACTAGGGACCAAATTGCCAATATCTGATGGATAATGGAAAAAGCCAGGGAGTTTCAGAAAAACATCTATTTCTGTTTTATTGACTATTCTAAAGCCTTTGACTGTGTGGACCATAACAAATTGTGGCAAGTTCTTAGCGGTATGGGGATACCAAGTCATCTTGTATGCCTCCTGAAGGATCTGTATAACAACCAAGTAGCAACAGTAAGAACAGACCACGGAACGGACTTGTTTAAGATTGGGAAAGGAGTACGGCAGGGCTGTATACTCTCACCCTACCTATTCAACTTGTACGCAGAACACATCATGCAACATGCTGGGTTTGAGGAATCCAAGGCTGGGGTTAAAATCGCTGGAAGAAACATTAACAATCTCAGATATGCAGATGATACCACTTTGATGGCTGAAAGCGAAGAGGAACTGAGGAGCCTTATGATCAAGGTGAAAGAAGAAAGTGCCAAAGCTGGCTTGCAGCTAAACCTCAAAAAACCCAAGATTATGGCAAGCAGCTTGATTGATAACTGGCAAATAGAGGGAGGAAATGTAGAAGCAGTGAAAGACTTTGTATTTCTAGGTGCAAAAATTACTGCAGATGCTGACTGCAGTCAGGAAATCAGAAGACGTTTAATCCTTGGAAGAAGAGCAATGACAAATCTCGATAAAATAGTTAAGAGCAGAGACATCACACTGACAACAAAGGTCCGCATAGTTAAAGCAATGGTATTCCCAGTAGTAACATATGGCTGCGAGAGCTGGACCATAAGGAAGGCTGAGAGAAGGAAGATAGATCCTTTGGAACTGTGGTGTTGGAGGAAAATTCTGAGAGTGCCTTGGACTGCAAGAAGATCAAACCAGTCCATCCTCCAGGAAATAAAGCCAGACTGCTCACTTGAGGGAATGATATTAAAGGTAAAACTGAAATACTTTGGCCACATAATGAGAAGACAGGACACCCTGGAGAAGATGCTGATGCTAGGGAGAGTGGAGGGCAAAAGGAAGAGGGGCCAACCAAGGGCAAGGTGGATGGATGATATTCTCGAGGTGACGGACTCATCCCTGGGGGAGCTGGGGGTGGTGACGACCGACAGGAAGCTCTGGCATGGACTGGTCCATGAAGTCACGAAGAGTCGGAAGCGACTGAACGAATAAACAACAAATTGTGTTTCCTCCAACAGAAATGGAATGGCCCAATTTGCCAAAACTATTAAGGAGCTAAGTTGAAAGCTGAACGATCATCCCCCCACTCAAGCTAATGAAAAATATCTTATACTGTAGCTCCAAGTGACAGATCTTAATTATTTCTACCATAATGTTGCATTGTGAATATACGTGACCAGCAAACTAGAGGTGTGAAGAAAAAGCAGACAGATTTGTTCTGCAATCAGAATAAAGTAGCTTTACGCTATAATTCAGGGAGTACCTGGGAACTTAGAATAAACAGCTATTTGCCCATGGTTGAAATTTGATGTGGGATGCCACATCACCACCCAGAAAAATTGACCAAAGGGTTTTTTTTAAAGAAGTTTTTTTTAAAAAAGAAGCTTCTCAGCAAAGAACAGAAATGATACATTTTGCATGTGTTTTGAAGCCCCTCCATGCATAAGTAACCACAGAACTGAGGTGAGAAAGGAATCAACAGCAATGAAGTCACTTTGAAACATCCTAAAAACACTGCAGTAAAACTAGACTTCTCTGGTTATTAGCCAGAGAATAATATGTACATTTTATTTATTTTATTTATTTATTTCCTATGCAGAATACAGCATTATTGCATAAAAGTTCACAGAATATATAAAATGTGTATAAAATATAAAACATTGGGACAGTAGATTATTTTAAAAACATGCAATACGAATAATGAGTAACATTATAAATAGAATTAAGTTATGTATGAGCTAGAGTGGCTAAGCCTATGGCCAAATATCTAGATCATTTAGCCATCGGACAGCAGTGCCCTCGAGATGACATAGTTCTTGCAGGGAGCCAGGGAACCTTCTGAGGGAGCATTCCATCACGATGTGATGTAAAGTTTGCAGGACATTCCCACAGTCACTGTTAGAATTATCGACCAGCTCCCATTTTTGTTTCCAATATTGGCACCTGCCATGATTAGTATAAATCCCGGTTAAGCACTGGTTAAGTCACGTTGCCCGTGGTGTACCACAAGGTGGCTACTCTACAGGGTGCACCGTAGACTAGCCTCCTTGTGGTGCACTCGGGCAACGTGACTTGTCATGACTAAATAGTCTACACATCTGGCTGCTGGACCTTACAAAGATTACCAATCGAAGTGAATATTTGTAGCTCAGGGTTGAATAACGTCTCAGATGCACTGAAACGTTGCCTAGTCTGGCAATGAAACATCTGCAAGAAAACAACAAGGCTCAGAGAGCACCAAGGACTCCACACTTACAAAGATTTCCCAGCAAGAAAAAGCAGCATGAACATCAAAAATATGTACATTATACCTCTTAATGCACATGCTTACATAGTACACATTCTTGCCTTTGACATCCTGACTGAAAATAAAAATATACACAGAACACAGAAAGACAATGTCACACTGCAACAGGGGTGTCTACAGGGTGTGGTCAAAAAAGACAAGATGGTGGCCATGATGGTATGATCAAAGCTGAGCTTGTTATTTATGTGTACCAACACAGCCACCATCCTGACTTTTTTGACCACAGTCTTTTGACCACACCTGTCTGCTCTTCAATGTCAGATCAATTGCTAATAAAACATTTATTACGCAGGAATCCCTGAAGTTTCCAATGTAAATTTAAGTCCATTCAATATCTGCATTAATCCACAAAAGTTTTTTAGAAAGAAACATACATATATTCTGATTTTTGTACATAAATTCTTGGGTACTGAAAACTCCACTGCAAGTTGCAAGAAAGTACATAGCCTGAACATTTTAGTATGAGAAACCCAGTCTGGCACAGATGAGATTTATAAACCCAGTTATACCCAGTCTTATTTCTAAAGAACTAGTGACAATACACCATGTATTGCTCTCCTCTGTTTTCCTGACTTCCATGCTCAACTCACAGAAGTTAGGAGTGGGACTAAACTGAGTCATGCATCTTCTATATCTCCTCCTGAACGTAACGGTTTTTCGTAGGAGTGGCTTATAAAAAGCTACAGAATTATGGATGACCAGCTAAAACTAGAGGGCTTTTAATCATTACCAAATCCTTTCACTAAGTCAGCAGAGGGCCTAATCTACACTTCTATTAGGGCCAACACTTTCCTGACCCACTCAGCATATGATATTTATTTGTTTATATTTCAAATTTCTTTCACCACCCATCTCCCCCAAAGGGAAGCTTCGTCTTTTTTCCCTCACACATCAGGGCTAGGTGTTGCCCCCTCACTGCAGAAATGACTGAGGAAAGGTACAAACCTATAATAGAAAAAAAATGTCTTTGATGACCAAGAAGTCATCAGTGAGCTTACAGAAGATCAACACCTGGAGAAATTTCATGTGAAACACAAGAAACCCTATGCAGTGCAAAAAAAGTCCTTTGCATCCTTTATTTTGAACCCAGAATGGGTTGTTTTTAGGGACTGAACTCAAAGGAAGGAGTTTCTATTCCTATTTCATATTGCACTAGCCTCTGTAGAAGGGATCTTTCATTTCCTACTGTATTTAGAACACATTCTTTATATAAGGAAAAAGAAGATCAAGTTTTCTTTAGTAGACTTATTGTGAAATCCAAATATCAGTTTAAAACAATGCCCACTAATTATCCTTACTTTTGAACATTATTATTACTATTATTATTCAAAAAGGGAACGTAAATTACAGAATATATTATTTCAATATCGAACATATGCTACTTATAAAAAAGATACAAGAGCAATCCATAAACAACATAGCAAGATGCCACAAATAAAATATGTTTACATTTGACCTTTAGTTAGCTCATTTTGTTCTCTTTTATGCTAGTGAAAAACTAATGGTGTTTTGGAGGTTGTGGGTGCAGTTACAAGAGGTATGGCATCCCAAAGCTTACTAAATCTACTGAAACGTTAAGCTTAAATTCCTAAAATTCATCATAACTACATAGCAGGCGTTTACTTCTACTGATACTTCACTGCTACAGTTATGCTGAAAGATCCAGGAATGGGACTTTATTATACTCCAAGGAGCTCAAACCACTTACATAGAGAAAAGTTATTTTTACATACATACATATATATCACACTAATCCCTTCTGGAGTGAGTAACAATTATAGAGAACACAAAAAAGGACAAATAAATTGTACCACAGAGAAGTCAGAGACATGAGATAAGAAAAGGAAACAAACATCGCTAAAATTAGTACACATATACACCATTCCCCACCGTTCTCTATTCCTTCAACCCTCACAAACTACCCCAGGCATCCATTGCATTCATACACCACTTCATAACTTGCAATTGTTTACTCCATTTTTCCTGTCAAGCACAGTCAGCCAAGTCTTTGCTACATTCATTTGCAGATCCATACTTTTTGTTGTACCATTCAGTTTATCGAACATGCATTCAAATTGCTCAGGATCTCAGCCAACACAGAATTATTTGCATACAAAAATACATGTGCATTCATGTCTCCAACCAATACACCTGGAACATGACATTTATGTAAACATACATTAAACAACTAAGGGGCCTTAATAACAAATATCCTTGCTCAAGGATATTCCCTGCTCAATTCTGAACTATTTGATAAATATTCTATTGGCTGGAGTGATTGTTGTATTTCTATCATATGCTCTTCTTATCACATTCAGCAACCAACTTCCAACTCCATGTGTGCACAAAACATTCCATGATTCAAACCAATTCATTTTATCATATACTTTCTTCAAATCAACAAACGTACAATAATGTTCATATATTTTTCAATGACTTGCCAGAGAGCAAAAAATATGCAAACTGCAACATAAGGCTGTACGGCATTTCCATTTTTTCTCATTGCCACTTCTTGTACCCTTTCAATCAAAGGGTGCCAACACCTTCCCAGGCATACTTAACAAAATAATCCTTTTGTAGTGTTTGTATTCACTGTTGCTACCTTTCCCTTTATCTAATGAAACAATAAGAGCATTCCTCCAATTATCAGACACATATGAAGTCTTCACATATCTACAAAACTGGTTACACCAGCCCCTCCATACAAATCTTTAAAATATACCTTCCACTATTCCCTTAGGTTTCACCCCAAATCATTATATCACTTTCATTTTTATTCCATTTGCTTTGCTAAATTCTCCTTGTTTAGCCTTTTTCATCCACTTCCAATCAACGTTTGATTTTCATTAAAATTGCACTGCATTTTCTTTACCTTTTTAAATCTTAATTGTTCTGTGCTTGTTTGACAACATACTTGGTAACCATCTTTTTCTCTATATACGTATCAGGATTACATTCCCCACGGTTGTAGTAGTTTCTCTAGAAACTCAAATCACACTCAAGAGTTCTCAAGGGAAAGTCAAGGACAAGGCTCAGGAAGATAAGTAGCTTTAATCGCAGATAGAAAACAGCCCTAGTAACAACAAACAGATTTTGCAGTCTAAGAATCTAGCCATTTATATTGTGTAGCCCCACATTTTAAATCTTGGATCGTTTTTCCCCACCTTGCTTTGAAATAGATTTTTGCAGCCCATTTTTCAGGCTGAGCTGCTGATAGCACCTGTACTGAGTTTACACAATGGGCTTGTCTGTTCCCAGACTCGGTTCCTGCCTTGCCAGCTCCAGTTCTCACATCACCTCCCTTTCTATTCTAATTCTTCTCTGTAGGCTTGGAATGGCCTCCTCTTGATTTCCATTTGGTCACTGGCTGAAGTTGGCAAAGTCCCTCCCCCTTGCCTGTCTACTCTTCCCTCATCCTGGCTAGTTATTTTTAGTTTTTTAGGGAAAAGAGGCACATGGGGAGAAAAATATCCATTTCTTCTTCACCCTCCTCCTGCCCAAAGATATCAGAAAGCAAAATGTTCATTTCTTCTTTGTCTGAAGTCAGAGCTCCTCCTCTTACGAGGGTCTCTATTTCCCTCTCCTCCCAATCACAAGAGCAGAAAGAATAAGGAATCCAGGTCCTCCACAACCTTGTCAGCAACTCCCACCATCCAGATCTTTTCCCAGCACTGTCATATGAGGCAGTCTTTGTTTCATTCAGTTGTCCTCACTCTCCCCCTTCCACTCAGTTAGTAGTATCTGCTGGTACTGAAGTTAGAATGAAAGATGAGTCACAAGACTTGTGCATGTCAAGGTAGCAAGGATGGAATGAGGCAAGGGGCATGGATTTCCTCAGCTATCTTCCCATGATGATATAGAAGCATTGGGCTCTTTTCATTCTCTTCTTGCCTCACAGCAGTCTCAACTTCTGATTTTAAATTAATATATACTTACATGAATATTTGTGGGATGTATCTTATTTCACTTAGTCCTATTTTAAGTTTTCCTTCAAAAGAAACATGGATATACACTGTTCTTCTGAAAGTTGAACATTTATGTTTATAAATGACAGGATAGTAAGGTACAACACTTTATCTTGTGTTTTATTCTGTAATTCTCCTTAAACATATTTAACAATCTTCCAAAAAATCTACGATGTTTCAGTCAAATTATATTCATAATTACTTGGTGGTTTAATCAAAAGACTCATTTGCATTATCTGTAATCTTTAACACTCATCTGTATCTACAGAGATCCCATTCAGAGACCAGTCTAGAAACAACTTTTTCTGTAGACGGAATCAACTATAAATAAGCCTGGGGGAATTTTCTGTGACAGCCAATGGTAAACCATAGGAAGTAACTATAATAGTGATTTAGAGTTCTTCTCTGGTTTTCATCCAGCTTTTCCCTCTTGTGCTTCTGTTCCATCTAAAAAGGAATTTTTCAAATGTTCTAATTTCCCATTCTAGATGCAATCAATCCTAGCTATAGGTGCATCTAATCCAATTGTTATGGTATGTTCATGGGCCAGCTCTAAAAAGGAAAGGAAAGGGGGAAAAAACCCTCTATTTTCTTTCAATGGCCTCTACTGCAATCTAATGCAAGTCTAAGGACATAACTACAAATTGATCTACCACAGAATCCTTGCCCATTACAGAGACTTCTAGGGAGCATATTAGTTCATTCAAACTGAGCAGAGAACTCTAGCAAAAAAATAAAAAAGCAAAGCTATAACCACACAATGCACAATGGAAAATCAAGAATGTTATTTTCCCTAATTCTTTCAATAAACTTTTAATCGAGGATTAGTATATTTTTCAAGGAACTTCAGTTTCAGAAGAATAAAATGAGTATGTTGTTGATTTAGCTCATTTAAGTTCTATATAACTGTGCTAGGTCCTGCACTATTCCTACTTCCCATGGCCATTTGCAAGTGGAATAATTTTGCACAAAGCCCCAAACATAGTGATGCTAAATTATCTTTCTTGACTTACCTGCATTTGTGATAGGCAATAAAAGCATTAATAAACTCCATAGGAAACACTTACAAAGACATACCCAGCTTTACTCCAGCAGCATGGTACTTTAGTTTTATCTGAGTTTATACTTACAAAAGATCATGTGGCAGTATCAAGAGAACTTCACTGGAATTGATTTTTATAGTGCAATCCTATATGCATCTATTTAGAAGCTAAATGCTTTTCAGTTCAGTAATAAAGTGATTACACAATTGCAGCCAATTTCTTCAGGTGTAACCCTAGAACCAAGTAGACATAAAGAGCGCTTATTTCTTAAGAATTTCTTTATTAACTGAAATTTTCTGTTAAGTCCATGTCTACCTGAGGTAAAAATAACAATCACAAATAAAAGGCATTTGTGGGCAGAAGAAGGCATCCCAGTTGTGAAATCTTGTCCTATTTCCAAGATTGTTTTTGGCATATTCCTTCAGATCAAGATATTATGGTGATTTGAAGCCTTTAAGCAGTAGAGCTCATGGCCTTTTGAACTTTCTCTTTTGGGAATGCTCTAAATATTATTATTATTTCAGTGTTAACTTGTGTGAGCTATTCTTTAGATGCTACATGAATCAGTTGAAATGGAAGATAAAGTATGAATATACTACAGATATACAGTAAATAAATATGGAAAATGGTTGTTCCACAAATTTTTAACATTTTTTCCAAATATACAGTATCTTAAAGCTGACTATAGATTTCATGCTGCCATTAAGTATTACTCCCCCTCAGATAAATAATATGGTGATCCATTTTATACTGCCATATAAATATTATTGTATTAAATATGATTATTTAACCAGTCATATTTATACAGTCATATAAATATGATTGGTTAAATATGAACCAATGTGGAACTTGTTTTTAATTCAAATGATCACTGACCATTGGGAGAAAAAAGCCATTAGTGTTTCTAGACAAACTTCCAATAATGGCTAAAACAAGGATCTCTGCTTTAAAGAGTTTTTTTTTAAAATCTTGCTTTTCATAGCTCAGTTGAATTTTTAAAAAATAAAATCCATCTCTCAATGGTAGGTTCAATTTTTAATAATCTTGGGATTTAAAATCTAATGGTAAATATTAACTGATTTGAGGTGATAAGAAAAAGATAAGCTTACAGAATTCGGAAGAACTTTGTTCTTCCTCAGTCAAAGTTCAGTGACATCATTAAAGTCTTTGATCACATCTCTTCTTTCAAACTCAGAATGGGGGATAAAATGACCCTTTGCCTGCAGTGAGGAATTATTCCTCTGCCTAGGGTTCAATTCATAATGAAAAAGGAGATGGCACTAACTGGACACAAGTACTGTTTCTGAAAGATACACATATCACTCGCTCCCAAATGGATATAAACACCTATATTATTTCCTAAATATCCTGGAATCTTGTACAGTAAAACAAAAGCGGTTTTCATAATAATTCTTCGTAGTTTATTAATTTTGTTTGTATTAACATATTTATTTCTTTTCTATGCTTGACCACTATGTAATGCATTGTACTACATTGTACAGATTACAATGTAGATTGCATATGTCAGGGAAAGGTGGGATATAAATCCCAGGATAAATAAAGTAAAATTGGTAACTCATGTAACTGAATTATCCTTCATACAAAAAGAAAAAGAAAGAAAAAGAAGCACACATATGGAATATTAATATAACATGAAAGAAGAATATAAATATATCATGAAAGAACATACAATTTTTCAAAGTTAAGTAAGCATTTATTTAGGTGAGTTCCAGGCTACAGTCAAAAACATTATATCCCAGATACAGATTTATAATTTCAATAGCAACTCCTCCTAAACACTTGTATAGTATAGCAATTGTATTTATCAGTTTAAATTCTCAACAAATAATCCACATTTCACTATACTTCAGTGGGGTAATGGTTAGTACTATATTTCCATTGTATTAATTGAATATTTTGCTTCTGCATTCTGAAGCACTTATTTTTTTCAGTGCTGACATAGAATTATTTACAACATACTTAAATATAACACCCTTTCCTCAACTTTATGTTATCAAAGCCTAAAGACTGCTTGTGCATTATACATAGTGAAGCAGCAGAATTTGAAAATTATACTTACAAGAAGAAATGCAAAGAGACCTTAAGTATTTGAAGCTTTATTCTCTCCACTTATATACCATCCACCTCCCAACATTTTTAATGAATCTAATTGAGTTTCTTGAATGGAAGGAACTGTCGTTTATTATCTCTCTCATCAGGTGATCAATGATTTCATTAATAAGACAGATAACAAGGCTGTCATATTATCGACACTGTTATGAAAGATGATCCCAGTTTCCTGTTCCATTTTCCAAGCTCTGGGATTCTCTATGGCAGCTCTGAATCCATTCAATATTTTCCACAGACAGAGAAAAGTGAAAATCCATTTTGAAACCAATTTCAATTAGGATCCAAAAGCTGTTATCACAGGTGTCGCAGAATGGGCCCGTAAGTGGAAATGTCGCCTATCCATTCTGAAATGAAACCTTATCAGAGGCTACAAAGATGGCTGAGGACAGCCTATCTGTAAATTACTTTTCACCCTGTGTTAACTCAACCCTAGTTCTGTCATATGGAAGGCTTCTCCATCCACTTGTTATAATCTAATGACTAAGTAGGCCTTGCACCAGAACTACTTTTATTCTGCTCTAGTTTTCCATCCAAGCACAGTGACATAATGCAAATAAATCTAAAGAATGTTGGACAATCCAACTTACATAGGAAGAGAATTAAAGCTCTCTTATTTTATTTTATTTTATTTTATTTTATTTTATTTTTATTTTTATTCCATTCCATTCCATTCCTTTTCATTTCATTTCATTTCATTTCATTTCATTGGGTGTGTGGGGAGAGAATGGATTTGCATTCGGAAGACTGTCTCCACCCACTGCATTCCTGGTGATTTTTCAATTGCAAACTCCAAGGCCCAGTTATTTCATTAATTCAGCACCCAAGTAGGGAGGCTTTTCTCTCACATCTTTCAGACTCCTTTTAGAAAATTATCCCATGACGGAGGATTTATTCAGTCAAAGACCTCGGACTTTCAGAGGCAACAAAAGAATCAAGAGACTTTCTGGTCCACCTGCCTGGCAAATGATGAGGCAGGGAAAAGCCTCCCCTAGAGATACCAATCAAACCATTGTGTGGCACAGTCAGACCTTTTCAACTGTCAAGCCAGGAGAGCAGGAAAAGAGATGAAAGAACTCAGGATGAAGCTTCCATTTACCGAACCATGTGGGAATGGTCTCCAAAGATTTAATAATTGGGATGGAACTCAACTTTCTGCAGAGGGAGGCAGAAAGCATCAGCATAAGAGAAAAGGAAAGGGAAGATAGCACAGCTCACGCTTACTGAAAGGCAAACTTTTCAATGGGATTTCCTGGAGGGGAAAGGGGGAGAGAGAGAGACAGAGAGGAGGAGGAGAAGAAGAACTTTTAGGATTGCCACTACCAATTTGTAAATTAACCATTCCTGGTTAATCTGGAAAGAAAACAAAACATTATTGGCATCAGTGGAGTAGATTTTCCATTTTTCCCCACTCATGTTAAGGATTCCTTCAAAACAAACCTTTCCATTTCAATTATAGCTGCATAAGTTTGCATACGTTTAGTATTTTCAAAGAGAACTAGATCAAGTTTTAAAAAAACATGAAATAAAACCTTGATAATCTTCTGAGCTATATTTTCAACACCATGGCTACAGTGTAAGGAAAAGTAAGCTTCTCTCCATTGTCAAAATAATCATAAGTAATAATAAAGTCTTGTTACCTTACATACTATAGTCAATAGAATATAGAGTATTTGCCTCTAAGTAGTTTGTTAGGACTGAAAATGTTTTATGAATCTGTAAAAACTATGGAATTTGCCCACCAAAGAGTTTATGGGAGATGAGCCAATGTAATTTTGGTGGGCATGCTGCTACCTCTACCAACACTAACAATGATTAACCTGTTAGGTAGCAAACTGTACGCAAATTAGTGTTTTAAACAATCACCTATTTTGCTTCACACAAAACTAGGTAAAATACTTAGTATTTGTTGAAATTCACATTGTAATGATTTTTTTTTTTACTGGACGTTTTAAATAAAAATACATTTGGTGATAATTCCTGTTCCCTTGGCTAGGCCAAGGAAGGGAGGATAATGAAGTAGACATTCTTGAGTCTCCCAAATAGAGTAAGAGAAGAATATTTGCCATATGAAGCTTTCAAACTGTGATCAATATCATAGATATCAAAGATCAGGATGTTCCACCATTCCTATTTTGTACTATGAAATATCAAGAATAGAAACCCAACAGGAACCTCCAAAATGAGTGTAACAACATAGTTAAGTGGTAGGTACAGAGAACAATTGCTGATGTCAGATTCAAGCCACAGAAGCTAAAACAACAGTATCAAACAGAATCCTAATGTCTGGCCTGAACATAGGAGGTAAATGCTGACCCATATGAGACATGATTCCAGGGACAAACCCCATGAGACCACATTGGTCACCTGAGTGAAGTGGCTAGAAAGCCATTATGAATCCCTCCTTCTGAAGCAGACTCAGGATGTTCCTGCTGTGTAGCAAGTGACATCAAAGAGGAGCAGCACTGAGGTGTTGTGTGTATCAAAGCTCTGGAGGGCAAAGTTCCTCTTAGGGGAGCAAAAGCCAACTGAGCTTTGGTACTGACAAGAGTAAACACTTCTTTGAATGAGTCTTCTAATTCTAGTAGCATTACTTTTTAGCAGTGAATACAGACGTCAATTCAGCAAACCGTGCACAACAAGCATTTTAAGAATATTTGAGATGGGGGTAGGGGTGGGTAGATTGTATTTCCATAACCAGAACACTTAATTAAAAAAAACAGTCCTTAGACATAGAAGAGAAAAAAGAGAAAACATGATGAAATGTTCCTCCAACTCCACCAGCCTCATAGAAAAAAGGGGAATGAGTTCCTTTGGCAGGCTATCACTATATAGGCAATGTGGGGTGGGGGTGCTAGTCTTCTGCTTTTTAGCTCAGCTAAGAACATTTCAGAATATGAGTCTAAGTAGAGCAAGCCCATTAGTATGATGCACAAAGCTCACAAAAGATAAGAAAAGCCCACTCTTCTTTCATGACCATAACATCTAGTACAACATTATATATAGGACCTAGTAGTATGCTACCTTTTTCTCCACATCACTGTTTGTTGCTGACAGATGCACAACTCTTATGATGTTAGACAGTTTTAAGGGGAATGCCTAAAACAGTTCATGTTTTGAAATCCAAGCACAATGCGTGGCACAGGTATAACGTTAACCAAAACACACAGAGCTCACCAATTTCCAGTTTCTTTCCATTTCTTCTAATCAGTAAACCAGTACTATACAACTAAGAAACCAACATTACTGGTTTCATCTGGAGTGGGGAAAATAAGATATACATATTAAAAACATAAGGTCAATAAAATGCAATTTCTATGAAATAAAATCCTACTGATAATTTCTTTCTCCCCTTAAGAATCCTCAACATGGCTTCTCTTCTAATAAGACTAAAATCTATTAAATATCTTTGTCTCCTTCATTCAGGCTTCGTTTCAAGTTACTTCACCATTAAGATAGCAATTTCTGCTTTCTGTCACATTAAATATATTCTCAATAACTATCTGATTCTGCTAAAGGTAGTCAAAGGCCATAACCTACAAAAACCCAGCAGAAATATTTAAGCATAAAATGTGTATGTATAGAATAGTATAGCATAGCATAGCATGATTCTATACTATAATTCTCTCTAAATCATAGCATACAAATAAATAAAAGTTACAGATAAGTCAACAATGTCCTGAATGTGTGAATACATGGATGCCCATTACACTATTCCCCTGCCTGGTAAGCAACGTTATGCAAAGTGCAGAAGAGAAGTAAAGAGTAATATGCCAAACAAATTAAAGGCATGAGATGAGAAAAAGAAAATATATACTTCGTTTACACCAAGACCATTTCTTGGACCTCTCTATACCCCTTTAACTCTCCAAAACAACCTGGCTTACACCACATCCATATACAGTACTGTTTCATACTCTGCTTGAGCTCACCTCTCTCTTTTTGAGGATTTCATCAATGCTCTCCAGGCATCTTCCCCTTCCTCCCTCTTCTTTCATATTTTCATTTTCCAATTAAATCCACACTGGTATTCATTCAACCATTCTATGACCAAACCACTACTACTTTTGTACTGCTCATTCACTTCTGTAATCAGTCCACATTCATTCAGCATCCATTCATTCATTTACAACACACTTCTTTAGTACCTTTTTGCCACTACTTCCAACTTTTTTCAAGTTTCTCCTGACAAATCCAACTGTCACTTCCGTATAATTAATGGACACTATCATATCCAGCATTTCAATTTTCCATTCCTAGCAACAGACCACACCTTCCTTACTTACTACCACCATTTGCATGTCTTACAATTTCTCCATCTCCGTTTTCCCAGCTTGAATGAACAGTTTACCATGCTACATTCATTAATCTACTTGCTCTGGAGTTTTTGCCATTTTATGTATACCCTGTAATCCTTCATTCTATTTTCTGTGTCAAACATAACTACTTGATTCTTGAATTTCAGATCCGAAGTCCTCACTGCATCACACTATCTGTTTATTGTGTATCATTCACATTCTCAGATAACAACTCAGCATCATCTATGTACCAAAGTACAGGTATATATGTGTGTCCTCAGCAAATGCACCTCTTATACATTTCTTATACATTTATCCATAAATACACTAAACAACAAAGGGACATCATGCATCCTTGTCTTACTCTCTGTTCGATACTTAAGCATTCTCGCACATGATTTGTTTCCATCACATACCATTCTGATTACATTCATCAAACAACTCCATACTTGTAAAAAACAATCCATCATTCTAGCCTATTTACTTTATCACACAATCTCTCTAAATCAACACATGCCCAATAAACTTTCCTTCCCCCATTTATACTTTGCTCAAGGACCTGCTGGATAGCAAAACTTTCATGTATGCACCCTCTGCCCAACATAAAACTTCACTGCACTTCCTACATTTTGCACATTGCCACCTTTCATTCTCTTTTAATCTGAATTTGGACAAATGTCTCCCCAAGCATACTTCACATACTAATCCCCAAAGGCTTTTGCCTTCACCTTTCTCTTTATATAGAACAACAATCACAGCATCCTTCCATTCATTGGGCATGTATTTAGTCCAACCACCTGCTCAGTGCAGGAATCCACTAAACTGTCCTCAAACAGTGGCTATCCAATCCCCCTTTGAAACCGCCAAAAAGACAGACTCCAATGTTATAGGCAAGCTGTTCCACAGCTTAACAGATTACACCATCAGAAAAATTATCCTAATATTCATCTTATTTTGAACCCTCTGATCCTTGTCCTGTCATTGGTTGCAACAGAGAACAAATTCATTCCCTTTTGTCCATGGCAACCTTTAGGTATCACCCCAGTCTAGTCTTTTTTTCCAGTGTTTTGGAATCTTTCCTCTGAATTGTGCAGTCAATTTCTTATTGCTTTCAATTATATACCTGTTAGACAACATAAATGACATCTCCATGCCCTTCTTATTCCTAAAAGACTAGTCCTTCAACATTGGAAAGACAAATTTATGGCCACAATCACTCACTGATGCTACTTGGGACTCATGAACAAGTTGCTTATAGACACAGATTATGCATGGATAATTACAATGAAATAATAGGATCGTCTTTTATTGAAACACGTATGTTTGTGTGTGGGTGTATGTATGTATTTGTTGCTGTTGAAGCATTGTATTATTTTTTATTTTTATTA
This sequence comes from Candoia aspera, assembly GCF_035149785.1. Classification (NCBI taxonomy): domain Eukaryota; kingdom Metazoa; phylum Chordata; class Lepidosauria; order Squamata; family Candoiidae; genus Candoia; species Candoia aspera. The sequence goes on from NC_086156.1 coordinate 55,033,338, forward strand.
TTGCCTTATTTTTTTTTAGTTCTGTTTTGTTAATAAAATAAAGCAAAATAAATTTAAAATCTAAAAGTTTTGTCTTATACTAGATCTTCCTTCTATCCCTCTTTGAACATAGGGATTATGTTTGTTCTTCTCCAGTCTTGAAGCACCTCATCAGAAGTTTTCAAAGTGGTTCTGAAATCACTTCTGCCAGCTACTTAAACAATTCCAATTAATTAAATGAATAAAGCAGCACTGGAGACTTAGATTTCTTTAAGGCAGCAAGATGGATAAGTCTGCTTAGGGCAGCTACATTCCTGCCCCTTGCCCCCACTCTGTGAGGAAGGGCTCTCTTCCTATTCTGAGAAAGGACATATACAAAGAAGGTGTTAAACACTTTTATCTTCCCTATTCCCTGTTATTATTTAACCATCTATCTTGTGCAACAGAGCAACACCTCCCTGATGCTTATTTTACTTCAAATGCACTTTAAAACAGTATCTGATTTTAAATTACACCCTTCATCTTTTTCTGAGCTTAAGCCTTCCTGACTCCATCCTACAAGCTCAAACCACCAGTTTGCACTCCTTAATAGACTGCATTAGTAGAAGCCATTGCTTCTCTTTCCTATACATCTTTTTTGCTTCTCAATGAAGCAACTATTCATCCATACAGACTTCAAGCTTTTCCTATTTTTTCTTCACACAGTAGACAATTTGTACTCCTTAAAATTGTTCTGTTAGTATTGCAAGCAAAAGCCCAGCAAACACGTACAAGCATAATGACTGGCAACACATCCTTCCCATTTCAACAGAATATTAATACACTGATATAATCTACCTGATGTGATTAAAGTATCTGTTATAAGCTTGCTTTTATTAAAAAAAAAAAAAAACAGCAACAAATTTGTGAGCACATACTTTGAAATTTCTTACCAGTGCCAATATTCACTCTTTATTCAAGTTTCAGCCTGGAGCTGAGTTTAATGGCCAAGAAGCTGAAATTAAGGTTTTGTAATGGAAACGTTGGCAGCTTCTGAACACTTACAATGCTGTTTTAACTCTAGAGCTTAGTTTGTTGTTAGCTAATTACAATGCCAGTATTCTATAAGGGCATAACTTTTGGCTTGCATAGATTTTCAGGAAACTGAAACTGCAAGGTATTAATAGGTTTCCGTGGATGAGAAATATACACACTAAAGGTACTTTTCACTCACAAATCTCATTGACATGAATCTAACTCAGGTTGGCTGCAATCTACACACTCCAGAAGATTTAAGGCAGCCAATAAATTAAATAAACAAACAAAAATTTTAAAAGCTTTGCTGTCACCAATATTCCCTCAAAACTACCTTCTTGGGCCTTTAAAATCATGAAATTGAAAAAAACGTGTCAGATTTTGAGTTAAATACTAAAAGTGAATCTATTTATAAGAATTTTATTAAGTTTCAAGCAAAGACAAAAGCTACAGAAAAATAAAAAACTACAAAGAAAAAAACTAAAAAAGTGTAGAAACACAAGAGAAAATTTTTCAAAAGTTACAAAAAGAGGTGACTTTTTAACAGCAAGGATATACAAAAATCAATCCCTTTATCTATATTAAACCAAAATCACATTATTTCTGTAAATCATTCCATTGGCACATTGTGAAAATCACTAAATAGTTACTCCCTCCCCTTATATTAAAAAAAGAAAAATTATATAAACCTCCTAATCAACTTCCTCCCCAAGATAACATTTATTTAATTATTTCCTTCTTACTACTATTCTATACATTTGTCTATTATAATAAAGATCAAACTAAAAAACAAATTGTCTGCCATTGTACTTGATAATACAAAAATTTTAATAATCTTAATCATATTAAATCCAAAACCATCCAAATAAACATTATTTTTTTATTATGCCCTGATAATCTTAATCCAAATCATTAAAGGTAAATGAAATCAGCCAGACCCTAAAAGCAATCCAGATAAATATTCTTAAACCCTTATCCCACTTCAAAAAAACCCAGAGCATTTACATATCCCCACAATGCGCAGTTTCCTTTAAAAAAAATCAAACAGCCCACTGCCTCCCTCAAAAACTCTGACTTTTCTTCAAGAGACCTCCCATACATAATAACCCCTTCTTTTCCATGGTATTCCACCAGAAGTTCAATTTCACTTGTGGCTTGCAACTCGCTCTCTCCCTTAAATTTCTCCAACTTGACTATCCAATCTTCATCCAGCATTTCAATAGAAATGCCAATCTCACTCTTAGAAGAGACATTTCTGTCACTGTTAAATTCCTCAGTTTCATCCATGGCATCCCCATTTTAGACCTCATATTTTCCACAATATCCTGAATGCCTTGCATAAAAACTTGGTAGGAATCAGGAAGAATCTGTTTAAAATCTTGGTGGAAGTCAGAGAAAGTCTGTTTAATATCCTCCATGTCTCACGCAGTAGGTTATGGCGCCACATAGAAGCTTAACCAGCAAAAGTCGAAGAAATGAAAGAATTCCCGAATGTGTTTACAGAAATGAAAGTGAGATATGCAGACATTTCCCCAGGGAAAGTAGCAGCAGAAAACTGAAAGTTCAAAACAGCTGTTTCAATGTGTAGGAAAATGCTAATATCTTCAAATTTAGTACAAAAATAGTAACAAGACGACAATTATTTACTCTCAATCCTCCTTAATATTTGGAGGAAAAACAAAGCCCAAAACTTAAGAATTTTTTTAAAAAAAATTAATCCCCAAAATAACGATAAGCACCAAGACAGCCCACTTCTGCTTGCTGTAGAAAGCCTCTCTTAGGGTACACATACTTAAAAGAAATATAAATTGGGTAATTTAGAAATGGAGTGGCTGGTCTTAGTGTCCCTTTAAGGCTACAGCACAGCTTGGAAAATGATGACCTCCCAGTTCCCAGCTAGCTCTTACCAGTCAAACGTGAATGCTGTTTGCGATCTTTTGGCTGCAAGCAGCCGTCCATAGGACAGATGGGATGATTCCAGGTGTTTTCCTTTTTCCAGAAAAACACTCCTGGGCTTCAGGAAAAACCTGTCCGAAAAAACTGCCGCATTGTCAGTTCTGCCCATTGAGCCCGCAGGCACAGCTGTTCAATCCCCCATGTCCCCACTGGAAGTCGCAGGTTAAATACTAAAACAATCTGCAGCCATTCAAACAACCGTTTGATTTACATAATCTGCTAACATTTGTCCTGAAATATTCTTGATTCAAAAATTATGTTCAGTAATTGGAATATCTGGGAAACATATTCCAATTTATTTTTTTTGTATTTTATTGATCAAATTTTGCCACCGCCCATCTCACCCCAAGAGAGGGACTCTGAGTGGTTTACAACAAAGCTAAAAAATTAAAATACAATAAAACCACAATAATTCATCAAATGTAAATTAAAATACAAAATAGAAATATAAAATAGAATCCAGATGGCAGTTAAAAGTTCTAATTCAGTTCATGTACAGTATATATGAGGACCACTTTAAAGCGCCAGCCATCCCCAAGAATGACTACTCCCCTTCCCGCCTCAGGCAAGATGGCAGAGGCAGGTCTTCAACTTTTTCCAGAAGGTCAGGAGCGATGGGGCTTGCCTTACCTCTGGGGGAAGAATGTTCCAAAGGGCGAGAGCCACTGCAGAAAAGGCCCACTTCCTGGACCCCACCAGATGGCATTCTCTTGTAGATGGGGTCCGTAACAATTAGGGAATATTACTTACAAAACAATCTTTAAAAAAATACGGAATTACACTGAATTCATGAAGTACTGTCAGGGACCAGATAATCTGTTTAAAGATCTATTTGATGTTCAGACCATGTCTAGAGCAAATCCTGAATCTGAAACTAGTTGGGTGCCACTGACAAGCTCCACCCAAAGAATATGGAAGTAGTGGATAGTGGCAATATGGAAATCAGTCAAATTATTAAGAATGTCTACTAACAGTAATAGGTCGAAGGATGTTTGACGAGTCTTTCCAACTTCTATAGAATCATTTTTATCAGGACAGTTGTTTAGACTGATAAACAGGAGAAATCTCCTACTTATCTCCTGCTTTTATGAAAAACTGTCCTATCTGGCTACTGAAGATAATATCATACTATTGTAATATATACTTTATTTTTCTGAACCTGGTGAAATAACAAATTGTAATGCTTTAATCTTAAATGGACAACAAAAATACTGAGGGCCATCTATTTAGGCTAATATCCTTCAAACAAACATAAATAATTCAAAGATTCAAAAAAGCTTCTACTCTATATGAGTAGAGGTTCTGCATAAAATTCTAAAAAAAGTTCATCCTGTCTCTCCATTCAGGACTTTTAGAAAGTAGTGGAACCAACATGAGAATACTGCGGACAGCCAAGAAAGCAAACCAATGGATCATTGAACAAATCAACCCAGAGTTCTCACTTGAGGCAGAAATGACCAGGCTCAAATTTTCCTAATTCGGACACATTATGTGAAGACCTGGCTCTCTGGAAAAGGCTCTAATGCTGGGAAAGTTGGAAGGAAAGAGAAGAAAAGGATGACCAGCAGCAAGGTGGAAGGAGTCAGTTTCAGTGGCGATAAGTGCACCATTGGGAGACTTGAAAGAACAGGTTAGGGACAGATCATCATGGATAAAATCTACTATGTGGTCACTTGAAGTTGAAAACGACTTGATAGTACATAATAGTGGAGCCAAGGAGAAAATGGCTACATTAGACAGCACCTCTTAGAGAAGTGACATTCAATTAATATATTATCCTATACATTTTGCTAATGAATCTGATATCTATAAAAAAAGAACAGTATTTAAAAGCCCAGACAGGTTTATGAGGTGAAACAGGAATGTCTCAAAGAAGCATGCAAGAACTTGTTTGGGTAAGCATATCAATGAACAAATTTAAAACAGCCTTACTTTGTTGCTATTTTTTTAAGCTATCAAACATTTTGCATGATCAAGCCTTTCAGAAAATAGCTACAATTTCAGTGAATTAAAAAAAACAACACCCAACCTGAATACTTGCACAGAATATATTTCATGAGTTGCTAGAGACCACTAATTACTAACGATATCAGTACTGCAGGGACAAAAAGGAACTTTAAGACAATACTTCCATTTCACTGTGAAAAAGTAAAAACATACATGAAAATATTAGTGCTTAACGTTTACAGTACAGTACTTATTGAGAACATGTTTATTTCAGTATAGTAATGATCCTCTTACACGTGGTAGGAAATAATACTGCTTATAAAACAGAAAAAACAATCTCATGGAATCACATGTCCTATTCATGCTTCCAACTAGCAAAATCCACATGAAACCTACTTTATGAAGATTTGGGGATCCAGCATGGAATGACAGAACATATCAGTACATTAATTCCTACACATGAAACTGTCATAGCTGACTTGCTCTGCATACAAACATGTATTTTAATGCCAGCATGAATATGTTCTGTTTGCTACTTTCAACCCATTTATCCTACCCAAAATTCTATTTTCTAGCAGAAGGTATTATTTTGTAGTAGAAGTTACTATTTTTACAATAGAACTGTACACTATTGAAGGATTTTTAATTAAATATCCATTACGTTTTTCTACAGGCTGAAAATTTATTTTATTATTAAGATTTATTAAATTTAAATAAATTTGGAAAATCAATGTATCATAGATACCTTTTTTTTAATCGGATGACCCAGATAACTTCCAGCATTAATAAATAAAAGCTGGGCTCTTTGTTAGAAAGAAAGGCCATCTTTAATCATTTCTTTGAAAATTAAGAAAGTATTCCTTATTCCACTATTCTAATCAGCTGTGACAATCAAGCAAAGCTTTAGTTGGTTAGTTGAAAAAGTTTAGGAACAATCTTGAGGAAGGACAGCTATCAGCCAAAAGCTTCTGCAGGTACTCCTCTCTGCCCCTGCATAAACTATGTGGGACAAAATATAAGCAGCTAAAATGTAGATTCATTGGATTTTAGGAGAAACGTGTTGCGTATTTTACTTTCAATTGTATCTTACTTGCTTTCAGTTCCAGCTCTTTCATTATATAATCCAAAAGTTCTACATGAAGTCAAGTGATGGCCTGTAGCAACCGATTCCTCTTATAAACACCATGAAGGCTATATCAAGAAACAGGAAGATTGCCACCAAACTGTCATTATCTGCAGGTCTTTTTCAGTCATATTTATTTAAAAATACTGATTCACCTGATTTACCATTTTGAAGGGAATCAACAGGATGTAGGAGAAAGAATATTTATTTGGGGGGGGGGGCTGATTAAATAAAATGTATCCATGTTTTACCGGAACAATCATCTTTTCTCCAAGAGTCTCGAAGTTCTATAGATATATTTACAAATTTAAATTCACATCTTCCCCAGAGTAATTAATATTAACACTCATCACATTCATGACTACATGGTGACTATCATAACAGGAGCTGAATACAGAAGCTTTCAAACAAGTTTTATGAGTGTGTGGTCCAATATATGCAAGATAAAGGAAAGAGTCACACCACCAATCTTTAGTTGCAAAAGTACATATATTGACTAAGACCTAACCAGCTTACTAAACTTGTTCGAAAAGATTTAGGTGACCCTAATAGAATTTGTGACTTCATGTTTTTAATATGACTTTTGCCACAATAAAAAAATGTGGTTTGAAAACTCATTCTGCTTCGATAGCAAATTGACATGAGTATCTTAAAACTAGTTTAATGTATCTAAGGATTTGGCTAATGAAGAATCAGACTATTATTTCAAAGCTATAAATTTATTACTTCCGCAGCATATATACTAAAATAAGAGCTACAACCTTATCTACATTTATTTAATTGGGAATAAATCTTACTACAGCTCCATTTCTACTTCCATAGTGATAGTAGATAATGGTGTGCAGGATTTCACTGTGAATGTTTTGAAAGTGAGTAAGACAACTCAAACTACTTTAAAGTTCCTCACTGTATCAGCTGTCTTCTTATACTACTAAAGACTATTCAATGTACTATATTTCTAAAAAGGCTGGTCTGTGCATTACCACAGCATATTTACCCTGACATTTGGTAACCAAGAGAATTCTAGCATGCAAATGTAATGGGACCTAATGCCTGGGAACTGGATGGGTAACTGAGGAAAAGCTTGAGCTAACAGGGTCTTCAACATGATGAACGCTAGTTGTCCCTGTAGGTGGAAGGGAGGAGGAGGAGGGTCAACTCCTTACCTACCAATCCCATGGAACTGATTCATGAGATCAGAAACCTGCAAATGAAGAGTAGTTTCCCCTCTTTGCCAGCTCTATTCTATCAGCCTGTAGATCGCAAAACAGTCTCCCAATGCCTATCAGCTCCTCTGAAAGAGTGCTATATCAGTATTCAGGCTCCATCTAAACACAGGTTCAGCACTCTTTCAGAAAAGCAGTACTTATATTAAAAGTACCCTGATAAACAGATAACAGGAGGGATGGTTAAGTCCCTTCCACTTCAGTGCAGAACCTTCTTTTCCACATGTTTGTTAGCTGTTAACTCAGGCTACTTGTAACATGCCTGTCATTTATTTGGGCTTGGCATCTGTTAGTTGGTTTATCTCTTTTACTAAGTCAGATCTTCCTCTGGTAGGGACAAGAAAAAATAGCTTGAATGATCCAGATTCCCCACTGCACAAACTAGATTGGCCCTGAGAGACGATGCTCAAGGACTAGAGAGGACAGAATATGACCACACCAATCTAAAGTGGCTGACGTGCTGAGTTGATCCTATCCTCTAGGGTTTCCTTGACTATGACAGCAACTGAATGGCTGGAAAAGCATGCCATGATTGTACACATAGTAAAACTGCACCAGCTTATTATCTGCTTAACATTACTTTAAAATCAGAACAGCTAAAACACTCTTAAAGCTGCCTCAGGTACAGTTTGAAGATGAGATAAAACATCATGAAGACATGAAAATAAAAAGAAGCTGTTAGGGAAGCAAATGCAGGAATGTCCATAATATTAATAAAGTAGAAATCATACATCTTCTAGTACCATCCATGGTTTACATATTATCCCACTGTAAAAGTAAGGATCATTAAGAAATATTTATTTATTTATTGAGATTTATAGGGCCACCCAACTCACTCATGGTGACTCTGGGTGGCTTACAGAAATAAAACCCCAAATACAATACCTACTACACCTCCCCCCCCCGACAGCAACAATACATTCAAACAAACCACTTGATGGGCTCTGCATCAACCTGGGATCCCCAGGCTTGCTGGCAAAACCATGCCTTCAGGGCTTTTTGGAAAAGTATTAAGGTGGGAGCCAAACTTATCTCTGCAGGGATGATGTTCCACAAGGAGGGAGCCACCCCAGAGAAGGCCATTCTTCTCAGTCCCACTAGATGGACCTCCTTAATAGGGGCACCTGTAACATACCCCACCTCCCCTATAACCAAACTCATGATCTCCTTAGTTTTCTCCATTTCCCATTAAAAATAAAGTAAAAGGTAAGAAATCTACGGAAACAAACTAGATTTTCTTGAATAAACATATAGCCACTGAACCAAATTCAGCAGCTGAATTTCCCAACCAGGGAAAGGGAAAAGAGCCCCGTGTGTTTGTGTGGAGTCTCTTTGGTAACTGATATCAGTGTTTATTCATCACTTGCACAGGGCCCTATATTATGGCCATCTGCCAGAAACTAAAACTGACTTATGCAAATTCAAGTAAGAAAACTGAAAAAATAGAGACATACAGTGTGTAATGTAAAAAAGATATACCTTGACTAATAAATATTGAAACTAACTAAAATAAATTAAGTGCTACATCTTTCCATATTGTGCTTGCCACTGGTGAAGTGAATTCTGATCTGCAAAAGTATATTGAAAATAATAACCATCAAGGTGCTACACAACTCTATGATTTATGCTTCAAATAGCACAGAGATATGTTTGAATGAATGGTATGCCAGAATTTTGGGAAGTAGTAGATGACTATCTTGCGCTACAGCCAGTTACTCTTGCTGACTCCTCCCAGCAACAGCATAGATAGCAAATCACTGAACTACAATTTTTGGTTTGTTATCAGAAAATTAAGCCATACATTGGTTCAGAATATGTGATAAACTATAGGGAAACTGATAGAATTCCTGAATTTCAACACCCAGCAGCCTGGCACCCATGGGTAACTGTGCGGTTATAAATAATCAGAAAGTTGTGATTCAGCACATTTGGAAGAAATTAGGTTGAGCCATCTCTACATTAAATAAACCAACCAATCCCCCAGTTATACCCATATTTTAAGGTTACCAATGCAGTTACCATTCTGTCCATAGAAACAAAGAGACATGAATATCTCTATATAAATATATAACCATTATATTCATCCCTATGTTGCACAGGACTGTCAGAGATCAGTCTGCATTATACAATCTATGAATGGCTTACTCACTAAAGCTCAAGTATTTTCCAGGCACAAAAACATTTCTAGAGATAAACTAAACCATCAACATGAGAACCTACAGTATATCAGCTTACAAATGTACTACCGTACCACAACAGTAATGCCTATCTGTTCCATTACCCATGAATTTTTCCATTACATCTTCCCTAATTGTTAGGGTTTCTAAAAATGTCATACTTATCTTTTTCAAGATTAGTTGTAGAGACCACACTTAGTATGCATATTGAATGTTTTATTTTAGTTAAAATCTAGAATGGTGGGTAAAAAAAGGTATCAATTCATAGTTATGAATTATGAAGACACTAGTATTAATCTTAAATAGTAATATGATTATAAATTAGGTGTGTTTCTTATTTAAGTAGAGACAATCAGTAACCCCAAAATATAGAAATTACTACTTCCAAATGAACTGTAACAGAAACAGTAGCCTCTTAAATATCACATCAATGCTTCCAAATAATAGTTAAGCCAGATCTAGACTTAATCATGCTTTAGTCTGAATGAATCACAGGGTCATTATTATCACGTCCCATTAATTTCAATAAAACAAAACATATTTCAAACACTTAGAGAACATTCTCTGCTTAATTTAATCTAATCAGGTTGCTGAGGATTCTGGACTTGAATCAAGATATAGTGATTAATGTTGAAATTTGGCAGCAGACTACCTCTTTTAAAACAATAAAAAACACTTCCAAAACATGAAACTGCAGGAAGTATTAACCACCACCCCTCCCGCCAAAATGAAAAGAAAGGACAGCTGCACCACTGAAAAACTGTGGTGGCACATTGATACCACTGCTGATATGCTGAGGAGGACAAGTATCAAACTGCAACAGCAGATTATGTACAGGCTGCAGGGGAGGTATACATTTCAGCAGTTGACATGCAGCCCCTGAATTGCTGTATTTCTTGAGACAGCATCCCTGGGCCACAAAGACAGGGCCTCTCCTCTTTCCAATTTTAGATTCATGGTCTTGCCTTTCCACCAGCTTCCTAAGGAGCACTTTCCAAGGCAGAGATGAAGATGTTCTGGATCCAAAAACCTTCCACAACATTCCACAGTGTTTCCAAGTGCCTATAACGATTAGACCAATACAAGAACTGGTCTAAATGAAGTCTATCCATTTGATATAATAGAAATCTGCTCCTGGGGTGGGGGGGGGGCTTGGATTTGAATTAATTTTCCCATGTCACACATATTGTTATATAATGACCAGCACAGTATGAGCAAGAAAGAGGAAAAAGAAAAACATAACAAAAGACAGAGGCTCTCATCAGCTGACAGATTATGAAGCAAATTCAAGCAGAAAGAGGAAAATCAAGAATCGCAATCCAGTGCCTTCTGTTATTTTACACTGTAGTTCCCATAATCCCTTCTATTCACCGTGCTACCTGGGGTTTGCTGTATAGTAGTTGTAGTCCAAAGCAATTCCTGCAAATTACATATTCACATCTCTAAACATGAGCATGTTTTCTCTGAAACATAATTGTTTTGTGTTCTGCAATTAAAGCAATCCAGGACAAGTAGATTCAGTTGAGAGGATGTTTATAATGGAACAGAACTGTTGCTTTTTTGTTTTTTTAAAGAAGAAAACCTCTTATTAATTTTTGACAGGACTTCTTTTCAGTCTTTTGTATTAAACAATTATCTAACCAGGGTAAGCAATTTCCATAGCAAAATATCAAGTATTTTAAATTCTTTCCAACTAATGATTATTTTCCAAAGTGCCACAACAGGAACTTCCTATAATAAATCACATTACCATTAATTACTCAGATTGGATAATTTGAAAGAAAAAGCCAAAATCTGATGCCAGAACAGGGCTCATTACAGTGAACACATTTTCCCATTCCCCTCTTCTGCCCCGCCCCACCCCTAAAATCCTTGCTTACTAACTTTAGTCTTACTTCAGATCAAACACTGAATCTAGGTGCGAACACTCAATTCCCATGGAATGCAGCTAGTAAATCTCTGCTGTTTCTTACCATTGGATGTTGTGCTGGAGGCCACAGCTTTCTCGCTGACATCGGTTCGAGTGGAGTATTTCACTATTGGATTCTCAACTTTTTTCTTCTCACCTGTGGCAGAGCTATGGGACTGAGCTTCCATGATGACTTCTCATTACTTCAGTTCTTTTCACGCAAATACCTGCATTAACAAACACATCTATAAGACTTCCTCCAAAGAGCAAGAAAAGGCCAGATAAAAAGCCTGCCATATTTCTTTCTCATAAGACGTTTTGCTTATTGGTGCTTAAAATACACAGGCCATCTCACAAATCCCATCAAAGCAACCTCAATTTATCATCTTTATACCCTTATCCTCAACTCCTAGGAGAATTACTCTGAAGTTAGGCTGAACAGGAATGAAATTAGCAGAGTCACTAAGAAAGCTTAATGTATTTCACTGGTATTATCCACTTAAATCAGTTACTCAGCCTTATTGGTGAACTACTAATTTTTAATTTCTTTACATTCATGACTCACCATTTACCCATATATTTTTAACATATTTGCATGGGAATACTTCTGATATCTTTCCTGCTCTGTCCCAAGATCAGGCTGTAATTCCAAACCCATCAGCTGAGGACCAACACTTCAAACATATATGATTAAGCAGAGGTTGAAATGTGAGTATCCTCAGTCCATTGTGCCTTATATCCAATTCCTTGAGTTGCTATCTTTAATGCTATATGTAAAACATTATCTTTAAATCAAAGGACGTTGGTTCCAAATGGTGTAGAAAAAACTAAAGCTTACAGAGGAAGCTGACTTATATTCCCTCTACACACATCCCCACCAGCCAAAAGCAATCTGTGAATAATTGCTAAGGGATCAGGCAGAAAGCCAACTCTTCCACTGTCTCCTCCTAGTTTGGAACTCTACAGCAGAAGCTGAACTGATCATCCATTTGACTCTCAATCCAAATATTTAAACTTTGACATTTACATCAGTCCAACCAAACCACAATGAATTATATCTTCAAGGTTGATCATGTAAACAGTTCATTTTGTTTGTTTTAGAAATGTAAGGCTAAAAAGGGTTATTGGAGTATGACACCTTTAAGGGGAAAGAAAAGAGGAAAGAGAGGATGAGAAGGAGAGTGATCACTAGTTAATTGTAAAGCCATTTAACAGCCCTACAATGCAAAATACTATGCCGCAGTATATTGCTATCCTATCTTGAATCTTCTACTTTTAGGATCACTTGTTGCTGCTGGCTTTTTCAATCTTTCTCGCATTCACATGACCTACTGGTTTCCAAGAAGAGTAACATAATCTGCACATCTGTTTAATGACAGCCTGATACCACACAAAAAATAATCCAGGAAGGAACACAAGTTTTCTGGAGTGTAATTTAGCCCAGTACCTGACAATATGTGCTAGCAAGTTTTATGACTGGTAATCAAGAATTATTTTCTACTGAGCTTGGAACCAATAAAATATAGGAACTAATGCTAATGTTGGCTTTAGCTATTTTATTACCTAGAGGAGAAAAAAAAAAAGATTGAGGCTAGCAGCCCACAGCAGTCACAATATAAAATAAGCTGGTGCCAGCAACAGCATTATTAAAGAGAGATACCCCAGATAACACTTTTCTGGGAATCTGTATGTGTCACTGTCACACATATATATGTCACTTGTAAATAATAAGGCAAGTCAAAATCATATGATCCTGGTTTACCAATGAACCAGTAGCATATACTGTTCCATTGTTCCTACCAGCTCTTTTTGCCACCAGATGAATCTGAGAACCCAAAGACGGCGCCATCACTCTTCCTGAAAAGACTTGGACCAGAGATTCCAGCTTGTTTCTCTCAGGTTCATACAACATGTTAAACAACAATTTTAGCAAACAGAAATTTATTACCCATGATTACTGGCAGATGCAGCCAGGAAAAAGAATGGAGAGTCAATGCAAGCCCCAAAGACTGAAAAGCAACATTATTTCATCCTTCACTATACTAGTACAAGTACAATAGATGTACTACCTTTGGTTTCAGTTGTCACTTGTTGACTCAGACTACCTTTGTTTTGAACAGAATTGCTCTTTCTACTTAGTGGCTGGTTTATTCTCACATATGCCTGGAGCCATGACTTCTATAGTAAAGAAAAGCAAATATCTATCAAACACATTAGCCTTTATTCTCACAATGCAGAAATGTGGCCTCCAGAGGAGATATCCTAGACAGTATGTTAGATCTACTCATGCCACCATGGGTATCCACTGGATCTTGCTGCTTTCAACAAAATGATGAAAGCAGTATTGCACTGTCATGCCTCAATCTCCACCCCTTTTGTTATGTGTGTGTGTGTGTGATGTTACAAAGTATGTACAAATGGAATGATGGTTTACATCACATCTGATGGTTTATATCACAGCAACATAATACTGCTTCTACCTCCACTCCCCTTCTATGGATTCCACTACATGCAACCAAATGTAATATAAACTGTCTGGGATCAACACAACTATTCTCTGTATGGCTCCTTTTTCTATTACTGTTCCTCATCTGCCATCCTTGAGCATGCTCAAAAACAGGTACTTTACTCAAGGCTCATACAGCCCACCATTGGCCCGTTCACTTTTATGGCAATATTTATTTCATTTTTCTAGTATAGTTAAGAAGACGTATGTAGGGAGAGCCAGCCCCAACTCATCCATGTAGATCATGTAAATAATCAGGACAGGTTCTAGACCTTTGAACAATAAAAATGATACCTCAATCTTTACCAGATATGTAAACTCATATCAATCTTTACACACTAGAAATGGTAAAAATTGCTTTGAAGCTATTTTTTGTTTTTATTTATTAATGAGTTGGAACATAAAAAGAAAAAGTAGAGCAAAAACAATGCAATTAATACACATGATGGCTTTTCATGCATGTGTTATGCGTATTCAAAACAGTTTCCCTAAAGGATGAGCATCATCCACCTTTTAATCATCCATAACTAATCTACATCTATGAATAACTCATTCATAAGACTCAAGTAACATCAAGTGTTTAATCCACTAAGTAATCCACAAATTTATCTTTCCAATTTTGAAGAACTGGTCTTCAGTGACAAGAAGGAGGTGAAGAATTCATTCTGTTCTCCAGTTGTCAATTTCATATACAGTTCAAAAGAATATGGACATCCCAAAATAATTACATGTTCTCAAAGTATAATTTTAGGATGTACTCATCCCTTTTTATACAAACATAATGGAATCCAATAAAGTTCAAAATAATATTTTTTATTGAATAAGCCATAGTCTAAAATCAACTGAATTTTTTGATACAGATGTTAAGTTTCCCATTGTTTAGACAAAATGGGGATCTCTAATTCTCACTGGGAGAATTTACAATTACAGCACCTATTGACATCTTCATATGAACCAGTGGCATTTTTAGCTTCAGAGACTTCTAAACTACTAGAAGTAGTCACCAAAACCTTACCGGGGGAGCTGGGGGGGCACCTATAATCAGCCTTTATAAATATTTATCAATAAATCAATTTGACATGCAAATGTTAAAGCCTTTGAAGCTAGTTTAAAAGTTATGTGTTTCCCCTTCAAAACACATGAGAAGCTGTCACATTGCAAGGATTTATAGTATTTTATTTTATTTGGTAAGTATCATTTCTTCAAAGAACTACATTTCTAAAATTATTTGTTCAGAATGAACTGGTTTGACTTTTCAATACTTTCAATATTGCCACATTACATAAATATCATTACCAGCCATTACAGCTGATTTTTTTACAAGTTGAAAGGTAGACAATAGCCCATTATTGAATGACAAAATCATATTCTACTATTAATCCACATATAGTCTGCAATCATGATTATCTGAAAGTCTTGATAAGTGGTTTATCTCTAATCTCCTTAAAAGTAAGTTGAGGCAGATATGGAAGTTTCAAATTCTACACTCTCTTATGCTGCTTAAAACGTAAGACAAGAGACTGTAAATTGTTCTTAAGCAGAGTGAACCTTAGTTCTCACTTACATTAGTGTGGGTGTGTTTTTGCAGTGCCTAACAGAGTAGTTTGCAATTTAAGAGTCAGAATGTGCATTGTGTTACTTTTGCTAAGCTTTTGCATATTTCAACACTCTATGGCATGTGAAAAAAATCTGTACTCATCTCAAATGCAGATCTTTTTCATAAGTTTGTACGTGTCCTTGGTGCCATATGCAATTTTTTTCACTTACAGTCAGAACTTGTTTAGATCTTCAGAATAGCTATTATTATGTGGCAGTTTCAGAGGTTATTCACAGGTAATGTTATAGGGATACTTTTCCACTCCTGAAATATTTCATATAGCTGGAAACTTAGTTAATTAGTTGTGCTGTAAAAAGTAAAACTTTGGACTTCCAAGATTTCTGCCAGTGAATAAGTCATTTCATTACACTGAAATGACTGATGAACACTTGAGCATCTGCACTTATTTTAAAGTACTTTTAAAACACCTTCAAATAAATAAATGCAAAAAAAAATTACTAGAATTTTTTTTGCAAATTAAACAAAATCTTAGCATTCTAGACTATCTGTACAGTATTTAATATTTTTATCTTTTACCTTAACTTGTAGCTTACTTAGATGTCAGCACAATGCAGTTCAAAGGGTCTACATAGCCCCAATCATTTCACAAGACAGTACTGGCTTAAATCACCAAACAAAATTTTAAGCTAGAAATGAATATAACCAAAGGTGAGAAGATTTTCATTCTTCCCCAATGTCTTTTTTCTCCTCATTTCATCTAGCTGGAAGTGGAAGGACAGAAAAGATAATAATAGAATTTTGAAATGTCCTTGGTCCTACTACCTGAATTATCACCCCTCTTATTTATATGGCCGCCCATCTCACCTTGGTGGTTCTGAACAGCTAACAGCAGTTAAAAACAAAAGTGTGTGTGTGTGTGTGCTTGTATGTATGTACTGCTGCCAAATTATCTCAGGTGAAAAGAAAAAAGGAAAAGGAAAGACCAGCTGAGATCACCACCAGATGTGATCGGGGGGGGTGGTGGAAATGGTGTCCATCTTGGCATCCTTGTATCCAAAGAATATTCCACAAAGGAAACTTTGCCCAAAATCCATTATTGAAAAATAGCAGAAGATTACTTGGTTTGTAATTATAATTCTGTTATTTCAATGAATGTAAAATATTTGACAACAAAGATGAAGGCAAGAAAAGGCTAGAGAATAATAAGTTTTATATGCCTATTTTTCTCTCCTGGCATGGAAGATTTGCTCAAACTTCTACAAAGGATGGAATCTCAAAGGACAGTGTCTGTAATAGAAAGTATAAAGCAGTGTTTCTCAACCTTGGCAACTTTAAGATGCTGGCTGGGGAATTCTGGGAGTTGAAGTCCACACATCTTAAAGTTGCCAAGGTTGCAAAACACTGGTATAAAGGATGAATTAGTCCAGATGCCAGAAAAATACCTTACGCTTTCTCCAACAAGCACAGGATGGGAAGAAGAAACTCTTGATCCCAAAGTGTTCATCCATGGCCAGTGTCATCTAGAACTCAAATCATATCATTACGCTATCCAAACACTACCTGGAGTGGAAAATTTTAAATTTTGGGAAACACTGCAAAAAAAGACTTATTTTTCTTCTTCTATCATCATCATCATCATCAATCAATATTTTAGGATACGACTTTACACTCTTCAGGTAGATAGCAGCAAGCTCTTTACAAAGAAACTCTACAGCTTCACAGAATGATACGACAGTTTGTTTTTAGTGTCGTTTACTTTATCCAAATAGACTGCTAGTTCTTAGGCTTTAACTATAGGAGACTATTTCTGTCTAAATACAGTTTCTGTTGTTTACTATAAAATTTGTGGTTTCTATTTTTAATCTTTTTCCTGCTTCCCAAATGGCAAAAACTAAGATATATGTTCTTAGATAACATAGGGTACCGCAGTTTGCATCTTCCGGTCTTTCCTGATTATCAAGTATACTTGCAAACAAACTTTTACCATTCTATAAAACCATTATATTTAACTAATCTTAAACAAAGCTCACTTTGAAACAACAGCACATAATTTATCACGTTTTGCAGTACCTGTTTTTTTCATTGTTAAGATTTTGGATTTTCCTCATTTAAAAAATCCTTTTGCAGTTTTCAACTTTGTTTTCCAGCATGGAAACGATGGCTTCTTAAGTTATCATCTCCTGCCAGAATGATGATTGCAGCAAAGAGAAAAAAGCAGCTCTGAACTTAGGTAAAAAAGAGGGATAAACATTCCTCCATGAAAGCAAACAGTCATGGTTTTTTCCCATTCAACCATGCCTGATTCTTTTGCAATTTTCCCGCAGGCTTGAGCCCATTCAACAAATTAATCTGAGCCCCACTTTCAACCTAATCCTTCCCAGACCAACAACCTGCTTGCAGGTGCACCTCTGGTTTTCAAAACATTAAAATACAAGCCTGCACTGATTTATGGTTAAATTGGAATTATACGAACAAGTTGCTGGTACATGATCATTCAAGGAAGGGAAATAATACATTTAAATAAAGGCTCAGATAACATCACTAACATGCTGTTTGTTTCATCTATATATTAGTAATGAGAACTGAGCCTCCACGGTCCAACAAACCATTAACAGTTCTACAAAAGTTGGTTCACCTTGATTACAGAATTTAAAAGTTTTAAGAGCTCACTTCCCATCTTCCCTCATAAAGGGACGGGATCCTATAAGACTTTATTCTGAGCTTTTGCATCAGATAGACAGAAAACATGTTACAGGCACACAGTGCACTGGTGCATTAAGCTCATGCACTCTTCTCTTCCAAGACCAATAAGTTCATCCTTGAACCACCCTAGACACATTCCGAATACTTCCAAAGGTAAAACAAGGACAGGGAACAGTCCAACCATCTTCCAAACCCAGACAAGAGTAACCATTCTTAGTCAATTTAAAAATGTGCTAACATGCTGTAATCAGGGAAGTACAACTGTGAACCCTTGAACATACTATACATGTTTTTAGGAGGAAGTTGCACTGATACCAATTTACTTTTTCTTGCATCAGTAGAGAATGCTGACCTGCTTGAATTACAAGAGTTGATACTGGACTTTGGACACTTCAACTAGAGATATTTGTATCAACAGAAATATAAAGAAAACCAAATGAACGGTGGCAAGTTTCATTCCTTCTGATCATAACTTTATAGTATAGACCCAACTCATTTGAATTGTCCTTCTGTTCCGTGACCAGCCTAGTTAACTGATGGCACCAATCTCAAAAAGCTCAGCAGGGCTGGATTTGGATGGGAATCCCAAACTATAAACTAGATTAGGAAGTCAACAAAACATTGCAGAAGGCTGCCAAGAAAACTGCATGGATGTGTCCATAAAGTCACCCAAAGTCAAGCTCAATTATTTCCTTTTCCTTCTGTAATCAGGATACAGTAAGTTTTGCACAAAATGCATTTGTTTAGAAAGGCCAGTTGAGTTCACTCACAATATACGTGAGACATTATTTTTGACAGCCTCTTGAAAAAGCTGCAGTCCTTTGATGGTATTCAGTCTCTTCTCTGTAAGATAGCTTTCCTGCTGAAGTGTCATAGTTTAGGACTGCTTTTGAACTCAACTATATTCTCCTGGATAAAAACACTTTGGATGTGTCAGGGAGCATTTTGGCACAGCTCAAACAGGTTAATCAGCTACAACCCTTCCTGGAGGACACAGATGTGGCCACTTCTGACATAGTCACAAATTCTGGTTTGTGCACTACAACGTAGTCCATGTCAGCTGCCTTACATAATATTTGTGAACTATGTGTAATATGCCAAAATACTGTCAGAAGGCATATACTTGATCCACATTATTCTGATGATCTGTATTGGCTCTAAACTGTTTTAGAGCAGAGTTGATCCTGGCAACCAGCTTTAGACCTTGACACAATTTAGGTCCTGTATATTGCTTCTGTAGGCTATTTTCTACCCATTAAAACCATGAGGCAGGAACTCTGCATCCCATCTTTTTTCCACCATTTTCAGGGTCTTTTTTTTTTAACAAAAAGCAGCATATAAATATGAATATGAATATCGGGCGCAGTGACAATCATTTCTGCCATATGCCATATGCCATTCTGCTCTGTGAATGCCTTTGAAAGGCTTTGAAAGGCTTTGAAGAGATTTTTCAGTTGCGCACAATGCAGCAGCAGAGTTCTTGCTTAGGCTAGACTACTAGCTGCATACTACACTATATGTGCTTAGTTTCAATAGATCTGTCCATATTCTGTATTTCCACTGTAGGAGTCTAGAAAATATAGCACCCTGGATGCCTTGTTTTGTATTTTCCAAAAAAAGCCCCTATAAATTTATGATTTTTAAGGCAGTGGCAACAAACTTGAAAATGTATGTAATACTAAATCCTTTTTCAGCACTTCTTAGTTGTGTCCACAGAAAAAATTCACCTGAGCTGATGTTGTAGAACTCAAGCAGGAACGAAAGAGCACAATTCATGGAACAACTATCATTTTCTTGTGACACAATGAATGGGCAGGGAAAATGAGCCATGAAGACCATGGGGAATGGGAGTAAGTTTGGTCTGAAGTAATAGTGTTCAAAACCTAGTACATCAGAAACAAGAACGGTAAATTTTGCCCATCCCTAGTTTGAAGCCTTCTGAAGTATGGGTTTCCTGAGTGTGGAAAAATGTGAACATGCAGCATGAACTCCAAGGCTCCATTAAATCTAATCCCTTCATTGAACTTGAGTTTGCAAGGTCTTCAGTTCCAAGAATTTTTCTCTCTAACACAAATGATTTCCTGCATTTGGGAGCGTACTGTCTTTGCCTCTTTAACTGACTGCAGTCATTCAAATTCCTGTTCCTCCTTTATATTTGATGCTGCCTAAATTGCATTCTGTTCATTAATAAGTGGCTTGCATCTACTGAGAAGAGCTGTCTGAAGTAACGGTGCCACAGCATTCATCATCATTACATCAGCAGTAGGGAAAGTTTATGCTGATTGCTATCAGCATCAAGAGTGCCCTGATCAGTGTGCAAGCAAACACAGGACATTTAATTTTTTCAGAAATGACTCTAGGTTTTTGAGGTGTTCATACACACCACTTTGATCTGCGCTACTGGAAACAGTCTTTGGGGATCTGCCTCAACAAAGTGAAAGTGAAAAAACACAAGGGCTAGCAGGTAGAACAATCAGAAAATTCCAATTTCTTTCAAGCATAAAAAGCCCTCTATCTGCCATATCAAAATTTGATACTCCATTCCTCAGGAATACTCAAGGATAAAACAGGCTGTGTATTTCAGGCAAACCCACTTAAAATAGACACAGGACAATAAAACACAGAAGCTGCTTTATTTGTTTTATTAAAGTTTACACTGGTTATGTTTAACATCCAGTGCTCTCAGAAACGTTTAACAATGATTCATGCAAAACTGTAGTGACAAAATTTCCTGAGAACTAAAGATCTGATCATACACTTGATGCTTCCTTACTGATCATACTTACTATTCTAATGCAAATTTTCTCCCTTCCTGCAAAAAAAAATATTATATCTTCCCACATTGTGAATATATACAAATACAATACACACACACACACTTAAATACTTGCTATATATAGTTTCATTTATTAGTTTTGACAAGTAAATAAGAGATAAATTGATGTATTAGCTGTTAGTGCATTCTTTAAAAAAAAGTAAAATGCACTATCCTGGGTCTGCTCATAAAGAATGGTCTTCTGCATAAGAGCATTCTTTATGAGCAGATAAATTTAGCAACTGTATTTTATATATTTACTGAATATATTTATTTATTGCAAGCAAATGTATTTTATATATTTATTGTTTTATTGAGTATTTTGTTGTAAACCGCCCAGAGTCCCTCTGGTGGGAGGAGAAGGGCGGTGACAAATTTGATAAATAAATAAATAAACCACAATTGGAACTGGCAACTCAGTCATTAACTGAAGTGGTTGCTAAGTGAAACTGCGACTGTGCTTATGATCTTACTTCAGCTTTCCTTTGTTTTATAGACTGCAAAGGCCATAAATGTAAGGATTAGTTGCAAAGTTACTTTTTCATCACCATTGTAACTTCAAACAGTCGCTAAATGAGGGCTACCTGTATTGCAATATAGAAAATCTTAAGTCCTGGGAAGAAGCAGTGTTGGACAGCAGGTCTGACCACAGAAGGAACTGAATACAAGACTTTACTTTTTACTCTTCAGATTCACTACCTAGAATGTTTGCTTCATTGTACCAGTGCTAAATAACTTTTGGGACATGTTTCTAGTCCCAGCCAGGTGCCTTACATGCTTACTTTGAAGGGATGCTTACAGCGGCATGTTGTAAGGCGGCAATGGCATTGGTTTACACCGACACATGCCAGAGGGCAAACAGCAGCTCTGTCACCAGGAAAGAAGGGAGCATGGTGGAAGAGCAGCAAGGAGAATTGCAAGTCCTCCTTCCAACTTAGGCAGAAGGTCCTCTCAAGCCAGTCCTGGGAAGGAAGAAAGGAAAGCAAGTAGACCTGAGTATGGAAAATATCAGAGAGACATAAAGAACACCTGACTAAGGGATACTCAAGACAGAAGAAGTAACAACACAAAAATCATCATGAATGACCCATTATTCTGGAGGAGAAAACAAATATGAGGTACCTACCAAACTATTGCTCTACTGGGCCAACATCATCCATTACAGATGGCTGTGGCTGCCCAACTTTCAGGCAGAGCTCCTTTACAGCCCTGTCACTTGAGGGTTAGTAATGCAATAGCTAGGGTACTGAACTGGGATCAGAAAAATCCCATACTGAAACCCAACTGAACTATAAACTTGCTGGCTGACCCACTCCAGGGTTATTTTGAAGGTGAAAATGGGAGAGAGAAAATCTGCATGCCAGCCTAAGCTTCCTGTTGTTTATTTGTTCAGTTGCTTCCGACTCTTCGTGACTTCATGGACCAGCCCACACCAGAGCTTCCTATCAGTCAACATCCCCAGCTCCCCCAAGGACAAGTCCGTCACCTCTAGAATATCATCTATCCATCTTGCCCTTGGTTGGCCCCTCTTCCTTTTGCCTTCCACTTTCCCTAGCATCAGCATCTTCTCCAGGATGTCCTGTCTTCTCATGATGTGGCCAAAGTATTTCAGTTTTGCCTTTAATATCATTCCCTCAAGCGAGTAGTCTGGCTTTATTTCCTGGAGGATGGACTGGTTGGATCTTCTTGCAGTCCAAGGCACTCTCAGAGTTTTCCTCCAACACCACAGTTCAAAAGCATCTATCTTCCTTCTCTCAGCCTTCCTTATGGTCCAGCTCTCGCAGCCATATGTTACTACTGGGATTACCATTGCTTTAACTATGCGGACCTTTGTTGTCATTGTGATGTCTCTGCTCTTAACTATTTTATTGAGATTTGTCATAGCTCTCCTCCCAAGGATTAAACATCTTCTGATTTCCTGGCTGCAGTCAGCACCTGCAGTAATCTTTGCACCTAGAAATTCAAAGTCTTTCACTGCCTCTACATTTTCTCCCTGTATTTGCCAGTTATCAAACAAGATAGGTAAAAAATATAGTGAATATAAAAGAGTAGTTATAAAAAGTAACAGAGTAGTTATAAAAAGTAAAAGAAAAAGAAAAAAATTCTAAATATCATTCCTATCTATCTTCTAGATAGATAGATCTCATAAATATTTGAAATAAATAAGTCAAGTGAACAAAGGACAAGCTGGAGGACAAACTCATATCCAAAGTATACCTGCTATCTCCTGTATTCTGCTGTAGTTCTTCAAAATAAGCCTCTTCTTTTTTGAGCTTTCCTCAAATGAAACCTTCCCTTTCTCCATTTTGCACACACAACGATTAGCATCTAAAATCCCACTGGATCTGCGCATGCACTAGACTCAACTGTGGGTGTGCTAGCCTCGCATTAACTGAATTTTGTCTCACATTAAACATGACATGGTATCTATTTATAATTCACACTAAATTGAATATCACACTATTTGAACTTGTACTGATTGTGACCTACCTTTATTAGAATTCAGGGGCATGCATGAAACTGATTGGCATGAAGAAAGAAGTACTTCTTCACAAAACACACCTTCTGTACATTTGAAGAAATGATCAAATTCAAAAAAGCAGACCTATCAATGACTACCAAACAAGAATACAAAAAAGCAGCCTTCATATACAAAGACAATGTATGAGGCAGGACCAGGTTTGCTAGAAAGCCCATCACCTTCCCACTCTATTTCTTAAGCAGCCAGTCTTTCAGCAGGCTAGTACGTTGAAGAAATTACTGTAGCACAGTATTCTACCTATCTGTCTCAATTCAATTTACATGGCCACTTAACTGCCATGTGATTCAGGGCAGGCCTTACACAAAATAAGAACCAACAAATTCAATATATTAAAACCATGCTGTAGTCAATCTAAACAACCAAAATAATTGAAATGTGCTCACAATACCACTTGATTCAGTGTCTGAGGAACAGCCAGTTCTTTCAGAAGACAGGTGGGGTTGAGGCTATCTGGATCTCAGACGGAATGCTACTCCATAGGCTGTACTTATGATATGACTGTACATCACTTCCCAGGTTGTTTATACCTCCCCTACCAATTTGTTCTTTGCTGATTTTTTTCTACAATCTGTAAAATATGTCATACTAGATATACAGAGATTGGTTATCCGATTAACTTTTTTTCTTGTTACAACTTTTTTAAAAAAAACAGCTACTACTTCTACTGCTGCTACTATTACTACAGAATAATTGAAGATTTCACTAAAAGTTTGACCAGTGGGAAGCTTGTCCATTCCTAACGGGCTGAACCTAAACAGATTGTCCTCTGTTTTCCAAACTGGCTGTATGTGCAATCATCAATCCATGGTTTAGGAAGCCCAAGTAAATAAATCATTCAATGAAGAGCCATAAATAAAAGGGTTAACTCCCATACCACATTAAAAAAAATTACAATTACAGTGAATTAATGCTCAGATACTATTATGAAAATAGCAGTAAACAAGTTAAAAGTTAACGTTTCCAGTCTAAATTTGCTTAAGTCTCATCTGCTTTTATAGCCTACACTGCACTACTCTATTTGGTTGCAAATGTGCTCCCTTTACATTACTAGAACTGAAAGAGATATTAACCAGATATTTAGTAAGAATGTTGCCTTATTATTTCAAGAACCAAAAGTCTGCACTAAGTAAGACGTGTAGATACTGACTGGAATTTCAGACTTACAAGTCATAAATGTCATGATGAATAAATAGATATATAGGGTGTACCAAAAGTCAGACCCCACAGGCTAATCACATCATGGTTTTGTTTTGTTTTTTCCAGAGAAAAATGTTGCTATACTTAAGAATGTGCAAAGGTCCTGTGTCAAACTAGTAAAGAAGTGTTTAGAAGAAAATGGCAACCAGTTCAAACATTTAATGTAATTTATATAATAAATTGTCTATGGGGCCAGACTTTTGGTACCCTAGTATAATAAAGATTAAATTAATTGCATCATTAGGACATACCTTGGAAGTTTTAAGGAAAACTTAAAAAAAAGCTGGTTCCTTATTAATTTGTTTTAATGCTTTAATGAATCACAGAACCTCAGATAAGGTAAAAAGACAGTTTGGTAAACAATGATGATTAGTAAGTTCCAGGTATTTGGTCTTCCATTCATCCAAAACTGATCAGTGAACTGATGAGTATCACATCTATAAATGTTTCCTTTTGTCCTCAGCTTTAATCAGTACTTTTGTTAAGTAGAGGTATACCTTTCAATAAACTAACAATTCATGCTCACACTGAGAAAAATGGGGAATCAAGGTTTCTATCACTGAAAATCTGGAGAAATAGTGAGCATTTAAAAATATGATTTAAAAATGTCTGAAAAGTTACCATCCTGATAGTATGTTTTATTGAAATCAGTAGGGACTTACTAGCATTTACATATGCTTAAGGTTAGGAAGTATGGCTGTAACTTTGAAGTCTGAAATAATGTCATGTCCCATAAAATTGCTAGTGAATATTGAACAGCAAGAACAGAGTCTTATCAATTTCATGCCTAATGTGAGTAAGACATCATTTGGGTCTCTTTCAATTCCTCCTTCTATTCTCATTTCTTTTTATATTATACTGAACTAAAAAAACATGTAAAACAATTGTCAATGAACTCCTGTTGTATCTCACTGAAGTAGAGGGGAAGAGAAATATTCACTTTTCTGATATCTAACTTTTAAGTTATCAAATTTACAGTATTATAATTATTGCAGAAATTTGTTTTTCTGCCATCTAAATCCTCACCTGAAAAAACCTCTATTTCCTCTTATGAACCAAACATGTGCCAAGGATGCAGAAGCCCCTTTATGATCAACAGTGTGTTCTGGCTGTAACACAGTCCTTTTATAATTATGGTTACTGGAAAGGATGAGATTAAATCCCAGAAGAGAACAATCAGCATTTCTTACTGTGCCCATAGCAAGCTTTAAAACTTCTACTAAAACTGTTATTGGAGATGGATATATTTACACAGATTTTGGGGGTAAAAAGGAATAGTATAAAATAGGTCTAGCCCTGTTCTCTCATCTCAGCAATACAACAAATAAACTACAAATACTAGCAATCGTTTTGGTTTGTGCTCTGGTTTTATTTATTCTCCTATCAAATAAGCCACTAAAGTTATAAACAGCCACAGACATATTCTCACTCTGGCAAGAGGAATTTCTTAATAGAATATTTTTTATTCTTAGTGACATATTGCTTTACAGCATCAATCCTATTATATTGAAATTTAAATATATCTGTGTCATGCAAAATAATTCCTTGAAGACTAAAATTCAGTGCAGCAAAACCTGATATGCATCTGCAGCGTTATGTACAGATCATTTTCCATATAGTATGTGTAAATGCAGATTTCTGCATACACCTTTCTAAAAAAAATTTGTTAAGCAAAGTAGTTTTGGATGGGCACGTTGGTGTTACAGGGTGCAAGTCATGGAATTCTTCCTCACCAACTTAATGTATTTTGATTAAGAATGGGACATGGTTTCACTTTCTAAGCAAAGCCAGATGTTTTTAATTTTTCTACCAAAGAACATGACAAATTATGCGCCAAGAATTTCAATTGTAAAAATATATGCTTCCCGTTTTCAAACTTCATTTCAAGCTTTATACTTACCTTGTTGTAAATCACAGGCATCAAAACGTTTTAAAGACTTGACTTTTCTCCCTCTACCCCAATGCTAGAGTACAGAGAAGGAAATAACAAGGTGTTTTTCAAATTCATTGCACAAGAATCACAAAATTCTGTTTTCTCAGCCTAAGAATAGAAGATTTGCAGAGACTCTTAAAAACCGCATAACAACATGCCAAACTACCCTAAGCCATACAGCCAAGTTAATTACTGAGCAAGTTCGTGTACACAGGATTGCAGATTAAATCAACCCTTTATTTTAAGTCATACAGATTTCAATAGGACTTACTTCCAGGCAACTGCACAGACAGACTGCAGCTTAAGCATATTTATCAGCAAGTTCCAATGAACTGAGACTACTTCTGAGTAAATACCCAGAGGAGTAGACAGCAACAGAGGTAAAAGCTATTATTTTAACACTAAAGCTAATTCTAAATGAGTAAAGAAATGCTACACATCTTGAACATTCATGAAACTCATGGGGAAGGGGAAGCAGCATAATATAGTATTATAACATATAATAATATAGCTTGTTTTTGCAATCTACTTGCAATTTAAAATCAGTGCAGTGATCGTGTCTTGTTCATACCATGACAAACCTACAGAATGAAGCCAATAAAGCCCTTAAGAGCTGCCCAGCTCTTTCTTCTTGCCTCATCAATTTCTTCCTCTCTCTCTCTCACACACACAAACACTTCACCAAATCTCTATAGAAGGCAGACTTTGAAAGAAAGCAGGAGGTTAGAGAATGAGCTAGAAGGCAGAGAGGAGACTTACCTCAAAACCCAGCCAAGTGGAAAGAGCGCAGTAATTCCCCAAGTCGGTAGAGTACACTTTTAGAGCTACAGTGGTGTGAAGAAGCAATGCTGGGCAGCATTGCCTGAAGGCATCACTAATACGCGGATGACTAATGACTGGTCCAAGAAGACAATGAATTTGGGGGCTAAAAACTAAGAGAAACCCTGCAGTATTTTGACAAATGGGCTTTCACTATTTCATTCACTGCATAACCTTTAAGCACAAAATTGGCTCAACTTCCCTTGGGAATAACTTGACACATGTTGTTGAACAACGTTATAGGTCTTTTCCTTCTTTTAACAAACCACTCTTACATTAAATACATAAACATGATTGTAGAGAATGAACTTGGGGAGTTCAACTGTTCATCAGCTATTAGGAAGCAAACATTAACAAATGAAAAGATGGAGAGAACTGTTTTCCTGACTTGTGAGTTGCAAAAATACCACTGATTTCAAACTCTGTAGAGTTACGTTTTATTTTGCTTGTAGAAGCGGCAGGACATTTTGGGCAAGGTGGAAAAGACAACATACAGTTTTCAGAACCAGTGAGGAATAATATATTGAGATTTTGCTTAACTGTTGAAATTTGAACAGAAGTTTCGTTTTCAATCAATATTATCCAATCTAGCTCCATGTAAAACTTCACAATGCTGTGTGCCCCCACCCTATCAAAGCCTAAGGACAACAGCATCTCCCTTTTCACCAAACACTTCTTTTGTTGCAGCTGCTCCTTCAGTGTAGATACTCTTCCAATTTAAAAATAACCATTTGGTCTATTTTTACAGACAGAATAAAATATCCAAACTGTCTCTAAAATAAAAAGAGCCACTCAGCCCAGACAACATTGCCTTCAGCAGCTCCTAAAAACTTCAGAAAAAAAAGAGATCTTAAAACAGGAAGCTTAGCAAGCTAATAAAACTGCTATTGGAGCCAGGAACACATAGCATATTTAATCTGCAAACTGTGAGAGTCTACAATGATTTCAGCAAGATCTGAGGCATGCCCTCAAGGTTTGCTGGGATCTGGGATTAGGGAGTTGATAAGAACCTCAACTGCCCATGGACATGTTTTTCTTCTACAGTTAAACACAAATGCTGAGAGACGTTTGACTGCTGCTTGGCGTTACTGCTCAAGTTATATAAAAGCTTTGCAGCTCCTTTTGCTGTCAATATATCAAAGTTGAAAAAAATCATCAAAGTGTAAAATTTCATTTAAAGTCTTTGCTACAGCTCTATTGCACAGACCTATCAAATAAAAGGAAAGATGAGGAAAACAGAGAACTTTAAAAAAAAGTTTTGCAGTGTCCCGTTTTTTTTGTTTGTTTGTTTGTTCCATCTCCCTCTATTTTGCTTTTAACAAATCCATTCCACTACAAACATAACAGAAAGTGTAAAGAAGGAAGGGAGAAGGTGTATGTTTTACTTTGATTAAAGAGATGCTTAAAGTTATTTACAACAGTGGAAACTATTGTAAAAACCACCACAACAATCCTTGGGCTATTGTAACATCTTAGTTCCTCACTGCAAACCAATCAAGCTAAGTATATATTGATATCTTCAAAACAAATCAAATAAACTGCACAATATGTGGGCAAGTGATAGTAAAGCCTTCTTCAAAGTATTGCTTCAGCTCAGGGGATTTACTACAATTGCATATAGTAGAAAAAACTGACTTTTGAGATAATCTACTATAGTCTGAAAGCATTAACATTCCATTACTAAGGTCTTCCTAAGGATTTCATGACTCATTGATTCACTCTTGCTTCGTCTACTACTACTTAGTACATTACTGTCTCCTCCCTACAGAATATATGGAACAATAGCTATTCAACCATTTCCTTTCATAACTCTTGGTCCTCTCATCATAACACATCTCCTTATTTAATACTTATCAGATGCTTTAAAGGGTAAATTGGAAAACATTTTTGAAAATGCTTTCCTAACATCAAATAAACACCTTTGCAGGATACAGAACAACACTGTAATGTATGCAAATAATTATCAGTGATTGCAAGTCAAAGATAATTTTTAAAAAAGTTATATACTCTAAAAAGTATTGTCAGCAAATAGTAAGTAAAATAAATAAAGTATCATTTACTTTATCAACAGAAAACTATTTAGCAGAAAGTTGAATCCTTCCCAAAGAAATGTTAACTTTTCAGGGTTTGAAGCAAATGACTGACTGTTCTATTTGCAACAAAAGCTGAGAATGAGTATCTTACACAGACAAAATGCTGCTTCTTTACAAGCAGGTCTAATTGACAACTAACATTTAAGAAAATAAAAAATGCCTGAAACTACTATAAACCATTTGTATTTCAACAGTTTGACTGTTTTATATATACATGCAGACTTCAGCTGTGTTGGTTGACATACAAGTTTTTTTTCCCAATTTTATGTCAATAATACATGCAGTACCTTATTTGGTTTACCCCTTCTTATTTAGGTAAGTGCTTTATCAGACAATGTTACCCTGATTAGTAGGTATAGCAGTGTATCATAAATTATACAAAATTTGAAATACAGTTCTACTAACTTGGTAGGTTTTCTGTTCAGAATCAGTACATTAGAATTCCATCAGTCTGATTCCAAACATAAATTTGAAAACTTTAAAATAAATCTTAACTCCCTGATTTCATTGCAGTTTATTTCCTGGTAAACATTTCTTAAGAACTCAAACTTCTATATACATTTGCTTGACTAGTAATAATTTCCTTTCATCTCAGTAGGATTTACTTCTACTGAGTAAGTAAGTAAACAACATGCAGAGAAGAGAATTTTTAAAAAAAAAAATAAAAACAGACTTCCACAATCAAGTAAATCTTACCTAAAAATTGTTTTAAATTAGGCTGGCAAAGTAATTTATTTAAAAGTTGTCCATCAGTGTGTTGTGAGCAATATTTCAGAAATAATTTTTTGAAATAGTTCATACATTTTACACTGTTGGAGCTATCTGTGATTAATTTTTACAGGGGGCTGTGACTCTATCAAGCATTAAGGCAGTATTTCATAGAATAATTAGAATTCTTTACTTTTAAACATTGTACTTTTTTCTTAAAATAATTTTTAAGATTTGCAATTAATAAAATGTCAGATCCAATTAATTTTTAATAAGGAGCCTAAAGGAAACAATTATAAGTATCAATCATTAAGGCACCTTTCTAAATTAAAACTATAACCACATAAATACTCCAAACTGTTAAGGCTACTTAGCTGATTTCAGGCTATAATGAGGAAAGCTGAGGGATACGATTCTTTCTTTCATATTTTACCTTCCTCAAAAACAAGCTTAATCATTCCTTGGTGTTCTCAGGATCCAAATAAGTTCTTCTGTTAGTACTTTAGCATGATATGAACACAAAAAGAGGCACTAAATCCATTCCTCTTAAAACCAGATGGCAATTTAATGAACCATGTATTTCAAAAGGTTTGGAATCTGCAGAGTTTTTTCTGTGACCCATTCAAATAAAATTAGAACTGCAAGCTCTAATATCAAAAGTGACACGTCTTTAAAAAAATGAAACTTGAATGCCAATAACAACAAAAAGCTGATTCATCATATATGCTTAACGAGTTTAACACTGGCTTGTCCAAATGGACAGTCACCTACATTTTAGGTTTTAAAAGGGCTGTTAGGCTGAGAAGCAAACAGCCCATCATTTCAAACCAAAGTGGCAGCTGGAAAATGTGGAACAGCTGGCACTGAGCAGCAAGAGAGGGTTTTACATAAATATCTGTACATATAAACTGACTGAAGGCCACAAATACCAGACCCAAAGGATGAGATCAACACAATACACCAGAGGATTCAAATAATTGGGGGGAGAGGGTTAGAGTTAGTTACCTTTTTTTTCCCCCACGTGGTGCTCGCAACAGACAATACCCTACTGCTTCTCCTGTGAACAACCCAAAGTTGAAAGGTGACTAGCAGAACAACTCATCCTTCCTGGACTTTTTTAGGTTCTTCTGATGCACCAACTGGTCCAAGAGTCTAATCCACATTGCTTTGCTTGCAACTATTTCCTCTGCCTTTTTTTCCTTCAAGTCTTCAGAGTGCAATTCATTTAGCTGTCCAGCCACACAGCCTCCCTTATCCATAGAATAAAGTTTGAAAGAGAGAGCCGAAAAAGTAGAGAAAGGTTAAAGGACTGTAATCCATGGAGCTTTTTGTCTGTATTTGAGTAGAATACAATAAAAGTCTCAAGTAACAATGGAAATGTAAGCATCTGATAAAAGTGGATTCCTGCCTACAAAAGCTTAACTCGCCAGTCTTTAAGTTGGAGGAAGGAAACTTTTCCTTGTTCTACATCAGAAATGATAAAATTGAAGGCGGAACTTTCACTGCTCCCCTGTTCCCTTAGACCACATCCCTTTCTTACGGCTTTTCAAGTAAAGGAATCCAAGTCAGAAATGGGACAAATTGAAAGGGCATCCTTCCTACCACTACAAATAATAGCACAAGGTTGTGTACAGTACCACATCCGATCACTTGCTTTCAACCTTCCAGATGTGGCAAACTTCCAGCCACCACAGAAACTGCTGGCAAGAAAATAAATGCTATTTCCCCTCTCTTCCTCTCCCCCCACTTAGAAGAGGCCAAGCAGCTGCTGCAAGCCTACAAAATGTGCAATTCAACAGAACTGTGGGAAGTTAAGCCTCCAAATCCTTTTAGACTGCAGCTGAACAGACCTTGCAAGTCACGACAGAAGAGGGTAAATATGCCCGGGTTTTGCCTTCCGCAGCCCGATCCGGCCCGTTTACTCCAAAGTAAGTTCCGTCACATACGACAGAACTTCGACTAAGTTTAATGGCACGGGACCCCCTCCCAAGTAAGCGCGCATAGACTCGCAGCCTTAGACTCCCCCTCCCCAACAAGCTGCGAGCCACTTGAAGTCCTTAATTCTTCACCCTCCTGGCCTCCCATCCTCTAGACTCAACTAAAAAGAAATGAAGAGATCAAGTATAGAATGAGGACGGCGGCTCTCCCTCCCTCTCTTCTGTAAAAACAAAATCCACTCTGGCTTCTTTGCTGCAAGTCCGGCGTGCTGCAAGTTAAACAAAGAACTTTTCTCACACACACACCTCAGGACCACGTACCTGCTCCTGCCGCCGCCGCCGCCGCTTCTGCTAAGGTCAGGAGGCACCCCAAACTTCCCATAGGAAACGCTCGGGGCCCTCGCTGCCGCACGCCTCTGGCTGCACACAATGTGAGCGCCTGCTTCGTCGCGGCTAACTCTTAACAGCACCGGTCCCCGAGGATGAAAGAGGGCATTTTGCTTCTGTTTTGGAGGGAGGACGAAAAGGAGGGGGGAGGAAAAGAGGGAGGGGGTGGGGGTTATCTTGTTTTATAATTCTGCCTTTCTTACACAGGGAGCGCGCACTCGCTCGCCCTCTTGTTGTGTCTGTGTACGCCGATTCCTCTTTTCTCCAAGATTTTACATCAGTTCCAGGGATCCTGTAATCCGATCCCTTCTGACTCACTGGCTCTGAGTGACATTTCTTTGATTCGGCTCAACAACAGCAAACCGGGGAAGCAAGGAGGAAAAGGGGAAGAAATCTCGGCCGCTCCTTCGTAAATCAAAACTTGGCCAGAAGAAAAATATTTTTGCCGCGGCTGGATCCTGAGAGAGGGTTTTGTCCTTTCCCTTTCCCTCCCCTCTCCATTTATCCCACAGAAAACATTCAGCGCGCTACTCACGTGCTGGAAAAGTTGTCGGTTCCGCCGCTTCCTTGGCCGACGCCTCTTCCTCCTCCCACCTAACTTTACAGATGTTGCCGGACCGTCCTCCGGTTTTGCGGAGGGGAACGGGGAGAAGAGGCGAGCAGCGCCTTTGCCGCCTTCCAGGCTACTCCCGGAGGTCCGGCTAGCTCAACTTTTTTGCGCGCGTCTCCACGTGGAGAGGGGGAAGCAAAAGCGGGTCTCTCCCCTGATACATTGACGGTTCCCGATCCCCCGCGGCCCGCCTCACATCCTCGGCGCTTTCGTTTAAAAAGCCAAAAAGGCGGGAGGGGGAGACAATGGAAGGGCGGGAACCCGAGAGTACGTCTGCTTAGGCCCCGGGTGTCCTGCGGGGAAGGCGAGGAGAAGAGAACAGTTGGAGGCCACGGGCGCCTTCTCCTTGGCCATCCGCGCTTTTCTTCCTTCCTTACCGCATCCGCTAAGAAATCAGTCCCATAGTGAGGATTTACGGAGAGTGAGTGACATTCCCCTCAAATGAACGCGTCTCCCTTCCTGAACTCTGGCACTAACGGCTCCTGACTCCCGGTCCTTATTTGTCTCTCCTTCACCTTCTCTTTCTCCGCTCCTTCAGACTTAGGTGAATCCCTCCACCTCCGCTGATACACTTGCTTCCAAGCCTGCCAGCCACAGATGTTAAACACACCACTCCAACAAGCTAATCCTGATCTCAGATAGATAACAAGGCCTGTTCTCTGTGTGTTTTGCCTTCTTGCTTTACCTTCAAGCGGCTTTTTCAGACATGCCTTCTTATTAGGCGATTTAATCAAATGTCATGCTCACCTAGCTCCAGGCGGCTATTCCCAATATTTTTGAAAGAAACTACCCAGTACTCTGTTTCCTACGCAAGAGCCAGATGCTGCCAGGCGAATACCCTGCAATAAGTCTCAGGCTTGCAGCTGCCTTGTATAGCTATACTCAGTGTTTCTGGCAAATTAAAAGTGTGGACAGGCTGAAACCATGGCTGCAATTAACTTTGCCAATCCAGCTGCTGCTGCTATCTTTATGCACACCCTCAACTGGGAGGAAGTCTGTTGAAGGTGATCAGATTTAGGAGGGGAGGGCACAAAGTGACGGGCCAGTGGGACATGGGGAAGAAATATACCGCCTATATGGTTCCTTGCCCCACAAATAAAATCCGCCTGATCTCCATCAACTGCAGTGGTGGGCTTCATAATCGCATAAGAGAACTGGTACACTGATGAATCTAAATAAACATGGGACACCAAATCTGCTTTGATTTAAAAGCCTTACGAGCCAAACTGGTTTCAGCTTCAGTAGCAATATCCATTGGATCTGGATCTTGTTTCTATTACCCCAAGGAATAATAAGCAGTACAAACTTGAAAAGGTCAGTAAATATATCAACACTTTCCTTCAAGGAGCTCAGGATGGCATACATAGAACCCCAGATATTTTCCAAAAGAAGCACTGACAAGGCCCAGGCCTCTTAAGCTTCAGCATCAGGAATCTTCTAATGAGTATAAAGTTTAATTTCTTTGAAGTGTAAGCATGCTTTTCTCCAGATTGAGTCCAGAGTGAAGCTACTAAAACAAAGTTGGGAAAGAAAGATTGCTGGAATTTACATGTGAAAAAGAAGCAAACAAAAATGTCATTTATGGAAACCATTACTTGAAATTACATTTTAAAACAAATATGATGTGCTTTAATAAATATTGTACTCAGAACAAGCTGAGCATTACCTTCTAACTTTATTCTCCCACCTGCTATTAGATATTCAAATTTGTTTGTGTATATATAGCAAAATAAGCAAAAAGAGGTATACCAAATATAGGTTGCATTAGACAGTACCCAAATCAGAATTAATGTTTCTTCCATATACCCTACATGGAACACTGATTTAGAACAAGTGTACTGTCATTGGCAAAGCAAAATTATATCTAACATTTATGATAACTCTTATTAACATTGAAATAGGAAGAATGAAACGTGGTAAACGTGTTCAACGCATGGTTCAGCTTAAACTGTTAGCTTGACCACTGTATCCATTTTCAAAACATGAATGAAAACATATTGTAATGTTTTGAGCTTTCAGACTGTGGCTTCAGAAAAAAATAATTTAAAGTGATATGCACAGAAGGATCCAAAGGTAGGAGAAAGAATAACCATCAAACTTCCACTAAGCAAATCACTACTTTTAGAAGAATTACAGTGATGAGGTAGAGTTTGGAAACTTTAGAAACGTGTAATTCACCCTTGCTACGCATTTAGGATGCAAATATATTCCTAGATTAAATGAATTTAGAAGAATTAAAACTCACTTAAATAGAATTGCTATAAATGAAAGAACAGCCCTATAGTACTTCTCAGAGGTAGTACAGCGCATCAGAGATTTGTTTGGCCCCCACCCTGGGCCTTGTTCTAAAGAGCTCTTAAGACCTGACTCTTCCCCCAGGTCATCTTCGGTTGGAGTGGGTGGGGGGCCCTTGTGCGTTATATGGCTTTGTTGAGGACTTATTTGTGCATTTTGTTTTTGTTTTTTTCCCCGACACCAGCTGTTCTTTTGCTTGTATTTTTGAATTGTTGTATTATTGTTTACCACCCAGAGTCACAAAGAAGACAGGCAGCCTTATAATTTAAATCATTAGGTTTTCATCACGAGCCAAGTTGATCACACATGCATCATTGCATTGTTATGCAAATGAGGTGATTATATTTTGGGGCTCAATCCTATCATTTTTATATATATAATTTTTATTAAAACTTTTAAAAAGAAAGATAAAAACTAATATAAAGTAATACAAAGTAAGGAAGAAAAAGAAAGAAAAGAGAAAGCAAAAAGTGCAAGAAAAGAAAAAAAGTTAAAAGTAGAAAAGAAAGAAGAAAGATACAAAGAAGTGGCTTCCAAAATTCTTCACAGCCATTGTAAGTACAATTATATTTTAACTTCTCTCTTTAAAGTTACATCATGATACTCTTCTTTCTATAATCTATCCTGTCCAATCATCAGAGCCATAAAACACAGGTTTATTGTGTCAATCCAATCATGATGTCTGATGCTGGTAGGTAAGTCAAGCCATTTGTCCAATGACATCAGGATACATGTGTTAGCATGTGCACCCCGTCCCCCTCGTGGACCCTTATGATACCCTTCTAAGAAGATCACTGATGTACCCTTAGTGCTATGTGCTGCACTATGGAAGTGCACACTTAGTACATCAGTGATCTTAGAACTCTGTGACTTAATATTTTAGATTTATTCAATTGAAAAGTTGAGGGGAAAGACCATTCCAACAAGTGTGAAATAGGACAACAATGTCAGTCACATAGTGTTACTGGCAACATTGCAGTACCATACCAACCACTGGATCACATGAAGTCAACACCTGTGACTCATTTATCTTTGGAAAGAACCAAACCATCCACATCAAGAGATTCCATGCAATCTCTCCATGTCATATGCAACCTTTCAAGTGTGCTGACAAAACAATGCACACTGTTTCATGAGCAACTGTGCTGCAGGCAAGAAGAACTCACCTACTGGAAATCTCCATAAGTCCAGCTTCTGTTATGTCTCCTGAACACCATTATTGTTCATAAGCACTTGTAGATGCACAAAACAAAGGTTTAAAAAAAAAGTATAGGAAGCTAAACACAAAATCCATATGGCAAATTGGACAGCTAACAAGCATTCAGCTTTAAAATCCAAGAGAGGACCTTGAATCCTTCCTAAGAGGAACAGGCTGGGAAAAATATGAGAATTAAGCCCAGTTTACACCTGGCAAGCAGCAACCACATCAGAAGCAAAATGAAGGGATCTTGATTTCCACTGGAGTTAGCCTATCCAGCCACAGCAGAAGCTAAGAGAAGTACATCATGGGTCATTTGTCAGCCTTATAGCATCAGACATACCCTTTCATTGGCTGTAAAGTGAGACTACATGTGATTGAAAAGCCCAGGTTTCACACATACAAGATGATAGATGTAAATCCTGGCTGTATATTTCCATATACAAGGAGTCCACATATACAAGGAGTCCACATATAAAAGGAGCCCACATCCCACTTGTCCTATGTGCTGCACTATGGAAGTGCACCACTCACTGCTTGTAGGGGTCAGGCTTCACAGCATCACCTCCATCTTTTCGTCAGCCCACTCCTGAGGTAGTCATCATAAGGTATGCCAGCGTGAAAGTAATTCTTCTCTCATATCTCAACACAAGATCCCGTGCAGATATTCCAGGTTTTACGGAAAAGGACCCTTTGGGTGACATGTTCAGGTTCAGCACCCTGGTCATCTCCATTTGGCCTGGCAGGTCCACCGCAATAACACCTCCTTCTGTCCAGACATTAGGTAATATGAATGTTGGACAATACTGCAATCTTGCTTTCACTGAAACGCCAGAACCCTAGGCTCCACAGCCACTTTTTTCTGATCAATTTTACCAGAAACATCAACCTACGAACCTCTAATGTGTAGCTCTATATTCCTGAGAAATACCTCCAATTTTTTTTATATATTCCAGATTTTCAACAACATTTATCTAGCATAGCCTTTCTCAACTTTCTGACCCTGGAGGAACCCTTGAAATATTTTTCAGGCCTCGGGGAACCCCTGCACATTCAGGCTGCAATATAGGCCAGAAGTTACAAAATTATTATGTTCGTTTCATGTAGAGGCCTGTATATATGCATTAACAGTGTTCTTACACTAAAAATAAAGAATGACATTTACCTCTTTAATGTGAAGTTGCCTGAATTTGAAATATTTTTTTAAATAAACTGTGATCTCCCAGGGAACCCCTAGTGACCTCTCGTGGAACCCTAGGGTTCCACGGAACCCTGGTTGAGAAACCCTGATCTAGCAGCTACATCTAGGCTGCACAAATATGGGTGACCACTAGATGGCAGCCAAGAGATATAGAAAACTGCAACTCTTTGCTGCCACATATTGGTTAGCTCAATATTCTTGGAAGAAAAATAGGAGGAAATATTATTGGATTGAATGCCCAGCATATCCAAGGACCACCCAGACACAGGTTCGCTATGGTGACTGGTGGCAGCTTTTCCCATGGTTGGTGATGTATGGTAGGATTGGAATTTTAGCTGGCAAAAAGCAACAGTTACTGTCTTTAGAATGTTGTGCAGTAGAGCTGGATATACAGAAGCACAGCACACCTGGACTCCACATGAACATTAAAGACACACTGTGGGGGCATCACAATTTGTGCTGACATGATTTCTTCCAGACTTCAAGACAGCAGGGATGCATACCAAGCAGCTGTTTGCTTTGAGAGGTAAAAGGCTCTCCTAAGATATTGAAATGCCTAGTCACTTAGGGCAAGCACTGCATAGGACAATTGCTTAGTCTATCCTGGTAGCTATGTTGCAGCTTAGACTTCCAAATTATTTTGGCTGATAGGCCAGTATGCTGGTTATCTGCCCAACTAGTTTCATTATTCATCTTGCACCAACTGACTGTCCTACATGCTATAGCAAAACACACACTCTGAGAAGTCTGCTATGTCTGCACTTAGAGGCCATTCAACAATTTTTATACAGCTGACTGTGACATCTGAAATGGGGCTGGTTAGCCTTAGGCAGTGAATGCAGATGGATCAGAAGCTTGCAGGTAAGACTACATAGTCAGAATGTCCATGTGGGTTATGACACTGTGAGACAGAGTTATAGCTATGAACCAGAGTTGGTGTGGATTGTCAGCAACAGGAAAATTACTCTTAAGACAAAATAAGTCCGTCAACTGCTTAAAATTGTCCAAAAGCAGAATCCAGCAAGGTAGATAATTTCAGTTTGAACAGAGTGCAGTGTGGACTGGGAAGAGGTGGTTTATTTAATTGTTTGAATGCTGGGATTAATACTGAAAATATAATATTTTAATCAGTTTTCTATTATGTATGCTTGTCATTTACTGTCCATTTGCCTTATTGGGCAAAGAATGGAGGCATCACGACTTTGAGCCCAGATAGCAGTGAGGTCCTTGGGCTCATAGTCTGTCAATAACTCATCTTGAGCCACAGTAAGGGAGATTGAGGGATAAAGAAAAATCACTAACAGTAAGCAAGAAGAAGTCAAAATGTGGGGCAAAGTGGAAGCCTTTTCCAAACAGTATGGATAATGTCCATTCTGAAAGAAAAACACATGGAAGGAATTGCAATCCTGTGATCTCATAATGGCTCCTGTGCTTTTAAGCAGTTTGTAATACTGCACAACAATACATACAGTGTTCTTCATAGTTTTACTATTCACTTGTTACACAATGGTGACAGGGTTCATGACACTATAGGAATCTCTCTGCAACGAGGAGCTTGGAGCATCTGAAGTATCCTACAAAGTCGCTTCACTTTACTGGCAGGTCCATCAGAAATGTTATCTGCACATGCTCATACATGTGCAAATATCTGGAAGGAACTTCGAAGCTGCCATGCTGGCCCTTCTGGAGAACACAGCTGCTTTAAACACTTCAAAAAAGGTCCTTCATGCATGCCCACTTGGCTCTCCAAATTTCCTTTTCTAATGTTACCCATTAGGAAGTCAGATATACTGTAGGAGGAGAATAACCTGACCTTAAGTCAAGTAGGCTTTGCAAAGCTGAAACTCTGACTAAGGCATGGGAACACAGGTGCAACCAGTGGCAAAGCACTCATGTAATATTGTAATCATATTGGCCTCCATTTTGTACTACAGGTAGTCCTCGCTTAGCGACAACTGGGATAAGTAACTCTGTCACTAAGCACCATGGTCGCTAAGCAGAAAATCATGTGACCATGACAGGCTTACGACCTCACTTCCCCTTCAGTTGTTAAGCACTGCAGGCATTAAGCAAAACATCATGTGACTTACAATTTTACTTCCCCTTTTTCTATTAACTCTACTTGTTGCGAGCCAGTTGCGAAGCACACAAATGACAATCATGTGACCACAGGACGCTGCAACAGTTGTAAAGTGCCCAAATAGCAATCACGTGAGCATGGGATGCTATGACAGTCGTAAATGCAAGGATTGGTCACAAAGCTTTTTTTTTTTTTACACCTTCATAACTTTGAATGTTGGCTAAACAAGGAAGTTGGTAAGCAAGGACTACCTGTAACTTAAATTTCCAAACTCTTTGCAGTAATCCATAGAGAAAATATATAAGCATAAATAACTGTTACAATGCTATCTCTGTCTACTAGGATTGTATGTAGATAGTACGTCTGCCTGAGCTGATAAAAGGCGCTGGGACAAAGTAATAATCGCTGAACATTTTCTAGAATTGGCCATTCAAGTTGGAGCATTGGAGGAATTTCCTGACTATACAAGCTGTCAGCCAAAGGAACAGGCTGTCCCATGAAGCAGTGAGTTTGCAGTGAGGTCTTCAAACACAGGAGATGCTCTAGGGGATCCTGCATTGAGCAGGGTGGTTGGATTAACTGACATCTAAAGTTCTTTCCAACTCTTCTGTGAGTCTGAGATAGCAGAGAAGCTTGCAGCTGGCTGCTTACACAACAGTCTCCCAAATCTTTAATAATCTAAGAACCAACTCTTAGAAGTCTGCATTACCAGATCCAAAGAGGATGGAATCCACTATAGGCATGTCTGCTGTACTTGTTGGCAGTTCCTTAAAGACATGCCTTTTCATGGGTTCACACCTTAGCCCTGTGGTCCCAGGAGAATATGCACTTTATGTGTGTGTATGTGTGTATGTATATATATATATATATATATATATATATATATATATATTCTTTATTTTTTTAACAAAACAATCTTAAAGAAGAAATTTTTAAAAAATTAAAAGTACAAACTAAAAATACGAACTAAGAGAAAAAAAGGGGGAAAATCTATCTTATACCTTATGTTTATCAACAGTCACTGCTTTATCAATGAATTCACTACTACAATATGAACAATACAAGATACTATTGTGAGGTATCACAGAATCTCTGCCATAATAACACATATTACTGCATCCTTTGATTAGTATTGCCTTTTCCAAAACAGATAAATCACACATTTAGGAAAATATGTATTTCAGTTGAAGGAGATGCTGAGGAGATGTTAAAGAGTTTCTGATACATTTGATTATCATTACCATTCCTATAGAAAATTCTTTAATACTCCTTCCAGTATTCCCTCACTTCAGTTTCATTCCAGATCATTCCATCACTTTAATTCTAAACTACATTCGTTCTGCTGAAAGCACTTTAGCGCTTTTCACCAACTTTTAAAACAATATTTCCATTTTAAAAAAATCACTCTGCATGTTTTATCTAATTCTAATCCTAACCTTGCTCTTTTTGATTATGTTCTTTACAACTATCTTTTTTCTATATACACATTATACAATGTATTTAAATAACAATAATAATCTCAACCTTGTTGTTGCAGCAATCATTCTCTTACATGCCTGTTTTTCTCACCTATAGTGTCTTCCATGGTCATCATTCAAGTAAGCATCCTCTTTCAGACTTCACATAACTTCACAACAACTATGGCACTGTGTAACACAAGTCTGCTGACTCTGCTCCAAGCAGCTTTCACTAACACTTTATATTCCTTCTATTGGGATATTAAACTATCTTCTAATACTTTTTTATATAGGTCTTATATTTTCTTTTCCTGAAGTTGTTCTACATTCACTCTACCGTCTTCTACTTCTTTCATTTTTTTCATGTCTATTTTTCCCCGTGATCCATTTTTGATACTACTAAATAATTACCTGTTCCACTTTGACACTTATATACTTATAATAGACATAAACAGTCTAATAAATCCTGTGCTTTGATGGATTCCTTCTCCATTTGTATGTATGAATTGACTTATTTTTAAACCATATATTCAAAATAAACAGAACTTATTCTAAGCAGGTACCCACCAATAACTATTCTCAATACTTCTTGGGTCTCTGAATTGCCCAATCACTTTTTTTTGCACTCTCTCATTCTGTTCCCACTCATCCATTCATGCTGCAAATTTTCCCCTGGATTTCATTCATTTAGGAAGTTGTACATTTTTCCCCAAAACTCATTCCTGTTTCTTTCATTATCATAATTATCTGGAGTGTAACATGCAACTGTCTCCGACCAATGAATTTCTATTTTCATGCACTCTCACAATAATGAGTGGCACCTATTCATACTTTTTGACATTCCTTTTAACCTTTTCACTTAAGCTGGAAAAACAGGAACAGGTAGTTGTCATGTTGGAGAAAAAAGTTACGTTAAACCTTTCCTTGGACTTCAAGAGAATGGTTAGGAACTGTTTCAATTGAAAGGTGGGAAGAAAAATACTAAAATTTAAATCTTGCAGCACAGACCTATATAAGGGCATGAATCTAGTAAATAGGTGGCCAGGTTAGCAATCCTGAGAATCCCGTCCACTTCCTCAGGAGTTACTTTTGCAATTCCAAAACACAATTTTAGGAACAAACTTTTCATAGAAGTTAAATGAATCTGGACTGGGGCAAAAAGCTACTGTCTTTTATTGTGTCCTGCAAGTAGTAGTAAGTAATAACCTTAGGCATCTGTTCCATACACAAACTACATGAATTTGGAGGGTGGCAGGAAACAAAACAAACTTCACATTTGTTTCTAGCTGCTCCCCCCCCCCCCACCCCAAATACACTTTCAAATTTTTGGCTACAATTTCTCAGTTGTCTATTTGCTATACCTGGAGAGTTGAACTTCTCCATGCCAAAGTGGAGCAGATTCCAATAGAACAGGCACACAAGAATCAAGAAAGTTCAAGTAAGTAATCTGTTGTAGAAAAGCTAATAAGCCATTAAGAAAGAATTACAGCAACTACTGAGTATCAAATGAGAACTCTGTTTATATCAACGTTCAGATTTCTAGCATTTCTTTCTCCTGTCCACTCTGCGTAAAGGACCAGAAGTAAGTGATTCTCTTTTGGGTGGAAGGTACAGTTTCCATCCATTCCTTGTTCTGATAGTAGCTTGATATAGTATCAGATTGTTTACTTCTGATTGTGTGAGAACCGCTTCAAACTGGGGCATGATCACATGTAGATTTGCAAAAGTAGGGGAAATTCTAATTCCTAGTGGAACTCCTAAGGAAAGTTTTAACCATAATAGATATGCACCCTCTTAATGGGTTAGGAAGAATTACTGCCACATCTCCACCCTTCCACTTATATGAGTTAAGCATTATTGTCCGTGAGCCTCTGCAAGCTGACTCACATCCACATCCTATCACCAGCAAACCCAGGAGGACAAATCCCTGTTGTCACCAGTCACATAATGATTATAAACAAAGTATGCCTTCTCCATAACTTGCTGACTGAGCATTCAGTAAGTTGTTCTTCCAAAACTGATTGCTCTAGGCACCCAGGCAATGGAGAATCTGTCACAAGACATGGAGATTGTGAAGATCTGTTGAGTACAGGAAAGACAACTGCAGGGCTCTTTCATCTCTAGCTCCCTCC
The DNA here is from genome assembly GCF_035149785.1 of Candoia aspera. NCBI lineage: Eukaryota > Metazoa > Chordata > Lepidosauria > Squamata > Candoiidae > Candoia > Candoia aspera. The sequence goes on from NC_086156.1 coordinate 55,076,840, forward strand.
TCCCAACATTCATAGGCAATATACGGAGATTCTGTGTGTTGTTTATTTCAACAGTTTAGTGACTTCTATCCCTTATTGTCTCTTTTTTTGTTGTTTCCCAGTGCTGCCAAACATGCTAAAGCTTGCAAGGGATATGTGTGCCTAAATTACCATATGACTCCTGTTTGTCTAGCTGTCAGCCATCCAAAGACTTTATTTTCCTGGAGAAAACTCAGTGCAGCATCTCATTTGGCCCTAGCCATCCTTTCTGTGATTCCGTATATTACTTCATTTCCATTCTTGGCAAAGCAAGGATATTCAACAGTTCCCTATGTTATTTTAGGACAATACCTACAGACAATATTTTTTTAACCCAGTAGCCCAGAGGTAGACATACCCAGCTTCAGGACTAGATGCAGCCCCTAGACACCCCTCTGACTTTCACTGTTGAAAATTGTCAACACCTGAAATCTAATGTAAGCCATAACATAGCTTTACATATTTTCAAAAAGACAAACATTTCCAAACATGGACAGGTCACCTATTTTGCATCATCACCCTGAAGCTCTCAGATTCCCCAGAAATTATCAGCACAATCACTGGCTACTTAAAATTTCCTGCCTCTCAGAGGCAGCATCTGAAATAGCATTTATCAGATTTGATTTTCTAAATTTGTCACACAAGTATTTTTTTTGATTATTTCAAAACATATTGATACTTTCAGCTTTTTGTTTTGATAATATATAGGGATGAAATTAAAGCAGGCAGGCATTGAAGGAGCCTGGTTTTATGAATACCACCAGGTAGCCACTGAAGACAATAATTCTTCTAGGAGACAATAATCCCCTCTCTTCCATCGAAGCAGGAAACCACTACTAATTGGTTTTTCCACTCCTAGAACAGTCAAAACCTTTTTACTTGGTTAAGTTATAATTTTAATACAGCTGAATTTGCATATATTTTCTTCTTCCCTTTTCTTTCATCCAGTCTGTCAGGGATCGATCTATTTAATTTGTTGTGCAGTCCTTAATAGAATTTTAAGTGTTTCATAAATCAAACAGTGATAGTGGTAATGATAATTATGATGATAATGTTTTATTCAGTAATCATTCCCCAATTCAGTGGCACTAACCATATAGAATAATATCCCTTAAGCTTCCCAAGAAAGCTATGTTTCTGGTTGTTCTTAAAATGAACGAAAAAGAAAGAAACAAGTTCAACCAAAAATTAAACATATTTAAATCTTACTGTTTTCATTAGAAACCTAGCTTATAAGTCTTCTCGATCTTTTCCTTTCTCTAAGCATGAGATTTTTGACCAATTCACAAAAGCTGTAGAATTACATGATATAAGTGTTTGTTGAAGAATAAGTTCATTAAGATAATTGTAGTATTTTTGCCCCACAGTGACTTTCCTGTTTGGAAGGGAAGTTCTTGTAGGGACAAGAGTAGCTCAGGATATTTTGTTACCTAATGTCCTATGCATGTCCAAGGCACGGTAACTAAGGCCAGGCAATTTATTTGAAATCCGAAATAGAAATCTCCCGCAAACACTTCTTTATCTTTGGCAGTTGAGTAAAAATAAAATAAGAACACCCTTCAAGGCTGGGGGGGCCACACCCTCCCTCACCCAAGTTTATTAACATGGACTGAATTTATTATATCCTACAGTTTTTGTCCTAACAGCCAGGAAACACGCTGAGACAAGGAACTGGTCTCTAATGTTTATTGATAGTACTTAACAGGAATCCTAACAAACTGAAGAAGCGTGGGGAAAACCCAGCCATATAAACCCCAAAGGCTAAGGCGGTCCCAATCTGTGTCTCTTTGAATGGCTGACCAATTCCTCAGTGCTACGCATGTGCTTAACAGCCTGGATGGGAGCCCCCTGCTCGCCATCCTTACTCATGACACAATCTTACACTGAGCAATTACACTGAGTAAGTGCTCTTGTGAGGTTCACCAACCTCTCTACTGTAGCTGACCTCATGTTTCAAAGAATACATTCAGCTAGTTGTCCTGTAATGTCTATTCAATGATTCCCAACACACCTCAACACTGGGGTCCTTACTGCACCATAACAGCTCTCTTTGAATACAGGTAGTCCTTGAGTTATGACTGCAATTGGGACCAGGATTGCCATTGCTAAGTGATACACTCGTAAAGTGCTATGCATGCGCTTAACAGTCTGGATGGGAGCCCCCTGCTCGCCATCCTCACTCATGACAGTTTTAGTTGTTGATGTATACTGTGCTGACCACAGTTCTCAATATTCATTCTTACTTTAAAGTTTAATAGTGATGTTAAATCTATTAAAGCGATATAATACATTCAGTTCTTTGCAACTAATGTTATACTGGAAAATTATAAGCTCCATGACATTTTCAAAAACCCTCATTTATTCATTTGCATTTTATTTTTTATTCCTTCATCTTGTCTTCTTTTTATATTTATTTATCTTCCTTATGTTTAATTTTATTTTTAAAATGTAAGAATTAAGTATAGCTAATCCTTTGGTACTTACCTATACCCTCTGAAAGACAATTTTTTATAAAGCTTTATTAATTTTCAAAATATAATTAAAACACAAAATACAGAATATAGAACAGATAAAATACAAGTCTAAAAAAGAAACAAGAGAAACTAAAACAGTGCAAGAATAGACAGGAAAACATAAAGACAGGTGACTTCCGACCTGTGTTTTCTACTACAGATTAAGGTTACTATGGTAACTAATCATTTTGTCTGGGTGAAGAGGTTGAATTTAATTGTCCTCTTTTCGGATGTTAATTTTTGCACCTGGGAGAAGAACTTGCCTGGACTTGTTTTAGTTTCAGTTTCCCTTCTGTGTAGGCATGTAGAGAGTTAAGCAGCTCTCACGGAGAGCCTGTAAATATGTTTGCTTTCTGTAAATAAAATTATTTTTATAGAAATGCCTGGTGTGTGACTTTTCTGATCTCTCCTGGGCCAAAGGCTTTCCTAGCAATCTGCTAACATGACCTTCTCCAACACAGATATGAAAGCACATAAAAGTTCATCTCTTGCTATTAATTAAACATTTAATAGCATTATTTCTCTAAAATCAAACCATTTAATCATCAAAACCCAAAATCAGAACTTCATTTTTTTCCATTACAAGCAAATAGTCCAAAAGTGACTTCCAAATAGAAACAAATGCAGTTACAGTATTTTCTCTTATCAATGCTGTCAGTTTAGTCATTTGCGCCAGTTCCATTAACTTAATCATCCAGTTCTTCATTAAGGGAATTTGTGCATCCTTCCATCTGTGAGCATATAAGAGTCTTGCTGCTGTTATCATATATAAGAACAGAGTTCCATGTTGCTTCTCAAGCTGTTGGTCCATCAAACCCAAGAGACTCTTCCTCAAAATCGTTAAAGGAATTTCTTTCAAAACAATTATATCCACATTGTCAATATTTAATCTTGATTTAAAGTGAGTTTGCAAAACCTGGTCTCTTGTTTTCCTTCTAGCAAAATAAACCAAAACATCTCTTGGTTTATTATTTACAGCTGCATATCTTGAGCTGATACAAAAAACTTTATCTAATTCATCCTCCATTCTATCTTCCTCCCAATCCAATAATTTTGCCAAAGCCATAGGATTTTTTCAACAATATTCTCCCCTTTCACCTCAGGAACTCCTCTCAGTTTCAGACAAAAATCCATGTCCCTAAGTTCTAACAGAACCATTTTATCAAGCTCTTTTTCTCTCTCTTGCTCAGTATTATCTGTTTTAGTTTCTAACACCTCCACTCGATCTGTTACTTGTTTCCCCTCTCCAGCATTTTTTTCCATTTGATGTTCAATCTTTTTCTCAAAGTCAGAATATTTACATGCCATCGTTTTCTCAAAGTCTCCATATTTAATTTCCATCTTTTTCTCAAAGTCAGAATATCTATTTTCCATTTTCTTCTCAAAGGCATCAAAAGATTGTTTAGAGATACTAGAAATTTCATGAATCATATTTCTCAACATCTCCCCATCATCAGAACCATGACAAGGTGGTCTCCTAGAAGCCATGAATAGTTCCCTCTGGTGGTTAAAATTAGCCAATACAATCAAATCTTAAAGTCAGTGGAAAAATACTAGAGACTGAGATCGTTCAAAAGTGAAAGTCTTGTCACTAGAGGTGTTTACAGGAACTGTCCAATTACCTTGTTAAGAAAAAAGCAACAACACCCACTTTCTAAAGATAGCCATGAAAGTTCCAATTCCAACAGGATAGATTCATTAAATCCCAAAAGGAAACAGTAAAAATGCTGCCAATTAAATCCAAAAGAAATATAGTCCTTTGCTTCTATAAAACAAATCCACAGTTCAGCTTTCAGTTCTTTTTGCCCAAAATGTAAAACACAAAGTTCAAATGTTTGAACTGCTTGAAACAGTTAAATTTCAATTATAATGTAAAAGTTACCAAGAGAAATCTCATCTCTATGTTGGAAAAAGCCTCTTTTAAACAAAGAAAAGTCAAATACACTGGTGCACTAAGAAATGGGGTGGTCAGTTTTAGAGTCTGTTAAATGGCTGCAGCGGGGCTTGGAAAGGATGACACTCCCACCTCCCACCTGATCACTCACCACTCAGTCTATAAACTCTGTTTATGATCTTCTGGCTATGATAGGCCATCCAGAGGACAGGGGGTAATTCCTAGGGTTCTCCTTTATCCAGGGAATACTTTTGGGCTCCAGGGGATCCTGCCCGAGCCCTAAAACACTGTGCTACCAGGTCTGCTTGAGAAGCTAATTCGCAAAGAGACGCTGTTCAAAATTCCATTCCCATCGGAAGCCCTGAAAGACAAATTAATGATCAACAAGACAAGTTAGGAATTTCTTGGAAAGACCATACCTGGCAGTGTGCCACCAAACAGATACCATTGTTATTAAAGATGCCCATCATTACTACTTCATGCCCCTTTGAAAGATCTGTTTGTTTTTGGGAAGCATCCTCCAAAACTTTTGCTTGGCTCAGAGCTTAATGATAGAGACCATCAACAATATTGCTTTTATTTTGTTCTTCCCCCTAGTTTAGTCATAGTGTTCTTTGTAGTACTGCTAAGTTCATTTGTTTGGGTTTCTGAGCAGGGGTAAATCCTTTTAATATACAGTGCAACTCTTTCTCATTTTCTATAATTTCCTTGTGAGCATTTCTTCAGGTTCTATATCCCAGCCATGAAAATCATCCTACCAAATCTCCTTTACACCTATTAAATTAAATTTGCCTTCCTTTATTAAGAGTTCAGGCTTATCTTGTTTGTTTTCCATACTTTGCATATTCTGTATAGACCATGAAGACCATTAACTTTATGAACCAACATTCCTTCTGATTTGACTTAATGCACCCCATTCAAAAGCCCCACAAACTGAATCTCCTGTCAACCCAATTTGCATAGCCCATCATTCATTTGCAGTATTCTTTATTTTTCCATGGGTTGGAAAAATGGAAGAGAAGACTGCCTGAGCTCCTCTTGAGTTTTCTTTATTGATATTCAGCTTTCATGATGGTAGTCCTCTTTTTTTCCTTTGAAGGTTCAGAGCCTGCATCTTCTGTGGGGGTCAGAAAGCTGTTCTTCTAGTAGAGGACTTCTTCTTTTGTGTGATTGTCTTTGTGACTGGGATTTCCTGTAGGTTCATAGGAGTTGATACAAAACACAGTACAAAGGTAGCTTGTTTGGACATTCTTCCCCATTTATTATGAAAACATGCAAAAGGCAATAGTATCAGTTTCATTTTTTCCCCAGTCTAGCTCTGCAAGCAGGATTTATGACTAGCTAATTGCATTTCAATGCCCACTTTCTCCTCCCTTGACTTTCTGATAAGACAGCAGGTTGACTTTTTAAATTACATTGCAGAGAGAGCTTTGTTTTCCTCAACTATTGAATATCATAGCTTAAGATTTCTATAACTGAATATAAATTTACAAGCTATAATGTTGTCCTAACGCATATGTGCCTATGGCTATTTATAATCTATTCTCTATTTACATCCTACTTCAGAGGTTAAAAGGGCTAAATATGTATTGGCCAGCCACCTTTCTTTCTCCTGATGTGGATAGGCTTCCTTCCTCTGCTCTGGCTTTATCTTCCATAATCTGAGAGACTATCACATTTTATATTTTTACTGCCTATTTATATGTACATTTATTGGTTTTATAATTGTACTGAATTTTAACTTTGTTTTTATTGTAAACCACCCAGGGCCCCTCCTTTGGGGGGAGATGGGCGGTGATAAAATTTAATAAATAAATAAATAAATAAAAATTATCTGAGAAACAAGGTCCTGTATCTCACGCGACATCTCTTTTCAGCAAACTTCTCCAGAATTATCTTTGAACTAACAAACCTTCAGCAGTATAACACTGTTCGGTTTAATTTAGGTTTGCCAGCCAGCATATTATTAAAAAAAAAAAAAATCTTCACCCGTCTCCACTGCTAGATCCATGTGAGTTGTGCCAGCTATTATTTATTTATTTATCTATCTATCTATCTATCTATTTATTTATTTATTAATCAGATTTAGCCACCGCCCATCTCCCCCAAAAGAGGGACTCTGGGCAGTTTACAATTATTCCTCCTGCATTTAAGTTCTTCTCCCAGTCCTCTTTCCCAGAGTTCTTCTCTGTTGCTTTTAAAACCCCATGTCTGAAGCCAGCTGAATTGCCCCTCATTCTCCCACTAGAACACTTCCCTATGGGAAACTTTTTCATTCTACTCTCAGCTTCTCTTATCATCTACCTAGCACAAGCCATCTGTCTGGATGTCTTTGTGGATGCATGAACAGCCACCAGGAAACTACGGGTGCATACAAGCACTTACAGTCTTTCTTATGGCAAGTCGATTCCTCTTTCAGTTCCTGTTTTTGCAACTCTTTATTTGATGTGAAAAATCTGATATCCTTTATTCAGCTCCATCCTCTCACTTTTTCTTCAAGCACCGTTGCAAGATTTCGCCTGATACAGTTATATACCAAATTGTTTGGGACAGCACGCAAACACGCCAGAAGCAGTACATGTCACAATGGTAGACTTCTGTCCAATTAATTAATTTTCACTTTTGTTTCTTATGGCATCAACAGTAAAAATGCTTTCTTAAAATTTATTCTTGTTCCCTTCTTGGGATAATCAAATCCACACTGTTTAAAGGGAACATTTCTCAGGGACTCCCCCTTAAGCCCCCCACTGGACTCCAATACATTTTGAAAACATAATTTGGTTTTCTTTTGCATTTTTCTTTTTTAATAAATACTGATTTAATTGATATGTGTTTCTCTTCCCAGTTAAATAAATCCCTATTAAAAAAATTGCTAGGTGACTTTGGGCCAATTACTCTCAGCCCTTGGAAGAAGACAATGGTAAAACACTTCCAAAAATCTTGCCAGGAAAACTGCATGGACTTGTCCTAACCAGGAGTCAAGACATATACTTTTACCTGTTAAATATTTCATTTGCTGGAGCAGGGGGAAGGGAGGGGGAGAGAGAGATCAGAATAGGATTAGATATTTATTGTGTATTAATTTCAGCATTTTAGTACAGCTTCTAGTACAGAAATACTAGTAAAATGGTAAAAACAAAATAAATGCCAACTTTTGATTATATTGATGTTTTTAACACAACCAGCCATCCAGATTTGTTAATTCAGTAGCCATATAATTGAAAAGAAGAGCAGGAGGCAGAGGAATGGGGGAAGAAGAGGAAGAGGAGATCAAGGGAAGGTAGATACATTTGTAATATTTGAAGAAACATCCCACAATGAAGGCTTGCCTCATTTCCTTCAGAAGTTTGTTCCATGTGGTGGGCACTATTGGATAGAATGCCAGATGAAGATCAGCAGACCAGAGTACAGTCAACAAGATCTGCACATCAGAATGTAAAGACCAGGTAGACCTAACAGGAAGCAGGCAATTCCTCAATTCCTTAATAATCTTTTGCTGCACTGCCTATTGCTTTATAAAAATAGCAATACCTTGACAATGGCTTGGTCAGTGCAAATCCCTCAGCACTGGAACGAATATTCTACAATAGATTCTCTCAAGGCAAGCACCACATCAAATGTATTGCAATAATCTAATCTTGAGGGAATCACTGGCTGGACTACTATGACAGGAGAGATTGTGATAGCTGTACCAGCCAAAGTGGTAGCAGGTTGTCTTGGCGATTGAGGCTATTTTGATTTCCAGTGATAAGCAGAATTTACAAGGAACCCTGAGAAGACACCTGTCCTCCAAGACTACAAACTACTAAACCCAAGAAGCACCTATCCACAGAAACTCAATCTTACCAGGATTCAGATTCAACCTATTAGCCTTCATCCAGGCCACCACTGTATACAAGCTCTTTGTCAGATCCCCCGATCAAAGGTTTCATAGAAACCCTTATCAGGGCATCTCCCATCATGTCATTCTCTCAGGTTGCCGGATGGGAGTGGGGTGTGAAGTTGGAGTGTAAAGGGGTTTGTTTTGGCTATGGAGCGCATCAAGGATGCGAGGTTGAGATACGACAGGAATACCATCTGGATGGGAGGGGGAGTGACATGCTTCGTGGGAAAGGGGACTAGCTAAGGGAATGTAGTTTTAAATTAGGGTTTGGAGGGAAATCTTTATTCGCAGCTTGCCTTCTGTACTGTTCATTACGCTTCATTAAAACAGTTCAAAGAAATCCAGCTTCTTCACTGTGTATGTGTGAATGATCGAATGAGCAGGTGCTGACACTCTTTCTTTATTTATGCATAGCTTACCTGTTTCAGAAGTAATGGTGAAATAGGGCTGCATGACATCCTCTTTCCAAATATCATAATGGCAATTCCTAGTTGTCAGAGGTTTGGCCCCAGAAGCCAAAAAAAAACCCCTTCTGAGACTTCTCCTCTGTCATGGGTTGTAAAGGAAGGAGGGGGAGGAATGATTGCTGTGTGAGAAACGAAGACATAATGGACTGACCCAGCAAGCTGATGCCAGAGTGTTGTGGCTACCATCTTATCAGCAAACGGACAGTGAAGAATGTTGCTGGGAATCATGTTGTAAAAACCAATAGCAGTTGTAAATATTCAATTTCAAATAAAGGTGGGAAACTGGGGCAAGTAAAAGGAGGGAACTGGGGAATCTCATTCACTTGAGTCTTTAGATGGACATAGAACTGTATCTTTCAATAAAAAAATACTTTTCTGAGACCTGACTGGTTCCAGAGAGATTTGTTACTATTGGGATATCTGAACCCACAATCCTCACACTGGCAATTTTCTATAGATACTAAATAACACTGGATACAAAATGGTGCCTTACGGTAACCCAAAGGCTTGAGAATCAGTTTTCTAATGCCACTCTCTGAAACTGGTTCTGTAGGTTCAGATAATCATTGTCCTCCATAATCCAAAGCCTCTAGGAATGCCCAAGTTGTGCCACCACCACTATTAAAAAAGCAGGGTTACTGACTTTTCTTTGTTACAATACAGGTAGAGTTCAGAGGCAGACAAGTAGTAGCACTGAACAAACTCTTATTCCACTTTATTTTTCAGTCTAGTACTGGTCATGTTTTCTCATGTTTACATACAGGCATTCATATAGCAAGAGCCAGTTTGGTGTAGTGGTGAAGGCACCAGGCTAGAAACCAGGAAACCGTGAATCCCTCCTTAGGCACAAAACCAGCTGGGTGACCTTGGGCCAGTCACTTTCTCTCAGCCCTAGGAAGGAAGCAATGGCAAACCACTTCTGAAAACCCTTGCCAAGAAAACTGCAGAGACCTGCCCAGGCAGTCACCAGGAGTCAACACTGACTTGAAGGCACACAAAAAAATAAATAAAATAAAATCATATAGTATTCTATTATGTCAGCCTGGTTGCCAGATTTACCATATAATCTGTACTACACAGATGGACAGCCTGGCTCACCAAGCCTCTTTTTGGCATCTCTCAGAGCTTCCTCTGATCATGAGTGCTGAAAATTGACAGTGCAATTTCCTGCCATTCTGAGATGAGACGCACATGAATAGTGTGTTTCTTTCTGTGTGTGGGGGCGGGGTGCCTTCAAGTCAGTTTTTTACTCCTGGCAACTGTCTGGACTAGTCCCTGCAGTCTTCTTGGCAAGATTTCAGAAGTGGTTTGCCACAGCCTCCTTCCCAGGACTGAGAGAGAGTGACTAGCCCAAGGTCACCCAGCTGGCTTTATGCCTAAGGCAGGACTAGAACTCCTGGTCTCCTGGTTTCTAGCCTGGTGCCTTAACCACTACACCAGACTGGCTCCCTTGAATAGTGTATTGTAACCCCTGAAATAGATGTACCACCATTATATCACCCCATATTCTCCCCTAAAATATGGGGTGTAAAGTAGTCCTCAGCTTCCCTATGCCTGCCACCACAAATGTTAAATTATGCTTTGACCCTAAAAATGGAGAAGGAAACCATTAATATCTTCTGTATCTCATTAAAACAAGTGATTTAAGGAAATGTTTTTTGGATAAGAAATGGCAATAGATAGTTCAATCAGAGTCAGACTCCAAAAGTCTGAACACCCAGTTATATTCAGCTGAGTAGTGTGTTTTCTCCAAATCAGTGAATCAGCAATTGCTCTTCTTATCTTTTTTCTATCTCCTCTCTGCATCTTTCCAACACTATTACTCATCAAAGCAACTGTCAGTGTGAACTGGATACTGGATGATCTAGAAGAGTCTAATTAAAAGAAACGTTATGCAAGTTTAGGTTTTTTGCAGCATAGAGATATGGTTGGAAAAACTTCACTTGTTCATACCTGTATGTCAAATGCATGGTTAAAGGCAAAGATAGGACCAGTAAAAAGCCTTAAACATCTGGCAGATATTATGAAAAGGCCTTCTATGAGATATTAGTCTCATGATTGGTTCAGACTGTTTCAATTTCTCCATGCAGCTGAGATGCTGCCTTCTAGCAGAAAAGCATACAGCTGCAGCAGCTGAAAATGCATCGTTTTATTGATGGGAATAGTTCCCTGAAAGCCATGGATCTACCCAACCATTGGGGATTACTTGATCTTTGGAGCTGAATTTCAAATGTCAGAACAGGCATCTAGTTACTTGTGGAATCAGTTCTTTCATCAAAGCATTGTTTTTCTGGCATTTATGTGCAGTTAATTTTTACTCACACTCTCCAACAAAAAGTAGCACCTAATGCATTGCTCAAAAAATTAAACAATGAATCCATTAAAAAGTCATAGTTTTTAATCTAATAGTCACACTGAAATTTCCAATTACTTTATGGGTAATATGTAATTTTTTTAACCGTGTCTGATGGGAGTTTGTTTTCTTGTTGCATTGAGTTTTTTGGTCTTAGTTACACTAGTATTGATTCATATGGGAATCTTGAAACTACATAAAAAAAGATAAGTTCATTAGGTACCATCTAATTATTATGGTACAGTAAGCAACAAACAAAGTGAAAATATGGTTGCTCAATGTACTCTGTTTTTATTCTGGTTTTGTAGAAACCAGAATAAAGAAAGAAGAAATATGTCCATGTCAACGGACCAATAAGAAGAGGGCTTCTTGTTCCCGCTGATGCTTTCTTGTCTCTTTAGCAGCTAAGATACCTGTTTAAATAACAAAAGCTGGCAATACAGTTTGTGACTTACAAGTAGAGATCCAAGAATGTCGATAGAAGTAAATACACTATACCATGTCTATCTACATATCTATATTCAGAATTTCTTTGATATTTACAATACTTATTCCCTTATTCCTCAAAAAGTAGTTGAAAGACGCAGCAATTCCTGCCAATGTAAAGCGCCTGTCGTTCCAGTCAGGGCTGCGCAGACTATTCCAGGTCACCAGTGAAAGCGTTCTTATTCAAGTACAGAGAAGATATAGGAAAAGGGCGGGGGGAGGGGAGAAAACATTTCCAATAAATATTCCCAGAAATCCTGTTCTTGCTATTGTATATTAATATGTGGGTCTCCCTGAAGCATTGTTTTAATATATAACTGCTTCCCACGCAGGTTTGCACACTTGCAAATGTTGCATATTGCTTGGCTCAATTTGTTTTTCTGGGATTGAGATTTATGATGCTGCATCACAAAAATAGGTATTCAAAGCACTGAACGCATGCACGCACACACACTTTGTGCCCAAGATCTTAACGCTGATTACTAGACGTTACCTTTTTAGTGCTGAAATAGGAAAAAAGAGTCTAAAAACACAGATTTCCTTTTAATGGAATCCCTTCTTTTTCTATGCAATTGACAGCTACTGTAAATTCAGAAGGCTGCTTTATGTGTTGCTGTGAGTAAGGAAATCCTCTTCATCCCTAGACTGTTCTTTTGCCCTAAGCATGGCTGCTCCATATACCTCTCTAAGGCCAGGTTTTACTGATTTTATTTATTATTTATTATTAGCATGTTTACCTCCCTCTTAAGCTAAAAAAAGGTTTCCAAAGCTTACAAGGTTAGGCATAAGAAAATCCCTGTACTTAGACTTAAAACCTAAAGGGCAGTACTCCAAAGGAAAATAAAATGTTTTGAAGAGCAGCATACACATTTTTTTAAAAAAAATCCAAAACATTAAAAATGGATGGGAAAGGAGAAGGGGGGGGGGGGAGAAAACAACTTGTTTTGCTGAGAAGTTTCATTTCAAACCGTAAGTTTTGACCAACTGTGCTTCTGCAAGTTCCAGCATCAAATTCCTTGCTCAAGAATTGGTATGTGAGATCGGGCTGTAAGAAATGGTGCAGCCATTGGCATCTGGGCAAGTGACATCACAGGCATTATGATTTCATCATGCAAATGATGCGAATTATGTAATTTCTATTATTTTTGTGATGTCATCATGGTTTCTACCTTACCACTCTTTCACTGCAGACTCCATTATAATAGCATCCAATCTTTCGGTATATCTTGTAGTAAGATTCTACTGTTCAGTTTAGGTAGATTCCTTATCGTTGTAATGCGCTTTGCTTCAGTGGCTTTAGAAGAAGAGAAGATATCTGGCTTCACCTAACATTTCTTTTTGTCTCTACCTATTGTTACTGCCTTCTGCCCCACCTGCTCAAACCATCATCAGCCATTGGTTTTCCAGCTGCAGAAAATAGGACAAAGGGTAGAGAATGGCAGAGGCAGAAGGGCTGGAAAATCCAATGTGTTTCAAGCAACCACCAAATGTTCTACCTTCCCACTTCTCACATACTCTTTTAAAATTTCTGGTCTTGACAGAGAAAATTAGAAAAACTACTGAGCTCAAGAACAGTCCTGCAATGCATTACACCAACATCTATCCACCAAAGCACTGTGACTAATCATTCACTTTGAGTAGAAAATAGAGTTGCCAGTCACAAAACTGCAACCCTCTTCTTTCTTCCCATTCTTCTATGGAGAGACAGGGAAAATTTATCAAATTTTCCAGATACCTATTTGCCCAATTCATTGAGTGACAACTAACCAATAGGGCTGACTATGAAATGCTTTGTATTCTATTTCAAAAAAAAGGTAGGGAAAGCATGTAGAACATGGCTTCTGGGATTCTTTTCATCCCTTTACCAGCAGTAGCCAGCCATAGGAGGTATCTGTATTTTCTTTGGTGTAACAAAAGTGTGATGTTTCTGCCTATAAGTGTGCACTTTCTCCCCAGTGCCTAATCAGGCTATGAGCCAATTTGCATGTATGAGTCTCTCATCAGGATGTGTCTATATGTATTTTGTACAGGGCCAGCTCTAGGCTACAGCCTGAGTAGACCCCAGTCTAGAGGTGCCATGGCTTAGGGGGTGCCAAACTTGAAAAGACTTCTGAAAAACACAACAAAAAAGCAAAAAGCAGTAACGGCACACTCCATGAGCCAGCGTGCCCACTCAAGCGTCTTTCTGAAATTCCTAACAAAATTGGAAGATGAGTCAAACCATGGGGGCACCAGAATATGACTTTGCCTAGGCACCAAAGTGTCTACAGCTGGCCTTGGTTATATATGTGTGTCAGAATGGAGGAGTCAGAAAAATTCTTAGCAGTTGTCCAATTTTCCCATAAGGATGCATTGGGAGATTTTAAAATATATTTCTATACAGCTCTGAGCCAGATTTGACCCATTTTCAAACTCAATCTTTCTTTTGCTGATTCTTCTACTACACTAAATTTGGTTCCATTCTGGTCCGGTTTGGGAGAGTTATTCTAGTGACAGACAGAGTTCCAAGCCCTTTAAAATACTCTCTTTCCAACATCTATTGGGTTGAAAAGAATAAAAGGGGCACAACTTCTTAAAGCAGCTGCATCTTCTCTCTTTTCTTCTACTATATCATGTGATCTTGGAAAAAGATGTGAGAACAGACACTGTTGCTTTAAAGAGTAGCAGACTAGAATTCATACCCATATATACTCCAAAGCACATTTATGTGAATGCAGAGAATGGGTTAATTGAGTTATTAAGTCAGTTATTAAGTCAGTTCAATCTACTCATGAAATTCTGCTTCAGTTTGACTATCTCTTGAATCTAGAGTATTTTAAAGAATGTCGTTTGATCTATTCTGGCCTTCCATCATTAGCCTGGCTAATTTCCTTATGATAGTTATAGTGGCCTATTTCCTCTAGACTAAGTTATATCTATACCTGATAATTTGTATGTACAGCAATAACTTTGCATTTGGACAACCATATACTAAATCTATGTACATATATTAATCCAACATAGGAGAGTGTTTCTTGGAGGTTTTAGAGCAGTTCCAGACTTCCTATCTTTGGTACTTAAGTCATATTCCATAATTCTGCATGCACAGAGCATGAGAAGGTTAATGATGCTGGGTTTGCAATGCCTACTCAGACAAATAGCAGTATACATTTTTGTCTTATGGAAGGAGGCTTAGAGTACTAGTCAGTGATTAAGTCACAAGCTGGACAACTCTTAGATCAAATCTAATTTTTGTTACGAATTCACTGGATGGTGAGCCATAGTTCATTTTAATCATAAGCTGTTGAATAATCTCTAGTAGCTTGATACACATATAGTATATGGTACATACATACATACATACATATATATATATAACACTAAGCCACAAGCCATGCTTTTCAAACCAATGTGACTGGTTCCATATATCATGTTAAGGCAAGGTGGGTTGGTTGGCTTGTAGTTAGCTTGATATGCAAGCCACAGTTAGTTCTCATTAAAATAATTAGTGCTTAAATCATTATTAAATTGCTTCATAAATTTTAGGTCTTGAATGTACCTAGTTTACTCCACATATAATCTACTGAAACTGTTGATGCAACCAATATGTTTTTGCCATAAGTACACATAATATGGATATGGTCTGCCTTTCAAGAGTTCAGGATAATTGAAAAATACTTCAGTGTTTCTCAGGGTTTAGTAACCCAGTCTACAGAATGGGTGAGTTAGGATCCAGGAATCTGTAGGAAAAAATAGGGTGCAAACAGAGAGCAAGAGAAAGGAAAAACACATTTTTATTCAGAAAATGTTTATTATAAATAAAGAAACTTTACTGTATAAATCTGTAGTGATGTTGGACTTCTGCAGGATATGAACTCTGGCCAAGGTGAAAAATATCTACCTGTGTCTCATCATAATGAAAGGAATTCTTCTGACAGATGATATTGGCTTGGGAATGGATGATAAATATTGCTTTGGTACTTTCAGATTCCAAAAGGAAATACATTTTTGCAATAGGTTCAATATTTTTATGATTCTGCCATAAGCTCATTCTTGGTCTATGTGCCTGCAGTGTCTTTGGGCACTTCCAGATGACATACTTCCTCTTTATGTTGGCAGTATAATATTTATATATTTTGACTCTTCAAGGGTAAGTAAATACTGTAATAACTTTATTGTAACCACAGGTCATAACAATGTAGCATAGCATAAAACACATTAAAATAAAATAAAATAATAAATAAAATAAAATAAAGCATATTGGATGCAAAGAGGTCAAAACAAAATAAAGTCAAGACTACAGTTAAGAACTTAAATATTTATTTCTAAGTTTAAATGACAACAAAGCAAAAATAGCAACCTGAAACACATCTTCAAGAAGTTAATTCAATAATTCGAGGTCCAAGCCCTTGAATTCTACAATCAATAGTTTGGCTCTGATCTCATGGTAAATGGGGCAGTGGAAGACATAGCAAATAATGTCACTACAAGGACAGAGACTCTGTTCAACAGGGCACTTACAAAATCTTCCTTCAAGGTATACCAAAGGCATGGTATGCAAGGGAAGGGATGTAAAAGCCTTTTTCAGCGGGACACTGGTAATATTAACTAGACACTGGGAGAGGCTTCTCTGTTTTTTTATAATGATGAAACCAAGATGAAAATTTGGATGACTACTGCAGTTGCATCTTTATTGGCATCCCTTCCAAAAAGCCTATCTCTAATATTTTCTTTGTTTTAAGAGGTAAGCTCTCCCAGAGGGGTAAGGAATACATTTGTAAGATAAGTGACAAAGGTTTGGTCCTTTGATTCCCAGCTGTGTAATGAAGAAAACAAAGTTTGGCAAGGTGGAATTCTTGAAGGCTTTCCAGTTTCTTAGAGTGCTCCAACAATGCAAGATGTACTCTAATAGTAATAGAGGGTAACCCAACCTCTATCCTTAGATAGCAGCAAGGGTGCCCCATGGGAGTCCCAAAATCATTCTGCTTTGGACTACTTCCAATGGGCAATAACCTTCTCATCCTACTCCAGATCTCAGCCCCATGCAACATCTGGGTTATCACCTTACCTTGAAATATTTTAAATGCAGATGCTATCAGCTGCCCTCCTTTGGAATAGAAGAACTTCAGAATACTGCTCACTTGCTTTGGGTAGTTGCTAAAATGAAAGTTAAGTGTGTTTTACATACAAGACAATTACGAAAGATGATGCCTAGGTATTTAAAAGAGGGAATTGCTCTGTTGGGCATTGATTTTCCATCTATCTTTAGTATTGCTTTTACCAACAACCACCTTTGTTTTATTATAATATATCCTCAGTTTTTTTCCTTTCATAATCAGCTAATCTGGCCAGACTCTGCTACAGTAGGACCCCCAGGGCTGGTCAGTTGCCCACTCCAACCACCTAGAATGCCCATAAGGGAGGAAGAAAGTACCACTTTCTGAGCAGCATCCACGAAGGGTTCCTCCTCTGATAAAAAGCTTAAAACTTCAATAGGACATTCCAAGAGCTCATGAAGTAATCACTCAGTCACCACATTATGGGGAGGGCAGCGGAGGTTTCTCTTAATGAGATTCAGTGTTAGGACCGTGTTACAGTCTGGAAGAGCCTGTGCGGCTGAGGCAGACACATAAAAGATCTTTTAGTTTGCTGTTGACATAGGAAGGAAAGATTAACACCAAGGCAGTGCTTTACCACCACATTCTGCCTTTCGACTAAGTTTTGAAGAAGTATTGAGGTTAAGGCACCCAGATACCATGAAGGCTCCAAAGTTGCTTGTTTGGATACTGAAGTATGCAGCATTTGTTTGCCTAACTCCTTGGGGTCTAGTTGTAGCTTTTCAGGACCGGAAAAAACATACTGTTTTTAACCTCGGCTGTGTAAACTTGAAATGAGGGGAAACGTTTCAGTCTCCTTCCCCCTTAGCAACGATTTGTTTGTTAATTTATTTTCATCCTGTAACTCTGGATGCCATCCAAACAAATTAATTAAACCAGGATATATTTGTTTCTTGTTTCTGTCCCTTTCTTAGATTCCTGCTATTGGGTTTTGCCCATAATTAATCAAATTTTCTTTTGAAGTAACATTCTTAATTATCTGTATGTGTTTGCCTATTCACTATGTTTTGCTTAATGCTTTAAAATAATTGAATTAAATACAAGTGTTTAATCTCAAAATAGCATCTTTATTGGATAAAGCAAACATTAACTTTTTTGCTGCCTGAGCTAATCATTCAATAGTTTCTATGTTGTCTATAAATGGGTGTTATTATTTTTATTATTAGATTTTATCCCGCCTTTTATATATTTTGGTCAATTCAAGGCAGTGAACATACTTAATACTCCAAAGGATGTGTGCACATGCTTTACTTCAAGCTCTGTACTTCATATCAAACCCAGTCTGTGGTTCTTTGGTATGATAAAACATGCTACTCCTGCTTTCACTTCAAAAGCCACTTAGCCTTTGTTTTAATTTAGGAACCTAAAATAAAATAGTGTCATATATTTTTCACTTATATCTATATATAGGAAAAATTATTTATTTTCTCCGCTTCAGAAGAATATGAGGAGGAAGGAAGGAAACATAACTGTGACAAATTCACAGTTATACTAAAACAACTAAAACTTGTTCATTTGTAACTTTGAATGGTTGCAAATTTATGGTTCTTGGTTCACAATTTATTGTCACCATGACATCAGTTATGGATCTCAGAGAACTAATATCAGTTTCAATCCCATACTTCTAATATAAGAAATATAACAATCCTACTGGGTTTATCATAAGACCGATATAAGTTCAATACTTTAACAAATGCTAAAGACTCCCAAAAGTTAAGTTTGAGCCAATTGGTGTAGTGGTTAAGGCACCAGACTAGAAACCAGGAGACCATGAGTTCTAGTCCTGCCTCAGGCACAAAGCCAGCTAGGTGACCTTGGGCCAGTCATGCTCTCTCAGCCCTAGGAAAAAGGCAATGGCAAACCACTTCTGAAATCTTGCCAAGAAAATGGCAAGGACCTGTCCAGGCAGTTGCCAGGAATCAAGACTTATTCAAAGGCACACACACACAAAAATTAAGTTGACTCCAGGTGATTCCAGGACCATGGCATGTACTTTTCTTGGCTAGGATTCAGCAGTTGTTTGTAACTGTCACTTTCTGAGGTTTTTTAAAAACCTAGAGTCAAGCCTACAAATTATTTTTATTTGTAAAATTTATCTAACCACCTGAAACCAGTAGACTCCAGGTGGTTTACAGATATTAAGTATTAAAAGCAAGATACAAATCCAAAGTTAAATCAGATGAAACTACTAAACTAAAAGACATAAAATTAAGATGTTGTTCACAATACATCAATCCCCAAAGGCATTCTGGAACAGCTTTTATCAGCTTCCAGAAGACCATGAGGCATAAACACTTCAAGGGGCAAGCTGTTCCAAAATAGGGAGGCTGATACTGAGAATACTCGACATTAGGCCCCCTTTCACCATATCTCCAGATAGAATGGGTGGAAACTATTAGGAAAGGTTGTAACTAAGATATCCAGGCCCTTCAATTGCACTGGGAAATCTGCTGGTAACTAGTGCAGCTCATACAACAAAGGTGTAACATGGCAGTACTGAGACTGACCACTGAGCACATGCATCATTGCATTCCAGATCCACTAAATTTTCCAGGAGATCTTCAATGGCAAGTTTACATTCAAAGCAGTTTACAATTAAATCAACATATGCATATGTTAATACATGCACAAATGCATGCACAAATACATAAAGTGAGACTAAAGGTAGGAAAGCTGATAAAGTAAAAGATACATAAAATCAACATAAAACCTAAAGTCTCCTGTCGTATGGGTTAGATCATTGGCATATATTTTATTTATTTATTTATTAATCAAATTTATCACCACCCATCTCCCCCTGAGGAGGGACTCTGGGCGGTTTACAATATGGGTATATTGCCCATATCTGAATCCTATTATGTGACTCTTAGAGATAAGAATAGAACAGATATCAAAGGTGACAGGATTTGTGGTAATAATAGGATACTGATTCTAAATATTTGGTGGCACCAGAACCAAATCCATTGTCTTATCCTTCCAAAGGGCAAACAAAGGCTGTGAAAGGAAAGACACAACTTCTCCAACAAGCCAGTCTGGGGATTGGAATCATGGACATGGCCTTCCATTCCTCGTTCTAGTCTTAGAATGGCCCTCCAGAAACTAATTGGCCAATCAAATACCACAGATAGCAGTATAGGGATGGGATTAGATTAGTTTTCACAGCATTTCAACTGTGCCTCCCATGCAGGTAACTTTTGCTGTTGGGTATATGAGGTTGTGATTTGTCTTTCTGTAACTAAACTCTGCACATGATTTTCCATTTGTATTATGCAATTAAATCACTGTGTAATGCAGAATTACCTAGTGATATTCTTTATCCTCTGTTTCCGAAGGTCTCAGTCAGGTCCATCACTTAAAAAACATACCTTCCAGAATACAGTTTGGACAAACTTCTTCATCAGGCACTAGAGGTTCCTGATAATGATGATCCAAGCCAGGCCTTTAGCCAGCTATGTTACTTGCTGAGGATTTTTTATTTTTTAAACCTCACTAGTCTACCTATAAATTAAACACCTCAACACACATCAACACCCTTTTGAGGAGGAGTTGGCAAGATGTGGGGTTATATTCAAAGGGCCATCCTAAAATAAACAGGAACAAGCATTTCTGTTTTCTTGCTTTTATGTCATAAGCATCATACTGTTATATCTTTAAGAGTAACCATTGTCCTTCATGAGGGTCAGAAAGTAAGAGTATTGTTTCTGCTCAGGAATAGCTAATATGTGCAACGGGTTTATAGTATATGTAATGACTCATGACTTCAGCAAAGGATCGTTACCTTGTCGCGGTGCTGGAGCTTGAGCACCTCAATGATGCCATGAGCTAAACCGTGAAGGGCCACCCAAGACGGGAAGGTCATGACAGAGAGGTCAGACTAAATGCGATCCCTGGGGAAGGTAATGGCAACCCACCCCAGTATTCTTGCCGTGAAAACTAAATGGATCAGTACAACCAGAGATATGTCGGTATACCATCGGAAGGTGAGACCCCCAGGTCGGAAGATGGTCAAAATGCTACTGGGGAGGAACAGAGGATGAGCTCAACTAGCCCCAGACGTGATGACGCAGCTAGCTCAAAGCCGAAAGGACGGCTAGCGGCCGACGGTGCTGGTGGTGAACGGCGAATCCGATGTTCTAAGGATCAACACACCATTGGAACCTGGAATGTAAGATCTATGAGCCAGGGCAAATTGGATGTGGTTATTGGTGAGATGTCAAGATTAAAGATAGACATTCTGGGCGTCAGTGAACTGAAATGGACTGGAATGGGCCACTTCACATCAAATGACCACCAGATCTACTACTGTGGACAAGAGGACCACAGAAGAAATGGAGTAGCCTTCATAATTAATAGTAAAGTGGCTAAAGCAGTGCTTGGATACAACCCAAAAAACGACAGAATGATCTCAATTCGAATTCAGGGCAAGCCATCTAACATCACAGTGATCCAAATATACGCCCCAACCACAAATGCTGAAGAAGCTGAAGTAGAGCAGTTCTATGAGGATCTGCAGCACCTACTGGACAACACGCCTAAAAGAGATGTTATTTTCATCACAGGAGACTGGAATGCTAAGGTGGGCAGTCAAATGACACCTCGAATTACAGGTAAGTATGGCCTGGGAGAACAAAACGAAGCAGGACATAGGCTGATAGAATTTTGCCAAGACAATTCACTCTGCATAACAAACACTCTCTTCCAACAACCTAAGAGACGGCTTTATACATGGACTTCACCAGATGGACAACACCGAAATCAGATTGACTACATCCTTTGCAGCCAAAGGTGGCGGACATCTGTACAGTCGGTAAAAACAAGGCCTGGAGCTGACTGTAGTTCAGATCACGAACTTCTTCTTGCACAATTTAGGATCAGACTAAAGAGATTAGGGAAGACCCACAGATCAGCTAGATATGAGCTCACTAATATTCCTAAGGAATATGCCGTGGAGGTGAAGAATCGATTTAAGGGACTGGACTTAGTAGATAGGGTCCCGGAAGAACTCTGGACAGAAGTTGGCAGCATTGTTCAGGAGGCGGCGACAAAATACATCCCAAAGAAAGAGAAAACCAAGAAGGCAAAATGGCTGTCTGCTGAGACACTAGAAGTAGCCCAAGAAAGAAGGAAAGCAAAAGGCAACTGTGATAGGGGGAGATATGCCCAATTAAATGCAAAATTCCAGAGGTTAGCCAGAAGAGATAAGGAATTATTTTTAAACAAGCAATGTGTGGAAGTGGAAGAAGACAATAGAATAGGAAGGACAAGAGACCTCTTCCAGAAAATTAGAAACATTGGAGGTAAATTCCAGGCCAAAATGGGTATGATCAAAAACAAAGATGGCAAGGACCTAACAGAAGAAGAAGAGATCAAGAAAAGGTGGCAAGAATATACAGAAGACCTGTATAGGAAGGATAACAATATCGGGGATAGCTTTGACGATGTGGTCAGTGAGCTAGAGCCAGACATCCTGAAGAGTGAGGTTGAGTGGGCCTTAAGAAGCATTGCTAATAACAAGGCAACAGGAGACGACGGCATCCCAGCTGAACTGTTCAAAATCTTGCAAGATGATGCTGTCAAGGTAATGCATGCTATATGCCAGCAAATTTGGAAAACACAAGAATGGCCATCAGACTGGAAAAAATCAACTTATATCCCCATACCAAAAAAGGGGAACACTAAAGAATGTTCAAACTATCGAACAGTGGCACTCATTTCACATGCCAGTAAGGTAATGCTCAAGATCCTGCAAGGTAGACTTCAGCAGTTCATGGAGCGAGAATTGCCAGATGTACAAGCTGGGTTTAGAAAAGGCAGAGGAACTAGAGACCAAATTGCCAATATCCGCTGGATAATGGAAAAAGCCAGGGAGTTTCAGAAAAACATCTATTTCTGTTTTATTGACTATTCTAAAGCCTTTGACTGTGTGGACCATAACAAATTGTGGCAAGTTCTTAGTGGTATGGGGATACCAAGTCATCTTGTATGCCTCCTGAAGAATCTGTATAACGACCAAGTAGCAACAGTAAGAACAGACCACGGAACAACGGACTGGTTTAAGATTGGGAAAGGAGTACGGCAGGGCTGTATCCTCTCACCCTACCTATTCAACTTGTATGCAGAACACATCATGCGACAAGCTGGCCTTGAGGAATCCAAGGCTGGAGTTAAAATCTCTGGAAGAAACATTAACAATCTCAGATATGCAGATGATACCACTTTGATGGCTGAAAGCGAAGAGGAACTGAGGAGCCTTATGATGAAGGTGAAAGAAGAAAGTGCAAAAGCTGGTTTGCAGCTAAACCTCAAAAAAACCAAGATTATGGCAACCAGCTTGATTGATAACTGGCAAATAGAGGGAGAAAATGTAGAAGCAGTGAAAGACTTTGTATTCCTAGGTGCGAAGATTACTGCAGATGCTGACTGCAGTCAGGAAATCAGAAGACGCTTAATCCTTGGAAGAAGAGCAATGACAAATCTCGATAAAATAGTTAAGAGCAGAGACATCACACTGACAACAAAGGTCCGCATAGTTAAAGCAATGGTGTTCCCCGTAGTAACATATGGCTGCGAGAGCTGGACCATAAGGAAGGCTGAGCGAAGGAAGATCGATGCTTTTGAACTGTGGTGTTGGAGGAGAATTCTGAGAGTGCCTTGGACTGCAAGAAGATCGAACCAGTCCATCCTCCAGGAAATAAAGCCAGACTGCTCACTTGAGGGAATGATATTAAAGGCAAAACTGAAATACTTTGGCCACATAATGAGAAGACAGGACACCCTGGAGAAGATGCTGATGCTAGGGAGAGTGGAAGGCAAAAGGAAGAGGGGCCGACCAAGAGCAAGGTGGATGGATGATATTCTAGAGGTGACGGGCTCATCCCTGGGGGAGCTGGGGGTGTTGACGACCGACAGGAAGCTCTGGCGTGGGCTGGTCCATGAAGTCACGAAGAGTCGGAAGCGACTAAACGAATAAACAACAAAATGACTCATGATATCTCTAGCCCAGTGCAGCCTGCTTGGAAGCAGCAAATAATTCTGATCCAACACAGTTTTAAATGAAAAAGTATGTCAAGAGGAAGAGCATTAGGAGATTGAAAGGGGCATGCTGCTTTGTTGCCCTCTTCTCCTCTCACCATCAGCATTTTCCTGTGCTAGACAAGTATAATTTGGAAACTTTGTGAGGAACATTGTCATGGAAAATTTGGAGCAGAGAGATGGCGGAAAGGCAGGAATAAAGCTTCTTTGTTAAAAACGAGTATAGCTCTGATCACCAAATACTTATAGCAAATTTATGAACACACTCCGATCCATAAAACAATTCAGAACCTAATCAAAATTGTTGTGTCTTCCCTTAAAATTCCCATGTAGTTCTTTTGTCTCAGTAGCATCTTATAATTATATTTTACTTTGATTATATGTAAAAAATTTTGGAAAGTTTGATAAGGTCACTCATTTTTTTTTAGAAAAGCTTTTCTTGTGCTCATCTTCCATATTTGCCTCTAATTTCATTCCACAGAAACCTTAAATAGGAGATGGATATATTATCAGGAACTATGTGATTATTTAGAATAAGCCAGGATACTTTGGTATGAAGAATGTGAGAGCTTCTTATGTCAGGAGAAACATAAAAGTAAGTGGAACGCAATGGGAAATGGTTAATTAAGAAGTGTATGTATTAAAACCAAAAGATATAGATTAAATAAATGTCCACTGAATACCAAAATGAATGATCAACATGCTTTCCTCACTTTATGCTAGGGTTACATTCTCTGAAAATCTCTCATAAAATGAATTTGCATAAAGCAAGACATTAAACCAGTGAAGAGGTTGCAGGGTATTTTGCAACTCAAATGCATTGGCAAATGTGCTCAGAAATGCTTAGAGCCTTATCTTTAAGAACGACATTACTCAAACCATGTTTTCTTTCTTGTCTCACATTCTACCTACAGGGAAAGCATTTTCTTCAACTTTTCTACAGCTGAATTCCTACTGCACATGGATATTATGGTAAAGAAGTAGAATGCATCATGGCACTATACGTTTTATTAGCATCTGCATTGGTTAATACAAAGGAGAAGACCAAGAATATTGTGATTGGATGGAGTTGATGAGATCCTCAAAAAGAAAGAAGGAAGTTTAAAAAACAAAAGGCTATGTGAGAATTAGTGCAAAGATGTGAGGAAGCAAGGATAGAAAAGTATAGAGAGGTATAGTCAACGGTGCTGAGGTAAACTAGGTTTTCTTAAGAGTTCCTTTCCTTTAATTACTTTTGTTTAATACAGTTCACTCTTTTTCTGCACTAACACTGCTTACCTCCAAACGGAATAGTATGGTGCCTATCTCTCTCTCTCTCTTTCTCTGTCAGACTCAATTTTTAAAATAAAGAAAGAAGTGTTATTTTAATCATTAGATTGATTAGGCATCTAATGGAGTATTGTTTGAAAAAACATTGATTCCTAGAACTAGGCAATTTGAATGTTGATGGAATCATTAAGTGATAGGTATGCATCCTTTCTTATCCATGGCTCAAACCTGAAATGGAGGCCCCAGTAGGAAATACTCTACGATGGTGAAATACCATGCCTCTGTGGAAGAAAATATCATATGGCAGTGCAGTTGAAGTGTCTGCATTCTGGTTTCAATTAGCTTGAATTTATATTGTGCTACTTCCCCAGTCACTTCTCCCCATACATTCTCTTCTCCCCATTCATTTCTCTTCCTTTACCATATTCAAAAATCTGTTCTTTCCTCTTTGATTCAGGGCTGTTACTGCATTTAATTTAACCAAATGAATGATAGAAGAGGAATAGCAAAAGGCACACCGTGCACACATACCAAAAGTCATCAACTTTATAAATTATTATGAAAAGGATTTCTTGTGCCTTTTGGATTAGAAAGAAGAAATGTGTTAAACCTTTCGAAACCCAGATTAATCAATTATGTATGCCAACAAGGGCCTAGAATTAACAGTGAAAAGCAGAAGTGAATTTCATAAGTACAATATATACCTCTGGGACCTTTCAGACTCAAATCTGTCAGAAGGATGTAGTCTGTGTTCTTGTATGTCTATAAATCCCATGAATGTCAAAAGGACACTGTTAAATTATAGCCAATCCAAAACTTGGCCTTAGCTTTTTTTTTTTTTTTAAAGGAAGAAAATGAAAAAGAAGAAGGGTTTTTGGAAAATCCAAAATGTAACAGCAGTTTCCTTTTATCGTTTCGTACACTGAAAGGGCCCTCTGGTGTGGCTGAAAGCCCAGCTGTATTGTACTGCTTGATGAAAGCATGAAGAAAAATATTAATGTCTGTGGCATTAACTCATGTCAGCCCTGATTCACAAAGGTGCAAATTGTGATGTTCTGGCAAGCACGCTCACTAGCCAACAGCTCCTCTTTGCTGAACTTGATTTCTCCTGGGTGAAAGCTTTGTCTCTCATCTCTTTCCTCACGCCTTCCCTCAAAATGCCCTGGTGGATGCCCTGTGCCATATGGAAGGGAAAAGAGTGGTCTTAGCAAGTCTCCTGAGAGTTTTAGCTGCATTGCATACCATCAATCATAGAATCTGCCTGGTCATCTTGCCAAAAAGGAACTGGCAAACACTGTTCTTCATTTTTTGTGATGTGTTTCAGAAGGTGATGATGTGGCAGTACTTTAGTTATACCTATGGTCATTAGTCTGTGGGATGTCACAGGGATCCATCTGGTCTCCCATGCCTTAAAAAATGTTCCAGTGAACATTCAGAACAATTATGATGTAGCTGAACATTCAACACTATTCTGTTGATTTTAACCTTTGAAGCCTTATAGGGCTTAGGGCATAGCTATCTGGGAAACTATCTATCTAGTTATGAACATGCCTAGATGTTCAGAACTGCAGAAGAAGTTTTTTAAAGATCCCTTCACTTCTGGAAATCCACTTCATGGTCTTCTAGAAAAGGATTTCTTCCTTTGTTAGCGTTTTGGCTTTATTATATTATTTGAATGTGATGTTCATAAGTAGTAGCAGATGTTAAATTGTACTGAATTTTAATTGTATAGTTTTATCCTATTTTTATTTTCCCATTGTTTATTGTTTATAACACCATATAGAAAGATAGGGTATACATAGAGTAACAACAACAAATGGAAAGATCTGGATGTAACCAGAAATTTTGGTCAGAAACAATACCATTTTTCTTTCCCATAGAGAAAACTGAATTCTCCTCTTCAGATATTTTTGGCACTAATAAGAATCTCTGGCCATTAGATTCTGCAGCATGTGCAGATACTTACACTGGTATCTATGAGCTACTCTAAAATTGGGGTTTTTTTTACTGTTCATTTTGTTAATAGTAAGATTACAAAGGTTATCATACAACTTGTTCTGCGAAGAAAGAATTCAAATGTTTACCTGCAATGGACTATTTTCTTTAAATGTCCATCAGACTATTATGATTTATGAGGACCATATCTGAGGCTCTAGAAATGGCTCATCCCATCCTGACTGTCCATTCTGATTTATTCTCAGTTCAGGTAAACAAAGACTCATTCTGAGAAGATTATTCTATAGCTACAGCTAACAACACCTATCTTTTTCAGTTTATCTTTCTCTTTTCTGTTCTTTAATGGGGAAAAAATGGCTGCTGTGATGAAGTAGGTCTGTTTTTAATCCCTCCTTTCTGGCAGCTAATTGTCTAGAACGTCTAGACCAACAACAGCCTGCATGATAGTAAAGGGTTATATTAACCAGCTCCAGGAGAGACAGAACAGGCTGGCTATATGTATAAGGAAACTGTAGTGATAATACTCTCCTAAACTTCCATCTTGGCACTGTCTTAACTACTTCTTCTGCTAACCACTTTCCTGGTGTCTTCCAAGCTAGTCTTGTACTGCATTTTTATCTGTGGACAGCAGCAGCAACCATTTGCTCAGAATACTTCCACAGCACTTCCAAACTCCCATAATCCTTTGTGAATGTAATTTGACCAAGACCCATTCCATCTAGCATGTTCTTGATCTGTTGGGTTCTTGCAGGAAAAGTAGCAAGCTCAGAAAACACCAAGAACCCAGCCCAACAATCCTGAGCTACATAACACTTTCAATATGTTCTTGATGTCTTGGTTTGCCCTCTGTGCTCTCCCATCAGCCGTGTGGCTGCATCTCCATGGTCTTGTCACATACTCAAAAGTCTATGATAAGGGCAATCAGTGGTGTTCGAATCATGTAGGTCTTACACTGAAGACAGACCTGTTGATCACTGAATTCATTACTGGAGCAGTCTTTCATGAACTAAGCTACAACATTTTCTGTCAGGGAGATTTTGAGCTGAAAGATGATCAGTAATCTGATAACTGTGTATGGAACAATCTACAACAAGATTGTAAGCTGAATAAACATATCATAAGAGAGCCAGTATGCTATAGTGCTTAAGAATGTCAGATGAACACTGAAGAAACCAGGCTGAAAATTCCAATTCAGCTGTAAACGATGCTGAGTGATTTGGAACTCACTTTCATCTCAGTCTACCTTTTACATTGTTGTGGAGATAGAAGGATAGAAAGCAAAAATATGTACATTGCTGGGAGCTGTTTGGGGAAAAGTAGGATATAAATGAAATGAATAAACAAACAACCAAAACTGACCTGTCCAATATGTTCAGGTAGGGAGAGGCTTTTGCTTGTATTAGCAAGATAAAAGGGTTTTGGATAATGTGATGCTTTTTTGTAATGGCACCAACCTTAAGAAATAGACTTCCTCTGGATATGATGCTGCTTCCCACAGTACAGATCATCCAGGTAGCAGTACAGATTGAATTGTTCTAGAGGCCCTTCACTTGTTGTTGGTTATTGTGGATGGAGGTGTTATTTGAACTTCTGACATGAGTAAACAATGGTTTTATTTAAGGCATTGGATACTTCTGACCCTTACTATAATTTTAAAGTTTAATTTTGAAGGTATTATGGCAGCTCTTATTTTAATGTTTATTCTGGATGTTTATATTTATCTTGAATTACCATGGATGTTTTATGTATGCTAATACTAAAGTTTATGTTTTATGTTGATTATAAGTTAATGTGGGTCCATGAGGATTCAATAGCATATAAAATTAATAAATAAATAATTTTTTAAAAAACCCATCAGCCACATGTAAGTGGCATCTTCCATAAATAAGAACATACAAAAGCAAATTGAATAAATTATCTAATGACAATAAATTATTAGCTGAATAAATTATGTCTTTGGTTTACATTGCCAGTAAATTGTATAATCTCTAGGTCATGTGATAAGTAGTCCTAGAAGAACTGATGGGATTCTATGAAGGCTTGGTCCTGAAAAATGATTAAAAAATAATTGGAATAAATGAATGAACTGTGGAGTTCTTGGTGCTCTCTGAGCCTTATTGTTTTCTTGCAGATGTTTCATTGCCGGACTAGGCAACATCTTCAGTGCGAAGAGGGAGTTGGCCTTGCTCTCAGTGGCTTGCCCTGCTTGTGTTGGTGGGGGTGTTGTTCTCTCCTTGGGAGTTCTTTGATTGGGCTGTTGTTTGCTGCTTGGTTGATTGACTGAGTTAATAGTTCCTTGGTTAGGGTGTATTGTGCTGTTTGATGGTTCATCTGGTGTTAATCCCAGTGTTGATTTTTGCATAACTGGGTGTTGATTGCTGGCAAGGGAGTGTACAGGTCTTTTGGCGTTTCTATTGTCTCTTTTGAATGGTATGTAAATGTTGTTTACCTCTATGTGTCTGTTGATGGCTGCTTTGTCTGAGTGCCAGGCTTCCAGGAATTCTCTGGCATTTTTGGATTTGGCTTAGTTTAGGATGCTCACCATTTCCCAGTTGAAACTATGGTTGAGTCTGTCCATGTGTTGTGAGATTAAGGAGTTCTCATCATGTCTTCTGACTGCTAGTTGGTGTTCGTGGATGCACTCTGCTAGTCTTCTGCCTGTCTGTCCTACATAGTGGCTGTTACAATCTTTGCACTGTATGTTGTAAATAACTCCTGTTTTTTCTTCTTGGGCTATTGGGTCTTTTGGGTTACTTAATATGTTTTGAAGAGTTTTAGTTGGTTTATGTGCTAGGTTGATGCCATGTGGTTGTAACAGTCTGTTGGTGGTTTCTGAGATGTTTCTGATGTATGGCAGTGCTATCCTTTTCATAGCTTCTGTTGGTTGGGTTGTAGTGGGTTGGGTGGTGAGGCACTTTTTGATAAAGTTGAGCAGGTTTCCATTTTATTGGAAGATGCTGTACAGATTATCTTTTTCCTTTTTCTGGTGTTCTGGGTTGCTGCAGTGTGTAAGTGCTTGTCTGAATAATGTTCTTACATAACTTCTCTTGTGGGAGGTTGGATTGTTACTTTGGTAATGGACCACTTGGTTGGTGTGGGTAGCTTTCCTGTAGACTTGTGTTTCTAACTTACCATCATTTCCTCTACTGATGAGGATGTCCAGGAATGGACCTTTTTTATTAAGTCTTACTAGAATCACATACAAAAAAGCCAAGCATCGGGAGTTCTATTTTAATTATGAACTGAGCATTCAAAGAATAGCATAAAGTAAAATTTTATCTTTATTCATAGTAACAAATAATGTTGTCAATTGGACAAAAATGTGCATTAAATTAAAATTTAGTAGACATTAAATTGGCTGTAACATATTTACTGAATTGGCTATAACATACTTACTGAAAATATATTTGTGGCTCAAGTATGTAATTGATGTTATGAGACTTTTGCTGAATTTCATAGAGGCAGCTTCAGTCAGCTTATATTTAGAGACATATTTCAATTTACAGAACAATATAGACCCTCCTTTTACAGAATAAATCATTCCAGGTATTTTATGTAATCAAAGTAAATACAATTCTATGACAGTCTTCCCCAATCTGGTTCTGTCCCATTAGTGTTGGCTTTGCTGGATGGAAATTCTTACTATAGTCTCAAACTAAAGCCAAAATTGTAGAAAGCTGATCTAAGGTGTTGGAAACAAAGAAAAGAATATGTATTTTCAGAAACAGAAATATTTGGGAGAATTCATAATTCTTCTTGTAATTTCTGAGATGCAAATAGCCAGTGAAGATAGGTTTATCTAGGACAGGCTCAAAATTGCTCATCCATTGCTATGAAATAAAAAAGAGAGGGGAAAAAAACTGTATGTTGTGCTTGAAGCCACTAATACATGGAGAGATCCACTGTGTTTCAGTGTCAATTATAGGGTTTAGTTTTAATTTTGCTTCTGCTATATAACTTGGCCCATGCAGGATAGGGTTTATGCTGTGATTTAGACTGGGTTTTTTATGTTTTATTATAAAAAGGAAAAGAAAAGTAAGTTTATAGCCTTTATAAGAATTATAATTATGTAAGTTAGAATAGGCTTGAGAATGCCTGGGTAGAATCTCAGCACTAGATATGGATATGGGTATGTAGCTGATTTAGAAGGTTCAGTTTCCCTTAGATGGGGCTATTATATCTGAACTGTCAGCAAAGAGTTTTGGAAAGTTAACTGCCTGCTGGCATTTAGTGACTATCTGAATATTTGTAGCCCAGATTCATCCCTATCTTAGA
This sequence comes from Candoia aspera, assembly GCF_035149785.1. Taxonomy (NCBI): domain Eukaryota; kingdom Metazoa; phylum Chordata; class Lepidosauria; order Squamata; family Candoiidae; genus Candoia; species Candoia aspera. The sequence goes on from NC_086156.1 coordinate 55,108,082, forward strand.
ACTCTCTGAATAAAGTTAGGAAACTTGCTTAATTTATATGCATCCCAGTTTATATCAGCTATTTCTCTGGGTGCACTATCTGGATTATCAGAAGAGTTGTATGTATGTATGAACAGTATGTATGTATGTGTGTATAAGTCTAGGCAAACACTTAAGATATCATTTTGATCATTAGAGCTCCAGAGAATTTCAGTGAGGTAGCCCAATTAGCACAATCCACAATTTTTTAAATAAATTCCTATATATTCAGTCACATATCTTGCAATATGTAATATGTTCCCCCATTTCTATAGGGCCCATTAATCAATATTTCCTAATGTGATGTCCTCCAGATGTTTGGGGTCTACAGTTCCCAGAACTCCCAGTCAGCATATCCATCTGGGGATTCTGATACCATAAAACAATAATTTAATGGATTGGGTACATGGTGTGTCCATTATTTCTGGTTGTACATTAATTATAATAGTATAACGTTTAGGTCCATTTAATTCATCTGTGTAAAATTAAATTATCATAAGCATAACTGCCTTGTCAAAAAAGGCAAAATGGTGGTGGCAGCAGTATGATCAAAGCCCCACCACTTTTTACATACTTGTGATATCAACACACATACATAAGGTTTAGGTCTTTGATCATAATCATCCAGAAGAGAAGAAATATATATTCTATCACTACACATAACACATCACTTTTAATGACATCTTCACTTAAATGTAGTAAACTTGAAAATGACAAATTATTTCAGAGTTAAGAGAATTATTCTTTTTAGAAATTTAGTTGTACTGAAGTTATAGTGCATGAATCTCAGAAAGATTTTTGAAGATACATTCCCCATGTCCATCAGGAACATTGTCTTGTCACATTTATTTGGAAAGAAGTTCAGAAGAAGTGCACATACTGTAACCTCTGCTTCTTAAAGTATTTTTTGTAGAAAGACAGCAAGCAGTGTTTTTCCTTTGAGGTAGAATGGAAGGTCATGTGAGCTTTAAGTTACAACGTCTATACCCAATACATTCGGGAATTGTAGGCTACATGGTGATTATTTAGTGTTTTTATAGATTCCAATGTAAAATCCAGGAGATTTGGAGTCATTTTGTGATAGATTATGAGTTTCTAAACCACAGCTTGGATTATAACTGCCCACAGAGCCATACTTATTTCTCTCTGTGGTTTATAACATGGATTACCTTCTGACAGTAATAAGCAAAGTAATCAGCATGTAATTCATTGCAAGTTACTAATGTTAGTTCAATATAGGTAAAGGTAAAGGTTTCCCTTGACATTAAGTCCAGTCGTGTCCGACTCTAGGGGGCGGTGCTCATCTCCGTTTCAAAGCCGAAGAGCCGGCATTTGTCCGTAGACACTTCCGTGGTCATGTAGCCGGCATGACTAAATGGATCGCCATTACCTGCCCACCGAAGTGGTGCCTATTAATCTACTCTCATTGGCATGTTTTCGAACTGCTAGGTTGGCAGGAGCTGGGACTAGCAATGGGAGCTCACCCCGTCACGCGGATTTGAACCGCCGACCTTCAGATTGGCAAGCTTAGCAACTCAGCAGTTTAACCCTCAGCGCCACCACGTCCCTTTTAGTTCAATATACTTTCATTTTATACAATTTTGTCTGAAGAGGCTTCTGAACTTAATGGACAGGTATTACGAAAGTAGTGAAAATAGTTGTGTGTCCGTGAATTTAAAAAACTCTTAATTCATTGTTTGCTGAGTTTTAATCAGTTCATTATTGAAGTTGAAGACATTTGCATATGAATAAAATAAGGATCAAATAGTATTTCTGAAGGACAAAAATCTAGTTTGTGTACCACAATATATGCAAATTTTGAGGACATATCCCATTCTTAATAAGAGAGAAATGCATCTTCTATAACCAACCCAACTACCTACATTTTTAAAATAAGTCTCTACATTAAAAATAAATAGATTTTGGGGTAAAGTATCCACTACCTGATTGCAATAGATAAATTAATTTTCTAAAAAAAAACCTGATTAGATTTTTTTATACAATTAATTTGATTTAGGATTACAGCCCAAGAAAACTGTGGTAATGTTTTATTCTTGAGACCTGAACAATAAAATTCCTCTGAAGAGATCCTTGCAATATTTATATATATATATATATATTCATTTTAAATACTTATTTATTTTAGAAATTTAAAAGGCTGCCCAACTCTAAACAACTCTGATTTATTTCAATTTCCATTGTGATACATGCCAGCTCAGAGAAAACAGAGTATGCTGTGGATGATACAATTCAGAAAACAGAAACCCGGGGAGGTAGAATAATAGAGTTTAGAATATTAGCAAGAAAAAGACTGGCTGCCCATAACACACTCCCATGAAGAACAGAGAACGGTCTACAAGCATTCTTCACAGATCTCACAGCACTGGGTATACTGGTACCTCCTATAGCCAGGAGCACCGATAAACTGTGAACTATGCCTGAAAGACGGCAAATGCAAAAGCCATGAAACAGGATTCTCTTGCCAGTTCCTAATTATTGCAAATATTTTTAGACTTCTTGAATATGGTAAAATTTAAGGGCAAGCTAATTGATGTACAGGAGTGTGTTTTAAGAAGTATACAAGAGCAGGGCTGTTTTGACACTTGAGAGGAAATATGGGGTTATCCTGTGCTTCCTACTCTCATCTGTATCTGAACTGCTGTCTCATGTCTGTTACTTGCATCAAAAGAAATTTCTTTGTCTTTCCTCTGAGTCTTTTTCTACTCAAGACAGAGTAAACACAGCCCAGATTTGCCTGCTCATAATAGACTTATATTAGAGCTATTCGTTTCAGCACTCCTCATGAGTATTTCATTGGGGCATAAACAATTGGTTTTCAGATTATATTTTCTTGCACCTAATGACTTTGCTTTTAGTTCTTCAGTACATCTGGAGGGCACCAGATTGCCCTCAGGAAAGGTGTTCTAAATCAAAATTGTTTTGCTTTAAATAATCTTGTTAGATATGTAGAACTTCCACCAACCAAATGCAGTGATTATAATTGGTCAATACCCAAAATGATTTCCACATAGCACATCCATAAAACCCCTATCATATATAAGAAGGGAACACATTAACAAGATGAGGAAGGCCTTATTTATTTATTTATTTATTTATTTATTTATACTTATTTATTTATTTAATTTTTATCCCAACTTTATTATTTTTATAAATAACCCAAGGCGGCAAACATACCTAATACTCCTTCCTCCTCCTATTTTCCCCACAACAACAACCCTGTGAGGTGAGTTAGGCTGAGAGAGAGTGACTGGCCCAAGGTCACCCAGATGGCTTCCATGCCTAAGGCAGGACTAGAACTCACAGTCTCCTGGTTTCTAGCCCAGCACCTTAACCACTAGACCAAACTGGCTCTTATGACAAGGGCTTTATATATGATAGGGGTTTTATGGATGTGCTACGTGGAAATCATTCTGGGTATTGACCAATTATAATCACTGCATTTGGTTGGTGGAAGTTCTACTGTTCGGCTTTGATTAGTTATTAAGTTTTCACTTGGATAGGGATTGCGTACTATTGCATAGTCATGAATTGTGTAATCTACGTTGGGAACACTCTTTTGACTTAAACAGCCTGTAAACTTCCTTAAATAAAACAAAATAAATATATATGGAAAGATATCCACTGCTTGGACAAACATCCAAACAAGTTTCTGCATTCCCAGTTTTCCAAAGTGGAAAGAATCCACAACAAAGCTATCTCATTTGTAGGTGCTTTCTTTTTTCAGACACAGAGCACTAAAAATAAAACTTTTGTAATTATTTTACTCACAAAACTGTATCGGGAACCTATTTTATTTATAAAATATCTGGAAACAACTTTAAGTTATTGAAATGGGCAGCAGATCATTTCACAGTAACCTGCTGCTCTATTCAAAATGGAGATCTGGCTCCAAGGTTTCCCCTCCCTGTTTTCAGTCTAGCTGTCATCATCTGAAGGAACAAAAAACATTCCCTCCCCTCCTCCCATTCAGTGAGGGTGAGGTTCTTTTGTCAAAGGTCCCGGCTATTCTGATAGTTCAAGAGGGTCAAACTCAGCAACAGTACGTAGACTTCCAGTGCAAATTCCTGCAAATGAAGGCTTGCTCCACAGAGAATGCACAATCCCCCGCTTAAGCCAGCTGTTTCATCTCTGTTTATCAGAGTTGCTCTGATAAAACACAGGGAGAAATGTTACCCACAAGGGTTGTGGATGTGCAGTTGAAGCAATCACACATTTACATTTTTAATGCACATTTGTGGAAAACTTGGTGCTGTTTTCATAGGAAAGGCTAGCCTGCCTGTTCCAATTTAGGCAATAAGCTTGAGACAAGCTGCAGACAAGTAATAAATAAGCAAAGAGATTTACATATTCATATGTATAAATCAGATTGCTGTTGTATTTTCCAGAAACTTGACTTTTGAAAAAAAAAAATCTGCTTTCAACAAGGTTGCTTCAAATTGTCTCAAAACTTCATAGCTCATGGGAGAGAAAAATGTGGGATGGTTTCATTCCAAGAAAGAAAAGCATAACTGAGAGAATTACCTCCATTTAAAGTACAACGTTTTTATATACTTATTGCTGTCTACAAAATAGGTAAACCATGGCCTAGTTGTCACTAAAATGATAAATCTCTCTCTGGCTATACAACTTAGATAGAAAAGCATATATCTCCCATATTAAAAAACCTAATGTCTAGCTAATCTATCAGACTGCAAATCTTAGGTCATGTTTCCCAGGCACATGCGCACACACAACACATGCACTTGGACTCTTCTGCTGATAGTATGTAGCTAGCTAAGTGCTAGGCTTTGCCTATCCCTTTAATGTATTTGCTAGAAATAAATCTCCTTTCTGTAATAGTCATAAAACCTGCTTCACTCATCATTCCCACTTTCAGGATGCTCCCACACAAAGAACACTTCAACCTCCAAGAACTGAGAGTTTACAATTTAAAACTAGTCCTATATCTAAGGTTTTGGCAGCCTCCCTGAATCTTGTCCCCTCCAGATGTCTTGCCTTAACAATTGCCATCATCCCATCACAACACCAAATGGCTAATTGAATTCAGGCTATAGCTAGAGTATCTGATGGGCTGATCTAACAGGCTCCTCTAATAGGAAGAACAGGAAAGGAAGGCCTAACAAAAAACATCAGTGTTCTTTAACCAAGTCAGTGATATCTTGAATTAAAAACTTAGCTGCAACGGCAAACAGAGCAACTGAGAAAGAGAAATATGGTTTGGCAAAAGCTTTGGGCGTAGGTGTTCTTTCTAGCAATCTAATGGAAGAGCAGAAGATCTGTACTGTAATAGCAATGCAGACTTGCTTTCAAGGTGGTTTGCATGGATATTTATAGATAAAACAATATTACAAAGATTCCCTAAGATTCCAGTTTTTTCTTATATTCACAGGAAACTTAGTCTGTGGTATTGTCCTTAGTAGTTTTCATTCAATTGAATCGAATTATCCATCCAGTTGGATCCAACCCTTGGTGATTCCATAAGCCAGCTCTCTCCATGATTTCCGATCTTGTGCAGCTTTACATTTTGGCCTGTGTCTACTTTGATTACATCCAACCAGCATGTTCTTTGGTGTCCTCGTCGTCTTTTGCCACTGACCGTTCCAAGCATAAAGTCTTTCTCCAATGATGTTGATCTCGTGACATGACCAAAGTAACTAAGTTTTGTTATTTTTCCTTCTAGTGACATGTCCAGTTTTATGTGCTTCAACACTTCTTTTTTTGTTATCTTTGCAGTCCAAGGGATACGCAAGAGCCTCCTCCAACACCATAGTTCAAACGAATAATTTTTTCTTCTATCCAACTTTTTCATTGTCCAACTTTCACAGCCATATATAGTTATGGGGAACATGATAGTGCAGACTAGTCTACACTTAGTCATCAAGCTGACATCCTTGCTTTTCCAAATTTGATTCATGCTCATCATTGCTGTGCGACCCAGCATGATTCGGCTTTTAATTTCTTGTCTGCATTCGCCATTTTGATTGACCAGTGAACCTGAAAAGGTGAATTCTTCCACACATTCCACCTCCTCTACATCAATTACTATTTTGATGTTTCCATCTCTTGCAGTTGTCATGAGCTTGGTCTTTTTGATATTCAGAAAGAGGCCAAACTTCTCACTTTGTTCTTTGAGTCTCATGATTAGGTGCTTTAGGCCTTCCTGGGTTTCTCAGAGGAAGGTTGTATCATCCATGTATCGAAGGTTATTGATGTTTCTTCTGCCACCTTTACCCCAATTTTTGATTTGTCTAGCTCCAGTTTCCTGATGATCTCTTTGGCATACAAGTTGAATAAGAAAGGTGACAGAATGCAACCTTGTCACACACCTTTCTCAATCAGTGTCTCCATATTGAGTTTGTAGAGTGGCTTCCTGATTTACATACAGTGATTTCACCAACTTCACCAAATGTAATGGCATCCCAAGGTCTGCTAGGGCTCTCCATAGTTTATCATGGTCAACACAATCAAAAGCTTTCCTGTAGTCGATGAAGCACATATAAATGTTCTTTTGAAATTTGTGACATTTTTCCATTATCCATCGTACATTTGCAATGTGAGCATGGGTGCCACGACCCCATCTGAAACCAGCTTGGACATCTGCAGTTCTCTTTCAATGATTGGAGCCATGCGTTGTTGTATGATTTTCAGTAGAATTTTGCTAGCATGAGATATGAGAGCAACAGTGCAGTAGTTGGAACACTCCTTTGAATCCCCCTTTTTTGGCAATGGAATAAACACTGATTGTTTCCAGTTATGTGGCTATGTGCTGGTTTCCCAAATTTTCTGGCATAAAGCTCTGATAATTGCAGTTGGTACTTCTTAGCAATTCTGCAGGGATGTTGTCAATCCTGGGGCCTTGTTGTTTGGCAGTTGGTTCATTGCCCACTTGACTTCATCAAGGATGGCTGGTTCTAGATTTGTTTCCTTATCCTCCTGTCTTTGATGCTGCTCCTCTATACTAGTAGCATACAGCTTTTCTGCATATTGTCACCATCTATTCTTGACACCTTGTTGGTCGGACAATTCTTTCCCTTGCTTATCCTTGATGATATCTGTGTGAGCCTTGAACTGTGCCCAAATCTTTTTGATTTGTGCAAACGCATTCCTAGTGTGTCCTTTTGTACATTCTTCCTCGAAGTGTTTGCAATACTTCTCCCAGTAAACATCACTATCTTTCCTTGCTGCCCTTTGGAAATCAACATTCAGTCTTCTTACGTCTTCATGATTGCCCCCTGCTTTAGCTGCCTTTCTCCTCTTGGCTATTTGGATGGTGTTCTCTGAGAGCCATCTACACCTTTTCTCTACCTTCTTGCATGGTATGTAATCATCTGCTGTGCCAATGATAAGCGAATGAACTTCTGGTCATAGTTCATCAGGCATTTTCTCAGTAGTGTCTAAAACTTCAAACGTATTTTTAACTTCAATTGCATATGTGGAAGGAATTTTGGTGGCGTCAAACTTTTTTGATGGCGTTGTCCTCTTGATGTTACAGAGTTTGACTTTGATCTTGGCCACCAGCAGTTCAACTGTCTGCACCTGGATAAGTTTTGACTGCAAGAACTGAACTGGTCCAATGTTGATTGCATAGGACATAGTCTATCTGATTGCAATGTAGTCCATTAGGCAAGGTCCATGTGTATAAACAATGCTGATGATGTTCAAACCATGTATTCATGATTTGAAACTGGTTTTCCTGGCAAAATTGTACCAATCGATCACCTGCGTCATTTCTTTCTCCCAGCCCGAAGCTTCGGGTGATCCCTGCCTCTGTTTGGGTGCCAATTTTTGCATTAAAATCACCAAGTAAGTAAATAATGTCCTTTTTTGGGGTTGTCCTGAGCGTAACTTCAATAGTGGCATAAAAATCCTCAATTTCTGTCCTAACAACCAGGAAACACACTGAGACAATGAACTGGTCTCTAATATTTATTACTAGTACTTAACAAGAATCCTAACAAACTGAAGAAGCGTGGGAAAAACCCAGACATATAACCCCCAAGGGTTAAGGCGGTCCCGATCTGTGTCTCTTTGAATGGCTGAACAGTTCCTCAGTGCTACGCATGCGCTTGACAGTCTGGATGGGAGCCCCCTGCTCGCCTTCCTTACTCATGACAATTTCTGGCTCATTTGCATCAGTTGTTGGAGCATAAACTTGGGCAACGGTGATGTTGATGCGCTTAGTGTGAATTCTGATTGACATTATGCAATCGTTTACTAAGGAAAAGCCTTCTACTTCTTGGGCCATTTGTTTGCTTGCAATGAATTCCACTCCATTCCTATGAGTGTTGTCATGTCCTCAGTAATAGATGGTAAATTCCTCGGACTGAAAATAGTTGTCGTCTGTCCAGTGTAATTGTCAGGATATAGAGTGAAGAACCACACTGAAATCAGAAGTTTTAGCTCTAGAGTTTATTGTTTATTGTTCTACTCTACAATACAGAATCCTGCTAAACTGAGAAAGTACTAGCAAGGTGTTGGTTATCACCTTTAAAGCCCTACATGGCATGGGACCAGGGTACCTGAGGGACCGTCTCGTCCCCATAACATCGACCCGTCCCACCCGGTCAGGCAGGGAGGGCATGCTATGGACCCCATCAGCAAAGGAGTTTCATCTAGCGGGGTCCAGGAGGTGAGCTTTCTCTGCAGTGGCACCCGCCCTTTGGAACATCTTGCCCCCGGAGTTGAGACAGTTTTCCTCACTCTCGGACTTCTGGAAGAAACTTAAGACCTGGTTCTGCCGCCTTGCTTGGGAGGGGGAGAGTGATAGCTCCACCTGGCTATGGCTGGCACCATAGTACCCCTTAGTGATCCATCTCCACTTGGATTTCATGTTTGCTTTTATGTATATTTTAATGTAATTTTTATCTGGCTATGTTTTAATGCTATTTATTGCAAACCGCCCAGAGTCCCCCACTGGGGGAGATGGGCGGTGATAAAAATTTAATAAATAAATAAATAAATAAATTCTTACCAGAAAAGCTCAGAAAGCTAAGGTGGTTCTCTTCTGGATTTCTTGATAGGGAGGTGAAGAGAATCAGTACTGCGCATGCATTTTTCCCCCTGGAGAGGGCCCTCCTCTCCTTCATCAGCAATGTCCATAGCAGTAATTCACTAATGCCAAGGAGGTTAATTTTTAACCTGACCATTTCTCATTTTACAATATCTAATTTACCTTGGCTCAGTCCTCTGACATTCCAAGTTGCTATTCATTGTATTTTCATGCAGCTCAGACCCTTGCTTTTCATTACTTGGGTAAAATGGGAATGTTTGACAATATTGCATTACAGGTGATGGTTCATTTGCAGTCACTAAATGCCAGTGAAAATGCTATCCCCAAAGTCCAAGATTTTTCAAGATCATCTTTAGATGACAAGATATTTTTACAAAGCTTTGGGCTGTCTTGCTGGAGTTTTAGAGCAACTGTACGGGTGATGACAATCACATACTTTTTCTCCCATCATGGAACCAAATGTCATAATGTAAAAATACACAACCTTCTGAAGCAAGGTAAGAAACTATTGTTTACCACAATGCTGAATAATTTTGGTGGACTACTTTAGAATTTGCAAAGAAAAGAAAGACATAAAGAATTAGATCTGCTTGGCTCCACCTACAACTTTACTCATGATATTGCTAGTTTATTTGCCCAATTTATAATCTTAAACTGTCATAGTATGATCGTTCACTGTATTATTAAATACCCATTTGTTTAGCTTTGCTGAAAAATCACTGAAAGAATTCTTAGTCTTCTCAAAGTTCATTGTCTATCACATGGCTTTTGCTTATTGATGCATTCAAATAAATCTTCCATTCTTTAAACAGTAATGCCCCAGGGGCTCTTGGCAGCCGCCACTACTCTTCCCTTCCATTCTCCTTCAAGGTCTTAATTATTCTATTTCCTAATGAGTAAAACTGTTGTCTGAAGATTTTATTGACTCTGAAAAATAATTAAGCAACCATTTCATTTCTGGTTTAAAATTTCTATACTTTCAGGACATGGATTTGGGGATGATAATTGCTTGTCAACCCTTTTAATATTTCCAAGAAATTATCCCAAAGAACAAAAAGCTTAGAGACAGTAACATCCTTGGTATTCTCCAGGTCTTCTGGCATATAAGCAGGGCAAACAGGCAATCAACATATTTATTAGTTATTTCACGCACACAATTTAACTGTTTTTGGAATAGGTAAGGTGAGAGACCCACCACAGTGTAGTGGTTAAAGTATGAAAGCAGGAGCAGAGAGACCCAGGTTTTCATCCTTCCTGAGGTACAGAAGCCAGATAGGTGACCTTGGGCCAATCACTCCTCTCAGCCCTAAATCAACATCAGGCTCTGAGACTAGCTGGCTGAGAAAAAAATCCCCTTGTTCTATCATGCACTAATGAGCTTCACCTTAAGAACTAGGCAAACATAATGCAAAACAAGTGGACCCTGCAATTAAGTGGGACAAATGCTAAGAAAAACAGAGTAGATGCTGTGGCAGAGCAACAATAGAGTTGGGACAGTGCCATGGCACTCCAACCCTTTGGAACAAGGTATGTATAAGAATACATCAAAAGGTAGCTGTTTTTAATCATCTGAAATCTTGTTTCATTTATTAGTTGCACATCATGTAGGAGTCAAGTGACTGTGTCTCCTGATTTTTTCCTATTATTTCTCAAAAAAACTGCTTGTGAATTTGATTGAACAGCAACAGCTGAGTAGAAGAAGCTGAACTCATACCAATCGAAGAGAATATCTGTAGCTCAGGGTTGAACTGTGGAGTCCTTGGTGCTCTCTGAGCTTGGTTGTTTTCTTGCAAATGTTTCATTGCCAGACTAGGCAACATCTTCAGTGTGATAATGTCTTCAGCGCACTGAAGATGTTGCCAAGTCTGGCAATGAAATATCTGCAAGAAAACAACAAGGCTCAGAGAACACCAAAGACTCAAAAGCTGAACGGAATTCCTGCTGTATCCTGATGTAAATTGTCCTTTAAAACTGCTATTTTCCCACTCCAGGAAAAATTTGGAACTAACAGATAATAGAACTGCAAATTCATATTCTATATAATTTTGAACAAAGGTAAATAATACATATATTTGATTAGTCTTTGGTTCAATAAATGCTGGATAATGCTGTGTGAAACAGTGAATGTCACATGTATAAATCTATCAGTCTCAACATCCCAAATGTTATTTTCATTGGAACAAGAATCTAAGTATGTAGCCTTTATGCAGTGGAGGAATGAGGTTCTGCTGTCCTTGATGACCAGGCTCACTTGGTCCTCTTCCACCACCAGGTGTGGAAAACAAAGTGGCTGAATTTTTTTTCAAAGAGAAAGAGAGACTTCTGTAAAATTTCCATTGGTGGAGTATTTTTGCATTTTCTTTAACCACAATGTGGCCAACACGTACCCATGTAGGAGAGTATTCTACTTTTCATTGTAGCTAAATATCTCTCCATTTGTCTGCAAACTCCCTGGCTTCCCACAATGCATGAAGTAATTTTTCCAATGCGGCTTTGTTTAAATAAGGACGTTTGACCAGCCAGGATAGCTACAGAGCATATTGAACTGAAAGAATAATAGCAACATGATCCTTTGCTACCTTGCTGCAATGAATTAAGTTTAGAAACACCACTGCACTAAAGAGAAAGCAAGCAAGCAAGCAATTCAGAGGAAGTTCTAAAGCTCCACAGGATAAGGGAATAAAACAGAGGCCTTATCATGGGGGAAGAAAACTTTGAGTTGGATGTCTCAGCATTCTCCTACTGATTACATGCAGAAAATTGAATATGCCTAAGGTTGAACTGTGCAGTTCTGGCAAAAGGCTGTTTTTTTAGAGAGTAAGAATGAGAGGGAGATTTGACTGATTTGCAGCTAGAGAAAAATGGATATGAGGTGGTGAGTTGGCTGACAAAAAGTGAGATTATGCTTTCAGTGATTTGTGTTTGCATATGTGTGCGTGTTCATATTGTGTAAAATAAAAATTCTATTCAGGCACAGGAAAAAGTGTTTTAAGGACTTAGATAATACTTCTACCTTGTTCTCATTTTTTGGACAAATTATTTGTCCTCTAACCATAACAAGATGTCTAGTATGTCATGTGTTACCATGCCTGGGGACCATTACTACAGATGTGCTTTTTAACCTGTGGTTTCCCCCCAAAAATCATGGGTATTATGTATTGATGTAGTTACATCCAAAAGATTTGTATCTGACATACCAGTTGTATTAAGTTTCCCACATTTGAAAATGCAGTAACTTATAGTAAAGTTGCATAAGCCTTGTCACTTGATTAATATAGAATGAATTTTCACAAAAATAAGAAAGGAAAGCCCTCTACTATTGATTTTTTTGGAAGTATTCAAAGCAGCAAGAAAAAATACCAAATTTATGCTGCAGGCTGAGAAAATTTGTAAACAGGATGAAACAGACACAGGGAAAAAAAAGACTGCTGTATCTCAGTCATTCCTTGATGGAACTATTTGAAATTTGGCGTTGATTCCAAATTTCTTTATGCCTAATTTAGCAGTGTTTGGAAAACTAGTCTGGATTTTATTAGCCTTTAAAGCAATTATATTGGCTGCAACATTAGACAGAACCCATTTTAAATTGTTTGGCTAAAGCAACAGTAAGGTTCAAGTCTGAATTTAATGTTCAAAACAAACTCTACACAAATAATGTACAAACAAGAAAAAAATCTAATCAATCAGACTGAGATATAAACATTGGTTTCAAATAAATTTTGTTCTCTCTTAAGATCTTGTACCATTCAACTTTGTACCTTTGTTGTTAAAATACCAATTCTTCCATTCTCAGGTTTCAACTCTGATTTTAAATCTTTGTTTCAGAAGACACATTATACAGTGTGACAAGTCCAGAAATTATTTCCCTTCTGTGATTGCTCTTAAAATTCACATTTCACCTCTATTTTTTCCAAATATTCTAGGGTCTATTTCCAGGGATCCTTATTGACTCAAAAAGACCAATTAACTTGCTTTACCCAGGTTTCTTTTTACATATGTTGTTCATGGATTGATTGACTGATTATGTGCCATCAAATCAGTGTTGACTCTTAGCAACCCCATAGATGGATTTTCTCCATGACAATCTGTCCCCAACCTAGTCATTCAGATCTTCCAATGGCACCCACTGCTACTGTAACTGAGTCTATCCACTTTGCTGCTGGTCATTCTCTTCTTCTCTTTCCTTCCACCTTTTCCAGCATTAGAGCCTTCTCCAGACAGCTAGGCCTTCACATAATATGTCTGAAGTAGGATAATTTCAGCCTGGTCATTTGTGCCTCAAGTGAGAATTCTGGGTTGATTTGTTTGATGATCCATTGTTTGTTTTCTCAGCTGTCCATGGTATTCTCAAGAGTCTTCAAAGTTCCAAAGTGTCAATACTCTTCCTATCCTGTTTCTTCAAAGTCTAACTTTTGCTTTCATACCCTGCCACAGAGAATACCATGACTTCCGCTATTGTGGTATCTGTAGGTATAGTCACACCACAGCATCTGAATTTCCAAGGCCTTCATATGAATTCTACCAAGTGATGGTCTGTGGTATATTTCTTGACTGCTTGTTCCTTTACTGTTGATTGTTGATCCTAAAAGGCAGAAGTTATCTACCACTTCAGTATCTTTATTGCCAATTCTAAGGCTGATTGTTCTACCAGTTGTTTGTCATTAGTTTGCTCTTCCAAGCATTTTAGTCACATTTTTTTCATTGTGCTTCGTGACTTTTATTACTAGAGCTTATAGATTGTTTGCATTTTCGGTTATCAGAGTAATGTCATCAGCATTTCCCAGGTTATTGATGTTTCTTCCTTCACTTTTAAAACCACACTAATCTTCAAATTTAGTTCTAATCACACTAATCCAGGTTCCCTTAATATATATTCAGTATATAGGTTGAAGAAATAAGGGGAGAGTATACAGCTTTGTCCCACTTCTTCGCCAATCTGGAGCCAGTCTGTTTCATCATGTTCTGTCCATACTGTGGCATCCTGATCTGTATATATGTTTCTCACGAGGACAATGAGATGTTCTGGAATTCCCATGTTTCTAAACATATTCCACAATTAGATGTGATTGACTTTTCTATAATCAATGAAGTACATATTGATTTCTTTTGGTATTCTTTGGCTTTCTCAGTTATCCAATGTGCATCAGTCATAATGTCTCATGTTCCTCAGTCTTTTCTAAAGCCAGCTTGAACATCTGGCATCTCTGTTTCCATGTAGGGCTCTAATCTGCATTGGATGATCCTGAGCATTATTTTGCTAGCATGTGAAATTAAGGATATTGTACAATAGTTTGCACACTCTCTTAAGTCTATACACACACACACACACACACACACAGCAGCTGAATAGCATAGTGGTTAGAACGCGGCCTTTGGAGCAGGAGACTGGGGTTCAAATCCTGACTGTACCTACCTTACCAGTAGGAGTCCTTGGGCAAAGACCCACTAACGCTTCACCTGCCTACCTCAGATATGAGAGTGACATGAACTAAGAGAGTCATGCCGGCTCGGACATCGCCCAGATTAACAAGGTCCACATCAGATATTGGGGAACCAGGACAATCTGATGATAAGTGGGCTACTGGAACAAACCATACATAGATGAGACAAGAGAACCTGGAATTGATGGAATGCTACTACAACAGTAGACTTAATGAGAAGGGATATATGAAACGTATGAGGAAACGAGTGGACAAAAGACATGCATCAACACTAACTGAGAAACAGCTAGTTACCCAACGCTTCAACATAGTGAAGAGGAAGCTGCTCTCACAACTGGAGATAGACTACACATTATATCCCAGACTCAAGAAGACCCAGAAGAACAACTGGAGGTCTAGCCAACACCTGAAGCTGGAATGTCACTGCCACCGCCTCCATTACAAAGCACAGCAGCTGATAAGAGGCAAAAGATCATGGATAAACTAGCTACAGTCAACTCTTGAGAATGATTACCAAGGCTTAGTGGAGAAGTACCACCAGATAGTATGCTAGGAGATGCCAACAGAGCCCTCGCAACAATCCCTTCTACCACTATAACTCAAACCAATGAACTAGTATATGCTACAGCTGCTGTAATCCTGGAGATGCTTGGCTACATGATCAAGAAGAACAGGAGTACATACCCCCCCTGGAAAATGAGGTTGGAGGCTAAGATCAAGGCAACTTGGAGAGAAGTTAGTCAGCTGGTGGAACTACAGAAGGGTGTGGAGATTAAGGATAAGACTCGGCTACTGAAAAAATACAAGGGCCTGACTCCATCTGAAGCCCTAGAGACTGCTAAACAAAGGCTCACAGCACTGGCTACCAGGCTAAGGAGATACACTAGAGAAGCAGAGGCCAAGAAGATAAATGCCCTGTTCGCCAAAGAACCATCCAAGGTGTACTCCCAACTGCAGTGCAACAACACCGCAACAGCAGAGCCACCAACAGCAGAAGCTGAACAGTACTGGAAGAACATATGGGAGAAAGAGAAGATATATAACATCAGTGCAAAGTGGCTGCAGGACCCAAGAGCAGACCACAAAAACCTCGCAGAGCAGGAACCAGTCACCATCACAGCAGCAGACATCCAACAGCGGGTCAAGAACATGAAGAGCTGGACAGCACCTGGCCTGGACATGATCCACACCTACTGGCTAAGGAAACTAA
The DNA here is from genome assembly GCF_035149785.1 of Candoia aspera. Taxonomy (NCBI): domain Eukaryota; kingdom Metazoa; phylum Chordata; class Lepidosauria; order Squamata; family Candoiidae; genus Candoia; species Candoia aspera. The sequence continues at coordinate 55,123,782 of NC_086156.1, forward strand.
CAGCAGTGCATGAACACCTAGCAGCACAGATGAACCAGCTGCTAGCAGCAGGCTCCCACCCAGACTGGCTAACACAAGGTAGGACAGTGCTGATCATGAAAGACCCCAACAAGGGAACAACACCATCCAACTACCGGCCAATAACCTGCCTCCCCACAACATGGAAAGTCCTATCAGGCATCATAGCCACCAAGCTGCAGGACCATATAGGCCAGTACATGAGCACAGCTCAGAAGGGCATTGGGAACAACACCAGAGGCTCCAAACACCAGTTGCTCATAGATAGAGCAGTCACCTGAGACTCAAGGTCTAGACAGACCAATCTGAGCACAGCCTGGATTAACTACAGGAAAGCCTATGACTCAATGCCACATACATGGATCTGTGAATGCCTGGCACTATACAAAGTCAACAGGATGCTCAGGACGTTCCTCAAGAACTCAATGGGACTGTGGAAGACAACACTGGAAGTCAACTCAAGGCAGCTTGCACAAGTGGTCATCAAGTGCAGCATATACCAAGGTGATGCAGTGTTCCCACTGCTGTTCTGCATGGGCTTGAACCCCCTCATCCAGATTATCACAAGAAGTGGATATGGATACAAGTTCAAGAGTGGAACTACCATCAGCCACCTCCTCTACACGGATGACATCAAGCTGTATGCTAAGAGTGAACGAGACATTGACTCATTGATCCACCTGACTTGGATCTACAGTGAGGACATTGGGATGTCATTCAGACTGGAGAAGTATGGCCAGATGGTAGTAAAGAGAGGGAAGGCAGTCAAGACTGATGGGGTGGAACTACCAGCAGGCCACATAGCAGACATACAAACCAGCTACAAGTACCTTGGTATCCCACAGACACATGGGAACCACGATAAGAAGGCAAGGAATACAGCAATGTCCAAGTACTACCAAAGGATAAGACAGGTCCTAAAGAGCCAGCTCAATGGGAAGAACAAGATCCAAGACATCAACATGTATGCCCTGCCAGTCATCAGATACCATGCCGGTATAGTGAGCTGGCCAAAGGAAGACATGGACGCTGCTGATGTGAAGACCTGGTTTGTATGTCTGCTATGTGGCCTGCTGGTAGTTCCACCCCATCAGTCTTGACTGCCTTCCCTCTCTTTACTACCATCTGGCCATACTTCTCACAATGTATGGAGGCTTCCACCCCAAGTCCAACACCCAGAGACCGTATATCAGGCAGAAAGAGGGAGAGTGGGATCTGGTAATTGTCCAAGCCACTGTCCTGGGTGAGACCTAGAGCATCCAGGAATACATCAGCAAGATGGCACCTAAAGATGAGCTGTTGAGAGAATGCCTGAGGCAGCAGCAGACATGGAAGCAAGATCAAGCAGAGGAAGTGCCATGGCAAGACAAGACCCTGCATGGGATGTACCATCAACAGATAGCTGAGGCGGCTGACATTGGGAAATCCTACCAGTGGCTGGAAAGGGCTGGACTAAAAGACAGCACTGAGGTACTGATCATAGCACAACAACAGGCACTAAACACCTGATCCATAGAAGCAGGTCTTCATCACACTAGACAGGACCCGAGGTACAGACTGTGCAGAGAGGCCTCAGAGACAGTCCAACACATAGTGGCAGGGTATAAGATGCAGGCAGGAACAGCATATATTGAACGGCACAACCAAGTAGCTGGCATTGTGTATAGGAACATCTGCACAGTGTATGGGCTAGACCCTCCCAAGTCCAGATGGGAGATTCCACAGGTCATGGAGAATGAAAGGGTTAAGATCCTGCGGGACTTCCAGATCCAGACAGACAGGCAGGTACTGGCCAATCAACTGGACATCATGGTAATAGACAAGGACCAGAAGACAGTGGTGGTGATAGATGTAGCGATGCCAAGTGACAGCAGCATCAGGAAGAAGGAGTATGAGAAGCTGGAGAAGTACCAGGGCCTGAAAGAACTAGAGAGGATGTGGAAAATGAAGGCCAAAGTGGTCCCCAGTGGTGGTAGGGGCTCTTGGGGCTGTGACTCCCAAGCTGGGAGAGTGGCTCCAACAATCCCAGGAACAACATCAGAGCTCTCTGTCCAGAGGAGTACAGAGCTAGGAACAGCTAAGATACTGCGCAAAACCCTCAAACTCCCAGGACTCTGGTAGAGGACCCGAGGTTGAGGAAGACATACCACCCATGGGGGTGAGAAGGGATTTTTTTTATTTTTATTACATACATACATACATTGGAATAATGATTGATCTGTTCCAATTTGTTGGCCACTGTGTTCTCTGAATTTGCTGGCATGGATTGGTTAGAATCTTTACTGGTTCTTCTTCTGTTGCTTGCCATATTTCTGTGGATAATCCATCAGTTCCTGTAGCTTTCCAACTTGGTAATGAAGAAAGTGCTGATCTAACTTCATCTTCTAGCACTAGATGTTCTTGTTAAGTATGGAATATCTTCTAAGATGTTTTGGACGTTGACATCTCTATTATACAGAATTTCAGTATACTCCTTCCATTTTTGTTTGATCTTCTTTGGATGGTTACTATCTGTCCATTGGTGTCCTTTAGCATACCAATTTGACATTGGGATCTCCATATGAGTTCAGAGATCTTTTGGAAGACTTTTCTCATTTTTCCATGTCTGTTTCCATCTTCAGTGTTTGCACAGATGTTATTGTAATACAGCTTCTTGTCTCTTGTAACAGCTCTCTGAAACTCTTTGTCAAGTTCCTAGCTGAGATTTTTATCTTTTTTGGTTTTAGCTTCTCTTCTTTCCTTGGCAATTTCCATGGCTTGTTCTGACATCCAGTTTGCTTTCATCTCTTTCTTCATCTTTGGCAGTCTGTTTTCCCATTCACCCCTAATGGCTTCTTTAAGTTCATTCTATGGTTCCTCTGATTCTCTATCAATGAAGTTCAGGACTTCAAAGTTATTCCTGATGTTCTCCTTGAAAATGGAGGGTATATGCTCAAAAACATATTGTAGAAACTGGTTGGCTTTATTTTTCTTCTTCTTTTTAGCTTAACATGGAACTTTCACATGAGCAGTTCATGATCTGAACTGATTCCCACCTAAACTCATTAAAACTTTCCAATGCCCCCCTCCCCCCTCCTGTCTCTTTCTCACCCAACCTCTAATGGTCAGCCATACCAGCCTCAGATGTCTCTGGCAGTATGACTTTGACTCCCCCTTTTCCAGCCCAAGCAACAGTGATTCACACTCCTTGCAATTCCCCCCTCCCATCTTCCTTCTTGACACGTGTAGATCCATCATTGCAGACAAACACGATCAAAAGATTCAACAATCCTTTGATTGTGAAGTCTGATACTATGCCTCTGTAGTTAATTGTTCAGAAACCACAGCTTTAGCAAAAGGAATTTATTATGAAAACGCATCACAACTTCAGCTTTTCTGTTTGTTTTTTTCTGTCTCTTACAACATTTAAATAAGTCACAGAGGGTTAGGAGGAGAGAAAATGCACTCACATGCACATTAAGCAACAGAGAAAACTTGGATAAGCCTTGAGCCTTTATGTTAGTACTGTTCCCAATAATATCTTCCCATAAACATCCTCTCATAAATAGCACCTTTTTGAAGCACATCTGGAGTCAGTATGGATGCTACTGCAGTGCCCCCAGTTGAGTCCTTTCTTTTGTTCCATAACACTGTCAGAAAGGAAGAGCATTTAATTTTATATATTGCCTTTTACTCTAAAAATACATTTTACAAAGCATCAGTTTAGACACCAGTAACACCATAACAATATTTATGACCACTTCAATGGTATATACTGCCATATACTTCAGTCATACCAGGATGTTATGCGAAGACTCTTTAATTAAAAACCCCTGGGCTCAGATAATTGGAAGAACCAATCTAGCTATTACATTTGGCAAGAAAGAGAGTAAGAATGGGCTACATTAACAATCAAAAAGAAAATATGTCCAAAGGAAATTATTACAAATGAGAGGAATTTGAAGATGAGAACAGATCTGACATGGTCATAGAAGGGCCCACGGACCTATCTTAAGGACCTATCTTAACTTACCTTAGCAAGCATTATAATTCATGGGAACCCCATATTATCTTCACCCAATAATAATTCTGGGAAACAAAAGAGTATTAATATTATCCTTTCCCAGATTTCTAATATCATATACTGTTACAGTAAAATATGTACCAAGGTAAATTTCTAATGTAACTGCATGCCCCATTTTGACGAACTACTTTTTGGCAACTTGTTAAGTGACTTTCCTTATTTACTCTAATATTTCTTTATAAGGAGAGGCACAGGCTTTGCTCCTGCTACACACAGAATGCTTTTTTCATCATTGATGCAGGGTTCTTTTTGCTCTTTTCCCAAGAAAATTTTGAATGGATTACTGAGTGAGTGCAGAATTCACCACTGGGGCAGAAGAAGACATGGAGAAGTCTGCAGTAGTTTATCTTCATAAACTTCAGTCCCCATCTCTGATCAATGCTAATTTGTCTGGAATCAGAAAGAAAGACTAAGCCATGGAGACCTATCAAAGGCCCGCCTGATGTGAAATGGGAAAACATGAAACCAGACTTCCCAGTTTTTGACTTCATGACAGGTCCATAATAACTTGATGTGGCAAAACTGCCACATTAAAAAATGGCACATTTTCTTTTTCTCTTTTCCTTTTCTTTTATGAGATGCAGCATATACATTACTTGGCTATTAGTTCAAACTATTTTTCCCCCTTAGGAAGTGGAATTCTAACTAAAGAAAAATGCAGATCCCTTTTCAGTCTTAAGCCGTGAGACCAAGTGATGAGCTAAAGAAGCTCATAAGAAAAAATGTCAGGTGAAAAATGGGCAGTCTGCTGGAGTTTACTGAGCAGAGATGGAAGGTGCCTCAATTAAAATTGAAAAAGCAAAAATAAATTTATTTTATATATACTGTGTGTGTGTATATGTGTATGTATGTATGTATGCATCTATCTATATCTGTTAACACAAGTAGAAGATTACTTACTTTATTTTAAATTTTATTACTGGATTTATAAGGCTGTCCAACTCAACAATGTGATTGGGCGGCATACAACTACTGAAAACAAACCATAAACTGAAAAAAGGATTACATAACATTAGAACACACACAATATATAAATACTAATATGAAATACGGAATATCAAATGGCAACCAGCACCCTAATGAAAACAACCAAAAGGGAGACTCCACTCAACTGGCCCCAAATGCCTGGGGGAAAGCCAGATCTTAATGGCTTTCCTAAAGGTGAGCAGGGTTGGGATCTGTCATATACAGTATCTGGGGGAGACTATTCCAGAGAAAGGGAGAAATTAGAAAAGCTTGCTAGGGATATACTCTGATTTCTCTTCAGACCATATCAGTCTCCATATCTGGAGTTCTTCACCTGCTGTTCTGTATGTTCTGCTTTCTTCTTTGCTTTATTTTTGTCATCTTCTCTGTAGCCCACTCAGACCTTTGGAATAGCCTCCCACTGAGATTCAAGGGTCTCCACCCTTTTAGCCTTTCAGAAGGCTGTGACAACCTGGCTCTTCCCCCAAGTGTTGGGCTAGGATGGGAGTTAAGTCACGAAGCTAATAATCTAGTTGGTCTGGTGCCTGGTGGGAAGGGTTGTTTTGTTTTTATTCTTGTATTTATAGGTTGTTATGAGCCACCTAGGATCAGTATGTGAGATAGGTGGCCATATAAGTTCTTTAAATAAATAAATTCTCCATTTTCTATTTTGAGTCTGTCTCTCGTGTTGGCATCTTGTCCATGTTTGTTTGGTCTAGTTTCTGACTGGTTCCTCTTGTGCATTACTTTTCATGCAATGTAATTATTATTATTGTATATACCACAAGGTGAAATCACAGCTGCCAGTTCTTTAGCTGGTGTAGGCTTCCATTCACATCGAGTTCTTCCCAAGAACCTAGGATGTCGTAATGTATCAGTGTAGTATATATGTGGATCCAAGCAGTGTCGCCTTTTGTAATTGACAGAGGAAATTGTGTCAATGCGCAGATTTTCTAAGTGCCCCCTAAGACTTTTTGGCATGGCACCCAGTGTGCCAATAACCACTGGGACCACTACTGCTGGTTTATCTTATCCATAATCTTTCAACTTCGGTTTTCTGATCTTGATACTTTATGATCTTCTCCAACTCTTTGTCTTCTACAGTATTCTACTATTCCCCTGGTATAGCCACATCAATTATCCACAGTTTCTTCTTTTCAGCCACAGTTAACACACCAGAACTTTATCAGTTTGTATTCAGAAATCCCACGGTATTTTAACCTGCTCATTTTCGACTACTTTTTCAGCTGTATGTTCCCACCAATTTTTCATTACCGGCAAATTATAATTTTACAGAAGTTCCAGTGAATGTTTTGGTGACTCTGTTCTAGTGGTTGAGTGGACAATGTATGGACTGGGCATTTCTGCTTACGTATCATGCCTTGTTGTCTTTTTAGCAATGATTCCTTGTGTAATTGTAAACCTTCCCTATTTATTCTGTCAATTGGCAATTGTGTTCTAAGGGCATGCAATAGCATTACTCCGCTTACTATTTGCAGTAGCCTAGTACCGCAGCATGAATATCTCACTGCTACACTCTGAGCCGAGGGAGGGAGGGAGAGAAGGGATAGTCCCCAGGACTAAATCTTTGAACACCGTGTATTGCTCCAGTTTTCCCTTTTAACCAGGATGACAAGGCCCAAATGGTTTTGGAGCTCATAGTGCTACATTACAACCCCAACAATGGAGCAAACAATAATAGAGGGTTTTTTAAAAAAATAAACAAAATTAGGATCTACAAGAATAGTTTAACTGATGCCAGCTACATGAGTCTAAGATCTATAGACCAAAGCTATGATTAATAATCTGTAGAGAGTCTGAGCAAATGACACACGATTTCATAAATGTTCCTTGCCTACTTTATAGTATTATTAGTATTAATATTAGTATTAGCCAAAATACCCAAATAATAAAGTTCAGATATAATGAAAAAGCTTGGCATAAGATAAAATAGTTTTAACAAAAAAATCGATAGCTATTATATACAACTTAAACTTATTAATTTATTAGTAAAGACTCTGTTTTTAGAGCTATCATGAAAAATTTGGCTGTCAGCACTGTAATTTTTGGATTTTTATCTGAGAATACAGTTTTAACATATTCAGAAATACCTCTTCCCTGTCCTTGATTTTAAAGCAGACCAGATAGTATCCTGCCAAAAACTACTCTTATAAATTCATAGTGCAATAGAACATGATCCACAGTTTCAAGGTCAATACCATCACAGGGACAACATCTTGGAGAGATGGGAATCTTATCAAAGATCCCTGACAATTTTTCTCAAATATACCATACAGCATATTTCATGGCAACAAATGGCGTTTGAAAAGACTATTCTATATTTTTTAAATGTAAACTGCTAAGGTATATATGGCACTGAAAAGTGTAATTTATTCCAGAGGTCAGGGATGAACATGGAACTTTGGCTTTTGGGATTAATTCCTGGACTGATTACACATCATTCTTTAATACAATAAAATGCCGATGTCATACCCATGGAAAACAAATAATTAGGATCAATACCAATCTGGCCAATCTTTTGAGTCACCTGTTTAAACCATTTATCTCCATACCAATAATTTGGAATTTTACCTAGAAATCCTTCCCTGTTTTGGCAAACATTTATTTGAAACCAAAATATAATTGTACTTTATTTTTATTATGTGCCATCAAGTCATTTTTGACTCCTAGTGACCACATAGATGTACTTAGCCAGGTTGGGTACTTAACCAAGTTTTTGTTTTGAGAGGGTATTTTACTGGTTTCAGTTCTCCCAGGCCTTTGGGGTATTTGGCCTAAATTTCTTGATGCAATCACATGAAATATGTTTTTTAAAGCTACATACTTCCCACAAGGGAATTCACAATTTCCTGAGAATAAATAGACTCCTAACTTTGCGCCTCTTACGTGCTCTGCAAAACAATGAAAATAGAATGTAAGGCAAGTGCAATCTGAGAGTTTTTATTTCTATGTTGTAAATGTTTTGATAGCCAATGATCAGGCAAGTATTTAGTTAGTATCTATGTATTGTAGTACAGGTATATTTATGGTGAGGGTTGCTTTTTTTTCTTCTGTTGATAAACAGTCTCATGGGTCTCAATCCCTTCCCATATTGCATTTAAAATATAAAAAGTTCTCCTACCAGTCCTGAAGTTTATACTAAAGGCAGTCAAATTGCTCTTATAAATGTACTTATTTATTAGATTTTTATTCCATCTTTATTTTTGGATAACTCAAGCCAGCATATGTACATACTTAATGCTTCTGCCTCCTATTTTCACTGCAACAACCACCCTGTGAGGTGAGTTGGGCTGAGAGAGAGGGACTGGCCCAAGGTCACCCAGCCAGCTTTCATGCCTAAGGCGGGACTAGAACTCTCAGTCTCCTGATTTCTAGACCAGCACCTTAACCACTAGACCAAACTGGCTGGGTAACTCTCAGAACCTCTCTAAAAGTTTTTTTACCAAGTTGTAATCTTTAATGTAGCAGAAAAGGAAAGTGTTTAAATATGTGGAGAGTAATCATGTTGTAGTAAATTAATGTAACAGAAAGATATGCTTAGATTTTGTCCAGCCCTACTTACTTTTTCATTCTTGTCCTGTCTATCTATGTAAACAGCAGTATTCAAATTAAAAGGGAGGCCTAGGCATGGCTGGGCCGACTGAAATTTCTACTGATTTTTTTCCCCTGCTGTCATGAGTACTGATGGTGAGCAGGAGGGGGCCACTGTCCAGGGCCAAAAACGCATGCATAGTTTAGAGAGTTTGAGCTGTCATTCAAAGAGACACAGAACAGACCCACCTTGACTTTTGGGGGTTTAGATGTCTGGGTTTTCCCATGCTTCTTCAGTTTGGTAGGATTTTCTGTCTACTGTAGCAGTAATAAACACTAGAGACTCATTCCTCGTCTCGGCGTGGTTCCTGCTTAGTCAGGACACCTGCTCTCTTTTGTTTTTGCACTGTGTACATATGGAAATATTTCTCTCTGACTTTCCCTTTGCCCCCACGGCCTGAGTTCGATTCCAGAGGAAGCTGGTTTCTCAGGTAGCTGACTCAGGTTGATTCAGCCTTCCATTCTTCCAAGATCAGTAAAATGAGTACCCAGCTTGCTGGGGGAAAGGTAATTATGACTGGGGAAGGCAATGGCAAACACCCCACTCTATAGTCTGCCAAGAAAACATTGTGGGAGCAGGTTCCCCAAGGGGTCAGAAAATGACTCGGGGACCTTTCTCTTTCTTTCCCTTTGCCCAGCACACTTCTGCTAAGAACTGGCCTGGAACAACAGGGTACAATGAAACAATGTAGGCAGAGAAGAAGTGTAGTCCCCTCATTCACGTGCTCCATTTCATTAAAAAAAGAAAAGACACACAACCTCCACGTTCATTTTATATGTGAATAGGGTACATACAGTCTGTGCATACAATACTCTACCTGTGCCATCATGATCATAAAATGTGGCAAGAAGAGGCTTGATGTTCCATTTCCTGTTTCTTCCAAAGCTGTCCCACTCTCTGTGGCCATCCTTCTCTTCCTTTTTCAAAGGATAGCAACATTCTCCAAAAGATTACATCTCCCATCTCCTGCTAAGCACACTTGGATGCATGTAGTTGCATTTTCACATATTCATATTCTCATTTATTTATTTATTTGACAATTTTATATAGCCTTCTCCTCCTTTATCTTCTTTTACCTCGTTCTCTTTTCCTATGACATCTCATTCATATGGTGGCATTGTTAAGCATATTTCACTGGAAGTAAGATTCATTTCTGAATATATTGGATCAGCTGAGATGTCTACTTTTTGTGAGGAGAGGACATTCAGAATGAATTCTAATAATTGTCCTGAAGACCTCACTGTTGAAATGTTGATAGCAGTGAGAAGATAACTGTAGTGGAGAAGCAGGAGTACAAAAAAAGTCAACATATATCTGTAAATGTAATTTCATGTAATTTAAAAATATTTATCAGTTACTGGACTATGCATAATGTTGTTATGGTTTCAAACAGTATAGGTTATTGTGCATGACATTAATTCCTGTTTCAGGATACTGTACCAGCCAAAAGACAATCCAGAATTTCATAACAGGAAGTTCTGAAGTCCTGGAATGTCAACCACATTTAGCTGGAACTTACAACAGATGCTTCTGCTTAAGTCTTTTCAAAGTTGTCAGTGGTAGTCTCATTTCAAATTACAAGGTTTTGTTCAGCAAATTCCTTTGTCTAGCAGGCTGCCACATGTGCTTAGGAGATGAATGGAGTATGGGGTCCATAGATCTGTTGACAGAGGAAAAGCCTAAGATTAAAAGACTAGCATCCACAGAAATAGCCTTTTTAAACATGTTTGGGTTGAAATCTCAAACTTTATTTGTAAGAACTGCATTATATTGATAACCATATATCCCTTGACGTCCTTGACTTTCTCCTTAAAATTCCTTTTACCCAATTTTTTTTTCAGTTCACATTTTCAATTATATTGGACTTTCCTGGAAACAGTTCACTTATAAATATGTTAATTTCACAACACAATAGTATCTGTTTTCCATTGGTCCAATAACAATTTGGTTTTTGTACCATTGTGTAAGGTTTGAGTCTGAATCCGAGGTTGAGGAGGGGGAAACCGAAACTTATGCTGAGCAAAATGAGGAAATCAAAACTCAGGGTGGCTCAGCAGGTTCTGAGCAGCTGATTGGAAGAAAACAGGAGTCCGGTTTAAAACCGCCAATCAGTGTGAGGGAAAGGCAAGCTGAAAAGCGCACCAAACAGAGAGAAGCCCGACTGGTTCCAGAAGGGGAACAGCATGAAAAGAACCACTTAAAAAGGAGCCACCATGTGGATCGGATCACCAGAGACAAATATCCCACTGAGCTAACAGCTTCTTCTAGAGACAAGCCAGAATTGTCATCAGAGCCTTGCTCTCTAGCTGCTATGGAACCAGAGCCTTCCCAGCCTTCCAAATTCCACCTGGCTGCCACACATCGAAGTCCCATCACATCTTGCCTTGCCACCTTGCCCAGAAGCCCAACCAAGTCAAGTCTTGCCGTGCCACCAAGGAGCTGAGTTGAGCTGAGCCTCATTGCAATCCCTAGCCGAGTTTTGCCTTGCCGTCTTGCCGCCATCTCCAGTCAAATCCTATCCAGTAGCCTTGCCACTTTCATTAGTCAAGTCCTGTGCCGCTGCCTGTCCACGAACTCCAAGTGCATCCATTCCAGTCACCTTGCCTTCAGCTCTTGCCAAGCCCTGTCCTGTCACCTGGCCACAGTTTTCTGTTGATCCTAGCAACGTAGTTTTGCCCAGTGCTCCACCATTGCCTGCTTGGATTTGAACTAATATTTAATAAAGGACATTGCTACTGTAAACAGTTTGCTTGTAAATAAAGATCTAATTGAATTCTACTGGCTGACTGAGTCTAACCAGAACATATGGCCAGGCTATCAGTTTGAATTAAGGCCAAAGTTAAGGCTTTGAATTGAGGTATCTCTTGCTATTTATTTTTATTTCTTTTAATCCATTTATATGGCTGCCCATCTCATAACTTTAGTGACTCTGGGTGGCAAACAAAAATAAAAAATAAAAAATAAATCACACTTAACCAAAACAATAACAATGGGTATACATATAATGATAGCTGAGGACAACAACAGTCACAACATCTACTGTATCATCTGTCTCTATCTATCTGTCTGTCGCTATCTCTATCTGTTCTCTCTCTCTTTCTCTCTCTCTCTCTCTCTGGAATACCAGCAGTCAAGGCCAGACAGCTCTATTTGGTTCATTCCTCAAATAATTATCTAAGGGCAAAGCTAGGCATAACAAATATCTACGTTTATGTAGCATATGTGAGAGAAATTAAAATCAGTCATTACCAAAACATATTTTTGGGGGGATGCCTCTCTGATTTCATTCTGCATCTCAAATTCACTCAGAGCATTTTGATAACTTAGAAATCGTATATTCCAATATTAAATGATTTAAGGTGGCTATTATTGACTTCCACTAAGTCTGTGAAAGGATCTGCATTTGTAGATTTTTAATTAACTCAGTGTTGTCTTTGATATTCAGAGCAATATTACCTCACTGAGTCAACTCAAGACATAGAAGAAAAAGCTAGTCACTAGTGATTAGACAGACTCGTTTAACTCTTACTTGAGCATGGTGATGGGACAATGAAATGCCCAATATTTGAGAACACAAAAGCATTTCCATACAACACCATTTCCAACTCCCACTTTCTCAGAAATCAGTCTGAATATAGGCCTGCAACTGCCTCACTTCTTATGACCTTGTACTATAGAGAACATGCAGAGAACTATGAGCCTGTGAGTGCTCCCTCCAGCTGATCAATCGGAGAGTGCAAAACATGTTATTCTGGCAGTGCCCTGCCAGGACCCACAGCCAGAATCACAGAAGTTGGAAGGGGTCCAATGTCCTTTTCAGACTGGGAATCCAAATTAAAGCATCTCAAACAGATTGCAGTCTAGCCTCCACTTGATCACATCTATTGAAGGGGAGTCCACCATTTCTGTGGGTAAGGGTTCTCCTGTTAAGTTGTTCTTATTGTTACAAAGTTGTTGTTTTTCTAACAATTAATAGGAATCTACCTTCCTGTACTTAAATCCATTATTCTCCCTCCCTGTAACCTAAATCTACTCTTCTGCATTCTGGAAAAAGAGAGAACAAGGCCCGATTTTCTTCTGTGTGGTATCAATTCAGGTACTGTATTTGAAGAGTGTTATTTTCCCCCACCCTCAGTTATCTTTTGTAAATACCCAGCTCCTCCAATCTTTCTTCACAGGATTTATTTTCTAATCCCCTAATTCTTTTTTTAGTTTTCCCTCTCTGAACCAATTTTTCTGAATCCTTCTTAAAGAATAGCATCTAGAACTGGACACAGTTGCAAGATGGGGTATGACCAAAGCAGAATGGAAAGTACAAGAGTCACTGCCCATGATCTGGAAATTGTACTTCTGGAGATACAATCTAAAATTGCATTTGCCCTCTTTGCAGTTGACTTCTACTCAGTGCACAATCAACTCCTCTTTCAAGAACTTTCATGCTGTTAGCAAGCCATGAAGTATCCCATGAGATAACTTTACACTTGATTTTATTTCTTAAGAACTTGACACTTTTCTCTCTTAAATCTCATTCTGCTATTTACAGTCTATTATTTGCCGTCCAGATCTTTCTCCTCCACTTTGTACAAAAGAGAAATAAAACAAATTGATAGCATTCCTGCACATTTTTAGTACATGTTGTGTACATTTGTCTAGTTTGCAAACAAAACCCTGAGCAGTTGCCATGAAGAGAAGCTTTCCAGATGTAAAGTCACCATTCCTCCTGCATTTAAAAGTCTCCTTCAATCTATGACTGTAAAGTAACAACACGTTGGCAATTTTACAACCAGATGCATTTTCTAATAGTTATAACCAGCACTACATGTTTCTGTGATGGATGGAGTTAGGGAGAAGCATTGCTTAGAGCACAACACTCCCTATAGAGGGACATGAGAAACAGGATGCTGAAGGTTAGTTGAGGTGGGGAGGATTGCTTTGAGGTGAGGAAAAAGTCCCACCAAAAGTTATTGGGGAATAGGCTGCCCACAAGTTACACAGAGCTGCAGAAATGCAAAAGGAGGAATTAACTTTGTTCTGATTTCAAATAAATCACTGCTTAGCCAGAAATAAATCAAGGCAGCTCTTCAAACCAGTTGAAATCTGGAGATAAGATGGATCCAGAACTGTGTGATACATTTAGAGATACCCTAATGTACCACTTCATTGTCGAGTGATAGGGCAAATCCTGGCTTCCTATGGAGCAAGGATCACACATTTTTTCCTAGGGGCCACACACAAAAAAGGAGGAGAGGAGTGAGTGAAGCTAGAACTTTAGCTTGACTTAATTGAAAATTAAAATTGTAAATTAATTAAAATGCCTGACATAAACATATTATCACTTCTCCTAATTATATGAGTATATAAATATGATCACACTTCCTCATTTGTATCATTAACAATTGCAATTCAGTAGTTAAGTTTCCAGGAGTTCTGTAGGCTGCACCCTAGCCTTTGGGGCTTGCCTGTAGCCTTGTGCCGTAAGTTGATTTATGTGCATTCAGAGACCACAGAGATTATGTGCGTCTAGAGATAACAATTATACATGTTCAGATATTTTTGTGGGGTACTGTAGGGATCTATACATTTATTGTGCACACAGATGGATAATTAAAAGCTTCTGTGAGGAATGAAGGGTAGGGTACCATCAATAAAAACAAACCTATATGCATAATATTGGTTTCATTTATGAGTGTGTTTTTTTCTTCTGGCCTGATTCCCAATTATATCTGGCTATAGAGATTGGCACGAGGGGAGGTGCTTCGGGCATATCACTACTTTGATATATTCAAGCTATATATCAAAGGGGTACTGAACCCTTGAAGAATAGATGATGACTGCCTGGTGGACTTGTAAAAAGGCCAGAAAAATTTGAGTTCGAATATACACAACGATACAAAGAATTTTGAAGATCAACATTCAGCTGAAACCAGAACTTTTCTTGTTGGGATTAATGGATAGTCAATTAGAAAAGAGCCATGGAAGATTATTTTTATATATGATTATTGCTGGGAGACTAGTATATGCGCAAAAATGGAAAGACTCTGAAATACCCACAATGGAGGAAAAGTTGGTAAAGATGACAGAATTAGCAGGGATCATAAAATCAAATTGTTTGGTTACAGAAAGATCAACAATTACATTTATTAGTGACTGGAAACCTCTTACAGACTTTTTGCTGAAAAAAAGAGGAAAATGAAACTGTGATTTATGGGTTTGAAGATTAGAAAGGGTAGCTTATGGAAAGAAGGAAATTATGAGGCAACCTTAGAAAGGGTAAAATGTATCTATAACCTTTGTCAAGAAGACTGGAAACTGCTTCTTTATAACCTTTCCTTTCCTTTCCCCTCCCTTCCCCTTCCCTTCCCTTCCCTTCCCTTCATTTCCTATTTCTATTTCTCGCTATTCACTATTTTTCTTTATTCTCTTTATTTTCTCTTATGGCTTTTACTTGTTAAAATTTCTTTAATAAAAACTATATATAGTTTAAACTATATATAGTTTAATAAAAACTATATAAGATGTGGAAAGTGAAGGCAAAGTGGTCCCCAGTGGTGGTAGAAGCACTCGAGGCAGTGACTCCTAAGCTGGGAGAGTGGCTTCAACAGATCCCAGGAGGAACCTCAGAGCTCTCTGTCCAGAAGAGTGCAGTGCTAGGAACAGCCAAGATACTGTGCAGAACCCTCAAACTCCCAGGCCTCTGGTAGAGGACCCAAGACTGAGGAAGACACATGCCACCCATGGTGTATGAAGGGCATTTTTTAATATAAATAAGAATAACTCATGACCAGAATAAGTAACATTCAGGCTTCCTTGTCCTATTTTCCTTTCTGATATTGTCAAGTTGTTATTTCTGTGTTTGACTCAATCCCTAGAACTTCCAGCCCTGGTGTTAAACTCAACCTAACTTAGCCTAAGAAGTCCAAAGGAATTTTTCTCAGATGCAATGGTTTTTGCCACTCTTTTTAGATGTCTCATTCTATTCCCTGACTAAACCATCCCCCTGTTTGTAGATCTGGGTCATATGAAGTTTATCTACATCCTAAAATATTATTTTAAGCCACATATCCTCATGATTATATACAATGTGCAATTCAGGTTGCTGCTAGTCCAGCAACACATTATAAGCTTCCTTTAAGGTTAGCAATTGTGCTGTCTTGGGTTGATCATTAATGCTGTTGTATGTATTTGGACTTTTCTTTTGTTGATTAGTTTAGCATAATAAAATGAAAGAAATTCAGCAGGATTCAGTGTGCTGCTGAAATCCAATGTTGTATTTATATTGTAGAAACCTAAATGCCATTCCATTTTCAGATATTAAGTTTAAGCTGGTCTTGGTTAATTAACTATTTATCCATCTAAACTACTTTGTATTAGGTTATTTGAAATACACACACACACACACAAATACATACATATGCATGTGTGTGTGTGTATATGAATGAATAATTTGATTGCTGTAGCCCTGCAACCATTTCCAGGTTTGTAACACTACTGATACTACCTCAGATGCAGGGTACATTAAATATTAATCAGCACACGATACTAATGTAGATTTTTTTTCTTTTATTCAATTTGAAAATCCACTTTTATGTTCCCACAAGAATGCTGATCAGCACAAAAATGCATTTTGATGCAAAGGTAGCTGTTAGTCTAAAAGACTGAGAACCTTTAGGTGAGGTGAGCTTTCAGAAGTCATTGTATACTCATATAGGTGTAAAAAGTGCATTTTTATTTTCACCAGATGAGAGAAATGAAAAAGGAGATCTTGTTTATGTGTATGAGCTTTAAGAGAAACAAATATATTCCTTTAAACCATATTATTACCTGCAAAATGTCTCTAAAAGTAAAAATTAAGTTCAAGGGGAAAGTGTAGCATTCCTCATTGACATTTTATTTTTTATTAATAAAAAAATGAATGAGGCAGAAGAAAAATTTTACACATGGGACATCTGTGCTATAATGTTGTTCTGAACATCTTGAAAACATCAAGTTAAGAATGATCTGCTTCATATATATTCCACCCAGAGGCAACCTATTCACCTGAGATGCTAGTGAATAGATAAACTCCAGTCTGGAAACTTTTCTGATTTGCTTCTTCATGCCTGCTTGGTCTGTTGTTTACACACAAAAAATGTCATCTTTACTTAAGCATTGCCTTTTTTTTTCCTTACACAGTAAAATAAGTTCCATATGAAGCAGTATTTGTTCCAGGCAACTGTCTGAGAAATACCACATTAAATCTCACCCATTAAGAAAGATATCAACTGATAACTCAAAGGGGGGAAAAATCAAAATAATATAAACATGCTATCATTGTGATGATATAGTAAATCAGAAGTTTCCATACTGTTTCTCCTGGAAAATGCTAGACTTCATTGACAATCCATTAGGAAAAGATATCGCCCTCAAGATAGCTTGTCTTACCATGATCAATCTTCCATTGCAACATATAACTTCAGGAGAACATTGAATGACATTATAGGCCACAGTAACATGGTAAGGCCCAACAGTTTGGTTACTCAGTAGCTGATATGAAGTGTCATGAACATTATCCCATGTGAATTGCCCTAAACGTGAGGCCTTCCACAGATAGTCAGCATGGAAATTTTTCCTTGAAAATATGAAAAAGGGTACTATATATTTAGACACTTTAAATATTGATAGAACTAGGAAAAGAAAATTTACTTTTATGTATCCTTCCAGAAAAACTCAGCAAAAAAAGAAAAGAAAAGATGAGCCATAGCTTTCTATAAACCTTTGTAGGATCCTAGTTTTGTAGGATCTCAGTTTTGATCTCTGGCTTCTCCAGACTATATACAGCAACTTCCTGTGTTCCTGCTGATTCAAACAAACAAAATCAGAATTAAGTGCAGCTCTCTGAACACAGTTTCCCTATTAGCAATATAAAATAACCCTTTGCATATTATACATATTCTATTTTTTAAAAAATAGAAGCGATTAAACACATGATTCCTTTGCCAATACTCATAATGTTCCTGACTATGCACATATGTGTGTGAGAGACCAGAGCTACAACATTCCCAATGTCTCCCAATATTGTAAGATCTGAATCTCACTGGGATATTTCAAATTACAGGGAGCTGGATTAGAGTACCTCTGTCTAATATGCTTTAAAAAAAATAGAGATTTTTCTATATGGAGCCCCCTTTCCTCATACACACCTGCAATCATCAGAAACAGAGACAGAAAAAATTCTCCATCTGCATAAGCTCATGCAAACTAGAATAAGAATCAGCAGGAGACTATGAAAACAAGTTTTAGGTTGGTTCTCAGTGATTCCCCTTGAATTCTATGGGAGAAAGCATTGTTTGTGTGAGCTACAAG
The DNA here is from genome assembly GCF_035149785.1 of Candoia aspera. NCBI lineage: Eukaryota > Metazoa > Chordata > Lepidosauria > Squamata > Candoiidae > Candoia > Candoia aspera. The sequence continues at coordinate 55,141,784 of NC_086156.1, forward strand.
TCTCAAATGGAAAAGATAGAGATTCTCCATCTCCTTGTTTATGTCTGTCCAATATATTAATAAATTGGACATTTAACTAATGCAATTATAATCAAGAAATATTTATTAACTACAACCTAATTACAGGATGCCATTGAAAAGTTTGGGAACAGAACAAAATAGGGATTCTAATAGATTTTACCCCTGTAAATAAAATATTCTACTTTCTCAAAATGTTAGTTCAACAAGTTTCAATGATTTTAAAAAAGTGTTTGACTGAAATACAATTAAACATTGTCCCCTTTCCTCAGTACTATTATTAAATCCCTTTTTGTTGCTTTGTTTAGACTGTGTTCTGATTCATATGTTTAGAATAATTTTTAAAAGCCATCTTTTTTCTTTTTCCTACCAGTTCCAGCTGGAGATTCCCACCCAAATCCTGTTTTGAATTATGATTTAATAAACTTCAAATTGAAATCATCTTTGTATTTTGTCCTTTTCAAGCTTCAGTTTCCCACATGCATAATTTCTTCCAGCCATGATTAATTTATAATTTATGCCTGAAATAAAAAACATCTCCTTTTCTTGCTGTAAGATACCTTCTTGAGATTCCCACCATCAACCTAAGACTAAGTCCTGGCTAGCATATAGATTTCACTTATCTTGTATACTTTCTGCTGATCTATAGAATCCCACTCAAGCCATATATTCTTATTTCCAAGCATTAAAATTCTAAAACACTGCTGCCAGGTCTTCTCAAAACCCGCAATTTCTGACTTTGAAGTTATTACCATTAATTTTAGATGTGTAGAATGCTGGTCTGTCTATGGTAGAATCTTCAACATCTCCGAAATCACTTGTGTACATTCTACCTTGATTTTGTGAGCAGTCATCTATAATGAGCTGGAACCTGGGAAGGAAAGTGTTGTCCACATGTTCAGAGCTGTTATTCTTGCTGCTTTGGGTAGCACTTGAAAAGTGTTATGCAGAACCTTATGAGTCAGAACTCAGTTTAAACCTTGCTTCCCAACTCCCAAGTGCTCTTAATTTGGAATTACACATTATGTCTGAAATGGGGCTGCTATCCACACTGCTGCCACCTGACAATTGTCTGTCTTGTAACAGTGATAGAAAGATGCTTAATCAAATTCTTCAGGACCCACTTTTCTCTCTTATCTTAAATGGAATAACAGAAAATGACTGTGTCCAGATTCTTATACCAGGAAGTAAACTGATGACCCCAAGAGTTCAACGTATAAAGCATGAGAAACTCAGTTCATAATGTTACTGTTGCAAGTAGACACATTAGAGAATATATATTTTCAACACTGTGAGTCCTTCAGGGGAATTAGGTTAATTCAAAAAGCTTGTGGGTCCGTATGATCAACTCAGTTGAGAGTATATCGCTCTGGAGGTACTGACCGTGAATAAATGGTTTTGTATGAAGAAGAGTCTAAAAGCTAGAGAAAAAAAAGTTTGCCTGCTGTTTATTTATGCCATAAGTTTGAAAGAAAAAACTTATCCACCCTGAGTCATGTCAACTGCAATTTAAGGTTGGGACTCCAGTGGAAAATAAACTAAAATGTAAATGTTTTGTTGCCCAGCACCATCCTTTGGCTGAGATGGGAATTAAACTCCAACACATTTACAGTATGTCGAACTGGGGAAGGCTGCAAGAGAAATTGAATTAGTAATGACAACTAGTTTTCATTGTAATGTAAGACTCTAGGTCTTGTGCTGTATTTTGACAGAACTGAAACAGGAATGCTGAAAATATATTGAAAATATACCTCTTTAATAGAAATTTATACAATAAATATCTGTTCATAAAGTGTGTATGGGGTGATCCTGGACTACCTGTGTTTTGGTAGATGAGTACATATCTAACTTTTAAAGGTGCGGGTTTATAACCAGAGTAGCAACAAAGAGAAAAGTATTTTTTCCCCTATTGTAGCTGTTGATTTTGCATCCCATTACAAGGAAATCAGTGGTCTGCCAAAATTTTCTTCTTCTTTTGAATAATGCCCCCTTTCTATAATTTCTCTTTGAAAAGAAATACCTTTCAGTTGTTATTCACAGGAGAATAAAAATTTGGCAACGTTGTCATAAATGAGGTTTAAAGTTCCTATATTTACTTTAACTATGATACAGCTGAGGAGTATGTATGTAAGTCTCCTATTTTGCATTGTACAATCCATGGTTCTTCACACTCAGGAAGCAAGGACACATTTATCCGCCTCAGGAGCCACAGTGCTGCAGAGGTGGTAAATGCGCAGTGAAAAACAAGAACAGTGGGATCTTCCACTACCAGCAATGATAAAATAAACTCAAATACACCACCAAAAGTAATACTAAAGCATGCTGAGAATGAGGGAGAAAAATAAATACCTCTTTCTCAAGGGAAGAACAATTTCCAGGAAATTGGAGGACAGGTTTTGGCACAGTGTTAGCTGGGAAAAACTTTTGGGGTATTGAGGCACAGGGAAAGGAGCATCTGGGTTTCAGTTTAAGCTGTTACCTAATGCCCTCTTAATAGGAAATCAATACTGTGAAGTATTTTCTTCATTAAAACCCTATGACTCTATTTGAGTTTTATTATTTTGTTCATATATAAGCATTAGACTCAAAGTATATTACTATAGCATGTTGCTACAACAAAGTTGCAATAAAATACAATAAATAATTACCAATTCAAACAATGTAAGACAGCAACATTCTAATATAGGGGGACATGTATAAATGATTACTTTTGGGAGCTGCCCAAGCTTAGGTTTCCCTGTCGGGCTCCAGCCATAACATATTAAGAATTCAGTTTTGGCCATGAAAGAAATTGGAGATGATACAGCGGGAAGAAATTAAAATGATAAAAAGCTTGAAATATAGTATTTAATAAAAAGCTGAGGAACTGGGCATGTATTTCCAAATTAAACAACAACAAAAAGTTGTATAAAAAGAACCAAGGAGCAAAAGATGAGCAACAAATGTAAATTATTGTACAGTAGGTTATGAGTTCAGATTGTGAAGACAAACTTGGTTACATGTAAGGAAGAGTCTGTGGGACAAATTGTACTGGGAAGTTGTCGTTTCTTTTTCCGTGAATACTAAGAGAATTTAGTCCAGCAAACTCATGACTAACAGAAATGGTCCTACACCATCTATCCCCATCCCCATAAATATGGGTACATAGATTTGACATTTTAAAAACATGAAAGAAATGTACATGCATTGTTCTTGATTCACAGAGACACTCAAGAGGAAGCATGACTTTAGCATGCATGTGCTGGAGGTCTTTGTAATGTCCAGGCTGAGTGGCTGATGTTAACAGTGTCTGTGGCCTGTACAAAACCTTATTCCAAAATATTGTTTGATTTCCTCAAATCCATGGCTCAGGCTGTACAGTTGGATGTATCTATAATAGACAACAAACATGAAACCAACATATCTGAGTTTTAATTCATTAACCTTTCAGAATACAGCCTGAGCCACTGATTACAGAATACAATACAATTTTTAACGAACTGTATGAACAATCATTTTTGGTGTCTGCCAGTTCTAGTCAAATGGTTACAAAAAACAGGACTTATAAAGATCTCTGCCCAGATCTTCTTAAAAGTTGGAATTACTGTACATAACTAACCATGTGTTGTAACTTGCAGTCACATTCCAGGACATATAGGTGCTCTCAATAAATGAATGAAATTCCTAGATTGGAGAATAAGAAAGTACTACTCCCAAGAAATATTGCATTAAAGCTTTACAGACGAAGCATCACAATCCCCCCCAACAAAGTGAGGGAGATGATATATGTAACAATAAAAAACTAATAATAAGACTTTAAAAAAAGATGCATATTCATGCTACATGCAAGTATGTAGGCTGAAGCCTTTACTGTACATTAAGATTATATTGGAAATTTTGTGGCATCATTACTATTCTAGCAATATTGACAATGCCATATCCTTTGCCATGTATGTAAAGCCCATATTCTAGAACAGAAGCGAGCAGTCTGTGGCCCCTAGCCTCCATCTGTAACACCTGGCAAGATCTTGACATTTAGAAAAAAAAAATCAGTGGCATGTTGTTGCTTTAATTTTAATTTTAAGTTCATGTTTGCAAGATTTAACACACTGATTTACACTTTTAAGTACCTCCCCCAAATGCTTAAAAAAAATTAAAGACAAAAATCCATCACTGGACATGTCCCTGTGGCACTTAGAGGCCAAAATAATATTTAAAAGTACAATGCCCATATTGAAAAATGTTGCCTCTTCTTGGTCTGGGAGGTATTTTCATCTCTGAATTATTCTATGGAGAGGAGCAGGGATTCTGTGGGGAAACAACAAAACGAGAGATGGATACGCTTGATCAGAATCTGGGGTTCTAGAGGAAATGGTGTACTCGTTTTACTTTTCACATTATTATTCCACCCTTTTTACTAATTAAAATAAAACTTTTGCCTGATGTGAATTTTTTGAGAAACTCTGTGGCCATTTTTCCTGGAACCTCTTTTTAATTTGCATATTTAAGAAAGTTCTGCTTCTGCCGATAATCCTAGAGAGCTGCTGTAACCTACACAGGCAGTCAGGTCTGTTAGTTCAAAATAATATAAGGCAATCCAGAATATCACCCAGAGTTGTTGAGAGTCGCACAGCATACAAGTTTAATAAATTATTGTAATTGTTGTTACCTTTAATTTTTGCATTATAGCTGTATCACGTTCTGCAGCATTCTAAACCATGTCCCATAGTAGGGATGTTGCAGAAGAGCCAAGCTGGCACCATGAGCACTGCCTCAGGATCCTCTTTGAAAGGAAGGAAGACTTTGAAGGATAAGATATAGCTGTGTCTTCAGGGAGGTTTCACTGCATTCATGTTTTTAGCACTCAGTCTATATGCTAGAAAAGCCATTATATGCCATGAAAGAATCACTAGTACATTCTGAGAAATAAATCTATTAAATCATTAAAAGACCTCAAGTTCGTTTGTTTGATTGTTTAAATTTATTATAGCCACCCAACTCCGATGGACTCTGGGCAGCATACAGAACCAACACCCCGTCCCCCCATGAAAAGAGATAAAAACATAAAACCACTCAGATAGCCCAGACTAAAATAATCTAAAAGTGGCACAAATCAAACAAAGCAAAACAAAACAAGGGCCCCCAAAATACAACCCAACAATTTTAGAGATCTCACTATTAAAAGGTTTGAACATAGTTCCCTTTTAGTCAGCCTGCAATTGATATATGTGCAGGAAAAGTATCGACATAGTTGGGTCAAACCCAACATTACCAGATGTTCTAAAAATATTTAAGAAAAAAATAAGGTGATAAGACCCAACCTTAAATAAGTCCCATGGGGGCTCAGTAGCATGAAATGTTAATTGGGAAGTGACTAAAAGGTTTAGACAACCATTTCATTGTCTGATTGATTAGTTTCCTAATTCACCCTGAAGAACTATTTTAAAATAGACATAGAAAAAGAAATTAGAATTATTAATAGATATCAACATAAAAATTAAAACATATTAATGTATCTGCACCCCGTCCTAGCAAATAAAGTTTCACATTGGAGACTTTCTCCTAAAACATCACAATGAAGACTGAATTACAGTGGTCATGGAATGCAGATGGAGTGATAAAAGAAAAAGAAAAAAATATTTGGAATGGGCTCATCTGACATGGAGGAAAAATGGAATGTAATGGTTCAGAACCTAATGGTTGAAAATTCTGGTGTCCTACTTGTTCTGAAATATTTTAACAGTAAATATTTAGAGAAGTAAAATTGAAGTAGAGCTCCATTTTTAAGTACAGTGAAAATACTGACAAGAATTTTGAACAGTTCTGTAATTAGCATAGGAGGAATGGAGCTGGAGTGGGGAGGGGAGAGAGAGACGGAGGATGAGATTAGCTGTTCTGAGACCTTCCAATAGTTTTTCAAACCCTTTGTCCATGATGAATGTTCTGAACTAAATGAAAAGCTGCAGCAAACAGTGATATATATACCAGCCCAAATTCTACTTCTCAGGCAAATATGCTAAAAACAAGTCACTAAAGAAATATTTCTCTTGATTAGATAATGGCTTTGTTGAAATGCCCTCAGCTTTAGTGAAACAGAAGTTAGCAATTTCAGCATATCAGATGATGCATCAATATTCAGTAAACAGACGACGGTGCAACCCACTTCACAGAAAAACCTTTTTTGCTGCACTATTAGATAGAATCTCTCAATTTGAGAAGCATTCCATGAAATAAGATGTTTGCATACCAAATCTCTCAGATTTCCAATGGAAATGTAAAACAAACGAGAGCGTGTTCCCTAGGAGATGGCACCTATCTTGTATTAGATCGTCTCTGATGTTCTTGCATCATATTATCAATGGCTTCAGGGAAATGAAGCAGCCGTTTTCTATCACAAGAACAAAGACTTCTAAAGTTTTTTAAATGATAATATATTTAAGGAACTTTTGTCTCTGTTCCTTCTAAGGTTTTTAGAAAGAAAAGATAGTATTGTAATGTGCTTCCTTTAATTATATATGAGTGCATTAATTGGACTATTTATTCAAAAGTTAATTGTCCATAATGTGAATACATTATAGGAGAAAGCCACCTTAAGGACTAAGGAAAACCCCTTTGCTTAATAGGGGCCAACGAAGGACATGGACTGTCCACTTAGTTTTGTTTTGCTGTTAGTTTTCTTTTATTAGGAATCAATCTTTGAACAAAACAGAATACTATTAACAGATCCCAACTGCTGATTATTTTTGCATCTCTTAAAAGTTCTGGATTAGGAATTAGGCACACTTTTTCTTTCTGAGTACCTGGAAAGAAACAGTGAAATGGTACAGGGCAGGACTAACCATAGAATGAGATAGTTGCCCCAGATGGCAGATGGAGAAAAGACCCAATGAAGGGTTTTGGAGGAAAAAGATGCATATCATGAAATCTACCCTGTACTGTCTAAGCTAGCCTTCAGTCTTCAAGTGAAGTGTCTAGTCCTATCATTAGTTTTAAAGAAATAACCAGTTGAGTTGTACTTGAGAAGAGGTAGCATCTTGCTTAGGACTACCATATCTGAGCTGCAAAAACCCAGGCAACCACTAGATAGTCCCCAGGCATTAGAGTTTTCTGTACCTGTTTGCCTTCCAATGTTTTGTTTTGTTTTGTTTTGTTTTGTTTTGTTTTGTTTTGTTTTGTTTTGTTTTGTTTTGTTTTGTTTTGTTTTGTTTTGTTTTGCAGGCCATATACAATAGCCATAATCTTGTCCTTTGTCTCAGGAAACAAATGCCTTGGACTAACCTTCTAAAGTATTTAGGAATATGTAAATTGTCTTGCTGGATCTCATCAATCATAGTACCTGCTTTTCAAAAAGGGTTAGACCAGCCAAATTATCCCAGGACGTTTACAATAATAAACAATTGTAGTTGCTATCCTATATAATGTCTTTCATAGTCAGAGATACTTTGTCTTTGAAAATGGAACTTCTGATTTTAAAGATGGAAGCTTGCTAACCATGGCAGAAATCTGTATGTAAAAGCAGAATAATAATGTAAAACTAATGTCCTAGTAGAGGGACGCGGTGGCGCTGTGGGTTAAACCGCTGAACTGTTGATCGGAAGGTCGGCGGTTCGAAACCGCACGGCGGGGTAAGCTCCCGTTGTTAATCCCAGCTCCTGCTCACCTAGCAGTTCGAAAACATGCAAATGTGAGTAGATCAATAGGTACCGCTTCGGCGGGAAGGTAACGGCGTTCCGAGTCATCATGCTGGCCACATGACCCAGAAGTGTGTATGACAACGCCGGCTCCAAGGCTTAGAAACGGAGATAAGCACCGCCCCCTAGAGTCGGATTCGACTGGACTTTACGTCAAGGGAAACCTTTACCTTTTAATGTCCTAGTGCTGTATCTCCCTCAGACTAAATCAATCTCGAAAGACCTTCTGGGAACTTTTTAAATGTCCAGGCCTTCAGGAAATGGCATGTCTTAAGTCTCCAGAAGACCCTTAAGCTAGGGCCCACTTTTGCCTTAGGGAGCAAGTTGTTTCATAGGAGAGGGGACTCTACAAATAATGACCACCTCTGAGACCCTGCCACCATACCTTCCTATAAGTTAAGACCGTCAGCAGGGATTCTCTGTTTACCCAAACTGTGCAGTTTTCACCTGCTTTTGCAGAAGGAGCTCTGGGTCTAGGAGTATCCCATATTTTTAGGGGGAGCACAATCCTATCAAAAGCCAAAGCTGGAATCATCTCTGACTTCTGAATTAATAGCTATACTTGCTTATTTGAGTTGAATCTGAGCCTATTTCTCCTATCCAGGCCCTGACAACCTCCAGTTACAGGAAAGAGATTTCTATCACATCTCCCATTAGGCCCAGTATGGAGATGATGATACTTTAGTCCAACTGATGGATTACCTCCCCTACCAGCTTCATGTATATGTTAAACAAAATGAAGGAGAGGACCAAGCTCCTTATAGTAGAGCATCCATGGCTCAGCTACTCTGCCTCCAGGACCACTGACTGAACCTACCCATTTAGGAAGGAGCACAACCAGCACAGCACATGCCCCCTTGCAAGAGGTCCAGAAAGTTACTATGGTTGAAAGATCCAGTAGCACAAGGAAGTCACTTCCTCCATCTGACTCCTACCTCCTATCATAGAATCATCTATGATAGCAACCAATCATTCCATACCATGCCCGACCTGAATCCTAGATGACAAGAGTCCAGATAATCTGCTTTTTTCAGAATCTTTTATAATTTTGTCCTACCCCTTTCCTTACAGCTTTGCAGGAGGTTCAATATGGGGCAGTAGTTATTCAAAGATGCTAGATCCAAGACAGGCCTTTTAAGAAGATGGCAAACTAGCTTCTTCAAAGCTGTTGGCATGTCATTTTCCTGCAATGAGGCAGCCCAGATCCAGGTCCTTGCCTTATCTCTGGCCTCCCTTACCAGTCAGGCAGGACAAAGGAACATTCCTTCCCCTTCATCCAACCAGGTCCCAGTGATGCAATTTAGAGCCCTTTGCTATGAAGGAAATTGTTTCCACGAGGCTTGCAAATGGCCTGTTAAGAACATGTCAAGGGCTTGTCCATGAAGGCACAACTATCCCTATAATATATTAATCTTTTGGGGTTCTTTCAAAGATATATACAGTAATATACCATTAACCATCTTGGTTAAAACTAAAATACTAAAACTAAAATGTATAAAGAGCATACATGAAGGTACATTAAAATATACAGTGTTCTATGTCAGGGTGGGGTGAGGACAAAACAGAATGGTTTCTGCGTTGCTTCTCAGTCTGTATAGTTTATAATATGAACTTTGCCACCAAATAATTATGTATGGGATTTACTTCAAATTATGTTATCATGATTTTTCTCACCAGAATGGCAAATGACAGCTTTATCTTTCTTCTCATAGGTTTTTAAAATTTTATTTCAATGTGTTCCTTTTACTCCATGTTTTAAAACCAGATTATGAGACTGTCCCACTGGAAGAAATGAACTAGGCTGTTGCTGAAAGTTTCAAGTGAAATATGAGGTGAGTGCTGAAGGAAAAGCTTTGTTCTCAGCTTCTCAAGGATCAAGCCCAAGTGGAATGGCTTCCCCACTTTCGCAAAATTAATGTTCAGCACAAAATCTAATGAGCCTTTTCTGAAGCTTAGAAAGGAATGTTTTCAGGGCAACCAAAGAACAAATTGCTTGTTTTTCCTCCTGAAAGGTGAAGGGTTAATGAGGGGATGGGATTGACATTAACAAGAAAGCAGCCTTGTGTCTGAGCTTTAGGCTGGAAAGTTGGGACTAACAGATGTAAAGTAGTTTCTCAGATTTACATGTGATAAATAAATTGTTAAGGCCACAATTGCAATATTTATTCATATATGCATTTAAAATATTTTAATACCACTTTAAAAAATTAATAACACAATTTAACAAATTGTCTTTAGTTCACCCATCTCTGTTGTTCAACTCTCTCTGCAAAAAATCAGATGCGCATTTGATGAAGTGAGCTACAGCTTACAAAAGCTTATGTCTTTTAATAACAGTTGTTAATCAGAAAAGGTGCTACCAGGCTCCGTCTGATTTGGAGCTACCAGAGATTAATGCAACTCTCCTACAACTGTCTTTGCAGTATATGACGGCATCCTCATGTCACCTTCTGATTCAAAGCCTAAATGGCATGCCTGAGACTGGGAAGAGACTGTGACCCGGTTTAAGAAAACAGCATAGCTATTTATTTACATTCCCCCGTTCAGTCAGTTGGGGATATTTACAAAGGCCTTCGGAAGTGAGACATCATTTAGCGGAGAGAATGATACTTCTTCCTTAAAACAGCTCCCCCCACTTTTTGAAAAAAGGAAGAAAAACAAACAAACACATTTAAATGGCCAGCCATATAAAAGCACTCAAGGCAGTCCTTGCACTTCACAATCAAGAGAATGGGACATTCAGGATGGTCCTTGTTCAGCCTCTCTGACAACCACGCAAGAAAGACGTTCCTACAGCTGACAATAAAGCTGGGACAGCTGTGTTTCCCCAGGCCCACTTATTCCTGTGAATTCACAAATATGCCTTAGAGGAGCATATTCTAGGGAAATGAGGCAAATCATAGTCGATGAACACTTTGGTTTCAACGCTAGAAAGGGGAATGACCAGTTCCTTAGAGCTGTTTTGATTTTATTTTTCCATCCCCTCCAGAGGAAAAAAAAAAATGAAAGCAGTCCATCCACATCACTATGAAAGAGCTTTACACTGAACTTGCAAACCTAGTGTGGCAAATCCAGTGATTTTGATCTTAAGAGGTCCATTGTGCAAATTTTAAAAGAATAAATGAGGAAATGAGGAAATTCCAAAAGAAGGGTGGGGGGGAACATCAAACCAAGGAATAGATAGTCTCCTGGTGTGTTTCCTATTGATTATAGTTTTGTCTTTACTGACAACTATTTAAGGTAAAGATCTTGTTCTAAAACAAATCCAGAGAGAAACAATGTGCATCTAATTTGTTTTACATTACAATTAAGTGAAAAGCATAACCCAAACACTGTTCTTAAGGAATTCCATAACACATGAAATATGTTCCCCTCCACAAAACTGTCCATTCTTAAATGTTTAGTATGTGAGGAACCCAAAACTAAAGCCAACGTATTACTGTTCTACTGAGGACACTGAAGTATATTCCAAACATTTTCCAACTTTATAACAATATCCTAACTTGGTACATGCTGTGTGTTTGTGTGTGTGTGTGTTCTTTGGTATTCCAATTTTGCATTGGAAAATTATCACCTTCAGATTAAGCTAGAGGGATTTAATAAATCTAGAAGTCAACCTCTCCATTACACTGATTGATATAGCAAATGCACAGAGAATATACTCCCCTGCTTAGGTACCTTTCTTCCAGTTTACTGTGGAACCTTTATAACCCATCACATTGCATGTGGTAATCTGAATGGTTTTCCCTCTGATGTTTCAGAAGGCTGTTACTTTAGTGAGCTACAGATTTGTCCTATAAAGAGCTCTCTCCATTATTCATGTCACCATTCCCTGCACTGGCCTCTTCTCCCATTACTAGGGAATATATTGGAGAATTTTGCTGAAAGATACTAACCAGCAGCGTATGGACAATATAAGAAAAAGATGTAGTGCCCATCACCAAAATATGAACTTTGGAAAAATTATTTGTTTGTTTGTTTGTTTATGCATTTATTTTCTATTCCGCCTTTATTATTTTTATAAATTATTCAAGGCAGTGAACATACCTAATACTCCTCCCTCCTCCTATTTCCCCCACAACCACCACCCTGTAAGGTGAGTTGGGCTCTTTGTACAATTCTTGTAATCCAAAATCATTTTTTCTGGCTTTGTATCTGTACTTGTTAAAATTCAGGTTTTCCAACTGTAGTAAATTATGTGTGTACCCATTTTTAAAAGAACCTGCTCCCTCAAAACTAACACCATGTAGCATTTACCCTTCATGGTAGCCCATGGAAACAATTCATACATGTGTCCCTCCTTTACACAGCCCAGCACCGTCTCTACTTGTGTCCCACTTCTTTTAGTTAGAATGCTGGACTGTAAGGGATATTAATACTCAGATGTATATTTCCTATGCACAAGTTCCTGTGAAACAAATATCATTTGATAGTAGCCAGACAATACTCCCAAGATCATTTTTCATTACTTCACATGGCTTCAATAGCAGCTTTTCCCTAATTCCTGTTTTAGCTTTTTAGAACCCAAAAGCTTACAAGTGTTTTGTGAACTTTCAGCTTGTATTTTTTTTTTTTTTTTTCGAATTTACATAGCCACCTATCTCACAGACTTGACTCTAGGAAGTATATAGTTGAAACAAAATGATTAAAAACAGAACCTTAAAAATAATTTAAAATAAGCTTGCCAACTTTCCCAATAAATGTCCTCATATAAACTTTAGAATATTTTTTCTTGGGCCAATACAATTACCTTTAATATTTGTATTACAAGATGCACAATAAAGTAGATTGTTTAGAAAACACTCCAATGAATATATGGGGAAGTGAACATTTCAGGGTAAGGAATTCAGTTGGCTCTGTTTGTCCTGTAAAATAAGCAGAACTTCTTATTGCGCTTGTAGCATCACTTTAAACTCAACATTACCCACAGAGTAGGCTGACCATATGTCCCGTTTTGAATGGGACAGTCCCGTTTTTTTAACATTTCCAGACCATCCCATCATTTTAATACAAATGTCCATTTTGTTTCATTTTCTTAAAAACCTTACTTAAAAATATGAAAGTTCCCGCAAACTTGTCAGAATGCAGTCTGACTTTGAGTGGAAGGAGGGGGAGCTCAGCAGAAACAGCAGGAAAAAAATCCACAGAGTTCAACCAGCTGGGAAACCTAAAAAAAAAAAAACAGGATCGCTAATAGGCGGTGATCAAAGGGTGAGCTGATTGGCTCCTGCCTTGAAATGGGAAGAAAAGAATGTAAAAGCACAGCAAGAGAAGGAACAGCTTGTCGGGGACACTGTTCACTAGACTCTCCAGCCCAGCCTTGCCACTTGCAAACAAACGAATCTGAAGATTCCCAGCCCGAGAAAACCAAAGAAGTTCCTGCCTGATGATCCAGCCTGTCGCCCAGCCCTGCCCCATTTTGCGATCCCAATGTCCCGTTTTTGTCTCAAGGAAATATGGTCAGCTTACCACAGAGGCATTTTGGAATGTGGGTTCCCCACAGTCTTGCAGGATGTCCTTTCTCATAGCATTCTTCTTTGAAAATAAGCATTTCAAAGATATATAGTACTGTAGGCATATAGTAGTAACTTAATTTTAAACACCCAACTAAATAAATGTGGCAAAAGAAAAAAGAATGAGATCATATAAGGTAAGGTGGGGTGGCAATGATGTAAAGAAATGTTTTTCAAGCTTTTTAAAGCTACGTTTTCCTTCCCCCCCCAACTCATTTTGTTGTAGATATGACCTCATCTCAGGTGGCTGAAGGGATACTTTCCGAAAAGTAATTAGGCAAGAAAAACCATACATGTTAAAACAAAAGGAATTGGAAGCCTGGCTTGAATTTACACAAAAGGGATGCACTGGGAAAAGAAAGGGGCATATTCCTCCACAGCACAGATGCAACTATTTTTCAAACTCCCCGCTTTTGAAGGTGGGCAATGAATAGTCATGGATTTTAAAGACAGTCCCTGAACTACATCCTTTTCAAAACTTAACCCTTACAAAATATACAGCACAGAGTTTTAAAACATTTGATGGCAAGAAACAGCCTCTACAATTATATCATTTTGGGGTTGGATGCAGTTGCATGCAGTATCTTCAAGTATAAGGATTACTCATTACTCATTCTTCTCTGAAGCACAGCAGAAATCAAAAGCAGCCTTTCAGACTCCTGTATTACTTTTCATACCATGGAAATATTGTGTGTTAATTTATTGTAGAGCTGCTTGGAACTGCCTGAAGGTATTTGGGTAGTTTTAGTAAAATCCTTTGTTTTTCTTTAAATTCTTCAGATTTCATTTGACTGGACTAGAAATTCTCACTAATAATTTTGCTTCTAAGAGCTTAGGTTCATTGTGAAGTTTTTTTTTCTATAATTATTGACTACTGAGAAATTTATCCCAGTGACTTTTCAACAGGTTTACTTCATCATTTCATAGCCTGGGGGAAAAAAGTCTAATTTAACTTACTTTTGCAGTGCTGGCAGGCTGCCCTCTCCGTGGAAAAGGATACCCTTCCTTGCCATATAGCCTGGGAGAATTTGTCATGTGGGTTGGAACCATGAATGATATGGAGACACGTGTAATGGTAGTTGAAATGATGTGGTGCTTAATTTCCAATATTATAGTAGAGGGTACAAACATTTGCTGTTGTGTACATTTCCCCAAACCCTGAATGATTCAGAGGTCAATCAACCCTGCTAAAAACACTGTGGTCAGTGTCTTTACACTGTGGTAAAGACACGTAGTGGGCACACCACACATGAATTTTGTGCTGTATTGTAAGACATCTTGCCAAGTGTAGCCTTGGCTAGCTGCTGTCTTTTTCACAGCTGTTTCCTACGATAGGGACGCCCCAGGGACCGAACCTGGGAATGCAAGCTCTATAGTGCTGTGCTATAGTTGAAATGCTTGTTATAAGAAAAGTGTGATATGTGAATTCATGCTATATTTGTCTTCATTCTTTACTTTTATACATGACAGCAATCACTATTTGAAACATGAATGGCCCCATTGTACAATCACCAATATAAATCACAGCTGCTATATCATGAATCTCAACCCAAAAAAATTCAATCAGTGATGGAAAGGGCTTTTGAGAACCCAAGAATGAATTTCAGATGTTTGCCTAGTCCTTGGAGGTGCGCTGCAAATCACACCAGGGAAATTGTGCCAGGTGTTTAGAGTTTCATGCCTGCTGCTTAAGTAACACCCATCATTTTAAAGTCTTTCCTCAAAGCAACTTCACCCTAATGGAGCACAGAAAGGACAAAGAATCATTTCAGGGAAGGAAGGGGAAAAAAAAAACACAGAAGCTTTCTCTAACAACAACAACAACAACAAGCTTGGCTATTGTTTTTGTCTCTGTAACTGTATTGAAAACCCAGCTTTGTCTTTCTTTTCAATATGGTCTTAATTAAATCTCGACACCAAGCTGCAGTATTCAAACAAAGTTGCAGGAAGTCCTGGGGTATTTTGGAATTTTATCAAGAGTTCTGTAACAAAAAGATTGATAATGATGGGCATGTTTTGCTGAAAGGCAGCCTGCCCCCTGTTACTGAGCATACTGTTCAGGCAGAATTGGGCATGTTTGTAATGTTCTAGTACAGTCATTTTCAACCAATGGTATATCTACCACAAATGATACACAGAAGAACCCTGGGTGTGACTCACCTCCCCCAATTTATGTGCAGGAGTGAGAGAGGATGGCAGAGCAGAGCTACCAGTTTCCAGCTGAATGCAATGAAACTGATGGTTTATTTATCCGGATCATAATATGATGGAGCTTCCCCACCATAATTTCTTTGAAAAATGGCTCTCTTCTACTGCCTTACTTTGGTCTATGATGGTGATGGGCAAGTTTTGGAGACAAAGTGGGATATCAGACTGGATGGTGAGAACATATGGAGAGGTGTTGCTGACTACTAAGGAAGTCTGAGGTGGTTGTTAGAATTAGACTGTATAGGGATTCTATTTTGACTGAGACAAACACTTACTTCACCATTTTATATCTTTCCCATGCGGATAGAGGTTTTAGTTTCTTGTGAGTGGGCAAGCACCCAGTTGCACTGTTACTCCAGTGTGAGGAGAATCTTGACTGAGATGCTTGCCAGTGAAATGTCCCAGGGGCTTCTTTCTAAAAAGTTTGGGTTATCAAATTTTCTTGCTGATAAAATTACTTTTTCCATTTATGTTGCAGAGTTATGGCAGGAAAAACATTGACACTTTATTGCAATTTTAGTGAAATAAAAACACAATAGCTAATAAGTATAATAAAATACTCTTACTGGAGTATAAATGTGAAAGCACTCTTATTAGAAAAAGTTGAGTTTTCAGTTCTCAAATGATGAGATCAAAGATGAGATTCTTTGCAGAACAATTGGTAGGATGTAAAAAGTCTGAGGACCACAATTCCAAGAACCTAAATTTATATAGGATATGAATGAACAAGCCTAGACATGTCAGCAGTGTCTAAATTCCTCTATAATCAGTAATTTTCCAAAAAAAATGAATTTTGAAGAGTGCAAATATGAGTTAGAACAGTAAATTATTTTGTAAAATTTTCTTCTAAAACTAGGCATTATTAGAAAGATGTCTAAGAAAATTTGCACATACAATATTATGATACAAATTCCTTGCAAACCCATCATTTCTAGAATTTTTTCCTCGACATTTATTGGCTAATGGAAAACAAACAAAAAGATATACCCTATTGTGCTTTACTACAGTACCAAGCATACACAATCTGTACTTCAGTTTTCCCTTTGTTTTGTTCAAAATGTGCTATTAATTGCATCGCTGCATTTAATGTCCAGGTTTTAAAAAATGCAAATAGCTCAATCAAGAAAGCCAAGACAGGATCAGGGTATTTCTGTAAGGGGAAGATCATTTACTCCTTCCCAAATACATTGGTGCCAGTAAAAACCCCAACCCATTTCAGATGCTATTAACTGCATTGGTGCCATCTGTATTTTTCCTTCCAGGTCAAATTGTAGTGAATCCCCATGTCTAGTTACATTTCAAAATATTTACGTTAAGTACAAAATAAACATGTATTTAGTATCCCAGTGTATAGATAGTATTTCAATCATTTTTTATAAAATGAGGTGAATAATACTTGGATGCTACTATCATCCATGGGATTTTGACGACGAAGCAGCATTGTATAATCTGTATAGTTACAAGGCTGGTGTGAACAGGCTTTCTCTGAGTTCTTAGAAACCGATAGAAAACTTATTGCTAAACACCCCTTCAGAATGTTTTTCCTTTTATTTTCAGGTGAATTCTTTAGCAAGATTATTTACAGCCATCTAGCCAAACCTAGGCTCTCTTGCCTTCTTTTGCATGCTTATTTTGATAAGATACAGAGTGCAGTCATGACCTGAGATCTGAAAGGCCTTGTAACTGGATATTTTTCCTTCTACTGAACTGTGCAGCCTAAAGCTTCTCTAAGCCTGTATATGTTTGCAGACATACTTTTAACTTAGTGTATGTATACCCCTCTATGTTTCTAAATACTTCAACAACTATTATCTAGAATGAAGAAAAAGCTTTAAAATACTGGCCTTCAGTCAGTCTCGCAGCTGGCTTTTCTCTGGCTGGTAAAATGTCTTATATTCCATATCTTCAATCTCCAAGAGACCTGATCTGCAAAGCGTAGGTCAGGTCTCCTACACTTTGCAGATCTATTTGTCTGTGCCACACTTTTCCAAATTGTGCTCTGCTCCACTTCAGGAGGCTTCGCATTCCCCTCAGACCAACAGTCCAGGAACACCTAAACTGCAGCCATGTAACACTGACCAGTCCCATTTAGAATTACCAGCCATTTTCTTTATTCAAACCATCAACCCTCAGCAGCCACTGCGATCTAGATCCAGCTTAGCTGCGAGCCATTCAACATTTCTATCAACTTTTCCCCCTAGTTCCCATGCCCAAGCTCCTCTGGTAATTTTAAGATCCAACCTCTTTGCCAGCCCTTCTTCCTCCACCTAGTATCCCCAACCTGGCACTCTCCAAATGTGTTAGGACTATAGATTCCAGAATTTCCAGCAAGCATAGCTCAAATCAACAAACAAGTATTGGCTTATATAGGAAGTCAGAATTGATTTCCCCTCCAATCATCCATCTCCATGCACCCATATCAGGAACAATATGCACCATCTCATAACTTATGAAGAGTGCTGAATTTTTTTTATAAGATGCATACACATTGGAAAAATCGTTATATTAGATTATTCATGTATGTCTGAGATACAAAGCTCAGGCACAAGAACAGCACTACAGATGTCCATAGTTTACTATTCAGTCCATTGCTTCAGGGATTACGAAGGGGAGCATGGGTTCTCTAATAAGACTACCCATAAAGAGAAGCCATGGTGCAAAAACAGCTACAAAAACTACATAAATTTGCAATATAGATATTGCCAGTTTCTTGGGAAAAGCAGCAATGTGTCACACCTTTTTAGAAATGAGACACAAGCCTGTTGGTATTAAAAAAGCAGAAGGCATTTGCTGACTGCCAACCATAGTTCTGTTATAAAAGGAACTGTGAAGTCTGAGCATCATAGAGTTCTCAGTGTTGTTTGAGGAGCTAGTTAAGATTCACAAGTGGTAAAAAATAGAGAATCTCAGCAGAAGACAGCAGCAATGTATCAGATTGCATCACGATGCAAATCCAAGGGATAAGCTTTTTCAAAAGTCCTATAGCCAGATCTCTAACTGTTCCTGTGGCAAAACTGGAAAGATTTTTAAATAAATCTTCCCTTTTAAAAGATTATCTTTGTTGTTTATGGGTTTTTAAATTTTATAGTAATTTTATTAACAATAACAATTAAAAAATACAAACTAATACAAACTAAAAAAATAAAATAAAAATAAAAAATAGAGTGCAGAAAACAAAAAAATAGAAAACATAAGAAAAAATAAAGAAAACAAAGAAAACAAAGAAAACATAAGAATATAGTAAAGAGAAAGAGAATATATATATAAAGAAATGACTTCTCCCTTCATCACAACAAGTATAAACAATTTTAGTAACTTTCACAACAAGTATAAACAATTTTAGTAACTTATCACCTTCTCTTAAAATACAACAAATGATCTCTTCTTCCCATATCCCATCTCTTATCTATAAACAAATCCTTAAAGCCTCATCATTCAGTCCTGATCAGCAAAAGTCCATTAAGGGTTACCAGAGATAACAACATATCTATTTTAACCTTGATCAAATAAACCAACTTTATATTCGTTCCTTCTAACAATCTTGATCTT
This sequence comes from Candoia aspera, assembly GCF_035149785.1. NCBI lineage: Eukaryota > Metazoa > Chordata > Lepidosauria > Squamata > Candoiidae > Candoia > Candoia aspera. Next base: position 55,160,742 of record NC_086156.1, read on the forward strand.
TAGTCCCTTCAAATAATGTCCTAGAACTTGATTTCTTTTCATTTTTTCTTTGTCCCTTCTCACAAAATTCTTCAAAGCTTTAACAAGCCTCAATATAGGATGATTATCCAGGTTGCTCTCTTGGTTTGTTATTTGTATATCCCTTTTAATTATTAAGACATCAGGAGGTTTCTTTTGTATGTCCAGTGTAACGTCATTTTCCATATCATTCTTGTAGGTTGTCATTTTAAAATCCACTTTCAGATCAGTCTGAGTCTTGTCTGGTAAAACTGTCCCTCTTCAATAACATCTTTTAAACACATTCTATCTATAGAAGTAGATACTCTTAAAATTACCTTCTGGGTCCATTGTTCAAAAATATCCTTCAGTACATCCAATGTAAAAATATTTTGCTCCATTCTGTATTAGTAAGTCAAATTTAAGTGTTCTTCTGCTTTAATTGCAATCTTTAGTTCCTTCTAGTTCCCTCTAGTGTCTAACCTTCAAAGTCTCATCCTATCATGTGTTTTCTTTTTAAGAGACTTCAAAACAAAAGCATTTTCCCAAAGGAAGGCTTCTTATAATTAATTCCAAAATCTTATTTCAAATCCATTAGGACCCCTAGTCCATTTGTAAGTTTCCAGAATCAAAGTTCTGATCACCCTTTTGCTGTTTATTCCAAAAGAAAAGAAAAATTAAAGTCCTTAAACTTGTATTTAAAACTTATTTCACTAAGGATTGAAGGAACTAACCTGGTGCTGTAAAACTTGTTGATCCAAAGGTTCCTAATAGCTGAAAAGCAGATAACAAGCTATTTCTGAAAAGGAAGTATGCCAATCCAGTGTCCTTTTTTTTTTTAAGTAATCCTCTGCTACTAATTAGGGAGTCTGGGCTGAAAATTATATCATTTATCAGATGGAGTGTGAGTAGAAACTAAGTTTGGACAACTGCTGTAGACAGTGGGCACTTTTATGGAGCAGCAAGAAAGCCATAATTAAAAAGAGTCATATTTCCTGCCCCTCCTTTTCCTATAGTCAAACAGGTTTGACTGTTTTTTTTTTCTAGTGCTTCTAAGAAATGCCTAGCCATATCTGTGTGCCAGGTACCTCTAACCACTCCTTTCACTTTGGATAAAAGATGAGAGGAAATGCCTAGAATAGCTCGACAGAGGAAATTCTCTGAGAATTCATTATGTTTTGATCCCCCACCTGGGAGGGAGTTAAAAATAAAAACAAATGAAACAACTTTCTGAGCCTGTTGCTTAATAGGGTTAAAAAAAAGAACACCTCAGCAAGATTGTAATGCTGTCTTGGCTTTGAGTAAACACAGTCCTGGGAGGATGAGACATGGTTAACACCAAGCAACCATCCTTTTCTGTTTTCCAGTTTAACACTCAGATCTCTCTTCCTTCATCCATCTCAGTCAGTAACGAAGGCTATTTGGAACAGCAGTTTCACTTATTCAGTTCTAACATGGCAGTAATCCCAGCTCAGATGAGAGGACAAAGATCTTTTGAGGTCTACCATCTATATGCTTGAGTGAAGTTCATGAACACCCAGCTGGAGACAGATGTGATTATATAAACATTGTCTCCAAATATCAAGCTCACTTCTTCCTCCTCTATTGGCAGACTGTGATCTGGCTTACAATTGCAACAGACCTATGATAGCCCTCTCTACCTAGCATTTGGCGATGAGAATTATCCCACTTTTGAACAAAGTTTCCATGGCTAATAGTAATGAATAGAGTTCTAGGCATACAGTGACCATATGTTCCTTATTATAAAGGACAGTCCTTTTTTCAGAAAGCTGCCCTTTAGATTTATTTAATTTAATTATTTATTTTCTTGGTTTTGCTCTTGAATTTTCCTTCGTAAAGCAAAGTTATAAATGTAATTTTTTTCCCTTATGAACCACTTTCAGATTTGCCCCTTTTTCAGGTTTGTCCTTTATTTTTTCCAAGAAAATACGGTCACTCTACCTATGCATTAATGCTTTTTATTTAACATTTATTTATTTATTTAAAAATATAATTATTCCATTTTGTACTTGGAAATTCTCAAAGCTGCAGATTAAAAACAATCCTTTATAGCCTTATGAGCAAGCATTTTGAACCAATAAGCATGCTGCAAATTTTGAGAAAATGTCATGTGCATTATCAAAACAACCTGCTATTATTGTGGTTGTCTATCCACAAAATAGCTGACCTGGTGGAAATGATCGTTACATACTCCATTAACAAAGAACAATGGTAAGGCTAAGAGACAAGTAACTAGCCCAAGATTTGAAATATAGGACACTAGAATGAATCCTTCCTTCCTTCCTTCCTTCCTTCCTTCCTTCCTTCCTTCCTTCCTTCCACACCCAGCATACTAGATTCAGTCCTCTGAGTCAGTTTCTTTCTCTTTCAGGATCACTCTTTCCCAAACCTAGATACACTCAAACGCATACCCCTATTGGAAACAGATCCTCCCCCAAGATTGCTAGCTTAGGAGGTTTCTGACATATTTGTCCCATCAAGTCTCTCTGCTCCCAAAATTACTTCTCATTGCTGCCTCTTGCAACCTTCTAGATTGTCCCTTGGTTAGCAGATAGCTTTATTCTTCCCTCACTAGTTTGAGCTAAAGGTTTGGCAGTGGCTAGTAAGCAGCAAAGATCCAGCCTAATGCTGCACTTTCCTTTCTGAAAAATGCTCAAGGAGAAGGTCAGGCCTCTGTTACTTTCCATCTGCCAGTTCCTAAACTCCTGTACTTAGGGCTATTTTTATTTTTATTCATAATAAAAATAAAGCAATTAAAATATTGTAGGCACCAAATATAATTTGATGGGAAGTTACACTCAGCAGTATCACTAGCTTTTCTGGTGTTTTTTGTTTTCCTTTTTTCCTTCTCTTAAACTGAATATGTTATTTTTATACTGTTTTAATTTGCCATTTTATATTTTAAAAATATATAGTATTTTATATTTTTAAGCATTTATTGTAAATTTCTCCAAGATTGTTGATAAGAGGAATATAATTATAATAATGATAGGTTGTATTTACTTATCTAAAAAGTTTGATGTAAAGAAGCATAGAGTTATGCATCTAAATCTAAATTTCCCCTATACTAATGGAATCTGATCTCACAGTGATTGACCAGGAAATGAATATTGGACAATTCATATGAAAATCTCAACCCAGTGTGCAACTACTGTTAAACAGGCAGATTTTGAGCCTGGAATCATTAGGAAGAAACTGAAATAGAACTTCTAATATAATCAGAGCCAGTTTGGTATAGTGGTGAAGTCACCAGGCTAGAAACCAGGAGACTGTGAGATCTAGTGCCCCCTTAGGCACAAAGCCAACTGGGTGACTTTGGGTTAGTCACTGTCTCTCTGCACTATGAAGAAGGCAATGAAAAGCTACTTCTGAAAATGTTGTCAAGAAAAATGTTGTCCCGGCAGTAGCCAGGAGTCAACATTTGAAGGCACCAAAACAAAAGCAAAATATATATATAACAACACCTTTATACAAATCTACAGGCTACACTTGAAGTCCTCTGTAGAGTTCTGATCACTTCACCTTAAGAAGGATGTTATGAAGTTAGGAAAGGGACAAATGCTAGGGCAACAAATATGATTAGAGGGGTGGACTAGCTGTCTTATGAGGAAAGACTACAGCAATTGGGACTGTTTCACTTGGAATTAAGGAAAATAAGAGGAGCCATGAAAGAAGTTTAGAATATCATGTATGACATAGATATCATGAAGAAAGATCAACATTTTTTTCCTCTCACAATGTTATAACTTTAGGTTGAAATTAAAAACAAAGAACTATAGGATCAACAAAAGGAAATACGTTTTTAATTAAATTGTGGAACTTGCTGCCAGAAGCTGTGGTAATGGCAGCCAGTAAGGATGGTTCTAAGAGAAAACTGGGCAGGTTTGTGGAGGATCAGGCTGTTAATAGTTGCTAATACTGATGGCTGTTTACTACTTCCTGAATCATAGGCAACATGCCTTAAACTCCTGAGTGGCATGGGGGCACTATTGTCCTCCTATCCAGGTTAATGAGCTTCCCAAATAGATTCAGTTGGCTATTGGAGGCTGCAGTAGATCTAGCAGGAGTATTCTTATGTTCTTACTAAACTTTGAAGTATGCCTTTAAAACACTAATTGTGAAAACACACATGCACACACAGATTCAAGCCAAGAATAAGTAGTAAAGCCAAAAAGCAGTAGTCTTCCCTCCCCGCACCCCCCGCCCACTCCACAAGATGCTATCTCTTTGGACATTTTTCCAGCAGCAAAGCTCCATTATTGCATGTTGTCCCTGTATTCCTGCCACCCAGGCAAGTTTAACAGCTCCTGTTCACAGTCCATATGCTCAGATTCTCATTTGATCATCCAGTTTACTAATTCAGTGGAAGTCTTCAAGGATTTTTGCTGCCTGTGTACTAAATTCTTTTTGCTGTTATTAGTCCCAGCACTTGTGTGTGCTCTAGGGCAATAAGATTGATAATCGTTGAGGGTAATAAGGATAATATCTGTTTTGTTGGCTGGATCAGCAAACTGCCTGATATTCTCTGCTTACACTGAAGTATGAAAACCAGATAGAGATGTACCAATGCTAATCTGACTGTGAAATTCCTCACTAGCAAAAACTATCCATTTGAAAATGCATAAGAAAATGCAAGTGTTAGAGAAAGGAATTGTATTTAAATCCCTAGTTCTATTATCTGAAAAATATCACCATTTCAAATTTCTATTGAATGTGTTTTCTCTTTCCTTGCCAATATATGAAGCATGTCCTTACAAAAGTTTAGTTGGCTACAAGATCCACTGAGATCAATGGGTTTCATTCCAACTAAGGGCTCAGAGAAGATTGTTGTCTTACTAGAACATAACATGTAATGTGATTTCACTGCAAGAGAAGAAGCTTCTAATGCAATAAATGCAGTGAAGCAAGAGAACCCATGCAGTATTTTGGATCACAAATATTATTTAAAGGAGAGAAGAAGGAAATGTGACGTGACTGGTTTAGGAGGTTGCCATAGTAGTGGCAGTAAATATGTAGTAATATAATGGACCCCAAGCTAATGGAAACAAATGTAATTTCTCCAAAGAGTAAGAAAAGGTATGACCAGGGTTAGCTTTCTGCTGTGTCTCTGTGATGTTGCCTTTAACTGATCACCAGGCTCTACCTGAGGCAGCCTTAAGTTGTTTTTGGCTGCACCCAAGTTAAGGTAGAATTTTCCCTCTTTTCCCAACACATTTTTTGATGTGGATACAATATGACAGGTTTCACTGAGTCATTGGCTATTGAGGCTGGTGCAGGCATGTCCCTCTCCCTGGTCACTGGGTATTGTCCTCCAGGGCCATTCTGCATATGCCACTGGAAATGTACCCTCACACTACAGGGCATAGGTAGAGAAATCAGACTAACATCTGACAGGGGTGTAGAGGGGCTGCCCAGTGCAGACAGAGGGAGACTCCTGCTTTATGACACAATCCCATCGGCTGTTGGTGAGCTATTTTTAATCATGGGTTTCATGACTTTTTAAAGAAAAAGTATTTAAAAGTAGCCTGGCAAGTGTGCTGTTGTTTATGTGGTAGAGGGGGATTCTTCATCCTGCTGCAGCCTGCAATCTTACCCCACACTTGCAAGTACCTGTTAGTTATTAAGTCATAGCTAACAGGCACTCATGGGCAACTTATGGGCAAGTTCATGCGTAGTGCAGGAGGGGGAGAGTCATGCCAAATCACTAAATGGGTGGTAATTAAATTTGAATAATAAATAAATACATTGTAAACCTCCCAGAGTCCCTCTTTTGGGGGAGATGGGCGGTAATTAAATTTGAATAATAAATAAATAAATAAATAAATCCACTGTTCTCTGTCTTCTTAATTGGCATGGTGGGTTGCACAATGCAGTGGGGAACTTCTTCCCACCTCAGCATATACCCATTCTCCCACAGTGTGTCAGCAACCATTCAGCTCAAATATAAGAAGCTAAAACCTGAAGCCTACCTAGATATTGGGCAAAAACTTGGAATCTTCAGGTCAAAGAAGTGGTAACCTTGGTATAATAAATGTATTGACCTCTTTGTGCAATGTGGACTCTTTGTCTCAAAGAATAAAATGAGTATATATATGTAGGCCATGTAGATGCCATTCTGGCATCATTTTCAATAATCTGAAAACAAAACCTCAATACAAAAACACCTGTTATTCATCTTCAGCTAGAAGTATTTGTTTCCCCCCTGCAAGTAATAAATCAGAGGGAACAAGGGTTAGTGCTTATTATCTATGGAATTTTTGTACTGATCATAACTCTAATGAAAAGGAGGCGGAATTTTACTTTCCTTCTTAGGAATATTCTTGTCCATGTTAATGTTTCCTAATAAGCTTTTCTGGAGGGGTTCCACAAAGAAATAAGAAGAGGAAAAGTCTTACACTGGAGGGGATTTTAATCTTCCTGTTTTCCATTTTAAAGATATCTGCAAAGTCAGATTTAAGTCATGAATCAAATTTGGGAGGAACCACTGGTCTTTGATCAATAAATCATGTTTCCTCCTATATACTGTCCACCAGTCTGGTTTATTCCATCGTCTCATGGGATCATTTTTATGAGAACTGTGTTCCAAATGCTGATCAACCTGTCCATATATTTTTCCCCCCTATGGCTAGAAAACAGTGTGCTCCCCTTCTTTCAGAAGAATAAATGAGTGTCCATGTTGTCAGGTTTGGAACTGGAAAAAGATTCCATAGAAGCAGTATTACTGGCACACATTTTACACTGATTTGTGATGAAATGTCTTTTATAATTCATTTGGCATATTAGCAAATGTAATAATGTATCTTCACTGGCTGTTTACCTTACATCCTTGCCAGTCATAGTTGTATCTGAGAATTACAGAAAGTATCTGCATTATGCAGTTGCTAAAAGAACATGATCTTACTAGTTGAAGCTGCATATCTGTATTCTGTCAGGAGAGGTAACCACTACTGGGATCTGAAGAAACCATACATTTCAAATAATTTGTTGTTGTTGTTCTGTTACTGATCCCATTGCTGGGCTCCCTTTGGCCAGACTCCTCTCCCAGACCTGCCAGATATTGCCTCAGCTCAGTTTCTTGACCTTCCCGGTCTCTCCAAAATGTTCCCTTCATTGTTGTTAATTAAAAATTGGAAACCTTCCTGTGCAACTTTACAGCTGTAGATATAAGTTGCCCCATTATAGTACATACTCTAAAACCAGACTTACCACTATCATTCAGTGAGTAAAACTGAATATGGAAACCATTCCTGGATGAGTAACTCTATTTTGCTCAGTTCTGATTTCATGAAAATTAGTATTACTTAGATACTGTATATCTAGTCAGATGTATTAACTATATTTACATAACAGGCTGAACTGGGTTAAGGGCAGTCAACATGTCATGTGAACACCATCGCCTGTCAAAACTAGTATTAACAAAAATTACTTTTCATCCAAAACAGCCTCAGGGTTGTTTGAATTAACTAACCTTCCTTGGTCAGCTATATTATTTGAACACAAAAGAGTGTTGCTGGCACAGAGATGAGAGTCTAGAAATGGTAAGTGGATAAGCCCCCCACAACTCTGTCTGTTATAGCTCCTACTTCATTTGGGAAGACAATTTTCCCATTTGTTTAATAATAATAATAATTATTATTATTATTTTAAAAAACTTGGGAAGTAATATCCTCTTAACAACCTTTGGAGAAACTAGACTTCACAAGATGGCCTTTTCCTGTTTGGCTAGGGCATTCTAGTTACCCACTGCTGGTTTTCTGGAGTGAGTATTTCCTTCAGAGGCCAGTACTGTTAGGTGAACACATCCATAAAGTAGACACAGTTTTTAAAAACAAAGAAAAGCTTGTCATAAGAATTTCCAAACTCATTTAGCATACTAATGATGATCTATTATATGAGCAATTCCAAAGTGGGCAATTAATACAACCAGCTTAAAGGACTGGGACTTTTAACAAAGCAACAATGTTGGAAGCTAACATTAAAAATGACCAGTTAAATATTTTCTTTATTGATTTCAAAATTATTACCCATTTTGGCCACATATTCTTCCATCCTTTTTAACATCCAAAGTAAACATAGCTTTATGTACTACAGTATAGGAGATGTATACACTATATTTTCTCTTTTTTTCCCTTGCTTGTAATATTTACTTATACAAGAAGTTTTTATATGATATCAGCTCAGGGCAAGTTAACCAGTTTCTAAAATAACAACCAATGAAATAAAACAAACTTAGGAACCTTACAGTGCATCAATGTCGCATCACACATTTTGTATGGGGGAATATTAAGGTGAGGAGAAAGGATGAAATGGAGGACTCCTCTATTTTGTACAATTCAGTCTAGGCCCAAGGACAATGAATCCACCATATGCTGAGTCACCATATGCTGTCTTCATTGTAACCTCATAAGGAAACAGAACAATTCTGCTTGGCTGAAATAACTGGGCAGCTGAGATCCTTAAACACAGTCACCATGAACCTTCTTAACCCAAAAGAAACTGAACTGATAATCCCCAATACAATGTCAAAAAGGTCCCTGTCTTTATGTGCTTTTTGTTTTGGGGGCACAGACAAAGCCTCTTCCCCTCCATCATTTAGAAACAGAAGGCTGCAAATCAGAACGGGGCACTCGAAATTCTGTCTGCATCATGCACATTCCAGCATTCTTTCACAAACAAAAGAAAATACTATTTTCTAAGACTTTTGGTTCTATAATTACTTCCTTATATTTTATTGGTCTTTTTGCTGAATAATCTAAAAGTGACTGGGGGGGGGGGAAAGGTGAATAACAGCCAATTAGGAAGTTGTGGAATCATAATTAGAAAGGAAATGAAGGAAATGGACAGTGGGGTGCCTTAATGTGAAATGAGACATTGATAAATCGAAGGAAACCTGGAATTCGATGGGAGATATTTCAACCTATTGCTGTAAATACTTTGCTTTCTTCATTACACAGCTCAGTCTCATTTATTTGAAAAGTAGTGGTTTAAACTATGGTTGATAAATCATGATAAGAAATCTACTCAGAAACATGAAATTGTTCTATATTTCTTGAAAATGATGCAAGAACAGATTTTTAAAAACTGTTAGATATAGACTTGAGCAGTTTGTGTAAAGTGGTTAAAATGATTCTTGCAATGATAGGATTTCTTGACATGAAGTCTAATATATTTCACCAGAAGTCCCCAATGGGAATGATGAGTGTATCAGAAATTATGAAACCATGTTGAAAATGCTTTTGGAAAATGGCTGGCAGGTGTGGTGGAAATCTTGCGATGACAACAATCTAAACATTTACAAAGCATTAACTTTCCGGAGTGCTACCCACCACTGCTCTCTTCTATCTCTGCTAACTTTCTCCCTTTGGGAAGATGTGTACATTGAGAAACAATCTGGCTGCATAGTATAGACTTATACAACCTGAGCATTGATATATGCATTAAATTTAAGGATCAACAGTAAGAGACTTTTTTTCTGGATTCCCTCTGTTTGCAGCCGAAGCCATTAACTGGTTGATTTATGTGATATAATAAGAATATTCAACCCCATTCTGGAGTCATTTAAAAAATGCCGATTGTGGTTTTGCAAAAGAAGTTGCCAAGCAAACCATTGGGTTCATGAATATTCATGTATATCCTCCTCCTTTTCCAGATTACTGGCCCAAAAAGGAAGAAGGGACAAGGTAAACTACTATCCCCTCTTACTTGCAGCCTCTACAAGCTGCTAGACAGGAGCTCTGGCCCCAGAGACACGGCAGAGTACATCTCTGATGCATAGTTATTAAGATAACAGCACTGGAGGTGAGTAGTGTGGTTGGGGGTCTGTCAGATTTTAGTAAATCATCCTAAAGCTCTGCAGAAGAGGCCAAAGGGAGCTGCTGGTGCAGAAAATACCAAAGAAGGTACACTCCATTCAGCACTCCTGAGCTTTCTGCAAAAGCAAGCGATACAGGTTTTCTAGAGGATCAGGCTGGAATGTAACTAACTCCCAAAGAAAGAAATGTTGTAGAATGTAACAAAATGAACTTGGTTGCAATAATTGGAACTGAACTTATGAGGGAAAGGCTGCTACTAGCACTTAGCTCAAGTAACAGTGTTCAAGAATACCCATATCCAGATCCAAGTATACCTGACAAAGGAAAAGAGAACAAAGAAGGGAGATTACAATGCTAAGAAAGAAATCCTCCCAATGATAGGTTGAAAAATTGCTTATCATTGGTCCTCTTGGCTGCCTCCTGAACTTCTCAGAAAAGTGAGATTATAAGAGGTTTTCCCTTAGCTGTTCTAACTGGTTGGGCTGATACTGGTCAGAGCAGACAGTCCTGAAGGTATCCTGGTGCCAAGCCATCAGGGGCTTGATAGGTCACCTGCAACACCTTAAACTGCATTTGGAAATTAATCTACAACCAGTGAAGGGCCCATAGAATTGGTGTTATATGTTCCCAGTGACAAGCTTGTTAAGGGCCTTGCAAAAGAAGGAAAACAGTACTGACCTATTTTATAATCTGTACTGCAAGCAGATTGTATATATGAAGCTTTGAATATTCTGAAGTGCAAAGTATTATCATGAACCACTTGTGTTGACTTAGCCAGTTGATTTATTGTGGTCTGGTTGCTATTACTTACCAGGAGTTCTACCAAACAAACATGTGCTGCAATTTAAAATAAGACTTGGCAAGGATGTAGGATATTCAATGTGTAGCATTTATTGACAGGATTATTTCCATTCTGTAAACTACAAATCCACATACAGAGCCCAATAACCCTTAAAAAATCCCTGTTAATATTGAAAGTGTGACTTCAGTGGCACTAACTGTTCAACCTCTCACAACCTACAGACTGCAAAAGGCAATGGAGTGTAGACAGAGAGTTAAGGACTTGCCTATTTCACCTCTATCTCTATCATTCTCTCTGGTCTTTGTCTATGAAAATGCTAATCTCAGGTTACTTCCTTCCAGCGGAGTCAGGGAGGTCGAAATCTGCAAGATGATGGGCATAGTACCATGACTGATGCCATTGCCTCATCACATGCAGCGATATTCATGCATGTGCAAGAGAGGCGGGGCTTCACTTGTGGTGCTGTACCACTATCTTTTTTTCATATGACCCCTCTCTGCAGACACACATCCCTTCTTCTGCCTTTGTTTCCAGGCACATATGCATGGAACACTTCTCTCTGACTCTCCCTCTAGCAGAATATAGTTAGCTAGGTTTGCCCTATCTGCACAATGTATTTCCTTAAATACATCTCTCTTCTTTTACAGTTATAAAACCTGCTCAAGTTAGTTTTCTGCTCTCGGGAATGCTCTAATGCTTTCTCTCCAACAATTAAATAGATCTTTGTCACCTGGGCAGAACATCCAGGACAGTGACGGAGTCTAGAATATAAATGATTATGAACGTATAGCTACAGACAGGCAGTCAAGAGTCAATTGAACTTTGAAAGATGGATCAACCAGGGACTTTCCACAAATGCTTTATGCTTGAGTAGCCTCCAGAAAAATGTGGCAGACATAGAACTGCTTCAGAATTTACAATGGAAAACTAGAGAGGCTTTTATTTATTTAAAGTGTTTGTTCTCCCTTTAGCCCAGTTGCCATTTTAGTGGGAGCTCACATCTGGATCTGGAATGTTGTCACTATGAAAGGAAATTAATAGGAAATGGAATGGTTATGACAGCTGTCATTTTTTTAAAAAAGCAGCTGGCACCTATTTTGCCAATTAACCTATCAAAACAGAAACCATCTGTAAATAAACAATCAGGAACAAGCTGCCTTTGTTTTTATATTCTCTCTATTTTACTATTTCATCTGTTTTATGCAAGGAAAGGAAAGGAAAGGAAAGGCTTAGCTAAGTTAGAAAGAGGACAGTTACACCTGTAATTTAGTACTAAAACAGCCACTACAGCTAACATATCACAGTATTTATTACTATCATTATTTGTAGTCATCAGTCTATGTAACACTTTATAGAGTTACTTAAGCAGATAGGTTTCTAGTCTAAAACCTTACAGTGGCAGCAAGAAACAGCTGCAAGCTATTTTGATGGAAATCGTAAGATAAGAAGGCCCATAAAAAAGGGGGCAAGATACTGTAGTTGAGTAACAATCCTTTGAGTCTACCTCATGGTCTTCAGATGTGTTCATACTGAAACTCCAAGATTTCCCAGGCAGTCATGAAGCCCAGGAAATCTGGAAGCTGCCCTCCCAACACATCTGGAAGCAGAAGTTTGGAGCAGGCTGTTCTGAATGCCTTCAAGTTGAAAAGTATAAAATGATGGCTTCAAAAATGAGGACATATCATTACCAAGGAACTGTACAGACCACTTTGGGGTGAGGACAGAGCGATATGTGACCCTTCCTTCAAGGGATTTTTCTGAGATCCAAATGGGGTGCTTCTCAGACAGCCCAGCTGCTGGTGAGTGACAAGCCACACATCTGTAGATGCAGTATCTTCCCTTGTTATCTTCCCTTGTTGCCACTGGGCCTTTTCTTCCTATTTTATTTTTCATTGAGTGAGTCTAAGGGTTAAGATCCCTTTATTACTCACTGTGATGCCATCAACATATTTTGGAATGTGCACATTAATGCACTGGTATGATTTGGATTATATTTTCTTTGTTCCAAAGATTAAACTGAGGAAGAACATCCTCCCTGCATATCCAAAAATAAACAAGAGGAGATTAAACACACCTCCCTAGGGAAGACCACCCCTCTCACCTGCACATTCTCTCTCTGTAGCACCTTCATGTAGATGGCAATATTAATTAAACCATTCCTGTGAGTTGATGGAGTTTTGACTCACAAGGCACAGAATGCAATTAATACTAACAACAGAAAGAGTAAAATCTCTCAAATAGTTGTGAAGTATAAAAAGTACTATGGAAAATTTCTTACACACCTGGCTTTTGAGTTCATTTTCTTTGGAGAAAGTTCTGCAGGTGCAGTGGGGCCTCCTTCCAAGTAAGTAGTTATACGTCTGTAGTGATATTTTCTGCCACCTCTCCCTGCAGATAGAACTATGCATGTATTGGACAAAGAAGCCAGGTCTCAGGATGGGCACCTGGACAAGAAAGGAATGTCTCTCTGATACAAATATTTCTCTAGAGGAGTTTCAGGTTCCAGATTTATCCTAATTAATCAAAGTAGAATGCAGAGGTAAAATTGGGAGGTTATAGTTCAGATAAAAGAAACAAAGAAGTAAGAAAGAGCCTGTAGGAAAAGTATGGTTTGTGACTCTTGTGACCCCATTGGAACAACCGCAAAGCTTCACCTGCTCTTAGTGATCAATCCTCTTATTTCTGAGCAGTCAGATTGAGATTACTCAAGAGTAATCAGCTCAAGTATTTCAGCCCAGATGTTTTGCCACTTAATCCTTTCAGCTACATTCATCGGTGCACATTTCAGTGGCAGAGTGAATGGTTTTCTCTGGAATCCAATCTATTGTCCTATGGCTGTATTACATCAACAGGAAGCCAAACAATAGGTAATCCCTCTTTCTACAAAGCATAAGTCAAAGCAGCTATACTTCTAAAATGTACAGCAAAGCTTTACTGTAGCTCTGCCCTCATGTTTCATAGCTTTTCCTGGTTTTTTGACTACTAAAGTTAACTTTCACTGCATATCCTCAGCCTATGTCTGAATCTCTGCCTCAAACAGGTTTTGCAAAGTAAATCTCAGCAGTGTGGCTTTAACATGATCCCTTCTAGGAAGGATGAATGTGAACTGGGCTGAAAATTCAAAAGATGTGGATCAAATTCGGCTATTTGTAAACTCCACTGGTACATCTTCAGTTAAAAGATCAGATAAATTGGGCTTGTTAACTCTTGAAATAGTCATCCTAAGAATCTAGTTTTAAAAGCATGCCAAAGGTCATGCCCAAGTCTTCAGGAAACATTATTTTGGATATACTGGACTTTATGCCTAAAGTGGATATGAAGTGGAATTCAAACTGTTATTCCTAACCATCACAAAAATGTGTGGCTGAGGCTCTGAAAACTAAAAATGTACAAATATATCATACTAGCTTTTAATACAAAGCCAGTGCAGTGTAGGCTGGAGAATCACTTTCAACAAGAGTTAGCAAATATGGAATGCAAAAATCTGGGCAACCACTAGATAGCAACTAGGAGCCATCTCTTTGTTACTATCTAATGCTCTCCTGGACCTTTGTATCTTAAACCATGTAGCTGTAATTTTAACCTGATGGCCAAACTGCTTGTACACAAGCACATTGGGAGCTACATGCTAAGATAGGAAAAGGCCAGGATCTTAAATGGAGATGCAGATGTAAATGCCCAGAGCACAACTCACCCCCCTTCCCCACATTTAAACACATTTCCCATTCACACATTCTTGGTAGCTGCTCCCAAAAATTCAGATTCACTTCCCCTCTACTTTTTCAGTAGAGAAGTCCTTCATAGCAATCTTTATCTTTCTTGAGGAAAAGGGGAAGGTAAAGATGAGGGAGAAAGTTTCCAGCAGCTTGAAATGCTGGCTGTTTACAAGGCTGCTTAATCTCCCCCATTGAAAGCAGGATGTTTGGGAGATTAGCTTCTTTTCTCAATGGGAAAAATGGAGGAGGGTAGGGGAGGAAAGCTTTGGAGAAGCACCACTTGAATCAGCAACATCTGTAAAAAGATGGGGTATGAGGAGGGGAGGAAAGCTTGGGCAGGGAATCTCACAGGGTTAGTGTTCCATTATACTAAACTCCCTGAAGAAGCTGAATGCTCTGCACATTTGTTTCATAGATTTTCATAGATTTCTTAGACTTCATTACCATATTTGTTACTCACTGAATTCCTAGAAATACAGTATCCTACAAGTGAAAAAGCTGAAGAGCATTTAAAAGTCTTCAAAAAAAAGCACCTTAATGACCAAGTACATCTAGTATATCATTTCTGATTTATTATATGCTATCAAGCCACAGTTATATTTTCTTAAGGACAATCAGTCCCCAATCTGGTCCTTCAGGTCTTCAAACAGTGCATCCCTTGCCCTGTCAATTGAGTCCATTCATCTTGCTGCTGGTCATCCTCCTCTTTCTTTCCATCTTTTCTAGCATTAGGGACTTCTCCAGAGAGCTAGGTCTTTGCATAATGTGTCTGAAGTATGATCATGTGAGCCTGGTCATTTGTGCCTTAAGTGAAAACTTTGGTTTCATTCACTTGATGATTCATTTGTTTTCCTGGCTATCCATGGTGGTATTAGGAGTCTTCTCCAACATCAAAATCCAAACATGTCAATACTCGTTCTATCCTGTTTCTTCAAAGTCCAACTTTCACTTCCATACAGTGTTACAGAGAAAACCATAGCCTGCATGATTTTGATATTTGTATGTATAGATACATCCCAGCATCTAGTATCTTTTCCAAGGCCTTCATGGCTAGTCTGAAGTATATTTCTTGACTGCTGGTTCCTTTACTTTGTGTAGTTGATCCTAAAAGGAAGAAGCTGTTGGCAGATTGCTGGGAAAGCCTTTGGCCCAGGAGAGATCAGAAAAGTCACACACCAGGCATTTCTATAAAAATAATTTTTATTTACAGAAAGCAAAACATATTTAAAAGGGCTTCTGCATTCTTGCAGGTTCTTAGAGCAGCTACATGCCTACACAGAAGGGAAACAGAAACTAAAACTAGTCCAAGCACGTTCCTTCCCCCCAGGTGCAAAAATTAACATTCGAAAAGGGGACAGTTGAATTCAACCTCTGCACCCGGCCAAAATGATTAGTTATGTCAGTGGGAAAAAACCAAAAGTCACCTCTCGTCCCTCTGAGTGTCCTACCTCCAAGGTAGAGGACTCCAGCCCGCGCTGGATTTGCTTTCCAGCAATTTTAAGCCTCAGACTGTCGGAGCCAGGACCGGCTGGGTCCCCAGCAGGTGCTGGCTACTTTTAAGGCCCGGCAGCATTCAAGAAGGACAATGGGACAAGACCCAAAAAGGCCACACTCACACAGTTCGATGATCCAGAGAAAAAGGTTTTATTTCACGTGTTTGCAAAGGCGGGTTCCTCCGTGCAAGAAGGAACCCTGAATAAAAATAAAGCAAGCCTTTTTATAAAACCCTATTGCTGCCGCCCCCCCCCCCCCCGAGGGGGCTTGGCTTACAATCTAAACTAAGCTGTATTTCCCCTTTTTTGCAAGCAAGTTCTTCCGCCCCCCCCCCCCCGCCTTTGTTGGTTGAGCGGCATGTTCTTGTTTTTAACCACATCCTTAACACGCATACGAGAGCAAAAAGCATCCACCCAAGTTGCAAAAGAAGCATCCACCCAAGTCGCAAAACTACCCCAGCTGCAAACCCGTTTGTCGGAGCATACACGGTTTCTTGCGAGCAAGTATAACAAGGCATCCGGAGGACAGTTACCCACATCTGTGTTTTCATGAATTTGAGACACGTATACACTTTTGAACTTTTTACCTTTCCCTTTTTGAACTAACTTCCCCTTCTGAAACTTTTCACTGACTTTACTTCTCACAATCCCCCCTCTCTCTTGTTTCTCAATGTCTCAAATTCACACAACATCTGACGCTCCTTCTTCCACTTTAAGCTGTCACATAATTCCTTTCCCATTTGAATACATGCTGGGGCACATTGAATACAACAACAAATAGAAACACATAAGCAAATTACAAGAATGATAACAAAAAGAAGCTGCTTGATCCACCCAAATCCTGGTAGCCAATTCCACAACCAGTCCCAATCACCTGTAGGAGGTATCGGGGTCCACTGTGCATGGTGTTCATCAATGGACCTTTCCATTTCCTTTATGGTGTGGGAAATGTTAGCCTGATAGTTAGAGATATAGACACAGCATGAATCATGTAGCAAGGCACACACTCCCCCAGTGGCAGCCAATAAGTGGTCCAAAGCTTCCCTTTTTGTATTTGGGCAGTTGCAAAGTTTTGGTTCCCTACTAAGGCTATGGTGTTATCCTTTGTGTGAACCCATACTCTGTTGGGATCACGGGCCACCGGGGTCCATTCTTCCACTTTTGGACCCAAAGGCCAAGCCTCCCAAGGGATCCCTTTTTCTGTGGCACTCGGCAACCTTCCGCACACCCAACAGTCACTGTGGTTCAAAAGCTTAGCATGTTCTTCTGCCCTCTGGATCCACTTCCAAGTTTTTATCAGAACCCAGCTGCCAACTGCATACGGGTGCTGGCTGCCGCTCAGAGGAGGTCGCTGTGCCAACAGTCCCTGTTTATGGAGAGAAAACAAAGCGCGCGCCAGTGCCTGCAAATATTTTCTCAAAAATAGATCCCTGAACTCAGGGATGGGATTTCCCAGCTTTGCCAAATAGGGTCGCCCCATCAACATTTCAAACGGAGAAACTCCCACATCCCGCCTTGGGCAAGTCCGCATCTGTAGGAGTGCTAGTGGCAGATTTTTAGTCCATGGCAATCCATTCTCCAGCTGCAATTTGGTCAGATGTCTTTTTAGTTCCCCATTCGCTCGCTCTACTTTTCCGCTGGATTCCGGATGCCAAGGGGTGTGTAAATCCCATCTCACCCCCACTGCCTCCATGACTCCTTGCAAAACCCTTTGGACAAAATGTGTCCCTCTATCAGAATCCATACATTCCATCATCCCATATCTCAGAATGATTTGTTCCAGCAGGATCTTGATTACCATAGCTGCCGTAGCTTTCCTGGTAGGAAAAGCCTCGACCCATCCTGTTAACTGATCCTTGATCACCAGCAGATATTTCCACCCCCCTCTCTCTGGCAACTCTGTATAGTCTATTTGTGCTCTCTGGAATGGCCAGGAGGCCAGTGGTCTGCTTCCTGCCTCTTTTTTTCTTGCTGCCTTTTTATTTACCTTTAAATATATTAAGCATTTCCAACACACACTATGAGCAATTGTCCACATGTTCAAACTCCAGTATGTTCTTTTTACAGCCTCAACCAGAGCATCAGTTCCCCAATGCCCTCCCTCATGAACTTCCTCAAAAATCCCCCTCATAGTCACTGGGGAGATCACTTCTACACCATTTGCTGTCCTCCACCCCTTTTCTGTTTTTTCGCAACCCTCAGCTTCTAACTTCTCTTTTTCCTTTTCACTGGGTTCCCAGGCAGGTTCTTCAGGCTTCTCCAGTACTGGCATTAGAGCCATTTGAAGCTCTATTTGTCCAGCTGCCTCTTTTGCCCATTTGTCTGCCCACCTATTTCCTACCACCTCTGGAGTCTGGCCTCTCTGATGGGCAGAAACATACACCACTGCCACCCGTTGAGGCCAGGTTAGTGCCTCTAAAGTCTACTCCACCTGCTGAACCTGCTCCACCTGTTTTCCATCAGCTTTTATAAATCCTCTTTCTTGCCATATTTTGCCAAAAGTATGAACTACTCCCCAGGCGTATTTGGAGTCCGTCCATATGGTGACTTTTAGCCCTCCGGCCAGCTCTAACGCCCAGCCTAAAGCAAAGAGTTCACATCTTTGTGCGGACCAAGCGGGTGGAAGAGCACCTTTTTCTATCACCTCACCAGTCCCTGTCACTATAGTGAATCCTGATTTTCACTTTCCCTCCTCTACTCTACTTGATCCATCTATGAACCACCTCTCTCCCTCATTCAGGGGAGTTTCCTCTAGATCAGGTCTGAGTTTCGTCTGTGCTTCGATTAAGGTCTGACAGTCATGTTCTTCTGGATCCCAGTCCTTCCTCTCACCCACTAAAAATTATGCCGGGTTTAAATTCTTGTCTGTTCCTACCACTATCATGGGGTCAGTTCTCAATACTGTCTCATACTTCAAAATCCTACCTTCATTCATCCAAGTGGTGGCTAATTGGCTCAGCACCGAAGTGATTTGATGGGGGGAATGTATGATTATCGCCCCCCCCAAAAGTCAACTTCTTGGCCTCAATGACCAACAGTGCTGCCGCTGCCACCCCTTGTACACATGCAGGCCAACCCTGGGCAACTGGATCCAGTTGTTTGCTCAGAAAGGCCACTGGTTGAAATTGGCCCCTCCTTTTCTGTGCTAGAACCCCCACTACCACCCCCGAGTTTGCCGTAACATATAGATGGAACGGCAACTTCAGGTTCAGCAGAGCCAATACCGGGGCAGTAGTTAATGCCTTCTTCAGACAACTCCACTTTTCTTCATCCTCTTCTGTCCACACCACTCTATCCCCTTGCTTATCAGTCAACTTTCCATACAAAAATTGTGCCAAAACTGAATATTGGTCAATCCACAGTCTACAATACCCCAACAAGCCCAAGGCTCTTCTAACCTCAGTTTTGCTCCTTGGAGCCACCAATTCCATTATTCCTTTTATTCGCTTAGGGTCCAAAGCCCTAATTCCCTGTGAAATGTAATGTCCTAAATATTTTACCTTCTGTTCCACAAACTGCAATTTTCCTTTTGATACCTTCAGTCCCTGCTCTTTCAACCAATTTAGCAACTGAATGGACCTCTCTGTCACTTCGGCTTTCTTTTTCCCTGATAGCAATAAATCATCCACATACTGCAGCGGCGTTACTCCCCCTTCAACACTTTCAGTAAATTCCTGTAGCTTTTCCTCCAATGCCTGCCCAAACAACAATGGACTTTCCGTGTACCCCTGAGGCAACACTGTCCACCTCAGCTGCCGGTTTCGACCTGTCCCTGGGTCTTTCCATTCGTAAGCAAATAGTGGCCGGCTATCCACATCCAATGGGCAGGACCAAAAGGCATCCTTTAAGTCAATAACAGTAAACCACCTGTCTTCCACCGGTATCTGCCCCCAAATGGTATAAGGGTCTGGCACAGTAGGGAAACGGGGCACCACTATCTCATTTATCTTCCTTAAGTCCTGCACCAACCGGTACTTTCCATCCTTCTTAGGCACTGCCAAAATTGGGGAGTTAAAGGGAGACATAGTTGGCTCTAACAGCCCCTGTTCCAGAAGAGAATCAATTACAGGTTTCAATCCCTCACTCCCCTTCTTGCTCAAAGGATACTGGGGAGTCCAAAGCTTAGTGAGTTTAACCTGGTTTAACCATAATTTGGATCGGAGGAATATTCATCCTTCCTATTCCCCCATTTTCCGACCACACACCGGGGTCTATTTGAGCTTCCTCTACCTCAGTAAGAGGACACAGCTGTATACTTTCTCTGTTGTTCCAAAGTTCAAACCCAAACACAGATAGCAAATCTCTTCCCAACAAATTAATTCCCGCCTGGAGTAAATATAATACATCCATGGATATACAATCCTTGTCCCTTTCCAGTTCCACTCCTTTTATCACCTCAGCCATTTGCGGGCTCCCACTAACTCCCACAATCTTAAGATTCTTCCCTTGTGCTCTCTCCCTCCCTGGCACCAGTTCACAGAGTGAAGTTCGGCTGGCACCCGTATTTACCAAGAACGTCCGTTCCTGGCGGCCGGGACCCACTAACAGTTTTACCAAAGGCTCCCCGTGGGTCCCTCTTGGGGAGCCGGAACCTCCCTAATCATAGAGAGTATAACTTTCTTCTCCTCGGACCCTTGCCTCCTCGCCTTTCCATGTAGGACATTGTCGAATATAATGGCCAATTTCCCCACACTTGTGACATCTGCTCCTCTCCTGCCCGCCCCCCCCAGTCCCACTCCTCCTGGCTTAAACGGACCTTTCGTTCTCCAACCTTGCTGCCCCCGAGGAGGCTCTCTCTCCTGGGGGGGCTTTTTCTCCTGAATCCAGTGTCCCTGCCCTGCCTCCTGTCTAGCTGTTTCCCTCATGACTGCCATCAACATTTGGGACTTCTTCTGAGTCTTGGCTGTGTCCCTATTAACAAAAACCTATTGGGCAGTCCTCATTAGTTCAGTAATCCCAGCCTCAGACCAGTTCTCAGTCTTCTGAATTTTGACAAACTGCATTTTTAACAAGTTCTCAAAGGCTGGAGAATCAGGGACAATTATTTTGTCAGCCCCTCTCTAATCCTATTACAAAATTCTCCTGGAGACTCATCTTTTCCCTGGGTTATCTCAAAGGCTTTTGTCAAGTTCTTTCCCTGTGGGATTGCAGTCTTAATTCCTTCTATGATAATAGACTTAAGGTCCCGCATATGTTCATGGTGAGCCGCATTATTTACATCCCAGACAGGATCAGCTACTGGGTATTTAACCTCAGCAGCCACTGCTTGGGGACCTCCTCCCTGTCTCCGGTCCCATGCTGCCATTGCCGCTCTCCTTATCAGATTCTTTTCCTCCACAGAGAATAGATGAGCCAAAATAAACATGAGCTCCGCATAAGTGTAATCTGAGGGCCCTAGAAACAACTCCAACTGTTCCGCCACCCCATGAGCGTCCTCGTGAAGCTTCGGAAGAGTCTTTTTCAAATCCCGTAATTCAGCTGGTTTGATAGGGACAGCAACGAAAAGTGTGACCGGAGCCCCTTGGGCATCAAGCCCATTCGGGACTTCTCTGACTGGGAAGGCAGGTACGGGTTTCTCCTGTCTTCCTCCAAGAGGCAAGTTCTCTTGGTCTTTTAGCAATTGAGCCAGTTCCCGATTTATGGGTTCCCCAGGAATGGGATACGGCGGCGGCAGCGCTGCCCCCAAGGATCCTTCCTCCTGTCGACAAGGTGCAGTAGGAATGGGTCTCAAAGTCCATTCTTCCTCACTCTCGCTGTCAGGTTTACTCAGAAACATTCCTTGAGGGGGAATAGCCCCTCCCAAGAAACATGATACCATACTTCAATATAAGGCAGCTGGTCTTTTAGACCGTGCTTCTGCAGATAAGACTTTAACTGAGTTATCCAGTATCCATCAGACAACCCATCTGGATTCCAATGATATGGATATTCAGGGTCAATCAGTGGGTATTTTGGCCATTCTTTGGTACATAATCGAATCATCTCCAATTTACTGAGGCCTCGTGTATATTTCTGTAGCCAAGGCATATTCCATTGTGCTATTACATGCCCTAAAGGCACATCCAGATCCGGTCCTTTCCTGGGCTGCGCCTGACTCCCGCAACAGCCCTTACTCTGTCCCTTGCCCATGATCCTTGCTTCACGTCTCCCACCGTTTAAAGGCACTCGCCTTTCCTTCGTGCGAACTCTCGCCCACCCTACCCGTCAATTGATCATGCGGTAAGTACTCACCCGCTGATGCTTCCTTCTGTCAAAGGTCCTAGCGGGTGCGAACCCGGGCCGTCACCCAGGCCAAATAACTGAGGGTCGGACTCACCCTCTTCCTCCCGGGGTCACTCCACAATTTTCTCTGAACCGTCAGTTTTGATAGCCTCCTGAGAACTGGCCGGTGAGTTAGAGCGGGTCACTTCAGCAATGGGAAGTGGTGCGCACTTACCCAGTCTCCTTCCCCAGATCAGTATCTTCGAAGAGGCTCCTGGCTGGCTCGCCAAATTGTCAGTGGGAAAAACCCAAAAGTCACCTCTCATCCCTCTGAGTGTCCTACCTCCAAGGTAGAGGACTCCAGCCCGCGCTGGATTTGCTTTCCAGCAATTTTAAGCCTCAGACTGTCGGAGCCAGGACCGGCCAGGTCCCCAGCAGGTGCTGGCTACTTTTAAGGCCTGGCAGCATTCAAGAAGGACAATGGGACAAGACCCAAAAAGGCCACACTCACACAGTTCGATGATCCAGAGAAAAAGGTTTTATTTCACGCGTTTGCAAAGGCGGGTTCCTCCATGCCAGAAGGAACCCTGAATAAAGATAAAGCAAGCCTTTTTATAAAAACCTATTGCTGCCCCCCCCCCCCGAGGGGGCTTGGCTTACAATCTAAACTAAGCTGTATTTCCCCTTTTTTGCAAGCAAGTTCTTCCCCCCCCCCTTTGTTGGTTGAGCGGCATGTTCTTGTTTTTAACCACCTCCTTAACACGCATACGAGAGCAAGAAGCATCCACCCAAGTTGCAAAACTACCCCAGCTGCAAACCCGTTTGTCGGAGCATACGTGACAACTTTTTACCTTTCCCTTTTTGAACTTTCTAACTTCCCCTTCTGAAACTTTTCACTGACTTTACTTCTCACAGTTACCATAGTAACCCCAATCTGTAGTAGAAAACAATATATTAACACTCTCCTTTTTATACTACAGAACAAGATGCAAACCAATTTGTTTTGTTAACTCTTTGTGTCTTAGTACAGCAAGAGGTTTGGTTAAAATACCAGCAATCATGTCTTTTGATTCACAATATTTTAACATTATTTCTCCTTTGCTTATCATATCTTTGATATATTGATATCTAATATCTATATGTTTTGTTCTATTTTTGCAGGCTTCAGATTTTGCCATAGCAATGCAAGCTTGATTATCCTCATAAACAGTTCTAGGCCGCTTCACTTCCATGCCTATGTCTTTTAACAAATGTTTAAACCATATAACCTCATTACAGGTTTGTGTTAGAGAATAAAACTCTGCTTCTGCAGTGGAAAGAGCAACAAGTGTTTGTTTTCTAGAATGCCAGCCTAAGCTAGATCCAGCAAATTGAATTAAAATCCCAGAAGTGGATTTTCTGTCACTGACATCTGCTCCCCAGTCAGAATCGGCAAAAGCCTGCAATTTCTCTGTTCCAGAGGCATTTAGCTTCAGGCAATAATTCTTTGTTCCTTGCAAATACCTCATTAACATCTTCAATGCTGCTTTTCCAGTTGATGTAGGCTTCTCTACCTGTCTACTTAAAATGGCCACAGAATTTGAGATATCTGGGCAAGAATTATTTGCAATGTACAGTAAACTTCCAATTGCAGATCTATATTTCTCTGCCTCAGTTAATTGCGTTTCTCCTATATCTTTCTGAAAATCTGTTATCATCGGAGTAGAGACTGGTTTACAGTCTTGCATATTAAAATCCTCTAGGAGCTTTTGAATTTTACTACGTTGGTTTAACAGAAAGCTACCATCCTTCTCCCTATGTATTTCCAAACCTAGGTAATTTGTCACAATTCCAAGGCTTTTTAATATGAAATGGCTTTTCATGCAGGCTTCAAAATCAAGCCTTTGTTTTTCTGTTGATGTGAACAGCAGCAAATCATCAACATAAATGCACAGATACATACAGCCTTGTTTGTCTTTCCTCATATATACACATGGATCTGCTTTTCCTTTTTCAAAACCAAAATTCTGCAGTTTTTCATCTAATTTTTGGTTCCAGGATCTAGCAGCTTGTTTTAACCCATAGATTGACTTCTGCAGTTCACAGACTAGATTCTCCCCTTTTTCATAACCAGGGGGTTGCTGCATGTATAATTTGTGGTCTAAATCACCATAGAGAAATGCAGTTTGAATGTCACAGTGGTGAACTGACATTCCTTTCAGTGCAGCAACTTTTAACAGTAATCTAATTGATTCACCTTTAGTAACTGGTGCAAAAGTCTTGTCAAAGTCTAAATCTTTCCTTTGAGTGAATCCTTTTGCAACTAACCTTGCTTTATATTTTTGGATTTTGCCATCAGCATCCCTTTTCAGTTTGAAAACCAATCTACAACCTAGACAGCATTCATTGGGAGGTAGATTTACCAGTTTCCATGTTTTATTTTCTTTCAAGGATGCTAATTCCTGTTGCATGGCAGAATGCCAATTTTGTGCAATCTCAGGTGGTAAAGCATTCACTTGTTCTAAAGACTCAGGTTCTGTGAATATGTGAAAGGCCTTTACTGTTTCAGCCTGAAAACGTGATGGAGGAACGCCTTTATTACTTCTCTGAGATCTGCGAGGTAATACAGGGCTTAAATTTTGACTCCTATCACTTTCCTGAGAAGCATCTGTCTCATCAGACAGATCTTCAGTTTGCTTTTCTGGTTTAATGTCCTCATCAGGCAAAAGATCACCATCAGCAAGTCCTTGCTGTTCTCTTGTGGTGGTCAGATCAACTGGAGAGCTAGAGTTTAATCTCCCCCAGTTTTGTACAGCAAAAGAAGCGCTTTTGCTAATTATTAATTTCTCTCCCATTATGAACCTGTAGCTCCTTTGGCTTTGTTCATAGCCAACAAAGATGGCTTTCTTTGTTGTGGGGCCTCCTTTCCTTCTCTGTTGTTTTGGAATATGAACCCAAGCAGTGCTACCAAACACTCTAAGATGGTTTACCTTTGGTTTCACACCATAAAACAAATGGAATGGAGTGTCCTGAATCACAATCTGTTTTGTACATAACAGGCAGTAGATATCGCCTCCCCCCAATACTTAAAAGATAAATGTGAATCTTTTAGCATGCATTCCATCGCATTTTGCAAGGTTCTGCCCTTTCTTTCAGCAACACCATTTTGCTGAGGGGTGTAAGGGTTAGAAAGAATTTGTTCTATCCCCTTTTCTGCTAGGAACCTTCTGAATTTGTGAGAAAGGTATTCTCCTCCTCTATCACATTGGAGTGCAGATACAGGCCTAGGGAATTTTCCATTTGCCCATGTCACAAAAGTTTTAAATTTCTCAAATGCCTCATCTTTATGTTTTAAGATGTAGATAAATGTGTATCTTGAGAAATCATCAATGATGGTCATTGCATACCTTGCTTGTCCAAGACTTGGAGCAAAAGGACCAATAATGTCAGAGTGTACAATTTCCAAAGGTCTAGTTGTAACTCTGTCACTGTGCTTACTCACAGGACCTTTTAGTGTTTTGCATTCTTTGCAAACTACACAGTCTAAGTATTTATCACAGGGTTTTATCTTTAGGTCAGCACACAGCTGTGGCATTTGTGCTATATACTTGAAATTAGCATGACCAAATCTCCTGTGCATCAGGTGTACACATTGGTCATGATATGGAGTGTTGCCAACTGCAGCCTTGCAGCTTGGCTTCCTTGCATTTTGCACAATGTACAAGGAGTCTTTTAACATACCAGTAGCACACAATCTCCCATTTTTACGTATCTCACAACCATTTTTCTTAAATGTTATGACATACCCTGTTGCAGCCAATTGTGCCACAGATAAAAGGTTTGATTGTAAATTTGGCACATACAACACACCTTTTACAGTTTCTCCCAAGCAGGATAAATACAAGTCACCTTGTCCCATAATTTTGGTCACAGACCCATCAGCCAAAGATACACTTTGTCTTTCAGTTTTAGACAGTGACACAAAAGAGCTTTTACAATTACATAAATGACAATTGGCCCCAGAATCTAACACCCATACATCAGAATTACCCTTCTCAGCAACCTGTGCAATTTGGGTTGTCTGAAGAGCCTTCTTCTGTGTTGCCCTTGTGTTCTTCTTCTCTGTCTTTCTACTCTTGGGTCTCAAGGCACAGTCTTTCTGCAAATGTCCAGCTGAACCATAGGTGAAGCATCGCTGGCTGGCTAGCGCTGTGGCCTCAGCTTCCTTTCCCTTCTTTTCCCTCATTTTCAGGTATTGCAGCTTTCCAGAAGAGATGGGGGGGGGGATCTTTCCTCTCTCTTCTCCCATTCAGCGAGTAAGCACTGTGTAACATATGATGGGGTGAGGTCTGCTTCAGGCATAGCCTCCAGGGTACAAATCAGCGTGTCCCACATTTCATTTAGTGAGGACAGGAGGATATAGGATTTTGTGAGAGGTGTAAATTCCATTCCTCTCTCCTGAAACTCAACAAACAGCTGCTGAATATAATGCAGGTGCTCAGGAAGGCTATCTCCTTCTGCAAGGTAGGCTCTGTACAGCTTTTTTGTCAGGGTAACTCTACTCCCTGCTGTTGCCTTTACATACAAGTCTCTTAAAGCGTCCCAAAGTTGCTTTGCAGACTGCATACCTCACACGTGGACTAGCTGATTGTCCTCAACTCCCAGGATAATGGTGGCTCTAGCCTGCTCATCCTGTCTCAGCCATTCAGCACAGGGATTTTGGGGGGTTTGCTCACCAATTGGCAGCCAAAGATTCTCTCTGCGAAGATACATCTCCATCTTCAGGGCCTAATTCAAATAGTTGGTCTCTGATAGGTGCTCCAGAGGCATCGCTGAGGGCTGGGGGGTAGCCATGGCTTCTTCCTTCTTTTGCAAGTCACCTCAGCTGGCTTCTTTGTCCTGCAGACTGGCAGTTGCTGGAAAATCTCTAGGTGGCTCCAAAGAAAATCTTCACAGGTCTTTGCTACCTGCCTTTAAATTGTGCATGAGGTGTGGAGCTGATCTCTCTATTCTCTCTGGGTTTTACTGGGCTGTTTACTGGGCACATAACCTGTTGGCAGATTGCTGGGAAAGCCTTTGGCCCAGGAGAGATCAGAAAAGTCACACACCAGGCATTTCTATAAAAATAATTTTTATTTACAGAAAGCAAAACATATTTAAAAGGGCTTCTGCATTCTTGCAGGTTCTTAGAGCAGCTACATGCCTACACAGAAGGGAAACAGAAACTAAAACTAGTCCAAGCACGTTCCTTCCTCCCAGGTGCAAAAATTAACATTCGAAAAGGGGACAGTTGAATTCAACCTCTGCACCCGGCCAAAATGATTAGTTACCATAGTAACCCCAATCTGTAGTAGAAAACAATATATTAACAGAAGCTACCCACCACTTAAATATCTTCTCTGTCAGTTCTAGGGATGGTTGCTGCACCTGCTGTCATTAGTTTGGTCTTTTTCATCTTTCATCATAGCCCCATTGTTTTCACTGTGCTTGTTGACTTTCATTACTAAAGCTTGTAGTTCATTTGCATTTTCAGCTATCAGAGTAGCTATCATTGTCATCAGCATAGTGCAAGTTATTGATGTTTCTTCCTCCAATTTTAAAACCATCTTGTTTCAAAACAGTTTACCCTATATATATTCTGCATATATAATATGTTGAATAAATAGGGGGAAGATATATTGCCTCACTCCTTTACCAGCCTGGAACCAATCTGTTTTGCCATGTTCTATCCATACTGTGGCTTCCTGATCTGGGTATAGATTTCATATGAGGACAATCCTATGTTTTGGAATTCCCATTTTTCTAAGCACACTCCACAGCTTGCCATGAAGGACACAATCAAAGACCTTTCTTTAATCAGTGAAGCACATGCTGACTTATTTTGATGTTCTCTGGCTTTCTCCATTATCCAGAATGCATCAGCAATAATGTCTCGTGTTCCTTGGTCTTTTCAAAAGCCATCTTGAACACCTGGTATCTCTTTTCTTCTTCTAGAAGGTGTTAAATTATCCTAAGCATTATTTTGCTAGCGTGTGAAATTAAGGGTATTAAGGTTCCTGCTTGCTTTAGCTGGATAGATGGAATAATCTTCACCCCTTTGGTGATTCTGCTGGTATTATATACCCTTGGCATACACATCCAAAACTGTTCACTCCTCCCTTCCAGGAATACTACCTAGGCATACACCACGGTGAGGTAGTACAGCAGGACTTGGGAGTAGTACTAGATATTAAAACTAATAACTGTATTACAAACAGCATTACAGGAGTAAGATATTAAGTTATGTAGTGTAATGAGTCTAGAATTTAATTCAAGAGAGAAGAGTTCAAGTGCTTACCCAGGAACAAATATCAGGCACAATTAACATAGATGTATATAAGGTTAAAATATGGAAAATCATATATACAGTATTTCATGGACTGTTTGGTGAAGAGTGGAACAGAAAATGTAGTAAGAACAAGTCATGTCCCCTCTATTGAGAGATGAATTGGCTTTAGGAGGTATCTGTTGCTGTATAAAACATTATCTCATAGTCCAAAGGAAGACCAACCCATACTGAATGTAGAAATTCTGGTATATCCTTTTTTATACCCCAGCTAAAAAGAGACTTGATCCTGAAGCTTGCATGTGTTTAAAAAAATCTGATTAGGCAGATGGAAAGGGAAAAAATTAGTCATTAATTATGTCTGCCTTGTAGCTGGCAAAGGTACAAAGCTCCTCCCACTCTTAAGATGCTGAGCTGTACAGCTCAACGTTTAAACACTTCAAACCTAGCCTACCCTGGAATACTTACTCTGACTCCAGCTTGCTGAGAGACTTTAAGCTTGCTGTCAAAATGGCATGAGTCTTAGCAGTTCATTTTCCAACCGCAAGACACCAGTGGAGGGCAAAGCTAATGCAGGCTGGGAGAAGATGGATCAGAGAGATGTAGCTCTTATGTCTAAACAGGGCTTTGGACTAAGCAGGTTTGGCTTATAGCAACTTTCCCAGAACAGAACAGAAGGGCTAAATGAAGCAGCTAATGCACTTGCTTGGGCCTTTTGTCCTGAACTTCAAGGGAACAAACATCTTCTGCCTTTATTGTCAACCATGTCACATGCTGGCATAGAAAAAGCCAAAGAATATTTGTGCTAAAAAATTCCTTATCAACCAAACTAGCTTAAAAAAGGGGGGGGCAAGAAAAATCCCCCAGGGGCTGCCATTTCTAGATTTTACACTGCCATTTATAGATTTTACATTGTTGTGACAAAAGCATTTTATTCCATTGGAGAAGAAAAATATGAAAGTGCCTTTCTTAAATCCTCCCCCCTTTTTTTTGTAAAGGAGAAATAAATATTTCCCACTAGGACTCTTTTACAATGAATGAGAAAACATCAACTTGAAACCACAGTGATGCTACCAGAAATAATAGCAATATTGTAGAAATAGGCAAAGATTTTCGGGCATCAGATTTCCCTCCTACACACAGTGGTGAAAGTTGGAAATCTAGTATTGTAGCCTTCTGTAGGCTATATTACTCACACTGCAGCTTTTAATGCCTCCCCAAACCGTTGGGGGGGAGAGGGGGAGACAATCCTATGCAAAGAACTGAAACATTTCAGGAAGAACCAGAAGAAAACTAGCACGACAAAGTTCTCCCTGATAGTCCAATATTCTATGTATATAGTGTTTTGTTTCATTTTTCCTATTCACCCATTTGTAGACTGGTGTGCTGCAGCATTGCGCCCCAAGTTTCACACTTTCTGGGCATGCATGCAGCACCACAAGGCATGCAGAAAGGGGGAAAGGCTTGCATTGGGTCACTGTAACACTGTTTTGGTCACTCTGACACCCACTGCCCAACCCCCTGCAGATGCTGCTGCTGTTATGATACAACTGAGGAAAAGCCAGGCCCTGCAAGTAATCTGTATTTTATATTAGCTTCAAATGACTGGCTTGATCACTAGCCACTTACACGCAACACCATCTACTTAACAAGATCTCAGTTTGAGTGTAGAAGATGCTTTTAGACATTATATTTAGTTTGTTTGTTTGAAAGCTGTACTAACATATGCTACATGGAAATGCAAAATTCATATCTTGCATATGACTGAAAACTAACAGCCAGACATAAGGTCAAAAGGGAAATCTGTTGACACTGCATTTCCATCACATGTTCAGTGTTAACATTTTGTTATGCTAACTGCAGGATTAATTGTACCAAGATGCCAAAACAGGAAAAATTTGCATTTGGGTGAGATTAACCTCAGCCATTTAAATGCTGTAAGTCAAATGCTGGTTTCTTTTCAGGAACAAAGAATTCTCCAGAACAAAAAGCATGTTTTAGAATGATGTTTTTGGGAAAATGGCTAATGGCTGCTACTATGCTTAATTCTATGGCCTTCTGGTACAAAATAGGAACATCCAGTGTAGATGTGTGCAGAAATAGGCACTATATTTTCATATTGCAGACAGACAAGTACAAATCTCTGAGTTTTAATATAGTTATGTACTGCTTTTCTTTCTATTATATACTATCCCCGTTCTAAGGAATTAGAAATCACAGAGGCAGAGAAAAAAGGGGAATCTCTTCCTTCCTCCCACTATCCAAACTTTTGTTTATTTAGCGGACCAAAACTAGGAAATCAGTAGGTCAACACAATCTCCCATCTCTTCATGACCTGCTTGACTACAGACCTAAGAACCTTTTCAGACAATCAGTTCATCCATTACCCAAGCTTTGAAAATACACATTTAAAGAACTGGGATATCTGCACAACACTATTACGCTGCTGACCATAGCATGTTGAGGACAGTGAGCATCAGCATTTATTTTTGCTGCCACCTCCACATGCTAAAATCATTTCACTCACACACACACACACCACTTTTACAAAAAGGAAAAGAAAAGAACTGGTTAATGTGTTTTGGTTATCATTGCTAATATTTGTTGGCAATCCTAGGCCAGATGCAATAGCCAGACTTTGGTCATCCTTCATTGAATATCTTGGATGTCTGACCAACCTATGAAGGCTTCTGCAATTCTGTTGCTTCCTCTTTTGGTGGCTCTGCATGTGCAGACAAAAAGTAATACATTTACTAGTTTGATAAGAGTTATATCCTATCTTTCTTCTAAGAGTTCAAGGCAACTTACATGGGGAAATCTCTTGATTTTATCTTTACAACAGCACCCTGTAAAGTAGGTTGGGCTAAGAGAGAGTGACTAGTCAGCCAAAGTCATCCAGTGAGATTCCATGGCTGGGGTTGGACATACACAGGGTCTTCCTATTCCAGTGCCTTATCTACTATACTACATTAGCTTTAAGTGGCTCTAATTCCTAATCTCATTTCACTAGGATGTAAGTTTAGTATCCTATAATTTGAAACATATTAGCTTTAATGCTACTGCATCTCAGTAATAATTTGACACATATAGGGATTGGGGTTTTAGGTTGTGCTCTGACTCCATTGTTTACCTCATTAGAAAGATCCCTAAGATTTATCAACTGGTAAATTAACTAATTCATGATTTTGAAACAAATTGAATAACAGTCCTTCGAGAATTTGGGATAATATAAATGTGATCAAGATGAGTTTAACTCTGAGGTAAATTTATCTTTTACGAGTCTTCCTGTTTTTATTCCATCATAGTATTTTAAGTGAATTACAAGATATAAATGAACTTGAAATAATGTTTCAAAATGTTCACTGAGATACACACACACATGTAATTACTTTTTATCTATAACAGAACGGAAAAAGAAAAGAATGCTTCTAGTAATAATTAATGAACAAAAGGCAAAATTAATTAAATCAGAAAACAGCTAAAATGTAGAAGAAAAATCAAAGAAAATAAAAGTTTTTATATTAAAACAAATAAACAACTGTACTCAAATATTAAATAACAACCTAAACCTTGACCACACAGAAACCATTTTGACCAGATTTCCCATCAATAGAAAGTGAATTCATATGTAGATAATGTAAACATGTCTTCCAGGATTGTAAAGTGGGTATATTACATTCATCCATTGGAATAATAAGTTTCTGTAGTTGCCAAAGTTTTCTGTACTTCAATAGGCTCCAAATGTTCAGGATATAATTCAATATCATATTCACATCTTTGACACTATTTCATTCCTGAGCACCTTACTTACAATCCTATGATTATTAAAACCAGTGTAGTATCAACGTACAATAGGCCCCAAACATATCAGCCAGAATCCCAAGATATTGTACTTTCAACAATGTTTGAGATGCAACCTTTATTATACATCCTCAGGGGTTCACTGTGTACATTACAATTGTGTGTTGGGAAAGGTAGATCTAATATTCCCTACTTTCCAGTTTAGCACTGGACAGTAAAAAAAAGAGGGCTCTTAAAATCAAGAAATTCATCCTAATATCTAACTTGAATGTTCTTCCCTGAAGTTTCAACCCTTTGGTTCTGGTCCTGTCCTCCAGGGCAACAGAGAACAAGTTTACCCACTCTCTTTATGACAGCCCTTTAGATATTTAGGTACACAACTCCTTTTAATCTAAAACTTGATATGCTTAAGGTAATTACATACAGGAGGCCAGATTACTGATTCTGCATCATCTGCATCCACAGATTTCCATACTTTTCTGCAAGTTAACTTTTTAAGATTCTTGATTTCAGCAGTAAAGTGTGGGAAGTATTAAGCCACCAAAAATCTTTGATGAGTGTATTTAGTTTAGTTCTTCAACTGTAGGAATGCAAGCTTTAATGACCCACATTCTAAATACCAAAATGTGCTCACATGCTGGAGATTCCTTTAGCCACAGGCTCTTTAAAGTAAACTAGAATTTGTATGAATGCTCCCCACTGCCACAATTATCATTTTTGCTGTTTAGTTTCATAATATAGAGGAAATTTAAGTGGGCATTAAATGAATAGCATAGAAAATTGTCTGCCCTGCTGTAATGCATTCATGCATATTTGGGGGTTTTGTGTTCTTCTTAAATGTATATTGGGTAAACTGATGAGCATTAGATTTAATAATGACTTAATTAAAGCTATCATTTTTTAAAAAATAAAGCAACTATTGATGTTCATGTCCATTAGTAAGCCTCCTTTGTAGCTCATGTAAATTGTTTCCTTATATGAATGAAGCTGATTTTAGAAATAATTGACAAAGAGCTGTTCTAACAATAAGTCTTCTTCTATTCCCTTCAGCTTTTCACTTAAAGAAAAACATTGTACTTGTGTATATTTACAAGGAACAATAATTAACAATGTTGTCTTCTACATATTGGCTCAGAAGTCCATACTCAGATAAGTGTGCATAGCACTGCAGCCAAAATGTGCATGCAAGTAAACTAATTTCAAATACAAAAAGCCTTTCCTTCTATGAACCAGTTTATCTCTCTGTCTTTGCCTACTCACTTCATATTATTTCCTTCTGGAAAAAGCCTGGCTCATTCTCAGTCTGGTAAGCACAATTCTCTCGCTGGGATGTAATGGAAAAATATAGATAATTATATACTTTTCAACACGACATGTTGAGGAATAAAGAGGAAATGTGCCTGCACTTTCCAGCTTCATGTGGCTCATGTATATTTTAGCATATTAAACTGTGATAGATATTTGAGCCAAACTTTTGTTTCAAATTGTTAATTATTCAGTTATTTAATATACTGTTATACCACGCAGTAATCACACAGCTAATTTATGAATAACAGGATAAATTTATTAAAACAAAATTGCAGTAAATTTTCAACAGTTAATATAAAAGCATAGGAATGAAATGTCCATCCATGAGAGGGGTGTCTGCAGGGTATGGTTAAAAAAAGCCAAGATGGCAGCTGTGATGGTGCGTTCAAAGCTCTGTTCATTTTTTTAGGTGTGTCTCTTCAATCGCACCATTGTGGGAACGACCTTGTCTTTTTGTTACCATACTCTGTGGACATCCTGACCCATAATGTGCACATAGGTCATTGTTGCATGTACATGTTGCAACAGTCTCCCTACAGAAGAGGCATCTCCCCCTATGTGTGAGATGAGGAATGCCTCATCTAATTTAACATGGCCACCTGCTTTCCTTTCCAAGTATGGGTGCTAAGATAATTTTTTTAAAAAGACTCAAAAGCTTTTATTAACCTAAAATGATAAAGTATAGAACGCTGCAGTTCAATTGATAAGTACTCTGACACTTAATCTAGGGAAGATGTTTTGGTTCATTTCAAATGAAGAAATTTTCAGATACAGTTGAGAGATTTTATATTAGTCATATTTTAGATTGCCAGAAAGAGCCAGGCACTGGGGGTGGGGGTGGGGGGGTGATTGTTTTTTTCCCCCTTTCTCTGAGACTTGCTTGAATGTCTTGCATCTTTTTTCCAACAAGCACGGCTGGAACAAAACATGAAGCTGCTTGCAAACTGCTTAGGGAGTAGAAGAACTAGAAGAGGAGATGAGAATCATTGAGAAGGCAGCTGGCATTCTCGTTTGCTGTCATTAACTCAGATCACATGTCCGTACGGAGAGAGTCATTTTCTCATTCTTACTGGGAAGAGGAGAAAGCCGGAAAAGAGGGGCCATTCATCCCCCGTCATTCAGAGAAGACCTTAAAGACCTTTTTATTATGCTGCTGTCTTGGGGGAGTTTGTCTCAGGGTCCGATTTCAACTGCGATAGCCTAACTAGTGACAGAAAACAAGGTTCTGAATAAGTGCTCTGCCATCCTTCCACACAGTGTGTGCACGTGCACACATCTGGAGAAGAGGGGGGGGCATGACTCAAAATGGGAAGAACTTTACAAATAACAAAAGTCTTGTCACTTAAAAGGGGGCCAAGCTTCTTCAGTTTTCAGTTTCAGAAACCAGGAGACTGAGTTCGAGTCCCACCTTAGGCATGGAAGCCGTCTGGGTGACCTTGGGCCAGTCACTCTCTCTCAGCCCAACTCACCTCACAGGGTTCTTGTTGTGGGGAAAAGAGGAGGAGGAAGGAGTATTTGGTATGTTCTCCGCCTTGAGTTATTTATAAAAAAATAATAAAGGCAGGATAGAAAATAAAATAAAATAAAATTATAAAACACTACTGTAGAAGCAACATAGGTAGCTTGTAACATATAAAGTGAGGCCTTGCTTAATATCATAAAATGGCTAAGTTAGGTTTTAGGGGGTGGGGAGAGATAGACAGATAGATGATGGTTTGTGAATTGGTGATTTGTTATATGGTGGAAGTGTAAAAGTGTAAAACATTGTAGGTTATTGTATCTAGACAACTACTGAAGGTTTTTTCCCCATTCTAGCGCAAAATGGGAGGCTTGAGGTAAGGGAGAAATGGCGTAAGTATGGTATAACTTCTCACAATTTGTACAGCCACAGGAACATTTAAACTTGTTAGTTTTCTGCATAAGTCAGTCAGGTAATCAGAACTGTGGCAAACAGAATTGATTAAAAGCCTGCACCACAAAATCAGCCGAAACAATAGCTGAATTTTGACAATCTACTCCACTGCCTCTTTAATTATATTGTCCTCTTAGAAAGGCAGGCTTTGTTGTTGCAGGGGTGGAAGAATTTTACATTCTTGCAGTTTTTAAAACCAAACCAGATATGACATGGAGTATCCATAGTCAACTTATCCTATAATTAGAACCTACATAAAACAAAACAACGTATTTATAGTACCTGGGGCCACAGCATTTTGTACTGATGATGGGAAAGAAGAAGAGCTTCATTTCCATGACTCAAAGCTCCTCTCAGAGTTATTTACCTATAAAGAAAATTTATAGAAATGACATATGTAACTTTCCTTCCCTCCATTTTGTATATGGCAATGTGCTGCTTGCTCCAATTATCTCCTTTTCTTTAGCTTCACTGCAGTCTGCTTTCTAATATGTAGCCTACTGCACAGAAGTTGTCTTTCCATAGGACCCCTCTGAGATTTTATAACCCCATCAAACTGATTATTTGGCCCATTCACAAAACTAAACTTTGTACGTTATTTCTATCAGCTTTGAGGCTTATATATTGGAGCATTCATGAATATTTCATATCATCACACACTTCTTCCAGTTTGTCCCATAAAACTTCATGTTTGTACATTTACATACATATCTAAATATGCTTACAACCAAGAAAGAATATACTTTTAATATGGCATTAAAAAAACACAGTTTATCCTTTTCATTAAAACTGTTCCTGCTCTTGTCACAAGTCAGTCCTGTAGGTAGGCCTGCACAATTCTGAAATTTCTTTATTATTTTTATAAATAACTCAAGGTGGGGAACATACCTAATACTCCTTCCTCCTCCTATTTTCCCCACAACAGCCACCCTATGAGGTGAGTTGGGCTGAGAGAGAGTGACTGACCCAGGGTCACCCAGCCAGCTTCCATGCCTAAGGCAGGACTAGAACTCACAATCTCCTGGTTTCTAGACCATTGCCTTAACCACTAGACCAAACTGGCTCTTTAAACTATTTTATGCCATAGGAAACCATAAGTGTGATTGAAGCGGGAGTATATGGATCACATGGCTAGTACAAATAGTAATAAGCAAATGCATACATACATACATACTTTTTGCTTCAATTTAGTTGTTCATTTTTTCTAAGAAAAACCCTTTACTGGGTCCAGTCTCGCATATCATTTTCTACAGGGTTGGTTTAAAAGCTGTCTCCATTTTTTAAATGTTTAAATAGGACTTCTGCTCCTAAAATATAGCTGGAAGACATAACAAGTACCTCACTTCAGGCTGATTCCACATAATAGTAAAAACTATTGCTGTTAGATTTTGCCTCTCATAACAGTTTTTCAAGAGCACAGCTAGAATCGCTGTTCTTCAGCTGCAGATTAGTGCCAGGTGAAGCAGAGCAAGAGCTAACCTGCTAGAGGCTGGAGGATTGAAGCCGAAGCTTGTGGTGTAATGGTCTCCCCACCCCCTCGTGATTTTTGGCAGGAGAATGATTGGTGAAATGTTTTGATGTTTTTCAGACATTCCTGAATTCAATGTCTAATGCCAGGAGAAGGAACTGGATGGGAAGCTATACTTCTCAACTGGCTCCTGTAGGAGTTTCAAATATGCTAGTTCTTGTTCTGCAACTTCCTTTTCCTAATTTCAGGTTTGTTTGTGATGTATGGAAATTTGGCAGGTGAAGCTAATCCTGACTAGCTTATCAATGGTGGAATAAATTGAGCCTGGTAAACTTCACTATGTCAGGCTGTTCTTAGAGGGTCAGGAAGCCATCTAAAGGAAATATGCCAACTCTGTTCCACCCATTTGGTCTTGTTTCACTGAACAGCTGTGACTGAAACAACTCTGTCTCAGGATTTGTTTTTCCCCAGTTCTTGATTTCTAGGTAGCTCATATCTAGGCGTGAATTCTTAAGCTCTCCTCCTACCCTGGCATCCAATTGATGGATACTTCTCCCCGACCTTTTTTCTCCAATTCAGGAGAAGACTCCTCATAGTATCCAAAATAAATGAGTGCAGAGAACCCTTCGTGCATGTTTCAAAGCTGAAGAAATGGTTGACTCATTGTTGCACCTCTGTCTTCCCAGATGTGTCCCTAGCCATCTAATCCCTAAGTTTCTCACTATATCACTTTTCCTTAAAAGCTAAGAATAGTGCAGAAGAATAGGGAATAGAGGATGTGACAGATTACATGTAGCACTAAATTCTCCTCTAGCTGCAGTATCTCTGATCTACTGCCTTTTAGTAAAAGCCTGAGAGAAACATAGTGCTCAGTATACTTTTTTAAAAAATAAATACAGGAGGGAAAGAGAAATAAAACTAGTGATTCAGAAGTGCTCAATGCTCACTCATGAGGCTCTTAACATAATATTTTATGTGATCTCAATCAGTTCTACAGGGTTTCCCCTTAAAAGGCCATTATAGTACATTAATTGTGATTTCTGGCATTGAGCCAACACAATTGTCTCATTTTCAAATTCCTGAATCCAGCACATGCAAGCAAACCTTGTTAAAATGATTGAAAAAACAAGGGATAAAAAGTAGAACTTATTAGCTACAATCCAGATAATTTGTCAATTAATATTTGTTGAGATAATAAATTTTCCATTTAGCATTATACTCCAGCATCAACCCAAACTAATTTAAGTAAAATTTGTATAATCCATATGGAGTCACCACCAAATTTCACCTTCCCAAAGAAAGAAACATTGTGAAACATTTATTTATTTATTTTCAGGTAAATTCATTTATAGTCTACTGCACATTCACACAATGAAATAATAAGAGAGAAGGAGCTAAAATAACCATGAATTATGCAGTCCAAAATGCATACACAGAGAAAGCACAACAAAAAAACAAAATAGTCACTTTCATTCAGAACCTCAAACTTAAATCAGAATTCCTTTTACCTCACCTTAATTAGATGAATAAAATTCTGGGATGCCATCTCAAAGATTAGTAACTGGGTAGACCAATTAGAAAGTATAAGAGTTGTAAGTGAGGGTATCTGGAGGACACCTGCTTGGGGAAGTTTAATATAGATAAACAGTAGCATGAAGGAGAAGAGAGGACATGTGAAAGTACTTAGAATAAGTCATATTTACATGTGCATGCTCTCCTGTTCCTAGAGAGTCCTCTAGTATACAAACTGGTAGGAATGGAACCAGTAGAGCAGAGTCATGGCAATTCTCACTTCTGACATAGGCTACAGATTAGCATGTTCAGTTTTTTCAAAAGTATTTTTGAGATCCAGGAGTAGTATTACATTTCTTCCAATACAGGTCCATCAGGATGGCCAAAACAGATATTGTATCTTCCCCAAAAATATCTGGAGTTGAACTAACAGTCACTTGAACAATTTGCTTGATAAAGGAAATTGTCACTGGTTAATCCCCAGAATTTATGCAGGTTTTCTTTAGGAACTCTTTTTCAGATTGGCTAGAGTCCTCAGTATTAAAAAGGCATAAAATGTAAGGATCACTCATACTCATTCAGACTTCTCATAATTGCTGTGTGGTGTTTGCAGAGATGGGGGTCACAGTTTATTCTACCTCTGCAGTGGCAGGATGGGGGAGTATAAGAGGACAGGCACGCAAAGATAGCTAGAAAAGCCTGACAAAGCCCTGAGGTCAGGCCATCCCCATTTCTGCGACAGCACTTTGATTGGAGGAGGGTTTGTCATTTTACAAGATTCCACTACCTTCCTTCACACCTACTCCCAGTCCTGCTGCAGTGGTAGATGTTTTTCCCACTGGCTGATAACATAATAAAGAGTATTCTCTTTGATTGTTATAACATACTAAAGAGAAAGGGGAACCAAGCTGAAGCATTAAATCAGTTGATTTCCTATCACGCTCTGCACATACATTATCCGGATAACGGCCACAATAGATGCAGAATAAAGATTGACAACAGGGGCAGCAAATTTCATGGTGGTGTAGATTTCTGCACCCCAAGTAATAGTGGATAAACACTGAAATACAGTCTGTGTGTGAATATAATTTTATTCCTCCATGGTTAAATGAAGTGCCAGTCTAAAGAGAGACAAAACACTTCAGGAGCAAGAATCTGTTATGTATCTCAACCTTATCAGAAAATCCAGGGAAGCTTATTAGAAAATATCCATCCATGTGGTTGGGTTGTGTGTGTCTGTGGGAGGCATTAGGTTTTCTGAACATGTTTTTAGGCATGAAAGTTTATGCGACTGTAACATCAGAGTAGCACTAATAGAGATTTGGAAAAGATACTGATATATCAAGTACAGATTCATAGATTTTTTCTGGTAACTTACAAGTCTTATGTAGTGCACAACTAGCAAAGAAAAAAAATCCACCTCCCATCATAGACAAACATATTTACTGAAAAGGAAGATGACCCTAAATTTAAGACTCTACCCAATTAGATAGAAAAATCTAAATTCGGTCCAGATTCCTACTTGGGGGATTGCTAACACTCCCTGAAGCCAATCCTTGATACTTTTCTCCCCACAAAACATGTGTATGTGGCATATTTGCATATTTATCTGCATATATGAATGTGTTTATCATTACTGGTCAGAGGCCAAAAAAATTGAATTGA
Source organism: Candoia aspera (assembly GCF_035149785.1). NCBI lineage: Eukaryota > Metazoa > Chordata > Lepidosauria > Squamata > Candoiidae > Candoia > Candoia aspera. The sequence continues at coordinate 55,200,754 of NC_086156.1, forward strand.
CTACTGTTGGAAATGGGGTCTAAATTAAGACACCTTATCAATTAATACACACACACATACACATACCATTCTCTTTTTCTTTATGCACATACACACAAGTACATGCATATCTTCAGAAAGAGAGTCCGTGGAAATCTCAGCTCAGCAAGAACAAGGCCCACTGGGTCTTGGAGCTCTTACTGCTATGGTAGATGGATCGGTTTAGTCCAGCTTTCTCTATGCAGCTGGGGTGCAGAATGGGGAAGAGATTCTAGGGATAGTACCTATTTTTTACTATTTCTATCAAGGAAATATTTTTGAGGTTTTATATCTAGGCATTTATATTAAAATATTGCAATAGAAAGAATATAGAAAAAGGCAAATATTGAGATAGAAAGTAAAAAAGAAAACACAAGATAATGCAAACATATGACTATGTTTAAGTTAAAAAAAAGTAAGAAAAGAAGTAAATCAATTGGATCCACCCCTTCCCTTCCATTTATATCCCCAACCGCAGGCCACTGTTTAAAGATTGTACTCTGTATCTGTTGCTAGTTTCTATTTGAGCCCTTAAAACTGTATTCCAGATACGTACATGGATCTAGGCTTTGCAGAATCAAGTCACTATTGTGCTTTTTAATGAAGGACATTTCCACATAGGCCTTTGCACCTGTTCAGAATCAGCTCGGGCCTGATCTGATCTCATGTCATCAACTGTGTTCAGGGGTGTTGAGCTGATTTATTTCTGACCCAGCAGTGGAATGAATGAATTTCTTTATTATGGTCAATGACCAGAAAACGTCCAGCAATAGTGTACTTGAAAGCTCAATATAGATGGCCTTTTTTGTTCGCCTTGCATGGCTTATTGGTGAACAATTTTTCCACTGTCTGGAACAATTATTTCCCCCCACTCTCTATCTCCCTACTTCACCATATCTTTTCAAAACAAAAGAAATTGTACTTTGGAAGCCTATCCGATGCTCCTCATGGCAACTACTCATTTTCTTTAAGCTTCACCAGAATACGGCGCATATGAACAAAAGCAGGCATGGGCCAACAGCAAATGTTTCCCTTTTTGGTCGAATGGGTGATGGTGATTTTTGCTACTCCAAGTCCAGTGATAGTTCAGAGAGCAGCACTGATTGAGCACTGAGTTTTTTGCACTCTCCTATTGGTCAGCTAGAAGGAGCACCCTCAACAGTTCTAGATTGGGGAAATGAAGCTGAACATAGATCAGTTTCAAACTGCTAATTAAATCTTGGAAAATGATGGAATGGAAGTGGCCTTTGTTAAAAGAAAGCCACAAATAGAAAAGTAAATGGGGGACCTACTGGAAAGAAGAGATATTAAAAGGAGAAAATAACGTGCCATAGAAATAGAAACTCAGCATGACCCATTTGTGATATTTCTTTATTAGATTTATTATGGTTGTCCAGTCCAAAAGACTCTGGGTGACTTACCACATGAAAATATATAATTAAAACTGTAAAAAACAGGGCAACTAAGCCTGGTACTAAAAAAACCAACATCATAATGAAAAAAAACATGACAGGAGCTCCACAAACACACTAAACCCAGGCCTGGGAACATAATTCTAAAAGGCCTTCCAAAACCTCAAGAGAGTGAGTGTCATACCTAATAATGGAAAATGTATCTAATATAGAATTCAACTTGAATTCCATATTAGGCTTACAAACAGGTTTTGTGCTTTGTAATATCTACTGAGGGACTTATTTCTGGTAAAATCAGAGTTTAAACTATTAATGAACAAACTTCAAATACGATTTCAAATTGGTGAAATGTGGCTCCTCCATCAGCAAGCTTAGCCAATAACGTTTTTATCTGTCTTGTTGTTGTTTATTCGTTTAGTCGCTTCCGACTCTTCGTGACTTCATGGACCAGCCCACGCCAGAGCTTCCTGTTGGTCGTCAACACCCCCAGCTCCCCCAGGGACGGGTCCGTCACCTCTAGAATATCCTCCATCCACCTTGCCCTTGGTCGGCCCCTCTTCCTTTTGCCCTCCACTCTCCCTAGCATCAGCATCTTCTCCAGGGTGTCCTGCCTTCTCATTATGTGGCCAAAGTATTTCAGTTTTGCCTTTAATATCATTCCCTCAAGTGAGCAGTCTGGCTTGATTTCCTGGAGGATGGACTGGTTTGATCTTCTTGCAGTCCAAGGCACTCTCAGAATTTTCCTCCAGCACCACAGCTCAAAAGCATCTATCTTCCTTCTCTCAGCCTTCCTTATGGTCCAGCTCTCGCCGCCATATGTTACTACGGGGAACACCATTGCTTTAACTATGCAGACCTTTGTTGTCAGTGTGATGTCTCTGCTCTTAACTATTTTATCGAGATTTGTCATTGCTCTTCTCCCAAGCATTAAGCGTCTTCTGATTTCCTGACTGCAGTCAGCATCTGCAGTAATCTTCACACCTAGGAATACAAAGTCTTTCACTGCTTCTACATTTTCTCCCTCTATTTGCCAGTTATCAATCAAGCTGGTTGCCATAATCTTGGTTTTTTTGAGGTTTAGCTGCAAGCCAGCTTTTGCACTTTCTTCTTTCACTTTCATCATAAGGCTCCTCAGTTCCTCTTCGCTTTCAGCCATCAAAGTGGTATCATCTGCATATCTGAGATTGTTAATGTTTCTTCCAGCAATTTTAACTCCAGCCTTGGATTCCTCAAGCCCAGCATGTCGCATGATGTGTTCTGCATACAAGTTGAATAGGTAGGGTGAGAGTATACAGCCCTGCCGTACTCCTTTCCCAATCTTAAACCAGTCCGTTGTTCCGTGGTCTGTTCTTACTGTTGCTACTTGGTCGTTATACCGATTCTTCAGGAGGCAGACAAGCTGACTTGGTATCCCCATACCGCTAAGAACTTGCCACAATTTGTTATGGTCCACACAGTCAAAGGCTTTAGAATAGTCAATAAAACAGAAATAGATGCTTTTCTGAAACTCCCTGGCTTTTTCCATTATCCATCAGATATTGGCAATTTGGTCCCGAGTTCCTCTGCCTTTTCCAAACCCAGCTTGTACATCTGGCAATTCTCGCTCCATGAATTGCTGAAGTCTACCTTGCAGGATCTTGAGCATTGCCTTACTGGTAATGAGTGAATGAAATGAGTGCCACTGTTTGATAGTTTGAACATTCTTTAGTGTTTCCCTTTTTTGGTATGGGGATATAAGTGGATTTTTTCCAGTCTGATGGCCATTCTTGTGTTTTCCAAATTTGCTGGCATATAGCAGGCATTACCTTGACAGCATCATCTTGCAAGATTTTGAACAGTTCAGCTGGGATGCCATCGTCTCCTGCTGCCTTGTTATTAGCAATGCTTCTTAAGGCCCATTCAACCTCACTCTTCAGGATGTCTGGCTCTAGCTCACTGACCACACCGTCAAAGCTATCCCCGATATTGTTATCCTTGCTATACAGGTCTTCCATATATTCTTGCCACTTTTTCTTGATCTCTTCTTCTTCTGTTAGGTCCTTGCCATCTTTGTTTTTGATCATGCCCATTTTTGCCTGGAATTTACCTCCGATGTTCCTTATTTTCTGGAAGAGGTCTCTTGTCCTTCCTATTCTATTGTCTTCTTCCACTTCCACATATTGCTTGTTTAAATATAATTCCTTATCTCTTCTGGCTAACCTCTGGAATTTTGCATTTAATTGGGCATATCTCCCCCTATCACTGTTGCCTTTTGCTTTCCTTCTTTCTTGGGCTACTTCTAGTGTCTCAGCAGAGAGCCATTTTGCCTTCTTGGTTTTCTCTTTCTTTGGGATGTATTTTGTTGCCGCCTCCTGAACAGTGTTGCAAACTTCTGTCCATAGTTCTTCTGGGACCCTATCTACTAAGTCCAGTCCCTTAAATCTATTCTTCACCTCCACTTCATATTCCTTAGGAATATTAGTGAGCTCATATCTAGCTGATCTGTGGGTCTTCCCTAATCTCTTTAGTCTGATCCTAAATTGTGCTATAAGAAGTTCGTGATTGGAACTACAGTCAGCTCCAGGTCTTGTTTTTACCGACTGTATAGATGTCCGCCACCTTTGGCTGCAAAGGATGTAGTCAATCTGATTTTGGTGTTGTCCATCTGGTGAAGTCCATGTATAAAGCTGTCTCTTAGGTTGTTGGAAGAGAGTGTTTGTTATGCAGAGTGAGTTGTCTTGGCAAAATTCTATCAGCCTATGTCCTGCTTTGTTTTGTTCTCCCAGGCCATGCTTACCTGTAATTCCAGGTGTCATTTGACTGCCCACCTTAGCATTCCAGTCTCCCGTGATGAAAATAACATCTCTTTTAGGCATGTTGTCTAGTAGGTGCTGCAGATCCTCATAGAAGTGCTCTACTTCAGCTTCTTCAGCATCTGTGGTTGGGGCATATATTTGGATCACTGTGATGTTAGATGGCTTGCCCTGAATTCAAATTGAGATAATTCTATCATTTTTTGGATTGTATCCAAGCACTGCTTTAGCGACTTGACTATTAATTATGAAGGCTACTCCATTTCTTCTGTGGTCCTCTTGTCCACAGTAGTAGATCTGGTGGTCATTTGATGTGAAGTGGCCCATTCCAGTCCATTTCAGTTCACTGATGCCCAAAATGTCTATCTTTAATCTTGACATCTCACCAATAACCACATCCAATTTGCCCTGGCTCATAGATCTTACATTCCAGGTTCCAATGGTGTGTTGATCCTTAGAACATCAGATTTGCCGTTCACCACCAGCACCACCGGCCTCTAGCCATTCTTTCGGCTTTGAGCTAGCTGCGTCATCATGTCTGGGGCTAGTTGAACTCATCCTCTGTTCCTCCCCAGTAGCATTTTGACCATCTTCTGACCTGGGGGTCTCATCTTCCGATGGTATACCGACATATCTCTGGTTGTACTGATCCATTTAGTTTTCATGGCAAGAATACTGGGGTGAGTTGCCATTACCTTCCCCAGTGATTGCATTTAGTCTGACCTCTCTGTCATGACCTTCCCATCTTGGGTGGCCCTTCACGGTTTAGCTCATGGCATCATTGAGGTGCTCAAGCTCCAGCACCATGACAAGGTAACGATCCTTTAGTTCATTTTATCCCTCCATCTCCTCTGATTCCTGGACTGGAAGCAGACCTCCCATCTCTAGATCCTGCTTGGCATTGAGCATCCTGATCTCCAGAGCACCCTGACTCTCCTGCATGGCTCTCCCTCAATTTATTTTGCTTTGTCACATATGTTCACCAATGCATTATACTGGGACTTCTTTGCCTTAGGAAATTTCTTCCTATAAAACTTTCCTTCCCACTAAGAGCACCAAAATCCCTTTCAATAATATTTTCTTTGTAGTTGCATATTTCTCAATATCATATGATCTTTTTCTCCATTCCTAGCAATATTAGAATATTTCTGAACTTTCTGTAACAGAACAGTGACTTAGCCAGTGGCTAGAGACATTCGTGTCTCTATTTCATTTTAAGGCAATCATATAAATGACTTGCATCTGGTTTTGCTTAATTACACTTGGGGAGGTTTGAAAGGCCTTGTGTTTGAATCACAGAGTTCTAGGAGATAGCTCTCTGAATGTTAACAATGGATATTCTGCAAAGAAATGTGGTTTTTCTAGAAAAAGAAAAGGAAGGGCAGAATATAACAACTTATTAGGAAAAAATGTGTGCAAGAGGATCTGATCAAGATCAACAGGAAGAAATTTCAAAAAATGGGAATGGAATTTAACTTTGCAAGAAAAAACAAACAAATCAACAGCTTTTTTTTAAAAAAAGAAAAAATTAATCTTCTAATGGTTATGTATTGTGAGGATGGTAAGAAATGCCAAGCTCTTCAAATCATTTCAAGAATAGAACATAGCAAATACTTGTAGTTCAGGCATCTTAATCCTAATAGAGATTTCTGTTTTTAAAGGTCTGATATCTTGATGGGCAGTGGGTGGAATCTGATAGCAACCAGCTCTATCAAAGTGTTTCTCTGCTGCAACTGGAGACATATCATGGGAGATGAATGACACTAGCACTGGAACCCTCACCTACAAGGGCAAGAGTTTAAATCTTAGGTGTTTGGGATCAAAAGGCAGAATTACAGTGCGTTTCTTGAATTGTACCTGCTGCAGTTCAAGAATGAAATTAATTCCAATAAAGGCTTTCCAAAATGACTTGTTAATGTCTGTAATAGGTCCACAAGGGAAGAATTCCACTGAGTGTCACAAAAAGGGTGTAATGTATTCCCTCCTGCTTATTTTTTCAAATTGGTAAAACTTAATAGTGATTATTTTGGCAATCTAAGAAGAAAATGAATGGATAAGCAACTACATTATAACAGTTTGTGTTATAAGATGATTATTGTCATTGGGTCTGCAAGCAACTAACATCTTTTCTGTAAGCCAGTAAGTATGCAAGTGATAGTAATTTGATTTATGTGGTTTTAAAAAAAATCCATCTCCCGTTCCAGATTAATCAAGTTATTGTTCTGATCTTAGGTCCATGCCAAGGGTTATAGTGACCTCAGAAAGCCATCATCAATCAAATTATCAAATGGAAGCCAATGAAGAGGGTAGACATATTTTGCTTCCTAGCAATTACTACGTTTAGGCACTGCTCAGCAACAGCAATACCAGACAGCCTTACAGACTGTTGAAAACATCTATGGGTACAAAACAGGAACAGAGCAAAGAGGAGGAAAAACTTCGTTCTCTTACTTCCCTTCCTACTTCCCCACTTGGTTTCCTGAAGTCAGCTCTGTAGATGCACATAGCTCCTTACTAGGGACTGTTTGCTTTTTCTTAGTCCTTCTTGTTCAGTGCATTATTTGTCATTTCTTTGGGGGAAGGATATAAAGAAGTTATTAATTTTACTCTGGGCTCTCAAAGACCTAAAGCCACCTCTATGGTACTGTGGAGATGCTGGCAATCTGTGGGGCTAGCAAGCTATTCCTTTCTTGATCAATTCCCCAGAAAGCAATTGTGGGGGAAAGGGGGAAATCAAAATATTTAGGCCCTGCCTTTTCTTAAGGCTCAGCTCATGTACAAAATGAAATGAAGAGTGAAGGGCAAGAGAATCTGAGGACAAGCGTGAAAAAGAACAAACATTGAAGAATTAATATTTCTCCTCAGAGATGCAGGGGAGGTTAGTTAATTATCTGCTTGGTATTTTGAAGCCTCTGCAGGCATATGCATACAACACTTAACTCCAGTGAACAATCAGGCCCATCAGAGTGCTTGTTGTGCTAGAATAATTGCCTTCCTCGGATATATTGTCAGACAGCGATCATAAGGCCAAGTGCATTTTGTTACCTGATAAGTATGATAATGATTCAATGAGGCATGCCCTGTAGAGTCTTACTGCAATTATACAATCTATTGTTAGAAGCCTGGGGAAAAGGGGGGAAAGTGATACATTTAACAGGCTATGCAGGTTGAAGATGTCACTCCTGCTGCTAGGATAGTCTACTAGCCAATCAGATCGCTCAAGTACTGTACGAATGGTTACACTCATGCAGCTTACCATTATGTTGGAAGCTCAGAAAACATCTACATTGGCTACCTGTTGGAAAGGCCAGACTATGGAATGTCAAAACACTGTAAAGGCCTGTAAAATACTTTTATAAAACAAAAGGGAATAATGTGTAACCCTACAAGCAAAGCAGTGATTTGGCACACAACGTGTCATGTTCACTGTTTCAATGTGCACTGTACATCGTAACGTTTCACATGCCACGGCACTGACACGCATTTCTGTTTGGGAGGGAGCTGCTGTGAAACCTTGTACCAAGCTCTGTATCTGTGTTCATTACAATGGAATGTGTTTGGGTTATGTGCTCTGCTCAAGGACTATTCCCACAGACCATCAGAAGCCGTTAGGAGCACCTGGGATTGTGAACTTGAGAAGATTCTACGGGGGGAGGGGTTTCATTTGCACCAAGGGCTTTTAGTTTGAATTTGGTGCACTTTCATCATTCTCAGCTTTCTCTGTGATCCTGCATACTATTCTTTAATAAATCAGATATATTTGAATTCCTGCTCATGAGTCTGATAGTGTTTTAGAATAGGCAACCAATACATAAAGCTGAGAATCCCCAAAGTTGTACCGTTAGCTCCTACCAAGATCAGTTTCTTGTGAGGGAAAATAGTTAGCGATGGCCGAGTCCAAGCTCACGACCGGGGGACTTGAGGAGATGGCTAGCTTGATGCCCGAGTCGACAGTCAAGAGCGGAGAGCTGAGCCTCACCCCAGAACCTTCAGATTTCTGGCAGGATTCGAGTTCCAGCCCTGAGGTAGAGGAATCTGACGATGGGGGAGAACCAAAGCAACCGGCACTCAGCAAATTGCCCGCAGAGTTGATCACCTGGGATGAAATGGGAGAACCCCAGCCAGGGACATCCCAGGCGTCCTGGAAGTATTGGTTCCCGCTGACCCCAGACGTAGAATCTACCACGGTATCAACAGAGAGACAGCCTAACACGTGAGGGAGGGAGGAATCTCAAACCCCTGAAAGGCTAAGAGTGGTGGAGGCCAAAATAGAATTGGAGTACATATTAAGAAACCTGTCTCTATCATTGGGGGGGCAGGGGAGGCGCGAAGGAGATCCCAGCTCCGCGCAACCATCCCCCATCCTCCCACCCAGACCGCTGGCGGAATGGGGCTGGAGATGGTTCCGGGATGAATCTCCACCCCGCAGAGCTCGACCACCAGTGTCCCCACCTGGAGGAGGGAGAACTACTGTAACCTGGGGCCCAACCACTCAAGCAACCGCTGATTCCGCTCCAACAGGAGTGGGGGTGAGAGACTTTTCTGTCAAGTTTGATGGGGATCCAACCAAGTTATCTTTCTTTCTAACCAATGCTAAAAGTTACATGAGGCAGTTTGGAGCATACTTTCCTTCCGAAGAGGCTAAGATAGCTGCCATTGCCACCAAGTTGAAGGGACGAGCGGCTGACTGGTATGTTCAATTAAGTGAGGCTGACTCCCCCGAGCTTGAGTATTTTGAGGACTTCATATGGGCGTTAAAGCTGCATTTTCAGGATCCTCTGGCCAAGGCAAGAGCTAAGAAGGTGCTGAAGGATCTTACCTAGGGCCAACTGTCTGTAGCTGATTACGCCCTGGAGTTTAAGGCTTTAGCTGGGAAAATCCCCAACTGGTCTCAGTCAACCTTAATAGAACGGTTTAAAGAGGGACTCAACCAGGACGTCCTACAGTGGGTGTTGTGTAGAGATGACCCAGAGTCATTGTACAAATGGATCTGTCTGGCCGGCAAGGCTGAGCACACCCAGCATACCTTCATGCAAACCAGACGACCTGAAAAACCACCAGCCACCATGAGGGGACCCCGAAGTGCTGCAACTGTTGCCCAGCCAGGCTATAGAGCCTGGGAAGAGGAGAGAGATCGGCGCTATGCGAGGGGTCAGTGTCTCCAATGCGGAAAGGAAGGGCATCGAGCAGCTGATTGCCCAAAAGCCAAGGCTGGAGATCGAGCAGGCAAGCTTCCAGCCAAATTGCCCCCCCCCCTTCACGGTGAATGACAGCAGCCAAAGGGACAGCCGACACTGAAGAAGTAATCTACTTCTCAGGAGAGGCTGAAGATGACTCTAAGGAGCCGGCGGGAAATGCCAGCCACCTGCCATGAAGGGCGCCAGTGGGCAGGTGGAAGAGGATGGGCGCGAAGATGCTATGGTGAGTGCTGACTGTCCCACTTTAGCAGTAAAAGTGAAATTGGGTTCCTGCACAAAAAGGAAGGAACCTACAGAGGTTTGGGCTTTAGTTGACTCTAGGTGTTCCAGGTGTTTAATTCACCCTGAGCTGGTTGCTGCTTTGGAACTGCCTAGTTTCCCCCTCCAGCATCCTTTGATCTTCACACAGTTGGATGGTTCAACAGCGGGGGGTGGGGGCGCTGGCAACCCATTTCACTGGGACTGTCACAATGCAAATGGGCAGCCACCGTGAGACTTTAAAATTCATAGTGGCACCTGTTGGCAATCCCTTGGTAATTCTGGGGATCCCCTGGTTGGCCTATCGAAGCCCATATATAAACTGGGAACACAGAACTGTGACTTTTAAAGATGGGTTTTACCAAGCTTCTACAGCAGAGAGAGCTTCACTTGCGGGGGTTGGAAGGGCTGCAATTGCCATGCCGCACCCTAGTTTGGCACATTTAGAAGGCTTGCCTGATCAATACCAAGACTTTGCAGACGTTTTTGGAGAAATGGAAGCAGATCAGCTACCCCCACCCCCCACTGGAAAACTGACTGTGAAATAGAGTTGGTCCCCAATGCTTAATTGCCCAAGCCAAAAATTTATCCGATGACTCAGAAGGAGCTCGAGGCATTACAGGACTTCATTCACAAAAATCTGTCAAGGGAGTTTATTGAACCTGCTAATTCCCCAGTTGTGGCTCCTGTGTTATTCTGGGAAAAGAAAGATGGCACACTTCGACTCTGTACGGACTATCGAGGGTTAAATTCTGTCTCTATTGTCAACAAGTACCCTCTGCCCCTCATGAAGGACATGTTAGCTCATTTGTCAAAGGGCAAGATTTTCTCCAAGCTCGATCTTCGCGAAGCCTATTTCCACATCCACATAAAAGCTGGGGATGAGTAGAAAACTGCTTTTAATTGCCCACTAGGATCGTTTCAGTACAAAGTCCTCCTTTTTGGGTTGGCAGGGGCACCCGGAGTCTTCATGCAATTGATTAATGAAGTATTACATGATCATTTGTTCAAAGGGGTCCTGGTTTATTTAGACAATGTCCTCATTTACACTGAAACCGAGGAGGAACATGAACGCCTCCTCAGACAGGTGTTATGCAAACTTAGTGATGCCAAACTCTATGCCAAACTTTCCAAATGTGAGTTTCACAAAACCCAACTTAACTATCTGGGATATTGAGTGTCTGACCGGGGTATAGAAATGGACCCTGCAAAAATTCAGGCGATTCTAAGTTGGGAACGTCCCCACACCTGGAGGCAATTACAAAGTTTCCTAGGGTTCAGTAATTACTATTGCCAATTTATCCAGGGGTTCGCTGAAATTGCTTTGCCCCTCACTGATTTACTCCATACCAAGGGCTTGGGGGAGACACGCAAAGTAAAAAACCCTGGGGCAGTGCTGAATTGGATGCCTGAATGCCAGGCAGCATTTGAGAAGTTGAAAACCCTCTTCACTGCTGAGCCTATTCTACAGCACCCCGATCCTGAACGCCCCTTTGTGGTCCAAGTTGATGCTTCTGACTCCTCAGTTGGGGCTATATTGTTACAGAGAGATTCTGAAAATTGCTTAAAACCCTGCGCTTATCTGTCCAGAAAATTTTCTGAAACCAAACGCCGGTGGCATGTTTGGGAAAAGGAGGCTTTTACTGTAAAAGCCGCTTTGGAAGCCTGGCGTCACCTCCTGGAAGGTGCTAAATGCCCTTTCGAGGTTTGGACTGATCACAGGAATTTGGAAGCCCTCCGCACCCCCCGGCGTCTCAGTCCTAAACAAATTTGCTGGACTCAATTTTTCAGTCACTTTAACTTCCAGTTAAAATTTATTCCGGGAAAGAAAAACTTTCTGGCCGATGCTTTGTCACGTTTACCTCAGGACCTTGACCATGTGGCGGATGTGGTTGGGACTGTTCTCACTGAACCACAACTGGGCTTAGTTGCTGTCACTCGGAGCCAGACCCGTGCGCAGGCAACCCCGCCCCCAGCCCAGTCTGGGAAGCGGAAAGTGCAAGTTCCTTGCCAGTTACAGAAAGACTTTCTCCAGGCACTGAAATCTGACACTTGGTTGCTAGCTAATAAAGACACTGTTTATTTTGAAAATGGTCTGGCATGGGTGCAACACCACCTTTATGTACCCGAAACTTTAAGACCTGACATTTTACAGCCTTCCCATGATGAGAAACTTGCTGGGCATTTTGGTTTTGTTAAAACATTACATTTGGTTCGTCGTCAATTCTGGCGGCCTACCTTGAGACGTGATGTAAAAGACTATGTGGCTTCCTGTCCTGTTTGTGCTATGTCAAAACGTAAGGGGGGGGAACCACAGGGGCTTCTGCAGCCTGTGGCCAGCCCGTCCCATCCCTGGGACGAGATTTCTATGGATTTTATTGTGGATCTTCCTCCCAGTCAGAAGAAAACTGTCATTTGGGTTGTAAAAGATTTTTTTTCCAAACAGGCCCATTTCATTCCATGTGTGTCCATCCCATCGGCCCCGCAATTGGCGCGCCTATTTCTCATCCACATCTACCATCTCCACGGTAGCCCCTCCCATTTGTTCAGCGACCACGGGACACAGTTTACTTCCCAGTTTTGGAAATCATTTTTAAAATTGATTGGCACCAAACAAGCGCTGTCCACCTCGTCCCATCCTGAGACTGACGGATCTACTGAGATTTTAAACTCCATCCTTGAACAATTTCTTAGAGCATACATTAACTACCATCAGGACGATTGGGTGGAGTTACTGCCTTTTGCTGAAGTAGCTTACAACAATGCTGTCCATCAGAGTACTGGGCAAACCCCTTTTCGTGTGGTTTCTGGTCACGACTTTGTTCCCATCCCTGAACTGCCACAACCCCCTTCCCAAACATGTTCTGCTTCTTACTGGGCTGTTAAACTGTCTGATTCCTGGCCAGTGATTCAACAGGCTTTGGCTGATGCCCAGGCTACTTACAAGTTTCAAGCCGATAAGCATCGTTCCTTGCAACACGACTTCAAGATTGGGGATCAGGTGTATCTATCTACCAAATTCATCAAGTCACCACAACCCTCTAAAAAACTTGCTCCCAAGTTCATTGGTCCTTTCCCTATTGTTGGTCTTATCAATCCAGTTACTGTTAAGCTGGACCTGCCTCACAATTTGAAATGCTTGCACCCTGTTTTCCATTGCAGCTTGCTCAAGCCTGTCCACCACTCCTCCCGCTGGCATCTCCAACCTCCTCCTCCTGCTCCGATCATGATTGACAGCCAACAGCACTTTGAGGTCAAGGAGGCCGTTGATTCTCACAAGCTTCGAGGCACCCTCCAGTATCTGGTCTGATGGAAACACTTTCCTCATCCTGAATGGGTGTCTGCTCACCACGTTAATGCTCCTGATTTATGTCATGTTCACTGTTTCAATGTGCACTGTACATCGTAACATTTCACATGCCATGGCGCTGACGCGCATTTCTGTTTGGGAGGGAGCTACTGTGAAACCTTGTACCAAGCTCTGTATCTATGTTCATTACAATGGAATGTGTTTGGGTTATGTGCTCTGTTCAAGGACTATTCCCGCAGACCATCAGAAGCCGTTAGGAGCACCTGGGATTGTGAGCTTGGGAAGATTCTATGGGGGGGGGGGGATCTCATTTGCACCAAGGGTTTTTAGTTTGCATTTGGCATGCTTTTATCATTCTCAGCTTTGTGATCCTGCATACTATTCTTTAATAAATCAGATATCTTTGAATTCCTGCTCATGAGTCTGAGAGTGTTTTAGAATAGGCATTCATTACACAACAAGAGTCCCACAGTCCCAACACTGTTATAATATCAGACTATCCTCTCTCATGCTCATGATGAGTAATGGGTCCAGATTTTTAATGCATTCTTTAAGTTAGCGGATTTTAGGTACCTTGATTTAAAACTTGTTGCGGTATAATGCACCGTTTGGGCTAATTTGAGGGCACAAACAAACACAGTGAGAGTTTTAGTAGTATATAAACTCGAGTCCACTATATAGTACCCTCTGTAATGAAAGAGTAGTAAGGTGGAGTAGATTCATTTGTCTCTGTACACTTTTAAAAGGTAAAACAGAAGCACTTGGGGCATTTACACCCATTGAGTGCATTACTTTTTTTTTATCAAATCAAATTATCTGTGTTTTCAGAAAAAGAGGATCTGCAGAGAACATACAAATGGTGGGACTGCATGCATCAAAGATCAATGAACAAAGCATGGTGATTTTACCTTAAACATCGAGTAGGGAAGCATCTTTGCTGAAAGATACATACAAGAGGAACTGCATCATAAAGAGGATTTTTTGTGCTTGCCTGGATATAATTGTGGAGGAAGGTTATATATTCACCAAGCTTCTGAGATTCTTTTTTATGCCCATACTTTTGAAAGACCAATTCTGAGCTCAAGGGATCAATGTTTGCTGTGCTCATGATTAAGACATTTGCAAATTGATTGAATTGATTGAATTGATTGACCAAGTCTGATTGACCAGTCCACCATAAAACAGGAGAATATGGAAATAATTGTTTTAGTGGGTTAACTTTTTGGTACCAGCATTTGTTCATGGATGTGTCTGTTTGTGTTTCTGTCTGTGTGTGTGTGTGTGTGTGTCACACACACACACACATATACTGTATATATGAATAATTTGTGATTTGTTCATTGTATGTGTTGTGGTTATTTCCCTTATTCTCTGTTTTGCCAAAATTCAAACCTTCCCATTTCCTGTGTCAGTTGCCAAAGGAAAGATTTCATAGTAGACGTTTGTTTAACAATGCTAAATCTCATTAGGGCCGTTGTGGGGCCAGAGACTAATAGAAAAGGAATGTAAGGTATTCAGCACTCCTGCCAATACCCCCAGGAACATAATGTGTCATGTGAACTAAGAAGGCTCTCTCACCTTAACTGGGAAAGATAACTTCCTACAAATGATTGTGCATGACTTTTCAGATGAAACCTGAGCTTTCTCAAAGCCTTTCCGGATAATCGGTGCCTTGAAACAAAAGTTCATATAAAATACCCCCAGCATATACTGTCTGCAATGCTGTTCAGCTCTGAAAAGGCAAGGGAATTGCATGCTTTATTAACATTTGTAAGGTTTACAACCTATATCTGGACTTATCGTACAAGCAGCTAAAAGAGCACTGGGTAGGATATATGCAAATAATAATAGTAATAATAGTAATAATAATAATAGTAATAATAATAATAATAAGTCTCCAAAAGTAGCAAACTACCACTTAAGGTTTCATGTGTTTTGCTGAAAAATTAATATGAATAAATATTATTAACCATTAGAAATCTTACTATCACTTCCAGCCCCCCAAAAAGTCTTAGCCAAGGCAGAGGGGGAAGGGAAGAGCCACAAAACCCAGTTCTCACATAGAAAAGGACCAAAGGTGGATATTTTGGTTACAGAAAACTGTTGAGAGACTTGCATTTTTTATTTATTTTTACAGTAAGAGGGAGCATATTTGTAGCTACGTTGACTCAGAAGGCAAAGGCGTGCAGGATCCTCCATTGAGAGTCTAGTGCTTGGTTGAGTATACTTTCATTACAGTCAATGATCCCATTAGAACACAGTTCCATGACAAAAGGACAGAATTCAAAGGTAAAACTAAAAGAGGAAAATAAGTGGATTGCCAAAAAAAAAAAAAAAGGAAAAATTAAAAATAGGAGACTAAAAGACCTAAATACAAAAATAAATCTAAAATATGTATAGGGAATTTAAATGTTTAACTATTAATTGAGTACAGTCCTGGATTTCTGTTTACTACAATGTTAATAAAACAAGCAGAAATTTAGTAATTAATATATAGTAAGATGTGAGAGTAGATATAAAATGGATAAGACTGTTCCTAAAATATCTGGAATGACAGACACTGTAGCCTACAGTGCTGTAGACTCAATAGGTCCAGGTGTCAAGAAACATGAAATATACTTCTTACATTTTCAAAATAAAAATACTTCACCAGAAAATATTATCTTGTGTTTCCTGAAACCCTCAACAAATGTTTAAAAAGGGATGGACGTTATATTGTTTACCTTGGCATTGTAAGAAATTTGAAGATTCTTTAACTCATATGATCTGGTCTTATCTGGCTATAGCTTTGTTTTAGTTGTAAATCACTACATGTGTCAGTATAATTTTAGGAAGAAATAAAATAGTTAAGGATCTTAATGTGATATTGAATTATATTCCTAAAACATGGAATTTGGCATTTCATGAAGATATTGAGCTTGGGGCACAGCAATTTCACCTAAGTGAAAAGAAACTTATTTTGCTGATGGATTCAAGATAAGAATTTGTTATCTATATTTTGAAAAGTCTCTGTATTCTAAAAATGACAAAAAGCAAGACATTTCTCTATGGTCTAGATTTAATGATAAGTTTAAGGATTGAATTAATTTTATATTGTTATCTACAGTTATTATATGGAACATTTTGTTCGTTTTTTGTCATGTTTAGTTTATTTTAACCACTATAATACATTTATAGTATATAAAGTAGATAGTATACTAAAGTACTTAAGTATAGTATATAAATGTATTATACTGATTAAATACATAATCATGACCAAAACATTCCTAGTCATACACATTTGCAAAAGCAAAACAAAAAATTAAGTCTACCTAGCCCCTAGTCCATGAACACACTGAAGACACCGTAAATAAATAAAATATGTAGCAAAAACAATAAGTTTACAAAACCAGAGACTCAGTTGATTTTATTTATCATACCAAATAAGAATTTTATCAAAATTAGGGCATAATGTAACACACGTAAGTCTTGTAGTGCAGAGGATTTATTCAGTCAGCTTTGCTCCAAGTTGTTTTGCAGTCAGTACATGGGCTGTGCTGAAACACCCACCCACACACACACACACACACACACAAAGGTGACCCTCAAGAATAGGGAGAAAGAATGCTGTTCTTATCCAGTTTCACTGGACTTCCTATTCTGTGGGTGAGACAAAGTATATCTGAAGTGAATCAAGGTATTTTATATCTCTCTGTTGCTATTAGGAAATTACAAACTACATGCTTTGTTGGGGTTAGGCTGAAGATCCCATTGCTTGCCAGTCCTGTCTCTCCTTAGAAACTGCAGTGCCTGAGCAAAGGTATGTTGTAATTCTTCTGGAATCCATCAATGAAAGAGAGGGTGGGGGGACTGGCAATTAACCCATAGCCAGCAAGGACTTTTTGCTTGCTTTTTATCTCTTGCTGTCAAGGCACAAACGCTATCAAGAAAGAAGTTAGAGCACATTAGGGTGTGATCAAGTCTGCTAAACCAGCACATCTGAACACTCTGGCATTGCATACAGCACTGGTGGAAGTATTAGAACTGGGTGGTTGTGGCAATATATTAATCAGGCTGCTCCCAGCCTCTAGGATAGCGTAAATGTTACCTATTCAAGTGAGAACTCAGTTCGGTTCCCACAGCCACAATGGAGTGTTGGATTCCAATGAAAGCATCAGTATACAGCATAAAGCCTTATTACTGAATCCAGTAATACAGCACATGGAAGTACACAAGACTGAATACACAAGAGCCAATGTAGAGTAGAGGTTTTGGTGTTGACCTGGCACCAGGAAGACCCAGGTTCAAGTCCCCTCTCAGCCATGGAAACTCAGCAGGTGATTTGGGACAGATATTCTCTCAGAGCACAGCTGATCTCCCTGGGTGGTTGGAGTGAAGAATTGGAAAAGGGAGGGCAATGTATTCCATATTGAGTTCCTGAATGAACAGAGGGATATGAATCTAATACAGACAGGCAGCCTTTGGCAATGGGAAGCAGGGTGGAACAATTTTCACAAGTAGCCTAGTCTTAGAGGAAAAATAGGCTGGCACTGATTAATTTGTGGAGTCCTTGGTGCTCTCTGAGCTTGATTGTTTGCTTCCAGACATTTCAGTACCCAAACATTGGTGATGTTACCTAGTTGGGTAACGAAATGTCTGCAAGCAAACAACCAAGCTCAGAGAGCACCAAAGACTCCACAGTTCAACCCTGAACTACAGATATTCTCTTCTATTGGAACTGCTTATTTTCTCTGGATCCTGTAGCCTTTCTATCTCTAAGTACCTAAGGTTCCAGTAACCCTAACTGGATATCCAAGGCTGGTGCAGTTAAGCCTGTACATAGTGGGGAGCAGGATATCACACATGCCTCAGAAGAAGGAATATTCAATTTCTACATTTGCCTGGATATATTATATTGGCATGCCACTAACTACAGAATACAAACTTTTTTGTTGGCAGTTGTCTCTCCCTCCTGCAGCACGGTACGCCTATCAAAACTTCTATACTGCACATGACTGTGGCATCTCTCCTATCTGGCAGTCAAGGAATCTGAAGCACATCTTTTCTCAAGCCTCATCCTTCCACACCCAAAAAAACTAAAGATAACTTTCTCCCCATAAAAGAATTGTATAATGTCTGTGAACTTGAGGACTGCACCTGATTTTGACTAGCATATCAAAGGTTGCACTGGAAAAGCCTTACAGCACCTGTTTTTCTCCTTAAATCCTCCATACCCCCTAAATGTAAAAAGAGCCAACATTTTAGACTTTACCAACTTGGGGAGGCTCTGGGAGGCCACAGATGGGATGCTGGTGCACTGCATGTAGTCACTGGATGACTATTTTCACACCCCCAATCTAAAGAACACTTTCTGGGTTGATACTCTGTATGGCTGGGCAGCAAAAACAAGACTGAAGGTCTTGAATGCCTAAGGAATCCTAGTCTGCCTTCATGGACTTGATTTACTCATCAATGGGACAATGACGGATGAGAGATTTGTGCCCTCTAAAAAAAAATAGTCAGAACATATGACAGATGTATCTTTTTCAAACAAATGCAGGAAACGTCATCAAAGTAGCACTGTCATCCTAATTTATTGATTGTTTAAGCTAAATCAAAAATAAACTCTTTCTTGTTGGAACCAGCAGGAACTCCATTTATCTAAAAGGGTCAGCAAGCAAGACCTATAGCCACAGACACCACTTTCTCCATATTTCATCTCGAACTTGTTCACTTGGAAGATCAAGAGACATTCCAGGATTGTCCTAGGAATTCTAATTTATGATTCCTGCTGCGGGAATTCTCAGAGCATTTAGAAATAACTAGCCCCCTTTTGATTCTCTTAATATCTTCTTTTCAGTTTATCAGACTATCACAATTGCAGACACCATAATGACTACTGATTCAAATCAGCTGATTCTAGGAAATGCTCAATTTTGTGAGTGATGCAAGTAGAATATGAAAATCATCATTACCTCTCATTCTATCAGGATTGAGTGGCCACAGTGGAAGTAGAAGATCGCTTGGTTAGCATTGTGCAAGTGTTCAGCTGCTGATGGTCAGTAACATCAGCATGGAACAAAGAAATCAGTGGGCAGTGATGATAGTCAACAGTCATAAACCTGCATGATCTCTACCTAGCTGCTCTTTATCTCCAGATACTCATGAGTAAAGAACTACATTCTGCCATACTTACCAAAGATTGCTGCCTGCAGTTTTATTATTGCCAACTAATTTCTAGTGATAGTAGCAAGAGGCAATAAATAAATGAACTAATCTTATTAAAACAAAACTGGTCAAGGTGAATTGCCAATGGGAACAAAATTAGTAAACCTTCAAATGAATTTCAGTTATTCCCCTAATACTAATCAGAAGTTTGGGAACTCTATTTTTCATTTAAGGAGAATATCCTACAAAGAGAAATCTTTCCTAAAAGTTTTAGTCCCTTTGAAACCACCAATGTCTTTTCCCCAACTATTTTTTTAAAAATGAAACAGAAGCTGTCATTTTATTACCTTTTTCTTCTTTTTCTTCCTTTTCAGCCACTGCAACTGCATTCTTTTCCAATTTGGAAACAATGAATTGTTTGGCTCAGTAAAGGGTTTCTAGAGCCTATCCTACTCCTTGTAGAGATGGGTGTCAATTCCATTCATGCCTAGTGAAAGACACGATAGGTCTTGCATATACTCCCAACTTAATTTCACACCACGCAATATATGTATCATACAGTTCTAAGAGACCTTCCACACCATCCACCATCATGGTCAAACCGTACTAAGACAGCTGTGTCAGAACCAAGCTTGCCTCTGACTCGGAAAGTGAAACTATTTCCGAGTCAGAGGAAGAACTGGAAATTTACCGGGCTGGAATCGGAGAAACGAAACTCCAGCATGACGCAGCAGAGCGAGAAGAATCCACAATGCTGATTGGGTGAGATCCGGAGGAAGATTTGAATACACCAATCAGTGTGCACCAGAGATGGGCTGAAAAGCGCACGAAGGAGAAGGAAGCCCGATTGGCCACAGGAGACTCCAAGCGCGCCAAGGAATGGGATAAAAGGCAGCTGTGCTGAGAGCAAGCTGCCAGAGACAACCGATCCTCTAAGCCTGCAGCTTCAAGAGAAGAGTCCTTGCCGGTGTCGGAGTCAGCGTCTGTGGCCGAAGAGGAACCAGCGTTCGAGCTCCACTCCAAAGAAGAATTGAATCCTGCATCTGCTGCCAGCAAGGAATCAGCATCAGCTGTGCCCAGCAGCCTTCACCTTGCTTCCAGCGGTGAAACTCCTTGATCTCCTCAGCAGCGTGGGCAAGCCTTGACATTCCAGTGCCGCCATTTGCCTTCAGTCCTGCACACCCATGCTTCACATGCTCCATTGTGTTCAGGAATTTCACACCTATCGTGTTCAGGAACTGGTTGCCAGCTTAATCTGGGGCTTCCAGCCGAGTCCAGCCTAGTTCCAAGTCCCACGCCTTGCTCAAGTCTCCAGTCCAGAGAATCCAGCCTAGTCCGGGGCTTCCACCTGAGTCCAGTCTTGCTTCAGTTTCAAGCCTTGTCTTCAAGTCTTCAGTTCAGAGTACCCAGCCTAGTCTAGAACCCCAGCCAAGTCTAACCTTGCTCTGAGTTCAAGTCCTGATCCAAGTCTTCAGTTCATCCCTGTCTGTTGTTCATAGTCCTGATCCCAGATCCAGTGAGTCAGAGATTTAGCATCAGTGTCATTCCAGTATTGTTCCAGTTCGAGAATTGTTGCCTCCAGCCTTTGTGTTCCAGTCGGCCCAGTTGGGCTTGCTTAACCCAGTGTCACATATCAAGGACTTACTTATTGTAACTATTTAATAAAGAATATTCTTTGAGAACCTGTCTGGTGCTTAGTCTGAACAGGACACGCTGCCAGGCATACTCAATAGCTGGTCAAATCCCACTAGCTCTTTGTCAGAAAGGTAAAGGTAAAGGTTTCCCTTGACATTAAGTCCAGTCGTGTCCGACTATAGGGGGCAGTGCTCATCTCTGTTTCAAAGCCGAAGAGCCGGCGTTCATCCGTAGACACTTCCATAGTCATGTGGCCAGCATGACAGTCACAGAACGCCGTTACCTGCCTGCCGAAGCAGTACCTATTAATCTACTCACATTTGCATGTTTTCGAACTGCTAGGTTGGCAGGAGCTGGGACTAGCAACGGGAGCTCACCCCGTCATGCGGATTTGAACCGCCGACCTTCCGATCGGCAAGCTCAGCAGCTCAGCGGTTTAACTTGCAGCGCCACTGCATCCCTAGGCTACCCAAAAAAACTGAAAGTCAACCCCCTTAAATTACATTTGTTGAAAAATGCCTGAGGTATGTTCCTGCTTTCTATTTTATTCACAGCTTGGAAACACTACTGTAAGGATTTTCCATCCCCCCTTATCCTATCTAATGGTCAGTGTACACTAAATGGATTCTAGTAAATGTGCCTGTCATATGTTTCTAATAAGAATGGTATAGTTTTATTTTTGTAACAATAGCAAACATTGAATTTCCATTCACTGTTGATTTCATTCAGAGCTAAAGTTAGTTTTTGAGTGGACAAAAGTATTATTATTATTAAACTTATTATTATTATTAGATTATTAGATTTAGGTATGTTCTCTGTCTTGAGTTCACCAAATATTTAAAAAGGTGGGATAAAAATCTAACAATAAAAATAATAATTTTTCCTCTGTAAATTTGAACATCTCTCATTATTATAATCACTACTTCTCCCAGCTCCCTCTGCTGTACCTTAACATTAAAGTAAGTTCTAAGTTCTGGAGTTGTGCCCCAGGGTCTACCAGCTTAAATTAAGAAAGATTACATAGTAAAGATCAAATATAGAAAAAAGATAAGCATCTAGTTGCTTCAAAGGGCCAGTGGTTTTGGAATACTTGGACACTGATGTTCTTGATGAATAGAAAAATTGTCATTTGACCCCCTCAGTATTTAAAGATACTGTTCAGAAAATAAAGCATTCAAAATATGAAAAGAGGTATCAAGAACATGCAACATTCTTTAGGTATTTTCACAAAACCAGTACAAAACACACTTTTGATCAACCCCTGCATTTAAGATGCCTCTCTTTAATTTTTTTCTTCTTCATAATAATCAGCCACAAATTTCAAGAGAAGATTCAACAGTTCAGTCAAAGTGGCTGCATTATACTTTAAAGCATTCATAATGTGCTGCTTAATCCTTTCCTCCTCTACATCTTTCCCCTGAAATCATCTCTTCTCCCTGCAGCAGTAAAAGAAACCAGAGGGAGAGAACTGATTGCTGCCAATGTGGGATGGGGCCAATGTCAAAAGAAGGATTAAATGTTGCCTCCATAGACACAAATCCGTATTAGGGCCCCACCTACTTAATGAACCTGAAAGAGTTTCAGTTTGCCTTTTAAAACTTAAGATGGTGAAGTTGAAACTCCTAAACCATGTGTCAGCAGTCTTTTCCAGTCTCTGACATTGTGGCATTCTCTCATGTGGATAGCCAAGGTGTGTCATTCCAAAGCTGTTACACTACCACAAAATGTTGATGTTTTGGATGACGGAAGTGCTCAGTGAATGAATCTGATCTGTTGGGGAGGAAGGCCCATCTTTAAAGGACAAAGTTAAAGTGGGTTTGTGATGGTACCACACTTATTCAATGTGGTCCATCAAAAACATAGACCAAGAGAGCAAGAAATGGTGAAGATTAAAAGGGGCAGAGAAGATGCAGAGCAATTCTGATGGAAATATATCCTGATCTCAGACAGCAGTAAACTTTAATTTCACTTGATGGGAATTAAAAAAAAATCTCTTGGATGTGAATTAAGAGGGCTAAACAAGGAGCCTCCAGCAGAACAAATGGATTTTAAAATAAAACTGATGAAATTATTTAGGATGAGGCAAAAATGAGGGAATGCTGGAAGGAATATTTTAGAGATTTGTACAGGAATGATGGTGATGCATCAAAGAGTAGAATTGAAATGAATTCTATAAAAATCTACAAAAATAATGAAAAGATATTCACAAATGCTGTGAGAATGTTGAAAAATAATAAAGCTGCAAGTCTAAAAGGTATAACTGGATAGATGTTAAAATAAGTTTAACGTGTGTGAAGATGTGTGAAGACAGCATCTGTCCCTGAAAATTGGAAGAATGCAGTATATTTTTCTTCTATTCACTGGGAAAAGTAGCAAGTAATGTAAAAACTAGAGGGGGATTAGTGGGAGAAGTATGCCTGAGGTAACAATAAGCAAAATTCTGGGCAGTGCAATTTTATGCCAGATTTTTTGGGGGGAGGGTCTGCAAACCAGTGTTTTGCTCTTCAGTAAGTTGAGAAATGTATGAATGTGATAAAGGAAATGTATTGTATTGTTGAGTTAGAGCAATGTTTCTCAGCCTTAGCAACTTTACGATGTGTGGACTTCAACTCCCAGAATTCCCCAGACAGCCTTGTTGAAGTCCACACATCTGAAAGTTGCCAAAGCTGAGAAACTCTGAGTTAGAGAAATGATATGATAAAGCTAGTAGGTCTGAATTATGGAAAGTTTTGTATGAATGGAGTTGGAAGTGGGTTGCTGAATACAATAAGAGCAGTATATGATGGAAGTAAGGCATGTGTGAAAAAATGGAATCTTTAGTAATGGTTCAACAACATTGAGCAGGAACTAAGACAAGGTTGTGGGATGTTTTCTTGGGCATATATTAATAAAAGAACAAAGGTAAAGTTGTGTCTTGGATAAAAATATAAATGTATGCATACTTTTGTACCCAGATGTTGTGATGTTGGCTAATATTTTGGATGATTACGAGTGAACAAGATAGTTGTGGTTGATAGGGAAGCAAACAATACACAATTAGAGCAAGTCGATTAATTTGTGTTCCTTGGTAGACTATGTACTTCTGTCCTCTGTTATATGAAAGAGAGAACTGGATATGTAAAGAAGAACCAAAAGGAAATTGAACGCAGGGAGGAATGGTGTACTTAAGAAGAGATTGTGGTAAAACAGAAAGAGACAAAGTCAGCAATGAATAGGTGATGAATAAATGTACGTTGAAGTAGTTTGGTTACATTGAAAGAATTAATGATGATTGAATTGCTGAGCAAATATATGAAGGAGGAGTGAATGAGCTGAGAGGAAGGAGGCAACCCAAACATCATGGTTGGATGCAGCTGATGAGACCATGAACAAGAGAGAGGTGAGAGTTTTGAAGAACATAAGGCAAGGCACAAAGTACCGTATGAACATGAGGAAAGAAAGATCACTTTGCGAGGACAGAACAATATGGAGAAGTATAATGAATAGTGTTGACGTAAACTAGTTTTAACTACATTTCCGATGTTCTTTTTCTTATTTCACCCCTTTAAGTTTCTTGGCATATTATTTCATACTCCTTTTCTGAGCTCTGCATAAGATTACTGAACTCAAAAGGGAATAGTGGGATAGCTATACAGTATGTGTACATATGTATTTGCCCTTCTTTTTCTCCCCCTCCAAAATGCCCAGGCAGCTTGAAGCAAAGTTGTGTGATGCAGAGGTCAACTGTGTATGAATAAATGCATTACAAATCTCAAAAGCTTCTCAGTCACTATGGAGGAAGACTGCCATTGCCTTCCAAATACCTGCAATTCGCAATGCTGGTACACCAGTAATTTAACATTAGGAACATACTCCTAACTATGACAACACATCAGTACAGTAGGAGGCCAGGGGCTGAGAGAATGGGAAAAGCCAGATTCCCCAGCAACGGGATGGGAGATTTTCCCCCTTGAAGAATAAAGCAATACCATGCTGCCTTTTCTGAAATGGCTTTCCCCTTTCAAGGTAACAGCAAGGTAACAGGCTGCAATCACAACAGGTGGCAATCACAATCACAGCATGCCCTATGATATTGTGCATGTTGTCCCAATGGCAGGACTATATCAACATTTGAAGAATACCTTGTATAATGAGTTATATCTAAACTCTCTGCTCTTCAATAGTTTGGTGTCATCTGAACATAAGCATCTGAAGAGCTTCAATGGAAAATCAGGTGGAGTTGTTTCTGATTTTTCTTAGCCTTCCAGCTAATTCTCTGTCTTCCATCGTATTCATACTCAAAGCTGTTTTCTCACCTATTCCACCCAATGCTGGGCAAGAGTATAGCAGAAGTGAGTGGATCAGGAGGAAAGTAAATGAGCAGACAGGTTAACACTGGAAAACAGGAATAATACGTGGATGAATGGGCATTTTGCTCCACCATTCTCCGAAATGGCCACTTGATCTATGAGCCCCGTCTTGCCTTATTGTTGGTTAATCCCAAGAGTTAGTAAAGACAGAAAGAGAATAGCATTTTCCCAACAAGAGTTTATTGAACTTTGAAAACAGTGTTTATTTTTAGTGCCCTTGAAAGAAGACACCAGGCAGAACTGAGAAATGAATACATACTCATTGCTAATAAAAACCTGATCTTAATTAGTTGTTAAAATAGAATAACTAAAATGAGCTACTCAGGTGATGCATTTAGGGCATTCGTAGTTTTAGTAATCGCACCTAGCTATCTCCGGCAAGCCACCTGTGCCAACATTCACCAATTGCTTGTTTTGCATGTAAAACAAAAGAAGAGCTTATATTATCTAATTGGAAAGTCAAAATGAAAACATATTTAAGAACATCTGCTAAATATATGAATGAGACTTATTTATTGAGGTGTATTTAAAAGATGCCTCTCCCTGGCTCCAGGCACATACAAAAACCTAAAAATCAAACTACAGTCAACATGGATTTGCACATTGCCAAGGCCTTTTTCTGCATGTCTAAACCTGAATTCTTCCTGCTCTGCCACTCTCACCTATCTGCTTTTTCTACCAAAAATGCCTGAGGAAATCAATATACTGAGATAGGAAATGTGTAGTCAGGCAGGCTGCAGATGCTTCCATTATAAAAGTTACCAACAACCACAATAAACATCCAGAGCCAACAATATGTATTGCTCCTGGCCATAATTTGCTTGCCAGCAAGCAAAATCTTGGAGCTTATTTTTACAGCTGGTTACATAAATATCTTTTAAAAGGTTACTGGTCAAAACACTGACACATTCCTAATACAGTAAGAAGAACTACTTTATTTAGCAAATGTGTCATAATAATGAGAGAGAAGAGAAAAGACAGTATCAAGTCCTTGCTTGATGTCTTCTTCCGTCAGGAACACTTACTTCAAAATTACCATGCTGTTGTTGATGATACTGTTATTGTTGCTTCCATCTAGGGCAGAAACAGGCTAGCCATAATAACTAGTCATTATAAATAGCTAAATAAGAAAATCAGCAATGGCCCTACCCTAATGCTAATTCTGTGAAAGATGATGTTGTAAAATGGCTGTTACTTCAGACTAGATTGAGAATCCCATATTCAAATTTTTCTTTGGAAGCTGACTTTTGCATAGCCATTGACATCCATCCATCCATCCATCCATCCATCCATCCACTTATTTGCACCGCCTGGGTTTCATGTGCCCATCAATCACACAACATTGTCTGCAAAACAGTATTGATGTGACACAAAGTTTAAAAGTTTCAGCTCTTCATAAGCAAAGAAATGCATTTGCTTTTCTTTTGGGAAGGAATGAGGAAAGTCTGTTCGTTAATTTGTGGCACATCAGAAGCTCTGGAGGTAGCACACTCAGCATTAGCCACTTTAAAACCTACAGATTGCAATTGGCTGGTTGGCATTCTCTGCACTTAGTGGTTGGCAAGCTCAGACTATACAATCATTGGCTGAATGTGCCCTCTGTACGTTCCATACTTTCAAGCATATATACAACACCCTGCTGAAAGCAGAGGAGCTCTGCTGATGGTAGGACAATGTGGAAAAAATAATGGATTGTTTGCTGGATTGTTTTTTAAAAAGCCTTGTGACTGATAAGCAAATGAAAAGGCTGATCATGTGGCAAATGTCACTATTTCTCAGCCTGACCTCAAGGTTGTAAGACAATACAGGTAGTCCTTGCTTAACAAGAGCCAATTTGGCCTAGTGGTTAAGGCAACAGGCTAGAAACCAGGAGACTGAGAGTTCTAGTCCTGCCTTAGGCATGAAAGCCAGCTGGGTGACCTTGGGCCAGTCACTCTCTCAGCCCAACTCACCTCACAGGGTTGTTGTTGTGGGGAAAATAGGTGGACTAAGGCATATGAGGTATGTTCGCCACCTTGAGTTATTTATAAAAATAATAAAAGGCAGGATAGAAAATAAATCAATAAATCAATAATAACAACCATTCATTTAGTGACAGTTTGGACTTACGACAGCATTGAAAAAAACAACTTACAACTGGTCCTCACACTTGCAACTGTTGCAGCATTCCCAGGGTCACATGATCATGACTTGGGCACTTGGCAACTGGTTCACATTTATGACAGTTGCAGTTGCAGCGTCGTGTGGTCACACGATCACCATTTGCAACCTTCCCAGCTGGCTTCTGGCAAGCAAAATCAGTGGGGAACCACGTGATTTGCTTAACGCCCATGGTGATTCGCTTTATGACTGCTTCTCTTAGGAACCAAAATTCTGGTCCCAATTGTAGTCGTTAAGCGAGAACTACCTGTAAGTAGAGGAAGGAGTGCAAACACCCTGAACTCCTTGGAGAAAAGATAAACTGTATATGTAATAAATAAATGGCCCATACAGTAAGATGGAATGTTTATACTTCCAAATTATATTACTTCATGATGCTTCAGCTAGAGACTGGATGGGTAAATTTGTGTGTTTCTATCCATTTCTCCTGTGTTTATCCATGTCCATTCTATCTCAGATCTGTATTAACCTGATTTAAGAAAAGCTACATATTTACCTTTAAACATATTTTCTGTCAAATATTGCACTTAACATATTTTTTTAGAACATTTGGGAGCTGATAACAAAATTCCAATCTGCACATATGTTCCAGCAGTGTGGATATCAGAATTTGCAAAAATCAAATTCCCACTTAAGCCAATTCGGGTGTTGGATGAGAGGAATCTTAACTTCAACAAAAGCTTTCTACTAAAGATGTTTTTCCAAACATTCTGCTTCCCACCAGAGGTCTTTCTTGACTGTAAGTAAATTGGAACAAACTGCTGGGGTAAAGTAAGCTTTCGTTCCATTATAAAGCAGGCATAGGAGATGGGAGGGCTACATTTATTCATCCACTCTCTAGAGTATGGTGCAACTGTCTCTATTCTGCTTTAGGACAATTGAAAGCCAAGTCTGGTTATGTTCATATGCAACCTAGGGTAGATGAGAGATTGGTGTGAGAATACCAGAATGATTTGTGGAAGGAGGGGGGGAGGGAGGGACAGAGGGAGGGAAGGAAGGGGAATAATGAAGAGCAGGAAATAATGAAAAGCAGAAAATATGTAAAGCAAAGAAAGGATGGGGAACTTAAACTATAGATCTGCTGATTAAGGTCTGAAATAAGCCCTGTTCTCTTCTAGAAAGGCCCATCTGTCCCATCCAATATTATTACTTTCTTTATAGCATGTATTTTCCAAAGGGACTCTTACAGGTGTGATTCCATCCTCCTCCTCCAAAGATATAAAAGTGAACTTGATTGTTCCAGAGTGAATAATCAGCATTTCTTCCCTCTAAGAAAATATACAAGCTTGGTTTATAGGTTCATAGATGCAGTTGAATCTGGTCCAGGACTCCCATAGAAATCATCCATATTTAGGAGCATGATCTTTTGAGACTTATTAAACATTTATTTCTTTATTAACCTCAATAAGCAATAGTTGTGTGTAGTTTTACACATCAAGACACACAGCCTTTTCAAATGAAGGGATTTGCGTTCTTCTAAGCAAGAAATGTAAAAAAGATAAAAGCTTTTATTCTTCAGGGAGAAAAACATTAGTTTAGCACATTCTTTAAAGAATCAGGATCAGTATATTTCAGAAGATGTGAAAGCTGCTAACAGGTCTGAAAACTGCCTATTTATATACTGTATGTATGTATGTATGTATGTATGTATGTATGTATGTATGTATACATTTTAAACATGACATTCAGCCTCCCTTCAAAGATAAGGATGGCCCTAACTCTGTTGGCCTTCCAGAAGGCCACAAAGACCTAGCTTTCCCCCCAGGTACTGGGGCCAAGATGTTAATGGATCTGGTACCATTGTGTGTGATGTGGGTATTGAAAGTTTTTATAAGAGCCTTGATTTTTTTTTTTCCCCCTTCTTGTAACTTTTTTTTTTAAATGTACTATGTTTTATTTTTGTTCGCATCCCAGAGTTCCACTGGTTAGATGGATGGCTGTATAAATTTACTTAATTAAAAAAATAAATAGTATTTAAAACTCTTCAAAAGTTCAGATAGCTGGAAGAATAAGTTAGCTTTCCAACCTCGTTCTTCACTACATGACAGTTGCAAAACTCACAGAAGGCAGTCCCCTTTTTCCCTATGAATTTCAAACAGCTGGAACAGAGTTTCGATCCAATTTGGGAACTGAGCTATGACATATATCATGCAGTAAATACTGTACTCCTTTCCCAGAATATCAGACAAATCTGTGCAAGCCAAGAATACATATCTTTAATCAACTTCCTATGTTTGTTTTGTTTTACTGTGGTTCTGAGAATTTTTTATGGTTACTGGTGATTTCTTTTGCTAATATGTTTTTGGAGGTGGTAGCCAAAAGACTGCATGTTGCTGACATACACATTAAAAGCTGGATTTTGCACACACACAAACAAGACCTCACTTTAAATGTTCTCTGATGTTTCCAGTGATATGAAGAGAGATTTCCACTAAACCAACTAACTTTGTATGTCTTGCCAAAGAAGGAGGGATTAGTGTAATATCAGAAACACTTTGCCTGTTGTCCATGAAAAAGCATATGAAATGCTGCTGCCTATTTCCTTCTTTATGATCCACTCCTCCTGCCCTTTGAGGTACATATTGTAGTGTATAGTTAGAGCTGTGCAAGCAAGGTTACCTCTGCATTGCAACTTACCACATGGGAATTGGTCTCGGTCCACACAGAACCAACATTTCCTCCCATCTTTGCAAAGATAAATTGCTAAGCTGCTATCCTGCATAATTCTGTGCCAGAATTCAAAAAATAAAGTTCACTGCAAACAACTCAAAACAAGAGTTATCAACATTAATTTCAGGGCCAGAACCTCCAGAGATTCTTGGATTGCAATTTCCATCAGCCTCAGCCAAGGTGGCCAGTAGTTGGGGAGGTGAGAAGAGGAGGCCAAAGGCTCTCTATGGGGGGTTAATAAAGTTTCTATTCTTACTTGGATCATGAAAATGATTTTAATCTTTGGCTGTAACTTTAATGCTCGATTTGTTTTCACATCTATTAGTCGACAGTAGTGAAATGTCTGCTCTTTTTAAAAAAAATCACAAATCCTAACTTCTAGAGATCGGCAGCCAAAGACCACCCTAACTATATCTTACTCCTGCCTATTCTCTTACCTGGTTCCTCTCACTATTTTCCCGGTTGAGCTTTTTCTTATTTCCCCGTCCCTTGGATGGCTCCCTCCCCCAACTCTCAATCTTGGTTTACTGACAATTCTCTTAGCAGCAGCAGCACCACCACCACCACCACCACTTAGGCCGGTATTTCTCTTAGATTCGCTCTTTCTAATGCAGGGATGTGCCCATGTAGTCCCCAGGGCTCAATCTGGCCTTGAGAGTGTCTTTATCTTTAATATTATGCAGATGGGGCGGGGAGTTACAATGCATGCCTACCGTCGGCACATTCATGAGGAAGATCTGGAGAGGCATTTTGTGATAAAGTTTTGTATGCATCCTTCTTTGGGAAATCATGACCTCTCAGAGGGAGAAAGCAAGCACAGAGGGAGAAAGCACACTATCTGCATATAATTGTGTGTCTCTTCCCCCAACCCCCAATACTGCAGTCAGAGATCTTTCTGCTGGCTTTACCCTATGTAATATGAAGTGCATCCCAGCCAGTTGCCCCTGCTACAAAGCCAATCATGGCATTACAATACAGATTTCCTGATGACAATTGAATTAATATGCTGCATGCATCCCCACAAACCTAAATTGTATTGTTGACTGTTTGTCAAGTCTTCCAAGAGTGTTAATATCCTCTCAGGAGGAAACCTGGGATTTAGCTAAGGTATGCTCAGCAGGTCAGTGAATTCTGATCTGTTTTAATGGGCATGACAGATTATATGCTCTTGGTCTCTCTCTGTATTCCCCCCTCCTGTAACTTAGATTTGAAATCCAATAAATCAAGTGACTTTGTATTTACCTCTGGTGATGCAGCATTTTGCTTTTATGTCTGTTCCCCATGTCATCTAAATTTACTCCTTCCTTTTTTCTTTTCCTGAGTAAGGCAGTAGTTTAGTAATCCCCCAGTTTCCTTGTGCTGGAACTTATTAGTGCCCCATTTCACTGTTTCTTTCATTGAAGCCTGACACCAAGTGCTGAAATAAACTGTTTTCTTAAGATTTCCTGCTGCATCTATTTCCTCTGGTACCTTGTTTAAGCTCTTAGCTGGCTTTCCACCATGTTGTGATGTGCCTCTTTAATCACCCCTTCCCCTCCTTTTTATTTGTATGCACCACATGGCTGTTCGAACAAGCCCTTTTCTACTCCTCTTCAAGTCACTAAATGAACAAATGCTTAATTGCATCCTTCTAGGGTGAAATTAAGAGGTACAAAAAAGGGAGTGCTTTTTTCTTTTTTATTTGTGGATAATACTCAACTTGCGAAACTTACTCCCAAATGTGCAGCTTCCTTTTCATCGTTTCCTGTAATATTTATATGAACAGACTTCAGTTAATGCCTTAGCAAATTAAAGTACAACAGCAAGTCACTGTATGAGCTGCCCATTGTACATTTCGAACACGTGATGACAGGACCCAACCTACTATTAGGGAGACACAGATTATCCAGAAGAATGTTTGGAATCTCAGGTAGCTCTCTTAACAAATAACTGGCATGATAATGATAGGGTTATGTTCAGACAAAATGTTTGGTTTGCATATTTGGGTTGTCCAATGGAAATGCAGCAGGATACAAGTGAAACAAACATATTGCAATAAACCCAAAGTGTGAGGAAACGCATCAAGGTCTCCAACAGGGCATTAATTACAATAATGGGACTTTCCACAATTATTGAGTTAGGTTCTCATATCGTCTGTTTGAGGCAGCTGAAATGATTTATTTCCAGCTCAATTGGGGTGCATCCAAAATTTTTAAAAAAATCATTTGAAACTTGTCTGATTTCTATTAGTGGAAACTGCTGTCTCCATGCTTTCAGACTTCAGCTGATGTAGTATTCTGTGCACAAGTCCTTAAAGGGGGAAGGTGGCTTGACAGTTTCACAGATCCCCTTCATAGAAACCACTCAGGCACTTCATTATTATTTTTTTATTGCTTATGGCTAGATAAATGCCAACTGTATTTTAAAATGTAGATGGGACTGACCTGGGTTGCGTTGGCATGTTGTAGATCTTTAGCAGGCAACAACAGGCTGCCTCATGCACACAGGAGGAGTGCTAGCAATTTCTTTACTTTCCCTTTTAGGTTGAGTGGGAGGGATTAGGACTTTTTGTTTTTTTAGTGTTGTCATTCTCACTCTGTCCCCCACCCCTGATTGGCAACTTTCAGGTCCCTATTTAAGTTCAGCTTCAAGTGTTTGCTGAGATTGGGGAACTGAATCTGTGATATGGAAGTGCCCATTCAGCACCTTACTTTTCCCCATAGGAAAATAACTTTCTATTTTAAAAATCAAGAAAGTAAAGAGGTATACCACTGGTTTCAGTACAGTGGAATATTAAGAAAACAAAGCTAACTGATCCAAGGAAAGTACCTTATCCTGACCTTCAGAGATACTTCATTTCCACCTTAGCCCCTTAGGATAGCCATTTTGGTCTATGTGGATAAAAAATAGCAAAACCATATCTGAGCAATAGTTTTATTGTCCACCCAAGATTTTGGAAAAGTGTGCAGATGTTTTCAAATTTTCCAGCACTTTTCATCAGGCAAAGTTGTAGAAGTCAGGATATGAAGGAGAAAACAAAAATGTTTGCCATGTTTTAGAAGCCAGGAGGTTTGCAATTTGTTTATGAACAAAATGTCTAAACTGCTGAAGAGCCATCAGGTATTGCCCAAGGTTCATATTATTAGTGCATTTTTCATATCTCACCCCCATAGCCCTTCTCATGCTAGGAAGGGATAACTACAAATAACACATGCAAACAATAAAATGAAAGAAAGTGTGACCTGAGAAGGCTACCATCTAAACTTTTCAGGGACGTGGCAGGAAAGGTGGGAGGTAAGTAGAACAGGAGGATTACCTGAGAATGAAGTTGCATGTCCTCAGGCTACTGCCCAGTGTATGCAGGCCATTTAATTTTGCCCTGGCTTTGGAGGTGGGGTAACGAAAAGCAATTTTAGGAAACCTCAATGGAAAGTAATAGACTACTGGTGGGATGGGAGACAGCTTAATCCTTCCCCTTGATCTATGTTTCGGCTCCAGGACAAAAACGCCTTTTTTCCTTTGTAGAAAGTAAAACAGTTCAGGTGTAAATATGTGTGGGAGCGAACAAGAGAGATGGAGAAAAATGGAGCATGATTATGAAAAGAATTGCTCCACAATAAAGGGCTATTTGTTATTTCTGCATACACATACACTAATCTTCTTTGAGGAGCTGCATTTTATTCTCATGCTATTTATTTTAAAAGATAGTGTTTCTTACAACTACATACTACACAGTAGAGAATCCCTAAATTTTGGGGACTGGTGGACACTTTTGGAATGTGTAGGATACATTTCAGGTGCTCCCACCTGAATCAACTTGCCCTTTCACAATGGTTGTCATACCAAGCATAACAAAATACCAACTTACTAGAATGTTACCTTCCATTCCATCCCATCCTGTAGGATTAGTTATTCATTTATTAAATTTATATACTATCACATCTTGCAACTAATGGTGGTTAACCATCAAAAGGTATATAAATATTCACAGTAAAAATAAATAATCAATCCAGTAATTAAAATCACATCACAACATTACTGTGGCAACATCACATTAACACCCCAAAGCAGGGCCTCAACTTGGGGGGAAGGCAAGCAGGGCATGTGTCCCAGGTGCCACACTGGGGGGGGTGCCAAAATGGGCGCAGAATCCCTGTTTGCCCCTGGTGACACAGACCCTAGTTGCAGGCCTGCCCCAAAGCTCTCCCAAATAATTTGGCTTTAATCAGTTTCTGGAAGGCTGTTACCAGTGGACCCAATCATACCTTCAGGTGGAGGCCATCCTAGAGTGATGGGCCCTCCCAGAGAAACAAGTTGGTTGGAGGAAGCAGTCTTGAAGGTACCTAGGTACCAAATCATGAAGGGCTTTCCAGGTTAAAACCAGCACTTTAAGTTGTGCTTGGAAATGAATTGGCAAACAGTGCAGGGCTGGCAAAATTGATGGTATAAAGTTATAGCACTGAGCATCTGCCAACACACCATGTTGCATTCTGGACCAATTGCAACTTCTGATAAAGCAGCCCCATGTAGAGGGCACTGAAGTAGTCTAGTGGTAATAAGGGCAAGAGTCACAGCAACAAGCTCATCCCATTCCAGGTAGGGCTGCAACTGGCACATGAGCTGAACAAGGACAATAGCTGGCTTCCTGCTCTCACTGCTTGCCCTTTTTTCTTCTCTAGGCAGGTGGGCACACTCCCAAGCAGAAGATGGGTTTCAAAGTCTTCTTTTTTTTATGTAAGAAGTCAGAAAGGACAGAAAACCTGAGAAGGCCCAAAGATAATACTTATGGGCACATTGATTTGCAAGACACAATAGCGGGGCCTCTGGCTTCACAGCATTAATGTGATCTTGATTTTATTTCACTGTGAATGAAATTTAAAGATGAATTGTGGATTTTAAGGAAGGATTTCACAGAACAATGCTCTGGAAAATCTATTTTGCCTTCCTGTTTAATTTGCAGTTTACTGAAGTTGGTATTATTATTTTTAATGGCTTTTACCATGAGACTGTTTTAGGTATAGTGGGAATGAATGTGAGGACTTTGGTCAACAAGTATATATTTCTAAGTGCCTAAATCTAAAATACCAGGGTATTTCAGGCTAAATAAATAGATTCAGAGAATAATCAGGGGATCGAAAACTATGTCTTATGAAGAGAGATTGAGGCAACTGTGAATGTCTAGTTTTGAGAGGAGAAGGCTGAAGAGGGAAATGATAGCTGAAAACCTAAGATAAAGACCTGTTTTCTATGATCCCAGAGGGCAAAGCATGGAAGAATGGATTTAAGCTACAGAAAGGTAGGTTTCAATTGAATGCTAGGGGAAAAAAGTCCTAAACAGAAAAATAATTCATGAGTGGAATTATTATTAGGCTATGATTATGATTATGATTATGATTATTTATTAAGTGATAGACACTTCAAAATGTTTCAGAAGTATTTTTCTCTGCTACTCATTAAAGCATTCCCATTTTTTCAAGATTCCGTGTAAGCCTGGAATAAAGTTCTGGCTGCTTTAAGAGACACATTAACTCACAGCTAGTCAAGCCCTTCGGATGCTTTTCCACTGAACTCAGTGAAAAATACTTCTAAAAAAATATTTAGAGATACTGAAATATTTCGCTCTTAATCCATTTTGGCACCTATGATTTTTATTTATATTATGGTCTTCCGATAGGAGTTGTCAAGTGTTTTTCAAGCTGACATTAATTTGCCTTATAAAGTATCATAAATGTAGCATTATATTGATCTAAAATGCATGGGACCTTCACTCTGGGCATAACCAAAACTTCAGAGACAATTTATCTAGAGTTTTTGCCTCATCGCTTACACAGACTTTGAGGCCTCTTTATTTCCTTAATCTGAAACCTTCATCAGCTTCTTTCTCCAGCTGCCCAAAGCTATCACAGCCTATTCTAGTTCCCTGGTGCCCCCACAGTGCCACTTCAGGGAGACGCAGAGCTTTTTGGAGTTGCTTCCCATGGCTCTGGAATTGGATCCTGGGTGAGCCGCAGATTGCCTCATTGTTATTGTAATGTTGCAGAGCACAATTTGCCTGGCCCTTTAGAACTATCCTAAAGAACAGCTCTGACTTATCTTCACAGGTGTCTCATGCAACAACTTGGTTAAATGCAGCAACAGTTAATGGCAAAGGAAAAATCCATACTAAAAGGGGTGACAGAAAGGACAGGCCACCTGAATTTTATTGCCAGAATTTTATTGTAGAAGGATAATTCAGTCTAAGAAGAACTGAATCTAAGCATAACTCTAATCCTATTTTTCATGGTTAAATCAAGGGGCTTGCTTACATTTTTACAGACAATTGAGATCTTCATTATATATTTTCATAGGATGCAACATTTTGCAAAGGAAGAGATAATTAGGCAGCATTTGCTAGATTAAAATGATTAGCCTTGATAGGGGAGGAGTAACATGAGATTTCTGTACTAAGAAATCTGTTAGAAATTTCAGTTGAGTAGCATAGCTGGTGATGCTACCTAAAATATCACACAGATGCCCTGCACGTCGATGGCAGATTGGTTGTTCACTTCCCTTTGCTTTATCTTTTGGGCTTCATAACAGGGACTCTAAGACATTTCTATTTAGTAGTTTCTTTCTTTAAAGTTATACATAATCACACACACACACATATATATGTATATATGTGTATATGCATATCCATATGTATTTATATATTTATTTATATTTCAAATTTCTGTCACCGCCCATCTCCCCCAAAGGGGGACTCTTTATATGTATGCACACACACACACATCACCACGGGATGAGGTGTCATCAATATGCTGATGATACCCAATTATACATCTCTGTCCTGGGTGAGGTAAGTGATGCTGCAAC
Source organism: Candoia aspera (assembly GCF_035149785.1). Taxonomy (NCBI): domain Eukaryota; kingdom Metazoa; phylum Chordata; class Lepidosauria; order Squamata; family Candoiidae; genus Candoia; species Candoia aspera. Next base: position 55,237,537 of record NC_086156.1, read on the forward strand.
TGCCCTTTCTCGGTGTCTGGGGACTGTGAGGGTCTGGATAGGGAACAACAGGCTTCAGCTGAACCCTGGTAAGATGGAGAGGCTGTGGGTTGACGGCTCCTCCATATCCGGGATGTTGTCATCTTTAGTTCTGGATGGGGTTGCATTTCCCCATGCAGACCCAGTGTGGAATCTGGGGGACCTTCTGGACTTACAACTCCTGCTTGAAGAGCAGGTGGCAGTCGTGGCCAGGAGGGCCTTTGCTCAACTTTGTGTTGTGCACCAGTTACGCCCTTTCTTGGATCAGGAAGCCCTCCAAACAGTCACTCACACCCTGGTCATCTCCCATATAGACTATTGCAATGTGCTATACATGGGGCTACCCTTGAAGAGTATCTGGAAGCTACAGCAGGTCCAGAATGCAGCCGCGGACAATTCTTGGTGGCCCAAGATCAGCACATGTAACACCTTTGCTGCGCGAACTGCATTGGGTACCAATTTGCTTCCTGGTCCAATTCAAGGTGTTGGTTATCACCTTTAAAGCATTACATGGCATGGATCCAGGTTACCTGAGGGACTGTCTCATCCCCATTACATCAAACTGTCCCACCCAGTCATGCAGAGTGGGCATGCTATGGACCCTGTCTGTAAGAGAATTCCATCTGGCGGGGTCCAGGAGGCGGGCCTCCTCTGCCATGGCTCCTGCCCTCAGGAACATCCTGCCCCTGGAAGTGAGGCAAGCCTCATCGCTCCTGACCTTCCAGAAGAACCTGAAGACCTGGCTCTGCTGCCTCGCTTGGGGTGGGGAGGAGAGTCGTCATCCTTGGGGATGACTGGCGCCTTAGAGCTGTCCTCACACACCTATGAACTGAATTAGATCTTTTACTGCCATCTGGATTTTATTTTTATTTTTTATATTTATTTCTGGTAATTGTATTTATATTTTATATATTATTTATGGCTATTGTTTTTAACTTGTTAGTTTTATTGTAAACCGCCCAGAGTCCCTCTTCTGGGGAAAGATGGGCAGTGGCAAAATTTGAAAAATAAGAAAGAAAGAAAGAAAGAAAGAAAGAAAGAAAGAAAGAAAGAAAGGAAGGAAGGAAGGAAGGAAGGAAGGAAGGAAGGAAGGAAGGAAGGAAGGAAGGAAAGTCTCCTCTGAGATGAACTCATGCTTGCTAATTTCATGGACACCTTTATCCAGGTTATTTTGGCGTGGGGTGGTGGTAAAATACAGGGGTATTTTCACTGATTTCTCTCTGTTTCCCAATCTAGGCTCAGAAAACTAGGAAAGGTGGAAGCTGCCATAGAACATCAGAGCTGTAGGCAATTTTACTTTTACAGCATGGGTGATTCACAATGACAAACAATGCAATAAAAGTATTTAAAAGCCAAATGTTTATAATTAAAGGATCTTGCCATATTTTTGAATGTAGTTTCCATTCATGCCATTTTAGGGGGGGGGAATTTCCATTGTTTCAATAATTCTCCATCTATGTTCTATTCTACACATGCGCTACCTTCTGCAAAGGTAAATTTTAAAATTTTGTTACAACTAAGGGTATGGGTCATTTTAATACAATTTTATTTTTTAAAAAATAATATATGTAGTTTGTGGTAGTTTGTGGTGACCAATTCAAAGCAACTGCAGTGGATTCTAATTTTAGATGGTATGTATAGATGCCACCATCTTTGACAGGGCATTCATTCCACCATTTCTACTTAACACATTATTCTTAATAGACAGCATTATTATTAGTGAGGAGGTTATTTACTTTAATACAAAGCATTGCCAAAAATCTAGAAAAAGATATAATGGGAATAAAGCATGGTAACATTCTAATAGAATTGGTGCCCCTGCTCTAAACACAACGTTTTACGATAAGACCCACTGAATTCCACATTACTTAATATAATTTGAAAGCATAAACATCAATTGTTAGAATTACCATCCAGTTCAGTCAACCAATCAAAGATCTACACCAGAAACTAGTTGAAAAAAAATCTGCTTTATTAAACCAGGGCTAGAGTTTGACCCAAGAAGCAAAAAACAAAACTAAAACCTTCGTGGTTTGAGCAATTTACTCTATCACAAGAAACAATTCTTTATGCTTATCATAACTATATTCAAAAATGTATGATTCATGGATAAGTTTTTCCTGGCTGCTTTTCAATAAAATGTGATGCTTAAGCACACTAAGAGGAAAAGAAAAAGCTGTACCTAACACATATCCCACTTTGCTCTGTGGAATTTACTTCCACATACAGTAAATATGCATAGGATCACAGCCTGCATCTCACTGCTATATATGAAGCCTGCTCATGATCCTGTCTCTGGAATGTTACAAACATAATTTAAGCTGCTATCCTATACTTAGTTACTGGCAAGTAGATCCCACTAGAATTAATGGGGCTTAATCTTAAATAGGCATATGCATCTTTGCATTTTTAGTAATCTTTGGCATATATTCAGCAATTATCAATATTTAAATTTCCACTAAATGAATAAAACTATTAAACAATTGTTACTCTTGAAATCAGTTGTCTCCCACATAAATGCTGCCAGGAATGTAGCTTTATCCTTTGTTTTATTGCTGAAATATAGAACTTCCTTTGTTTTTCCCCATACAAATACATTGTCTCCTCCTTTTCCCCACTGGGGGAAAGGTTCCTTTTCTAGAAGCATAGCATGTAATGGATTTCATTGCTCCTGGGAACTAAGGAATTTGACCCTTAAACAACATATCACTAAGTAAAAAATATGTTCCGATCACAGTTAAGTTGAGCTAACAGTACAGGTGGCTGGGGACCACTTTGAACATTGTTCCTATGACCTTGCTGTAACATCACAATGATCAATGCTTTTTGTGAGGTTTTTGTGCAAGTGTATGTGATTTTTATGGTTAAGAAAAGAGCAAGAGAGAGAGAGAAACAGTTGTCCTGGGTAAACTGAAAAACAAGCCCTTACTTTCTCATATTGTAGAAGCACTAACAATATTTTTTAAAACTCTGTGGTTTCTAGAGATGAGGAAGGTATCTTTCCTTTAGCATTTTGAAGATGTAAATAATCAGTAAGTTTGGAAAAGGATAAGCAAGGCTTATCAGCTTGAAGAAATGCAACTAAATACAGTGGTGGCAGGACCCAAGCTGAGCACAGAAGATTCCTTGCTTATTCTATATAAAGCATGGGATAGAGATGCAATGACATATAGTTTGGAAGCAAGATGGAACCCATTTTTCTCTTGGCAATGGTTACGTCTGGTCTTGGAAGTGCTGGGCATGAAAATATACAGAGACCAATAGAAAGAGTTCAGCCTTGCTCTAGATGCCCAGGCTTCAATCGCTGCCCACTTTCTTCTTTATGATTCTTTTGTGGCAGATCTCATTCTGCATATATATCTGCTCCCAACTCATCAGGGGATTGGCTGCCTAAAACTACATCTTCAGCTCATCAGTGGCTGTGGGCCACTGTTGAATAATTGGCACTGATGGTTAAATGTGTAGTGGTTTCTTACAACTTTTGGACCAGGCCTCTTAGTTTTAAATTCTGCTGTGGTTTGTTTAAATAGTTCTTACTGGAAGGTGCTGTGCTTTATAGACAATAACTGTCATGGGGCAGCTATATAATAATAAGACGGATGAGTCCAGATTTAATCAGACTAGATCCATGGAAATCAATGGGATTCTGTTTAACTTGCTTTGAATTCAACAAGTCAGCTCTAAGATAAATATACCTCAAAAGGTATATTTGTATGATGAGGTCAAGATAATATTCAGTTTTATGCAGATGGGCAAGGCAGTTGTTCTCCATGGGTGTAACCACCAGATATGGTCAAAAAAGTTATGATGGTGGCCACAATGGTATGATGAAGCTCCACTATTTTTTATATGCATCACATATGAAAACTGGACAGAATTTTGATTGCACTATCATAACCACCATCTTGACTTTTTCGACTATATGCTGTGGACACCCCTGTTCTCTTTACATTGCAATGATGTTTGGCACTCCAGGAAATCCTGCACTTTCCTGAATACTAGCAGGTAAAAGCTAAGAAAAAGCAAGTTTATTTATTTATTTTATTTCTTTATCATATTTCTTTACTGCCCATCTCATATTGCAATGGCTCTGTTGCTGCTCTTCCTTCCATTTATCATGTGGGGAGGACTGAATTCTTTAAGAAGAACTTGAAGACAGATCTACAGGTTCTCCCATGGATTTGTGGTTGAAGCTTAGGAGATTTCAGATCTCAAAGATCTAGAACCTCCCATAATTTACATCCAACCTTTTCAATTCCTGATGCTGAAATTCCAGTGTTGGAGAAGAAATAGCACAGGAAGAGAAAGGGAGAGATGCAAGATTAGATTTCCTTACCTCTCTCTTTCTATCTCCTCCTGGACGGTATTGTAGTTTTGAGATACCACTCCAGGAACCACAGGATTGCAACATAAATCAATGAAGTAGTTTTAATAATTTAATCATATTCCCTTTGATAATTAGTAGTTTCATTAATTAGTTAGTCCCCAATTAATATTTATGTAAACTCTGGAATTAGGACAGTTTACTCAGAGCAAAAGTTCAAAATGTATTATGCCTTATTCTTTAAAAGTCTGCAGGTGTTTGATGTTTTCTTTGTTACAAATTGGAAAACAGCAAACTGATGTTGTTTAAACAAACTAATTGAGCAATTTAAGGAAAACCAGACAAATTCATCAAATGCCATGCAAACTGAATGTCAAAAATGTTGGCCAGTCTTTAAATATTATATTCTCAAGTCAAAATGTCTTTGAAAAGCCACTTCTTGCTTCTAAAATAGGGGAAATGGTAATTAGTAATTAGCATCCACAGAACAGATAGTTTTTTAGATAAGGAACAACGTTTTGTCCTAAATGTTCTTTTGGTTGTAGAGTATTAACTAGCCAAATATATCCTCGCTCCAAATGTGTATTGTAAACCAGTTGGTTTAGTGCTCAATATTTACTGTATCTGCTGCCAATCATTCAGTAGGTTGGCAGCAGTTGAGGTGATTTGTAATAGCCTCAGTAGGAGGGTCAACACTCTCCACTCTGAAAAATAAGTGCCCTGGGAGATGACAGCATTCATGGGTAAGATCTTGTTTTCATTGGCTTTCCAAGTTTAAGTTTCACTTAATTGGCACTCACTTTGTTTGCCTGAGATGTATTTAGATTGGCTAGTCAAGCATCAGTGCCACATGGCACAGAGCATCTTCTTAGGACCAAACAGTAGGGCTGTGTTTCATAAAGTAAAGATCTGATGTTGTCGTAAATAGGCTATGGTGAGAATATTATGAGTTAGATTTCACCTCCCAACCCTCTGAGCTTATTAGAACCAACCACATTGTAAAACCTTTATTTAATTTCTTAAAGCTTTGATTCTATGTGCACTTTCCAAGGAGTAAATCACACTGAGCACAGGAGGATGTATTTCTAGGTTCAGCAACTGTTCAAAGTTACAACAGTACTGAAAAAGGAGATTTATGCTCAATCCTTGAAGTTACAGCCATTGCAGTGTCCCCATGGTCACAATTCATGTGCTTGGCAACCAGCACACATTTATGATGGTCACAGCATCTTGCAGTCACGTGATCACCATTTGCAACCTTCACAGCTGGCCTCTGACAAGCAAAGCCATTGGGGAAGCTGGCAGGAAGTCGCAAGTCATGGTCACGTGACATTGTGCTTAACAACCCATGGTGATTCACTTAACAACCACAGATCGAACTGATGTTGCATGGTCACATGACATTTCACTTAATGACCCTGACACTTAGCGATGGAATTGTCAATCCAATTATGGTTGGTAAATAAGGACTACCTGTATTTTGGAAATGGATATACCATGCTGTGGCATCCACAATTCAATGTAATAATGCAACCTCAAATCTAATAATCTTAAAATTAAATCAACCATCTTAAAAATATAAAACTAAATCTCTAAAAAATAAGATTAGCTTACTTATTCTGAAAACATTATATTCTGAAAATATTATAATGCTTTCTGAAGCCACTCACTGACTTACAGAAATGTAGTTGGATCCAAATGGGAGACTAAAGGGAGCATAGTCCCATTTCCAAACTAAGACAGAACTATGCTTGTTATGGTCCTCCTAAAGTGACACCCATATGGATATCAAGCTCCCCCAGGACAAATGTTGTTGGGTTTTCCTCCACTGGAGGTCATCTCAGTCAGCTTAGGGAGGAAGACAATTGTGCAGGGGGACCAGCTGATATATCAGCAGAATCTCTGACGTGTCTCTTTGGTCGAGTATCTGATGCTTATACTCAAAAGCATATGTTCTCAAAAATGCATATACCCAAGCACTTGACCAAACTGTTCTCCCAGAGGAGAGATAGAAAACCTATCAATATACTGTTTAATGATGTCATGTTATACATGATTTAGAGATGACAAGAAAGCAAATACTAAAAAGACAAAGGCACTTCCACATACTATAGCTATCATTTTCACTGTCCATCAGAAACATTTTCATGCTGCCCTGCAAATATTCTCACAATGTTCACAAAATGCTCACAAGATTTAACCCTCTCTATGAGCTGACCTGTATAAGACTACTGGGGAGCACAAAAGTTGAGATCTGGACAGATCCAGATCACTTGATTTAAAATATGGTGAAATGGTGATAAGGCAACATGGTGCTTTGACTTCAGCAGAAGACAGGAGATATTAAAAAAGGCAGACAAGCAAGAGTGTTATCAAAGGGAATCTGCCTGCCTGCCAACTCAGTGAAAATGCTACGTAGTATTGCTACAGCATCCCTCCTGACCAGAAGTTAATCAGAAATACTGATGAAGAGTTCCAATGTCATAAAAACTCTACATGCTAAGGAGCCCATGAAGTGGGAAAACTTGTATCGTATTACACCTAGTTTGATAGCACTGATCAGGGTCAAAAACATCATTCTTTGGCATACATTGTCCATGTAAGACTCTTCCATCCAGTCCTAATTAACCTCTTGCTCACATTTTCCCTGGTCATTACGGGTAGCCTAGCCTTAGAGTGAATACTGGAAAGTTGTCCAAAAAAGCTTCATTAGCCAACTGAGCCTCTGAACTTTCAGAGATAGAAAGGACTTTGATTTTCAAGCTGGATGTAGGACTGTCATATTCATGTCACACCATTAATAGAAGTATGAAAACTTAATTCTTAAGAATTCTTAATTCTTCTTCCACGCTAGCTGTACAAACATCACAGAGGAGCCAAGACAGTCAAGTGTGTCCTATGGCGCAAAGCCAACAAGCAGAACATGCCAGATGATTTGTACATTAACTGGCCAGTGGTCAATAGAGGATGTCATATCCATTGGTGTGCCTTTTAGTTCAATATATTTAGGCCTCTTCTTATGGAGGTGGGCTTTCCTCCATTTATGATAACTCCTTTAGAAATGCAGAAGCTAGATTCCACACACACACACACAGACACCCCTCTGGAAATTTCAGATTCTCAAGTGTGAAATGTCAAATTTTCCAACTCCCTTATACTAACAGAATAATTCATCTGCTAAGGTGACTTCTGCTGGCCAACATAAATACGTCTTATGGTCATTTTTAAAAGCACATGTGTAATTGTTTATGACTGGTATACGCTTTTGTTTAGCATAAGATTGCTAGCACTGCCTTTTGGCCAGGACAGCCATATTGGAGGAAGAGATCTGCTCTTCAGGGACCCGTGTAGTTTATATTCCTGCCCTGTTTGCTAGCCCAGCTATAATAGAATCGACGTATCAAGAGAGTTCATTTGAAAAAGCCAAGGCAGCCGATCCGGAACAGTAAGGCTTCTAGTATACAACACTGAATGTCAAGGAAGGGATTAATGCACATGGGCTCATTTCTTCCACTGCTGTCCTCTCCTGCCTTACTCTTACCCCTGTAAACAATGCAGGAAATGTTCATGTGTTGTGAAGAAGCTGCTTTCTTTTTTTATTAAAATTTTGAAGGCAGCCCTGTAAAATTCCAGACAGTCAGCCCAAAGCTATCCTAAAGTAAGAAAGGCTTGATGAGTAAGCTGAACAGAACCTATAGCTCTCTTTTTCTCAGGGACACTGAAAGACAGATGGTCTGCTAATGTTACATGCCCCCCCCCATTTTTTCCGCAATATCCTGATCCCTCAACATCCATTTTAGAATCACCTCCTTGAAACAATGAGTAAAATGTTTACAAAAAGACATTTTCTCCCATTTTGAGGGTTCAGCCAACATACCATTAGGGGTAAACTTTTTAGAATTGAAGAGAGTGTTATGGATACAATCAGAAAATGCTGCTTTGAGGGATTTTACCAAACAAAAAAAAATATGCAACTGTATTTCACATAAAGAGAAAATATTAAACCACACAGTTTTCATCTTGAACAGAATGCCCATTTTACAGAAAGATAAAATGCTGAAGATAAAGGATAAACTGTCGAAGCATAAAGCAGGAATGAAGATTCCAATTCAAATATTTGCACTCACAAAGCACAAATAGAATAACCATTTCACAGAGTGAAGAATTCATCTCTGGTTACTCCCCAGATAAGAACCATAGTTTGGTGGCTAAGTTTTGAAGGATTGCCCTCTGAATTAATTAACTACTTCACTGAAAGTGTGGGTCTCCTTCACAATAAAAAGCAAACTGCATTCATAACGTTCACAAGCAGACTTCTGAAAAAGGATGCTATTGTTATCAAGGACGGTGTGCAAAAATTTTTAAATAATGCTTTGCAAAGGATGCTCTTTCAAACAAAATGCCTTTCCCTGAGGCACTAAGGCACCCCTGTTTTCCAGAAAACTTGGCATATCTGTTTCAGACACTTCACTGTCAGTCCCAATATACATACACTTGCAAGCAACCTGGACAAGCTTTTGAAGCTCTGGACCTTTATGTATCAGTGAGCAGGTATAATGTTTTTGACCCATTTGTTTAATTGGGTTCTCTTTATCTAGTTTTATGACTTTTGTGGAGAACAGATCACATTTTAGGTCATATTTATGCAGAAATATTGAAAATTTTAAAGGGTTCACAAACTTTTAAGCACCATTGTATGACCACTCTTCCAGAAGACATGGCTGCCTCAACTCTTTGAGAAGGGGGGCTTCATTTGACCGAATGCAACTTGCAAAGCACCCTGTTGATTGCTTTGTACCACCCTAGTAACAATCTTGAAATAAAATGGTTACACTTAGTGAAATGGGTAGAGTATAAAGTAGAAATATTATGTCCTGTGCTTGATGTCCAATGTTTGCAGGTAAGAGAGAGCATGCAGCAATTCTGTCTTGGATTTGAGTTTCTAGACAGCACCTAGAAAATTATTAAAATGTACCAGCATCATTTTCATCCCAACTATAAAAGATAATAGTAATAGTATTTCAAGAAACATCTAAGCTGTAAATGCATAAAATATTTTAAGTAACTATTTTAAATATTTTAAACTGGCAATGACCATTTGTAAAAAAGGATTCTACAACCACTGATTTTTAAATTATTTTTTAAATTATTTAATTTTTTATTAAAAATCTGAATATTGCAATGGCTATCACATTCATTATTTCTTTTTCTGCCTTTCTGTTCATGTTTGCTTGGTCAGAGTTTCATGCAAAACAGCCATGCTTTTTCTCCATTACATTTATTTTGAATATGCTGATGGTACGGTGTTCAGGAATAACGTATCTGAGCACACATCTACTTTCTTTTTAAAACAAAAGCTGTGAATTTGGGACTTATCCTCATGGCCTGATTATTTATCACCAATGTGGGCCAGCAATCATTTCTGGAGGGCAGGAACATAAAATATCACTCTGTACTCAGAGTATACCGCAATGCAAATGTATCCTCTGGACACATTTTCCTGTTATGGTTTTTAACTACTTTTTTTTCTCCTTATGTTACTTTGAGAGCTCCTATCTATCTTTGCTGGTGCACTTAACCTGGCACTTCACATAAAATCAACCCCACTAGGTGGGCCAGATCAGAAAATCAACTCCACAGGAAGGCTAAAGCTACTTTTATTTAGCTTGGCTATAACAACACAATCTTGCAAGTGCTGAACTTCCTCCACCTTGTACTCCAGTGAATCAGGGAGGCATCTACCTAATCCACTTCCAAGTGTTACCTTGTTGCTCTGGACTTAAAAAAAATGTTTCAGCCCTTTTTGCCTAGGTAATGGTTCTTGCATATTTCCAGCAAGGTCACCTTCCTTACTCTCGACATAAAGGTCAAAACACCCCATCAGCTGGGCCAAAGATTACAAGCGTCCCTAATGTCTTCTAGAACTAACTACTAGAAATGCTATAATGGCACAATGGTTTGCCTCATAAATAGAAGGTTGCTGGTTTGTAAGTTGACAGAAATATTAAAAAAAAAAATCTTTCCATCTGGGAGTAAAATCCTTCTACCTCAAGTGACTAGAAAAATAATGAAATGATAAACTGCTGTACATTTTTAAAAAACAGAAAAGTAGCTAGTTCAGGGAAATGGGTACATTTTTAAAGATTCAGCTAGGTTTTGAATTAGCAACTTTCTATTAGTAAGTCAGGTATTACTGCAATGAGCTCTAAATGGGCCTGCCCTTGAAGATCATCCAGAAGCTACAGATGGCTCAAAATTTACTGCTGTGTCATGTTTTGTTGTGGCTGTTTTTAGCTGGGCTGTCTTGTTTTGCCTATGTTTTTGTTGTAACTTTGTATTAGATTTTCTAAGCCATCCAGAGTCTGTTGGAGTGGGTGGCCATAACACATTCAATGAAATAAATGAATAAATTCAAACCATTGTGTTATTTTAGTATTCCTAGTAAAAATAGCTCTAGAATATACTGGAGACCAATGAGACAGTAAGAAAGGATTTCTTTGAAAATCCTGGTTATTGTGCAAAATATATGTGCATTTTGATGCATTAAGTTGGTACATATAAATTCAGTTTGGTTTTGTGTGTGTATATAAAATTATATATGCCTACAATAAAGGAATAGTGATAGGAACTGCTTTTCTGGAAAGCAGAAAGATAGGAGGATAGAGCAGTAGAGGAAATATTCAATCTCAGGACATGATAGCCTGCAGTCTAGACTGAATACCTTACAAGCAGTTGTCAAAGTGTCCCTGTGTGAACAGGATTTTCTTAATACTGCTTACAGTCAAGCATTCATGATAGGATCAGCTTAAGGGTGCAATGCAAATATGCCCTAAACCAGGGTTTCTCAACCTGGGCCACTTTAAGATGTGTGGACTGCAACTCCCAGAATTCCCCAGACAGCATCACTATGAATTCTGGGAGTTGCAGTCCACACATCTTAAAGTGGCCCAGGTTGAGAAACCCTGACCTAAATTGTCTCCAAAACCAGAAAGAAAGTTCTAACAGAAGGAAATTGCAAGTATATACTGCAAAGCTAAGTTATAATATGGAGGCATTGCTCAGAAATATACTGAAGAGAGAAGTAACAAGTTATAAACATGTTGATTGTGGTCACTTTTAAAACTTCATAACCAGCAGTGTAGGTGGTCTTGAAAAATCACGCATATGTGATCTGACACATTGTGGTGATGGGATGAGGTGGGGAAAAATGTAACCATTCCCATCCTGGTCCAGAGGTTCCCTCCAGCCCAACTTCAGTTTTTTCTTCTGGAAATGAATCTCTCCTGCAAATATTGTCTATGCTTTTTTGAAAGATCTGATTCCCCATTGTCCTCCCATGTCTATTGCCCAGGGTATCTCCAGATGGCATTAAAATGTCAGATTCAATAAAAGCAAAGCAGAAGTTGGTTTTCCTTTTGTTAAAATATTTACAAAGACAGAACTTTCCCTTAAAAAACAAGTAGTTAAGGATGGAACAAGTTAGGATAGAACAAGTTATCTAATCTCTAATCTTTTGCCAAGATGGTAAACATTTCATTATATTGTGGTATTAGCGCTCTCTGGTGGACAAAGTGCATCACAGCAGATACATCAATACCATAAATTCAAGCAAATTGATGCAACCTTTTTTAAAAAATTAAAAGGCTATTAAAACGGAGCAGACAAATAGCAAGTCATCATCTTTATTTCAGTTTTGCTGTTTACTCTGAAGCTCACTACTCTATTACTCAGCAATTTGTATTATCTTCCAGTGAGCAAATCCAATATCATTCTGCTGCCTGAAAGGTAATGTGAGCTGGGAAAACAGTGTAATACCTACACAGCTTTCTCTCTATACCCCACCCCTGCAGTCTCTGATGCTGACATGATAGCACCCATCTCAGCCTGTATATCTCACATGAATCTGTCATGCATGTGATACATCCGCAGAGAAACAACCATCCTGGTACTCTTGTGATATATGAACTTATCATTATTTTTTTTTCTTTTATCATGACCATATTTGGAGCAAATATTACTTTCTGTTCAGTTAGATTACACTGGATGAATTCTGCATATAAAAGTATATTGATCTAAATGTTGATTCTCTGAATCAGCAAATACATCTTTAGCATATTTTCTATGTTACTACGTATTTCTGCCTTGAGAGGCCATGATGTAAATGTAACAAAGAAAGTGATACCTTGTGCTGCTTACATCTTCTTCCCTATCCCAAACTGTATTGGGAAGAAATACAGTAATTAATTAGATTTCAGGTTGCTGTAAAATCAGTCAGGTCAGCTACCAATTGGCTGAAGGTAAGTTCTCTTTCAAATTTCCTTTGACTCATGGTGACATCATGAATGCATCCATGGCGTTTTCTTAGTAACAGTATGGAAGTGTTTCACCATTACCTTCTTCCTGATTTTTTTTTTACTTTCCAGTCTATTTTATAGCCCTGTACTCCCACTTTTGCCTACTAATCTAACCAAACTTAGCTTCTCTAATCAGAAAAGCTCAAGAAGATGCTTCCACTTGCTGAGGCTTAGCCAGGCTCCCTAATTTCCTAATGATTACACTGTGTGCTCAAAGGATCCCAGAATTTTCTTTCTACCCTACCTTGTTCTTGCCAAATCTTGCTCTGATGTATTACCCTTCATCTTACTTTCAAGTAATGTGATAGGTGGGTCACATCTCTTTGATCACCCAGCAATATCCTCAGATATACAAAGAAACTTCCTATCTCATAGAGAAGTGAGTCAATTGATTACTTTTCAACATGGCCATTTTTCCAGGTGTTAAAATCATAGTTTTATAATAAAAATTGGTTCTTTCTCATTTTCTGTCTCTGAAAAAAAAAATCCCAAAATAGCTGGACAATATCCTCTGACTGGTTCTCTGGTCAAGTGGGGAGATAAGTCAATAAAGAAAGGCTGAAAACTTTCGTGACCTTTCAGCATTCCTTAATATTAGATGCTGATTAGATTCCAGAACCAAAGGAGCAAACAGAAGATGTGTTAACAATTCATTCCATTCAGGACCAGCATTCATACATAATGTAAAAGCCATAGGTAGTCTACTTCTACAACCAGGAGAGAATTATTTTATTTTGTGGTGAAATTTTTTATAAGCAGAATATCTGTATCATGGCTGGTTCCTGGAAGTTCTTCAAAGTCTTCTATCAGTTACGATACCCAAAAATGGAAACTAAAGACTAATTATATATTTTTCAGCCCAAAGTCATTTTTTAAATTAAGAAACAAGACTGGTAATCTGAAATGAGTCAGCTATTTTTCTTTAATATCCATGCATTTCTCCTTAGAAGGACTTGCCTCCTATTCTAAAAATATTGTGCTCATATTTTGTGAATGAGAGTTCTGTATCTCCCACTGGGAAATCAATATGGTCCAGTGCTTAGTTCGAATATTTGTATCAGATATTACATTTACAAAGTACCAGAAACAACACAATTTGCACTGTTCTATGCTCCTGCTCCTCTGTGTTTGTGTGTATGTATGTGTTGTACAATTGGAATCTGTGTGCTCATTTGGTAAATTTCTAAACTTGGTTCATTTTGAATGAACTCCATCCAGAAAAACTTAAATTCAAAAGCAGCTTCTTCTTTCTCCTTTTTCTCCAATTCTTTTATAGTTCTGTATGATGAATGAATGCAGCCATTGATTTGGGGGGGAAAAAGCAGCTAAAGAATGGCTTAAGGACTGGAATGTTGGGACGGTGCCAAGACCTGAATCACCCTAGCTCTTCAGTCTGGTACTGTTGAGCATCAAGTGCCAAGAAAGCAATCTGAATGCAATAAGTAAAAATAATAACATTCAATGAGCAAATCTGCCCTGCAGACTTTAATCCTTTGAGATGTATACTTGGATCACTTCCAGACATGCCATATACCTAATTTCATATTGAAAATATTATCTCAGGTAAAGATTGAGAATATTCTTTTTATGTTAATAATTCTTTTAAAAATGAAACATGATATGTTGCTTTGGAGTAAAAAAGGTTTTAAAACTGATCTGCAAGTCAAGCCACAAAAATCATCATCCCCCCCACCCCCATTTGTGCTTACTGTTGTTTTACAGATTTACCTGTCACATTTCAATGTGTTGTTGTGTGACATTATTGCTCCATCTATTCAGTCTCCATGTAGACTGAAAGCATAATAAGCATATGACCAATCTATAAAATGTTCCCTTTTTGGTCACTTGGAAGCACTTCTTACAGCCCTGCAGCAATTTACAAGTGAATGTTAAATTGCTGGAGCAAGTGATGATCATCACACTATCATTAAGAAGGTCTGGGGAGTTCCCAGTTCTGACATCACCCTGGGCTTAGGCCTTACAAAGGGACTGTCCTGTTTTTTGAGGTGGATTGAAGAATCAGGAGAAGAATTTTAGGCCTGCTAACCAGAATCCTGCTATTGGGAGAAAAGAAATGGTCAGCAACCAATCTCCTGTTCTTCTGGACCAGAACTAAGGTTTGCCCCCATACTTCAGTTTAGGAAAGGCCACAAAACAAAATGATTTAGTCGTAGCTTTTGGAGTGTCCAAAACAGTGTTTCTCAACCTTGGCAGCTTGAAGATGTGTAGACTTCAACTTTGCTGGCTGGGGAATTCTGGGAGTTGAAGTCCACCCATCTTCAAGTTGCCACGGCTGAGAAACACTGGTCCAACATACACTGCTGCTTATGTGAGTTGCCCAGAAATAACAACACAGAACCTGGATACAAGTAGCATGTATAACTGAGGTAAACCCTAAACCATCTAGTAGGAAGGTAAATAACAAATTGGCAATAACGGCATGGTGTTCCTCTGCATACTTCCACTGCATTGTCTTGTAAATCAAGACTGAGAAAAATAGCTGGAGCCCTTGGTGCTCTCTGAGCCTTGTTGTTTTCTTGCAGAAGTTTCATTGCCAGACTAGGCAACATCCTCAGTGCAAAAAACTGTGGGGGGGGGGGTTTTTCACACTGAAGATGTTGCCTAGTCTGGCAATGAAACATCTGCTAGAAAACAACAAGGCTCAGAGAGCACCAAGGACTCCACAGTTCAGCTCTGAGCTACAAATATTCTCTTTGATTGGTAAAAATAGCTGGTTTAGGGAACACAGAGGAAGGGACCTGTCAAGAGTCTGTAAGCTAATGTTTCTATAATATCAGTGATCAGTACATAATATCATTGGTGGTGAAAGGTTATTCTAAAACTGAAATGAGGTAGCAGCTTTGGGTGATGTGAAAAGCTTATAACTACAATATCTACAAAACGCAACGGCTGTCTTAACTGGAAGCAAGTCTACTGGACTTAGAGAAATATCTGAAGTTAGCATTTGCAGAGCTTGTTTTGAAAAAATAAGTTAAAATCCACTTTGAATAACCAGGAAATCAAAGTGTTCGAAATGCAGAGGGTACCTGAGTTTCTTGCCCTGGTACGCTGGATACAAATTATTATGCTATAGTCAAACACGAGAGAAAAAGAATGTAAATGTAGAAAAAAAAACAGTAAAATAAATAGCAGAAAGATGGCAAGAATATAGCGAGGGGAGGAAAAAGCTGATCTTTTGTTCAATGTTACAAACAAGAATTTAGAAAACAAGAAAAGGATTATTTGACTTCTTAATGCTGAAAGAACTCTTAAAACATGGAATTTTGTAACTTTCCACCTCTAATAAAAAGCAAGAGACAGCATCCACTAGGTCAGGATGGCAACCTTTTGTTGTCTGCTTGATTAAAAGTTTTCACATGTCCTTGTTAATATTGATTATCCAGTTAGAGCCTTTCTATCTTTCTATCAAATCCAAAGCAATATCCTGTAAATTAAATATTGGATTAAAGACGATGCTGTCAGTTCTCATATAGCAAAATAGTTGTGTTCCTAGAAACCTCTGTGCTGTGCAAAATTATGCAGTATGAATAACAGGACTTACGGAAAAAATAGGGTTAGGGGCAGGCCACTCAGGAATGAAAACACCTTTGTAATCAAAACATTACTAACACAGTAAGCAACCCTAATAAGGTATTTACACAGTGGAAAAACTGGTTAAATTCGTAATTTCAGAATGCATATTTACAGTCTTACCTTGAAAATAAGTGATGACAGCTTGAGAAATGGGATCTGAGGCTGAGGCTACAGTGTTACTAATCAATAAAACTTTTCTTTCCCTACCTGAAATTTTTATCACCAGCACACTTCTTCGGCACATTCTTTTCTACAGTATTATTTTACTCACGGGGGTGAAAAGCATACTTAAGCAGTAATAAAACCAAAAAACAAGGAAAGAGGTGCAATAGACACTACAAAAGTAGTGCACGTGTAGCAACTAAGTCAAATAGGCACTGAACAAAGCAGCAAGCTGTTGCAGTCACCTGAGTGTTGTTCACTGTGTTCACCTGCGTTTCTCCTTAGCACAAAATTGAAACCCTGGACCCTCATGCATGAATAAACACACGTCATGATATACAGACATTGTTCCCCTATTTATCAATCATGTATGAGCAAATCAGTGTTGAATAAACACATGCTGTATGAGAATTGACTGTATTGTGATTAATTTAATAATACACCCTATTTTGAAGACAGTGTAGTATAGGTCATTGCAATAAATATTATGGTAGCAAGCAAAACCAAGAACACAGTCTTTAGTTGAGATGTGCAATAGATTCAATCACATCCTATATTCCTAAAACAGACTGACTGAGAATGTTCCAGAGATGCCTGAACCGAAGCAGGGCTCCTCTGAAGAAAAACTAATGACATGGGGTAAAACAGACTGTGTGTCGGCAAAAGCTCTATGCGTTTCTTCCCAAGCTCTCCGTATAAAGAGGGAGCTGAAAAATTTCACCCAGTTTTGCCAAGAAATAAATAAAAGCATGATTTGCATTTAGAAAACATCCCACTTCTAAAAATGAGAATATAAAACCATCCAGAATAAACACACACATGGCGCAACATTTTATCTGAAATTTGGCAAGCTCATCTCATGTAGGAGCCTATTATTCCTGCAATCATGGTCATTTGTTGATCTCTGGTCATAATCAGTACAAGTAATGAAGGTTAACATTTCAAACTAGAAATCAAAACCGGAGCTGAATCAGGAGCCTCTAAATTATTCTGAGATAAACTGAGCTTTTTTTGAAAGGCCAAATTGTAGTTGAAGCTAAAGACATTGGAAATCCTATAATGATGGAGGAGGCTCACATCGTATTGTTTAGTGTGAAAATACATATGTTAAAGATACATTTGCCTCTGAAATGCTGGAGGCTTTGTAAGGTCCTGTTTTCTACTCATTAAATGTACTTATTATTCTCAATGTCTTCTTGAAGCTCTATAGATCTTTGAGGGAAAGGGGGATTGTGAAGGAGGTCAGGCATGATAGCTACCTTTCAAATTCTCTGAGAATTAAACTGATTGGAATTCCCAAGTAAGGCTAGGATCTAGAGCAAATATCTCCCCTATTTTTAACTTCAGCTGGTGTGCAGTTGCTTAGTTTGTGCTCGTGAGCTCTACTGGAAATGAATTACACAAAAATGTCTGGCAAATGTTATTCACTGAGCACAAAGTGATATAGCCAACATAATTTTGTGATGACCTAATTTGTTTTTGGCTGCTATATTAATGAACAGGCTATGACAAAGTGTGGCTGAAACAGCCTTTCAGCAATATCTTAAACGACTTGTTTCTGGGTTTCCACATTGTTAACCATTACAGAATTGATTTGGTGCTGCTGCTACAATTGAAGATGTGAGATTTAACGCATGTTGTTTTACATAAACTGTAGGACAGCAGGCCTGTGAGCTGCATCTGGAAAGGCTGGTGTGTTCCCCTGGGTTCAAAAAATGGTAACTTCTATGACTAATTTTTGAGTCCTAAAGAAAGGAGTAGAGATAGGGAAAAAGGGAATATAACTCATTTGCCACCATTTCTTAACTTCAGGATAATGCTTGCACTTTATATTTGGAAAAGGCAGAAATCTTTCATTGCTTCACTTCCTTCAGGTCCTTCTCATTTTCTGAGCAACTAGTTTTACACAATATGCTAAACTGTGGTTTGTTTAACAAATGCAGGCTTACAGAGTACAATGGCTGGGTTCACAGACAAATTATGGTTTAACACACTGTATGAATTTACCTACTTTGTATTTGATCAGGAAATGGATATGCTTAGTACTTTAAACTTCAGAGTTACATGTAAATCCTGTATGTTATAGGTGTATAATTACTATGAAAAATTCCTCTATTCTTCCACCTCTTTACGTTTTTAAGGAAGATTAAAATGTAAAAGTGAAAGTCTTTAGTTTTAACTAAAGTCTTATTTTAAAAATGCATTAGAAAATTTGTGGAATAGCAGGAATGCAGTTCTGAACCTGTTCCTTGTGCAAATTAAAATAAAAGATATTTAGGAAACAATATTGATAAGGGGAACCAATGATCTTGGTTTTGGATTATGTTTGTTAAACATATACATCCCAACAAATGTTTTAAAAACCAGATTAGCAGGATGAAATACTGTAAACGATGCATATGAAAAGCCACCTGCTCCCAAACTTCGATCTCTTTAGTTTTTGATTGCCCTTTTCCAGAGGCAAAAAGGAAGAAAAAAGTACTTTTAAAACCCAAGCTTTGGGTTTAGACAAGTTTAACATTTCTGCCCATAAAGTGCAATCACTAAAAAAGGAGGAGGAACTTTGCAATACCAGGATTTAAGATAGCTGTATTTCAGAATCAAGCCACACATTCTGAAGAACCTGAGGTAGTCTAGTTCTTATCAAGTATAGTCATTCATGCAAGCCTACAGTCTACCTCTAGGGGATCAAGGAGTCCACAACTATCTGCAGCGATCCTGATGATGCCCCACTTGTAGCACGTAGAACAGTACCCAATGGGACCCATAGTCTGAAGGAACTGCCTCCTGTGAATTAATAGCAAGCCAAGAGCAATTCAGAGGATATCTACACAGGGAGCAGAGGAGGCAGATACCATTAGTGGCTATTGTATTCCATGCCTAAGATACCCTGTGCCTGAGGACAGGCAACCACTATGGCCTACCATCTGTGGGTGTGAACCATCATGGGTATTGGATTAATGTCCTGACCAGCCCTTTGGCAGAGTCAATTCCAGCAGCCTCTTGCTAGCCTCTGGTGTTTCTAATAGCTGGCAAACAGAGATGCCTTTGATCCTCTGAAATCACAGCTATCTGTACAGAGCACAAAGCTCTGTTGTACCCAATTGACTTTCCCATGTGGTCTCCACATCACACAATCCCAAGCAGTATAAACTGCTCACAGAATGGGA
Organism: Candoia aspera; assembly: GCF_035149785.1. Lineage (NCBI taxonomy): Eukaryota > Metazoa > Chordata > Lepidosauria > Squamata > Candoiidae > Candoia > Candoia aspera. The sequence goes on from NC_086156.1 coordinate 55,257,159, forward strand.
CCCCTGTTTCCTTCCTTTCTGTCCTGTTCAGATTATGAGATGGCAAGGCAGAATTACTATTAAATTCTTTATTTACAAATAACTATTTACAACAGACAGTGAAGTCCTTAGAATAGATTAGGCACTGCAGTTCAATCAAGTCCACCAGGTAGTGGTGGATAACAAGGCAAGGCTTCAGATTCAAATGCAGAAGTAGATAGTGGCAAGACAGCAAGGCAGAACTTGGCTAATCCTCTCAATGAGGCGGCAAGACCAGTGTAGCTAGAGCACGTGGTTTCTATACATCTATACATCTGTACTCTTCCAGACCTTTGCAGCCCAGATATTTATATTTCAATTTTTTATATTTCAAATTTTGTCACAACCCATCTCACTCAAAGAGCAACTCTGGGTGGTTTAGAATAAAACTAAAAATAAATACAGATTAAAATACAATAAAAACAGTACTTCTTAAATAAAGATATAGATATAGATATAGATATCGTATGCCTAGTCATCTACTTTTGGAGAGAAGTCATAGCACATATTTTGTTCTGGATAACTCCTTTGAGTTTTACCTGATTGTTAGAGACAGATCCAAACAGATTTCTTGCCCATTATACAAAAGCAGTTTGCTGATGCCTCTTTGCAGGATCAGGGTAGGATTCAAATATGTTTTCAGCTGGATGAGGGGAATGAATTTATCATAATCAGGATATGGATTCTCACAGGGAGAGGCAAAACAGGATGTCAAGTAGGGAAAAACAAGCCAGAATTTGAGGTCATACCTATACAAAGCTCTGGTATGGAAAGTTTAAGATTTAAAATGTATATGAGAAGAGGGGGGCTGTTGAAGAAAAACACATATATTTTCCAGAAACATACATTATTTCTCTCCCAGTTCTAAAAGTCTTTAAATAGATAGTATACTAAATATATGGTACTGTATGCATTTTTTATGAAAATTTATAAGCAGAGATACACATTAAAATAAAACCTCATGGATCAGAATGCAAACTGAAACGAATAGAGAAGACAGATCTGCAATTTCTGCATGGCCCCTCACCAGCACAGGCCATGAGCTGCTTCCTGAGTGCAGGAATAAATGATGTTGTCCTCTCCAACTTCCAGCTTGGTGCAAATGGGCCCCATGCCTCTGTTTTCCAGCTGGATCCAAAACTGCTGATTTCTGACCTGAGCTCTCTTAAGCGCTTCAGAGCAGATGGTTTCCAGCACTTCATTCTATTCTAGTGGTAGGACCAGTTCTGATTGGCTGCAGTGCCTCTCACACTCCCTCCCCTTCAATGGCTGGCCACTGTCCTGTGCATGATTTAATGGGTAAGATTATACACACACAAACACACAGAGTCCAGCAATTGGGACCAGAATTTCCATCACTAAGCAATGCAGTCATAAAGGTTGATGTCATGTGACATGCTGCTTAGCAACAGCAGTTCCAGCACTTCCAGTTGCCATCATTAAGCAAATCCCTTGCCATAGTTAAGCGCAACAACACATGGTCACTATGTGCGATGTCCTGCCGACTTTCCCATTGACTTTGCTTGTCGGAAGCCAGCAATGAAGGTCGCAAATGGTGACCACGTGACCATGGGACACTGCGACTTTAATTTCGAACCAAGCACCTGGATCAGGATCATGTAACCATGGGGATGCTGTAACCGCCGGACCTTCGAGGACCAGTTGTAGGTACTGCTCATTTGGCACCATTGTAAATTCAAACAGTTGCTGAATGAGCAGTTGTTAAGTGAGGACCACCTGTATCCATCTCACACAGTAATTAGTAATGATGATTAATTTTAGGCCAACATTCCCAAAAAGCCCAGGATAGTATATGTGGCCCTTTCCCCTAGGAGCACAGAAAGCTCTTTAATACAGAATCAGACTGTTTATCCATCCAGCTCAGCATGGTAGCACATGACTAGAAGCAATTTACAAGATTTCAGGTAAGAGTTTTTCCAGCCTTTCCCAGAGTTATTAGGAACTGCTTACATATAAAGCAACAGTCAGATATTCTACCACTAAGCTGCAGTTCAGGTGAATTAAACTAAGAAAAATTCATACCAATCACAATTTATTTATTTAATTATTTGATTTAAATTTGTTGGCTGCCCAACTCCAGTAGACATCAAATGGACTTCATAATGGAGTGAGCAGTTGACCATGCTTCCCCAGGCACAGTCCAGGTTCAGAATTCTGAGAATTGTAGTCCAATATATCTCAGGTTGTGAAAGGCTTCAATAACCGTCATTCACTTATTTAAAAAAAATATTTTCAACACATGTTTTCTTTTGAATAGATAACTGTTGTTTAAAATTTTACCAAGTTTGCACTGGCTGCCTATACTCACTATGTTCACTGGATCCTGTAGACTGCACACATCCAGAGACTCACTGGATGTCAGCAAAGAGTTAAAGTTTTTTGAGATTCATCTTCCCCACAACAACCACCTACCTCACAAGCGTGTTGTTGTGTGGAAAATAGGAGGCAGGAATATTAGGCATGTTCGCTGCCTTGAGTTGACTATATATGGTGGGTTTAAAAAATCTAATACTTTAGATGATTTTTAAATTATTATTTTAAATCTTGTATTTCACTTTTCTACCTTATAAAGAACATGGAATGGCTAGCCAAATAAAAATACAGTTTATTTTCAAAACAAATAAGGCCCAGTATGGTATAGTGGCTAAGCTGCTGGACAAGGAGAGGGGTGACCCAGTGTCCAGACCTCAGCAACAAGCCAGCTGAGGAACAAATGCCTGGTGTATCATGCATTGATGCTTTTGCTAATATGAACTGGAGAGTGTAGTGCAAACAAGCAGACCCTGCAACCAAGTGGGATAAACTCTAACAGCAACAACTTTTAACACCCATAAGCACACACAAGTATGCTATTTATGAATTTAAAACAGCAGTCAATGAAAAGGCTATGAACTGACTCTGAAGTGAAGCAGGATTAGCCTTGGAATATAAGGAATTGCACAAAATGGGAGTGGACACTAAAAAGATCCTTACCAGTGCTAGTCTGATTTTAGATGCTTTAGAACTAGATCTTAGGTGAGCTGCAAATTGCTGCATTGTGGTTGTACTCTTACAGAGCACAACTTGCCTGGCCCCTTAGAACTATCCCAATCTGACTTATGTTCACAGGCATCTTCTGCGACAATTTAGTTAAATGCAACACTCTCTCTGGCTGTTCTAACAGACATGTAAATTTCTGGAGGTGCAGGCAGTCTTTGGTCTCAAGGAAGCCTTTTAGCCTTTAGAGGTCACAATCAGCATCCTGAATTGCACCTGGAAATAAATTGGCAGCCAGAGAAAAAATGGAATTAATCCTAGCAACTTCCAAAATTGTTGTTCTTTTAACAGCAGCCCAACCTGGAGTATTAGTAATCTAACAGGGAAATAACAAGGGCATGAATCAATCAGGCCTGGTCACCAGGTGCCAGGAATTAGCATAGATAGTGCATCAACTGAAGCTGAAGGAGAATTGCTAGTATTGATGTAAATACTATAAATCCTTGTAAAACTTGGTCCTTTAATTGTTCTTTTTCTGAAGCTTTTTTTTTCACTTTGTGCACTTCTATTAATCATAATCTTATCTTCTCTCTACTGGCATTTATGAGCAAATTCAGAACTCTCAGTAAACAAGAATCTCCCACCTTCTCAAGGAAGGAATTCACCAGTTTTGCAAGTCTTTATCTAAATTATGCTCAAGAGATCTTACCCTTTTTTATTTATGCAACACACAAATGTTCTGACTAACATAGGTTTTTTTATTTATGTTATAAGCCCTACTGAAGAAAGGCAGATTTTAAGCTTTACATATTAAAACATTCAAAGTTAGAGTGAAGCTCACTGAAAAGTAATCTTTGACCCTTCCAGCGACAAGTCAATAGGCCCACCAAATGTGAGTGGAAGATCTCTGAGGATTTCTCTTTTGCCTGCTATGTGACAGACAGTGACACATTACAGTTGTTGTTGTTGTTGTTGTTTTAAAAGAATGAGATTTAACTGAATTTGAGACATTTCCATCTGTTCCTCCTAGTGCCACAGGCAATACTTTGCTACATGGGAAAACACCTCAGGGCAATTTAGAAGCTCTGAGCTTCCAAGCTTTATATAAATTCCCCAGCTCTTCCTTTTTACATCTTGAACAGCTGCTTATAGGAGTTGCAGCATGTCTGCCATGTCTCTGTAGAATTATCAAGGCCTTCAATAAAGATCTCTTCTGGCTTCACAATGTTGAAAAGAATTATTGAAACACAATGAAACTCAAAAACTGGTCTGGAATGACATATCCCCGAGTGATGCTGCTTGATACCCAGAGAAGAACTAATAGACATGAGTGAGGCTGCTGCCCTTGCCATTTCTGCAATAGCAATCTAGTTAATGCAAAACGTGCATCAACTATCTGAATTTTCCCTTCTGTGCAAGTAGCAGCCATTGAAGTGGAACAGGGCAGGAGTGAAAGGAAACAGGAAAAGTCCCAGCACAATAATGCTGCTGCACTGGTTTGATTTGGGTATTTATTTAATTTCTATAGCCGCCCATCTCAACAAGAGACTCTGGGCAGCTATACAGCGGCTATGTTTTGTAATTTAAATCAATGCTTCTCAGGAAAACAGAAAAATGAGACACAGCATGGTTATTTTGGCAAAGCAGATATAGTCATTAATGTTCTGATTATAGTCTGTCTATACGTCTTACACATTTCACCCCATTTTCATAAGGATGACCCCCTCCCAGTTGAAAAGAAAAAAATGTGTGGGGAATCCATGTTAAATTCTACTGTCAAGACGCCCCATACACAGACCCAGTTTAATATAATGCTATAGGCAGCCTGTTCTGCCTCACTCCCAGGCTATGATATGCCTTCTCTCAAGAGTTGCATAAGGCCTCTACTGCACCTCTCTGTTTTCAGAAAAGCAGCCAAGTCTGACCTCTTTTGCCAAACTTTTAATGGCTAATTAATTTTTGCATTGGTTTAAGTTTTTTTCTGTATTCTGTATTTTCATTATTTGTTCACTGCCTTGAACACTCAATTGCTATAAATTAAAGACATTAAATTGGCTTCTAATGGTTTTTCCCTTGCAATCCTTCATTTGCTCCCTGCTGATCCTAAACAGCCACTTCCTTATTCCAACTATTGGCCAAAGAGTACCTTTAATCTTGGGAATCTATTTCATGCCAACGGCCAAGCCCAGATTCACTGCCTTCTATGGAGATGTGTTGCTGTTGCATACAGTTTCAGACACTATACATTAGGTGACTTATGGATGCAAATGAGAAACAGACCACATGGTCCCTTTTAGACAGTCCATGGGAAAGTTTTATGACAGAATAATATTGTGACCCTTCAGCAAAGGATCGTTACCTTGTCGTGGTGCTGGAGCTTCAGCACCTCAATGATGCCATGAGCTAAACCGTGAAGGGCCACCCAAGATGGGAAGGTCATGACAGAGAGGTCAGACTAAATGCGATCCCTGGGGAAGGTAATGGCAACCCACCCCAATATTCTTGCCGTGAAAACTAAATGGATCAGTACAACCAGAGATATGTCGGTATACCATCGGAAGATGAGACCCCCAGGTTGGAAGATGGTCAAAATGCTACTGGGGAGGAACAGAGGATGAGTTCAACTAGCCCCAGACATGATGACGCAGCTAGCTCAAAGCCGAAAGGACGGCTAGCGGCCGACGGTGCTGGTGGTGAACGGTGAATCCGATGTTCTAAGCATCAACACACCATTGGAACCTGGAATGTAAGATCTATGAGCCAGGGCAAATTGGATGTGGCTATTGGTGAGATGTCAAGATTAAAGATAGACATTTTGGGAGTAAGTGAACTGAAATGGACTGGAATGGGCCACTTCACATCAAATGACCACCAGATCTACTACTGTGGACAAGAGGACCACGGAAGAAATGGAGTAGCCTTCATAATTAATAGTCAAGTGGCTAAAGCAGTGCTTGGATACAATCCAAAAAACGATAGAATGATCTCAATTCGAATTCAGGGCAAGCCATCTAACATCACAGTGATCCAAATATACGCCCCAACCACAGATGCTGAAGAAGCTGAGGTAGAGCAGTTCTATGAGGATCTGCAGCACCTACTGGACAACACGCCTAAAGAGATGTTACTTTCATCACAGGAGACTGGAATGCTAAGGTAGGCAGGCAAATGACACCTGGAATTACAGGTAAGCATGGCCTGGGAGAACAAAGCGAAGCAGGACATAGGCTGATAGAATTTTGCCAAGACAACTCACTCTGCATAACAAACACTGTCTTCCAACAACCTAAGAGACAGCTTTATACATGGACTTCACCAGATGGACAACACCAAAATCAGATTGATTACATCCTTTGCAGCCAAAGGTGGCAGACATCTATATAGTCAGTAAAAACAAGACCTGGAGCTGACTGTAGTTCAGATCACGAACTTCTTATTACACAATTTAGGATCAGACTAAAGAGATTAGGGAAGACCCACAGATCAGCTAGATATGAGCTCGCTAATATTCCTAAGGAATATGCAGTGGAGGTGAAGAATAGATTTAAGGGACTGGACTTAGTAGATAGGGTCCCAGAAGAACTATGGACAGAAGTTCGCAACATTGTTCAGGAGGCGGCAACAAAATACATCCCAAAGAAAGAGAAAACCAAGAAGGCAAAATGGCTGTCTGCTGAAACACTAGAAGTAGCCCAAGAAAGAAGGAAAGCAAAAGGTAACAGTGATAGGGGGAGATATGCCCAATTAAATGCAAAATTCCAGAGGTTAGCCAGAAGAGATAAAGAAATATTTTTAAACAAGCAATGCGTGGAAGTGGAAGAAGGCAATAGAATAGGAAGGCAAGAGACCTCTTCCAGAAAATTAGAAACATCGGAGGTAAATTCCAGGCAAAAATGGGTATGATCAAAAACAAAGATGGCAAGGACCTAACAGAAGAAGAAGAGATCAAGAAAAGGTGGCAAGAATATACAGAAGACCTGTATAGGAAGGATAACAGTATCGGGGATAGCTTTGACGGTGTGGTCAGTGAGCTAGAGCCAGACATCCTGAAGAGTGAGGTTGAATGGGCCTTAAGAAGCATTGCTAATAACAAGGCAGCAGGAGACAACGGCATCCCAGCTGAACTGTTCAAAATCTTGCAAGATGATGCTGTCAAGGTAATGCATGCTATATGCCAGCAAATTTGGAAAACACAAGAATGGCCATCAAACTGGAAAAAATCAACTTATATCCCCATACCAAAAAAGGGAAACACTAAAGAATGTTCAAACTATTGAACAGTGGCACTCATTTCACATGCCAGTAAGGTAGTGCTCAAGATCCTGCAAGGTAGACTTCAGCAATTCATGGAGCAAAAATTGCCAGATGTACAAGCTGAGTTTAGAAAAGGCAGAGGAACTCGGGACCAAATTGCCAATATCCGATGGATAATGGAAAAAGCCAGGGAGTTTCAGAAAAACATCTCTTTCTGTTTTATTGACTATTCTAAAGCCTTTGACTGTGTGGACCATAACAAACTGTGGCAAGTTCTTAGTGGTATGGGGATACCAAGTCAGCTTGTCTGTCTCCTGAAGAATCTGTATAACGACCAAGTAGCAACAGTAAGAACAGACCACGGAACGACGGACTGGTTTAAGATTGGGAAAGGAGTACAGCAGGGCTGTATACTCTCACCCTACCTATTCAACTTGTATGCATAACACATCATGCAACATGCTGGGCTTGAGGAATCCAAGGCTGGAGTTAAAGTCGCTGGAAGAAACATTAACAATCTCAGATATGCAGATGATACCACTTTGATGGCTGAAAGTGAAGAGGAACTGAAGAGCCTTATGATGAAGGTGAAAGAAGAAAGTGCAAAAGCTGGCTTGCAGCTAAACCACAAAGAAACCAAGATTATGGCAACCAGCTTGATTGATAACTGGCAAATAGAGGGAGAAAATGTAGAAGCAGTGAAAGACTTTGTATTCCTAGGTGTGAAGATTACTGCAGATGCTGACTGCAGTCAGGAAATCAGAAGACGCTTAATCCTTGGGAGAAGAGCAATGACAAATCTCGATAAAATAATTAAGAGCAGAGACATCACACTGACAACAAAGGTCCACATAGTTAAAGCAATGGTGTTCCCTGTAGTAACATATGGCTGCGAGAGCTGGACCATAAGGAAGGCTGAGAGAAGGAGGATAGATGCTTTTGAACTGTGGTGTTGGAGGAAAATTCTGAGAGTGCCTTGGACTGCAAGAAGATCAAACCAGTCCATCCTCCAGGAAATAAAGCCAGACTGCTCACTTGAGGGAATGATATTAAAGGCAAAACTGAAATACTTTGGCCACATCATGAGAAGACAGGACACCCTGGAGAAGATGCTGATGCTAGGGAGAGTGGAGGGCAAAAGGAAGAGGGGCTGACCAAGGGCAAGGTGGATGGAGGATATTCTAAAGGTGACGGACTCGTCCCTGGGGGAGCTGGGGGTGTTGACGACTGACAGGAAGCTCTGGCGTGGGTTGGTCCATGAAGTCACGAAGAGTTGGAAGCGACTAAACGAATAAACAACAACAATATTGTTACCAAAGCAAGTTTGTGAGAATGGCTTCATATGCATCTTGATCAACATTTCAGGCATCATGGAGGAAATTGGGAATAATTTCAGTAAAATCAATGAATTTGCTCATGTCTAAAAATGGGATGAAATTAAACAGGCGCTTAAATGCATAATGCATGTGGCTAAACTACAAAAGTGCCTTGTCAACTTCTTAAAATTTGTTTAGAGGTTGAGAGACTTCTATTATAGTTAATTAGTGTCTCTGGGGGTTTCATGCAGCCAACTTCAAACTAAAGATAGTGTCTGGTTTTAAAATTGAATTAGTTTCCTCATAGTTTCAGAGCCAAGGTGTAAAGCGAGAATGTGATTACTGTAACCTCCCTCCTAACCCCCCCCCCAAATACTTTGGATGGCATATAGAAGAGTTCTGATTTTATCATTTCAGCCACATGAAGTGAGTGAAAAAAATGTTTGAATGCCTGTCACAGAATATGAGCTTACTCCTGCTTCAGGTTCTGCATTCATTTCATTATTCCATAGTGGCACTAACAAATGAGGTTATTTTACCATAACCAGTATTTTTTTTAACATTCAAAGGCATTTGAATAAACTGCACGTGAAAAGTGGATTTATGCTAAATTAAAACACTAAGAACAAGCTTTTGGTATTTTGTTCCTGTAGGATACATTTCAGCAGAATTTAGCTAATTTCAATGGGTGAGTTAATTTATATGTTTTTCTTTCAGTGGGCCTTAGGTTTTAGATTTTCTCAAGACTGGGGTCATAAAGGCAGGCTTTTGTGAGGTTCCAGCCAACCTCTGACTCAGAAAACGAAACTCTTTTTGAGTCAGAGGGGGAAACAGAAACGTACCAGTCAGAAACCAGGAAAGTGAAACCCAGAGATGACTCAGCAGCATGGGAGAATTCACTGGTTGGTCAGTCTTCGGAGGAGGATTTGAATCCTCCAATTAGCGTGCACAAAAGACATGCTGAAAAGCGCACAAAGGAGAAGTCAGCCTGATTGGCTGCAGAAGGGAATAGGCATGCAAAGGATTGGCATAAAAGGCAGATGCGTGAAGAGCAAGCTGCCAGAGACAACCAATCCTTTGAGCTTCCAGTTCCAACAGAAGAGTCCTTACCTGCGTCCGAAACCTTGTCTGTAGCCGGAGGGGAATCAGCGCCAGTGTTTCCTATCTGAGAGGACTTGAATCCTGCAACCACTACCACAGAGGATCTTCTCCCTGCTGCACCCAGTAACTTCAGCCTTGCATCCAGCTTCGGACCTCTTCGTTGCCATTGTGCGTGTTCTAGTTGCGCTTCCAACCTTGTTTCAAGTTTCTAGCTGTGTCCAGAGTCTCCAGTCCAGCTTCATCATGCTTCAAGTCCTCAGCCTTGCCTTGGATCTCCAGCCCAGCCTAGCTGCGCCCTGGTTGCCCGACATTTCTCAGGAACTTCACATATATCTTGTTGTGAATTGGGTTTCAACCTTGTCTAGAACCTGTGGTCCAGCCCGGTCGTGTTTCAAGCCCTTCACCTAGTCCAGAACCTCCAGTCCAGCCTAGTCATGTGCCTAGTCTCCAGCCCAGTCCAGAATCTTCAGCCAAGTCCAGCCTTGCTTTGAGTTCTCAGCCTTGTTCCGAGTCTCTAGTCCAGAGTACCCAGCTCAGCCCAGTATCTCCAGCCAAATCTATCATTGCTTCGAGTTCTCAGCCTTGTTCTGAGTCTCCAGTCCAGAGTCTCCAGTCCAGCCTGAGTCATGAGTCCAGTCCAGTCCTGCCACTAGAGCCAAGTCTTGTCCAGTGGGTCCCGTTCAGTCTTGCCCAGCTTCCTGATGCCAGCCTAGTTAGCGTAGTGTTCCAGATGGTGGATGTTCGTCTCCAGTTTCAGTAGTGCCACGTGCCCTAGTTTCTCCCAGTCTTCCAGCTCCTGTCAGCGAATCCTGCTCCGCTGTTTTACTACAGTCTCCTCCTGCAACCTTGTCTGTTTCCTCGTTGTTACCCAGTTGGTCTTGATCAGAACCAGCCTACCTCTTGACCATAAGGACTTAATTATTGTAAATAGTTATTTAATAAAGAGTGGTTTGATATAAATCTGCCTGGCTGCCTCATAGTCTGAACAGGACAGCTTTAAACCTTTGCTGAATAGTGAATCTTTCTCATTGCTCCTTAAACATGGATGTCTGTTTTAAAATATCATAACATCTTGCTGTCTTGAAGGGATTCCTTCAAGTCCTGCCACCTTTCCAGAAAATATTTGGCTTAAACACTTAGAACCTTTCTTTAGTAATCTCTGCCATATCACCAGCTTTTCAACTGCTCATTCATTTTCAATACACTTTAACCAATTTACAATTTCTCCATAGCCTCTGAGGTTCCAAATGCTTTCAGCATCCTGTTGTCTATAATGCTTGCAAGTCTCAAACAGTACTTTCAGGCAATCATTGCTTAGCCCAAGTTAGTCAATAGGTTGAAGACAGAGAACACCACTCAGTCACCACAAGCTACTCATTGTCAGGGGCAGCCTTGCTGCCGTTCGCAAGCTCACCGTGGTGCGGTTGCCTCCGGTTCTTGACGCCTTTGATGTCGGGACATCCCGCGGTTCCTCCGGGGTGCCGGGCGATCCAGGTGAGGATCCGTCTGTCTCATCGAGGGTGAGCCATGGGCCTCGGGACTCATGGGTAGCGCTCGCCGTGGCTTCTCCCTCCGAACTCGATCCTGAGCTCCGCTGGACGTCGCGCCGTCAGGGGCTCGGGCATCTTCCGTTCATCTGGACAGGAGTTCTGTTGCCGGTCGCTGGGTAGCCGCTTCTCCGTGAGTTGAAGTCTTCCATCCTAGCGTGGATCCCTCACAGAACTGGTCCGGATTGGTGCTAGGGAAAAAAAAAAATTTTGGATTCCCGGCTTTATGTCAGGGGCAGCCTTGCTCCAAAAAAGACACGAACTCACTTAGAGGGTCTAAGGATTTCCGGCTTTATTGGAACAGTATGCATGCAATGTAAAAGACGGGAATCCTTATGTGTTGGCAGGGTGTCCTGTTTATACCCCGGTGGCGGACCTTGTCCTACTCCACCCCCTGTTGACCCTCGAGCCAGGACCGGATGGGTGCTTGGGACTGTGATGCGTCTGCTGATGGGCGATTCCGGCGATCTCTGGCGTTCTCCTTTGTTTCCTCGCCTTTGTCCGGTGCAGGTGCATCCCCTGGGGTAATGGGAAGGCGTTCCCCCGATCTTTCGATGGGTGCCAAGTCCAGTCTGAGGGGTGTTTCTATTATGTTGGTGATTCCTTTATGGATATGGGTGCTTGAGGGATATGTGAGTGATTAAGGGATTATGCTTATCCCTTCCTCTTTCCTAATGTGCATGTTCCCCGTTGTGATGCACATATGCCTTGCAATGGGGAACATGACACTCATGGACTGTACAATCCCCAGAACTTCCAATGTTTTGTGAATTAATGAACAGCCAGCCCATTTTTCACAAAAGAGAAATTAAATAAATAAATGTAGCACACCCTCCCTGAATCCATGTATCCAAGTACTGTATTTCTGTAGATTTGACTGTCAATCTATAAATCATTTTTCCCAGTAAGTTCCTGTAAGGATGGTTGCAAGGGAAGTTCAGTTCTAGAAACTATTAATGAATGCATTCAGAAGCTTCAAAAGTCTTCTGTTCACCATAGTGCCCACTCAGCATTGCAAAGCGAACTGTATGAAAGTAGTATTTTAGCAACTTCTGTACAAATCTTAGCAAATTTGAGAGTGTTGCTAGGCATCAAGCCCTGCAAGACTAGCATGTCAGCAAACTAAATATGAGAGATTTGCCTTTAGCTGGGCTGAGTGAAATGTTAGCTAGGTGCTGGGAAGTGAAATATGTGACCAGCCATTTCTCTATGGTAAAGCAAGCACTCAAAAGGACAGGATAATCTCATTAGAATATGAGTAATAGATAGTGCTTGCTTAACAACCACTCATTCAACAACCATTTGAAGTACAATGGTGCTGAATGAGCGGTACTTACAACTGGTCCTCATAATTGCTGCATCACCAGAACATCCGGCCAATCCTAATTTTACTCCCTGTTCCTGCCATGAATTGGTAGATTCCCACAAAATGAGCATGCAACATTAGTTTATTGTTGTGCTGCTTTAATCCATTGTTTTACATTCCTGCAAACAAAACAGATGGACAAGAAGAATGAGGACAATATACACAATCAAGGTCGCCCTTCTCTAGATCAGCATTCCTCCCAAAATCAGGTTGTCTTCCACCCTGTTGGTTTTGGGGAAAGTCATTGAAACTGGCTTTTCCAGACAGCCTTGGGAGTAGATTTGTGATGAGAGGGACCCTCCTTTATGGGATGGATGCTGTTGGTTGTTCCTCAGGACATTGTTGTTTTGTTTTGCTATTTGTTGATTATTATTTTTATTCTACAGTTGGTATCATTTTGAAAGCTGCTTAGAATCTTGCTTGAAATAGAGTAGCATATACTGTAAATTATAGTAAGAAAACAGATAAGCCAACCAGTCACTTATGGAGTTCTGCTAAGGATCATAATGAAAAAGGCTCAAAACATTAACTCCAAGTCCATGATCTTCTCCACGTGTACTTTTGCCTGCTTCTGCCAATTGCCATGGCTAGGTTAGCACAATATAAATAACTTAAATTGGTAGATTTTTCAATATTTTTGGCAGGATTTTATTTATTTCCCATATAATTCCATTGCAAAGCCCTCTGTGTATAAATCTAACAGTGGAATAAGGCAGAAAAACTAATGGTTTTTCCAACTCAATCCTTAGAGAATAAAACAATTTGCACCAGATTCTGATGACTTCTGGGTTTGGATGTCTGCCATCTGACCAACTTCAGGAGTCTCAGCTCTTCTTCCATGTACTCCCTCCCCAGCAGAAATCTTTTCCTGGGGAAAAGAAAAGAAATCAAGTTTTAGAGATTTTGATATGTAGGCTGGTGGAAAGTGTGTGTGCTTTCTTATTCAAAGAATCATGCTATAAAAGTGAACAAGGGAGAAGACAAAAAATGTACTGCATACTGAAAGTAAGACCCAGACACAGCAGGTAGGGAATCACTGATAATACAGACTGGAAGGAAAAGAATTTCATAAAAATCAATCTTTCCTGTTCTGTTTCTTTTATTAAAATGTCTGGCACCTTTTTCTTGCTATCTTTCTGACATGGTAAGATACACTCAAGCTAATGGTGATGCTTTGGTAAAGCAGATCTCATTGTAATTCTGATAATGGTATCATTGCTCCAGCTATTTGCTGCAAAAATCTCTAAATGCCTTTAAAAGCTATAAACTCTAATAGTTATTTACTTCACATCATTTGCATCTTGTGAATGTCTATGTGAAAGTAAGAGAATTGTGTGTAATTTGAAACTTATGATGTGATTTAGAATATTTATACCATCAATGTCTTGGAAATATTAATGGTAAAAGACAAACATTTTAATTAGCTGTTTTAATCTGGTGTCGATGTTATCCTTGATAGCCAGTGTGGTGTAATTGTGAGGTGTTGTACTGGCACATTTAGTCTCTCTCAGCCCAACTTTTCCCACTGGCTTGTTGTGGGGAAAAGGAGAAGGAAAACTATGTCACCTGGAGCTCCTGAACTAAAAGATGGGATGTAAATCTAATCAATCCATAAATAAGCTTTATTCCATTGATTGGAGCTTTCCTCCTTCCCATAAACTACATGTTTCATAGTGTGCAGATGGCAAATGCTGAAAAAATGCTGAATTTCCAGGCTTATACTGTAGAGTTTGGAGTCACTGTCTGATTAAAATTTTTGCAGAAATGGATATGACCCTTGCTTTCATCAAAGTAAATTTTGAGGGCAATGAAGGGGTCCAGATGTTTGGATTTTGATTCAGATTTCTCTTGCAAATGTCTAAGATGCTACATGCTACTAACTTCAGCTGTTGAGAGATCTGGAGGGATATCTGGTAGATTTAATTGCAAGAATATGATCTTAGCTTTTAGGCTGCATTAACAGTAGCATAGTTTCCCAATCATGGAAGGTATCAGACCTATTCTATTCTATGTAGGTGCCTTGAGTATTGTATTGAATTCTAGGTAACACATTTCAAGAAAAAGTCTTACAAACTGAAAAGCATTCAGAAAAGACTAGACACTGAGTCCTATGCCTAGGGTTTGAGGAAATTGGGTATGTTTAACCTTGAAGGAAGGGGATGCGATAGTACTCTCCAAATCCTTGAAAGGTATTACAGAAGTTAGCTAAATCCAGTTCATATGGTTCCAGAATACACATGGAAAAATGGACTAGTTGCAAGAAGACAACTTCTAAGGCCACCCTGGTGAATTCTTTGTCACCCACTGACCTCTTAACAGCCAGTGTGAAGCAATAGATAATGAGGGGGAACAAGCTAAATTGGTAATCCTTATCTCTCTCCAGTTGAGGTATATAATTTTCTACTACTTTAATATTACTGTTTTATTGCAAATGTTGAATTCTAATAGGAATGCCATAATCAAAAACCTGTTCAAGAAAACACTAGATAACCATCTAACACTAGATAACCATCTAACACTAGATAACCATCTTTCCTGCTGAAAGCAGAGCATCATAATTTATGGCCTAAATGATCCCTTCCATGATTCTATTATTCTATAATGATCTTCAAAGCTAATATAATGGCTGGATTACAGAATTATTTAAAATTTGTTTCACATTTCAGAGCCTGTTGAGTTATTCAGAATGCATAGGAGAGGAAAATAGGTCCAGTCTCTAGCCTATGAAGTTTGCTAGACTATCGATACAGTCCTTTTTTTTTTTTTTTAACCATTCAGTTGTGTCCGAACCTCGGCAACTGCCTGGACTAGTCTCTGCAGTTTTCTTGGCAAGATTTCAGAAGTGTTTTGCCATTGCCTTCTTCTTAGGTAAAGGTAAAGGTTTCCCTTGACGTAAAGTCCAGTCGAATCCGACTCTAGGGGGCGGTGCTCATCTCCGTTTCTAAGCCTTGGAGCCGGCGTTGTCATAGACACTTCCGGGTCATGTGGCCAGCATGACTCACGGAACGCCGTTACCTTCCCACCGAAGCGGTACCAATTAATCTACTCACATTTGCATGTTTTCGAACTGCTTGGTGTGCAGAAGCTGGGACGAGCAACGGGAGCTCACCCCGCCGCGCGGTTTCGAACCGCCGACCTTCCGATCGACGGCTCAGCGGTTTAACCCACAGCGCCACCGCGTCCCTTCTTCTTAGAGCTGTGCATAAATCCTACAGTATTTGGATTAAACCAGTTCACTACTTGCATCCCGTGCAAAAAATACAGTCCAGTGTGCATCCCATAAAAATACATTCACTCTACATTCCTTGAATGCATGTTTGATCTTGCTAGATTTTGGGTTTAATTCATCTGCCATCATAAGTAAGTTCCAGAACTATAATAACCTTAATATTAATATGTTGGAGTTTGTGCAGTATGTGCAGAGTGCTGGAAAGCATTTGGCACAAGAGTTCAGAAAGAAGACACCAGGCATTTCAGCAAAAAAGGTTGTATTCAAAGAAAAACAGAGAGCATAAACAGTTTCTCATCCAGATCCCTGGATGGGGTTCAAAAGCTCCTTAAATACAAAAGAACATATTTACAAGTACACGCATACATGCAAGTGTGCTGAGCAGAAGGGTTGAAGAGAGGTTGCAAACAGGAGAAGCAAGCAAGCAAGGTGGGACCTCTGGCAGAGTTGGTTTATTTAAATGCAGATCAAGCAAGGAAGTGGAGGACAGGTTTCACTTTCCCATATAAGGTCATTGGACACTTAAACCTTGTTGACCAAATGAGGCCTGACTGTTTTATTTATTTATTTAAATTTATATCACCGCCCATCTCCCCCAACAGGGGACTCTGGGCAGTTTACAATAAAATAATGATTAAAACATGTCAACCTGAATTAAAGTCTAAAAATATAAATAAAATAATAAATATAAAATCCAAGAGGAGATGGAACCACAATCCATAAGGGGTGCTACAGTGCCAGCCACCCCCAGGTGGAGCTGTCACCCTCCCCATCCCAAGCAAGGCAGCAGAACCAGATCTTCAATTTCTTCTGGAAGTCCGGGAGTGAGGAGACCCGTCTCAACTCCAGGTGCAAGATATTCCAAAGGGCGGGTGCCACTGCTGAGCAGGCTTGCCTCCTGGACCCCGCTAGATGAAATTCCTTTGCTGATGGGGTCTGTAGCATGCCCTCCCTGCCTGACCGGGTGGGGTGGGTCAATGTTAGGGGAATGAGACGGTCCCTCAGGTAACCTGGACCCATGCCATGTAGGGCTTTAAAGGTAATAACCAACACCTTGAATTGGACCTGGAAGCAAACTGGTACCCAATGCAGCTCGCGTAACAGTGGTGTCACATGGGCTGATTTTACAGCACCAATAACTGTCCATGCGGTTGCATTCTGGACCAGCTGAAGCTTCTGAATACTCTTCAAGGGTAGCCCCATGTAGAGCGCATTGCAATAATCTATATAGGAGATGACAAGGGCATGAGTGACTGTTTGGAGGGCATCTCGGTCCAGGAATGGGTGTAGCTGGCGCACCACTGGAAGATGTACAAAGGCCCTTCTGGCTGCGACTTCCACCTGCTCTTCAAACAGGAATCATGAGTCCAGGAGGACCCCTAGGTTCCGTACTGGTTCCGAATGGGGAAGTGCCACCCCATCCAGAACCAAAGAAGACAACTTCCTGGAGACCAAGGGGCCATCAATTCACAGCCACTCTGTCTTACCAGGGTTCAGTTGAAGCCTGTTATTCCCCATCCAGACCCCCACAGCCCCCAGGCACTTGGAAAGGGTGGAGACCGCATCACTTACTTCACCCGGGATGGAGATATATAACTGAGTATCATCAGCATATTGATGATAACTCATCCTGTGGTGATGCATGTTCTCACCCAGCGGTTTCATATAGATGTTGAATAGGAGAGGAGAGAGAACCGAATCCTGCAGCACTCCACAGTGGAGGGGTTGAGGGTCAGCTCTCTCCTCTCCTATTACCACCAGTTGGGAATGGCCCTGAAGGAAGGAGGTGAACTAGCGCAAAACTACACCACCCACCCCCAACCCCCTGAGCTGCCCCCAAAGTATACCATGGTATTGAAAGCCACTGAGAGATCCAGGAGAGCCAGGATGGATGCACTCCCTCCATCCTGCTCCCACCAGAGATTATCCTTAAGCGCGACCAATGCAGTCTCTGTCCCATATCCTGGCCTGAAACCTGACTGAAAGGGGTCCAGATAATCCGTTTCCTCCAGAATCCTCTGGAGCTGCAATGCAACCACTTTCTCAACCACCTTTCCTAAAAAGGGAAGGGGGGAAACAGGGCAAAAATTGCCCAGTATAGTAGGGTCCAGGGATGGCTTCTTGAGAAGGGGGTATACCAGTGCCTCCTTAAAGGCATTAAGAGTGGGGAAATACTCAGGTTTTGCCGCTCTTACCGCCACAAGGTAGGCCTTTATAGCGGCTCTAGCTTGTATTCGGTCAAATTCAGTCTTCATCTTCCTCCAGCGACACTCCAGACGTCTCTTAACCCACTTCAAAACCCTCAACTCCTCCGTAAACCATGGGGAGTGACAGGTCGAATGAGGCAAGAGAGGTCGCACAGGTGCGATCCTGTCCAAGGCCCCGGCCATGGCCCTATTCCAGGCCACAGCTAGGACCTCTGCTGGACTGTGCAGCAGGTCATCGGGAATAACCCCCAGCTCCCTTTGAAACCCTACTGGGTCCATCAGTTGCAGGGGGCAGACCAATCGAATGTGTCCAGCCTCCCTGCAGAGCTGGATGGCACAACAGAATCTCAGGGTCACCAGGGCATGGTCTGACCATGACAATGGGGACAGATCTAACTCTCCCCTCAGATCACATTGCCACTGTTCTGACAAGAAAACCAAGTCCGGGGTGTGACCACTGTCTCGAGTCGGGTCCTGAATAATCTGGGACAGGCTCATGGCTGCCATGGTAGCCATGAACTCCCGAGCCACCTCTGAGGAACATCCCAGGGATGGGAGGTTGAAGTCCCCCAGAACTATGAGCGTGGGGAACTCCACTGCCAAGCCCGAGATGGCCTCCAGCAGCTCGGGCAGGGAGGTTGCTACGCAGCAGGGAGGCTGGTACAGCAGCAACACCCCAAACTGTTCTCAGGATCCCAGCTTGAAGAACAGGGTCTCACAACTGGCCACTTGCAGAGCAGGGCCCCTGAAGGCAACTAAAGATTCTCTGATGACAACTGCCACCCCTCCTCTCCTGCCCTGGTGTCTCAGCTGGTACCACACTTGAAACCCAGCTGGGCACATCTCAGAGAGGGCTACTCCCCCTTCTGAGCCCAGCCAGGTCTTGGTGATACACGCTAGGTCTGCCTCCTCCTCTGTGATTAAGTCACATATGAGGGGGGCTTTGTTGTTCACTGACCTGGCATTAAGGAGCAGCAGCTGGAGACTAGGGCTTGCGAGGATCTGCCATCCAGGGCCCGGGTGTGGCCACGGAGGGCCAGAACATGTTTGACTCTGCCAAACACTTAAGAAAATGATTTGTTACCATGGATACCTGGTGTCTCTGTGACTTGCTCCTTGTAGCACAACAATGAAATACCAACATAATAAACCCTGACTTTCCTTCCAGAACCAGGCGATATCCTGCTGTTTCCTTGAGAATACAAGAGTACAGTACATTGTATATAGTAACTGGCTATCCAAGTGTAGAGAAAGGCAATCAACAAGCATAGCTTCTCAGTAGTGAAATGAAACAAACAAACAAACTAAAGTGTGGGAGTTTTAGCTTGGAGAATTTGATGGCAAAGAATGCACATTCAATATCTCCAAGAGAAGCCCAACTTTTGTTATGTAATGTTGCACCCATCCATCAGCATTTGGCAAACTCCAAGTATTCCATGTTAAAGTAGTAATATGTGAAAAGTCTGACTCACACACAAACAACATTTTTTCCTGTTATAAACATAAGCTATTGGAGTCCCAAATAAAATTGCTTTGGGGCTGGATTCTGCCTGAGAGCTGCAAAGTGACTACCTTACATGAAAATGTTATAAGACGTAGCAATTAATATACCACAAAACAGTATACTGCTGATTTAAAGTAAAAGTAACAGTATCAACTCTTTTCTCATCCCAATCTTGACAAGCCAGGAAAAAAAAAAAAAAAAAAGCTTCCCTGCATCTTTTGGCTACAGTATTAATTAATAGGAGCAGCCTCCAATCATCTTGTATGGTTCCCACAGTGATTTGGGCAGGAAAACAGCCTAGGAGGATTAGGGTTAGGATAGGTTAGGACCCAGAGATGGTTTCATAGAAGAGTTTCTTTATAGCAGTGTTTCTTCTTTCTGCATGGTTGGCTGGGGAATTCTGGGAGTTGAAGTCCACACAGCTTAAAGTTGTCAAGGTTAAGAAACACTGCTTTACAGTATCCTGGTCCTTGAAATTCAGGTTTTTAAATATTAAAGGAGCCTCAAAACATTTCCTGCTGAAAAGAAGCCACAGGATAAATATATGAAGGGAATATGGCAAGATCCAAGCCCACTTAGTAGAACTGGCAAGTCACCATTGAAAAAGAGAAGAGAAGCCTTCATCTAAAGTGAGTAAATTCATCACACTATTAATATTTTTGCTTTGTTTTGCTCTAAAAAAGCATTGTTCAAGCAAATCTTGAGAAGGACCTAAAGAAGTTATTACGATGTATTTTCTAATTGATGGATTCTGGTAGTCTTCTTGCATGAGAAACTGAAACCTGTTAGGTGCAGGCACTGTGAGTGAATGAGGTGGTCACAGCAGAAAAGCAAAATATTCCATCAAATGTCTAATACAGTAAAAGTCAAAGCTGCATCTGTTTAAAGAGCAAGTAATTTCATCGTATACTTACGAGTTTGATAAAAAAAAATGAAAAGCATACTAGTTGTTCCCATGGGAAAAACAATTAGACCAGATGTCCTTGAAAAAGAGGCACCAGTTTTCCAGCATAGAACTTGCTTGCACATTTAAATAAAATGAAAGCTTATGTTTTGGCAGAGTCTTGATTTTAAACAGTGAATGTGAATAAAACCAATGCCTAACTGCAAATATAAAAATAATGTCTAATTTTAAAAAACATATGGATTATTAATTTTGTATTTTCCCAGCAGACTCCAAACCTTGAAAACTAATAAAGCAAGAAGCCAATCGTTCTTTTTTGTAGTTCAGTTACATTTCCAGAGTTAGAAATAAACATGTTCTGCAATATTGTCTGTCAAACATGGGGGGCGGAGGGGGGATTTTCCCCTACCTTCAAAGAACTCTTTCCATTTTAAAGAATGTTGGCAAGTTTGCCATGAAGCCTCTGTATATTGCATGCTCTAGGAAGTGGCCTGGGCTATTAGATCTTACCCTTGCTCACATGAGTATACCCTAAAAGCGTGGTGTGTTAAGCCTGTCCTCCAGCTGTGGTTGAACAGCAATGGTGGCCAATGGTGAGGAATGTAGGGAATTCAACATCTGAAGAGTAACTTGTTCCCCACCCCTTTCTAAGATAGATGTTTGGCCTGTGCATTGAAGGGCTAAATTAATCTATAGTGGCAGTCAAAGTACATTGTATGAAATGTCTACCACATTTCTAAATAATTTTTGAAGCATGCCTAGCCATACTACATTACCCTGGAAGGACACGTTAAAGGTGGAGAGGCACTGGGAGGTTTGGGAGATGATCTCAAGACAATCACTTCCCAATATAATCAAAAAGAACAGAGACTCAATGAAGGTGTCAAACAGATTCTTTTTTCCCCATCAGTCAATGAAGTATAAGAGCTAGTAATATATGGCTGTGAGAGCTGGACCATAAGGAAGGCTGAGAGAAGGAAGATCGATGCTTTTGAACTGTGGTGTTGGAGGAAAATTCTGAGAGTGCCTTGGACTGCAAGAAGATCAAACCAGTCCATCCTCCAGAAAATAAAGCCAGACTGCTCACTTGAGGGAATGATATTAAAGGCAAAACTGAAATACTTTGGCCACATAATGAGAAGACAGGACACCCTGGAGAAGATGCTGATGCTAGGGAGAGTGGAGGGCAAAAGGAAGAGGGGCTGACCAAGGGCAAGGTGGATGGATGATATTCTAGAGGTGACGGACTTGTCCCTGGGGGAGCTGGGGGTTTTGACGACTGACAGGAAGCTCTGGTGTGGGCTGGTCCATGAAGTCACGAAGAGTCAGAAGCAACTAAACGAATAAACAACACATAAGAGCTAATCAATTGGAGCTTTATGGGGAGAAGGATGCAAGACAAAACTGGAAAATGAGGTTGTGGGAGACGAGTGTGTGTGTCTGTGTGTCTGTGTGTATCCCACAACCTCATTTTCCAGTTTTGTCTTGCATCCTTCTCCCCATAAAGCTCCAATTGATTAGTGCTTATACTTTCATTAATATATTCCATCCTATTTCTATATTTTAGCATATGAGTTAATTCCCTGAATTAGTGTGCTTAAGTTACATCAGAAAGTTGCTTGAAATGCAGAAGCATACAAATGGAATAAAAAAAACAGATATATGGAATAAATACAGGTGGAATACATAAACATTTAGTTACAGTTTGAATCTTATTCACTGCATTTTTAAATAACTGCCTCAATTGAACTGGCAAAAAATAATCTCCTGGATAGACACAATAGATGCCAGCTTTAGGTATATTATTAAAATTGTTTTCTCTTGGTGTCAATTAAGGGGGACTGCTATATTGTCTGATATCTTTGAAATAATAGTTAGAAAAACATTATTTCTTAAAAATATTTTTTTTCAAAAACTGTCAGACACTTTATTAATATCTTAGTGGTTTTACCATTCAACAGATCAGGCAGCAATAAATCTCTCTCTTAATTTATATATCAAGGTATAAACATTTCCAAAAAAATATAAAAGCAGATTCAGCTAGAAGATTTGCATAGTATTGCCTAACAGTGGAAAATGAAACTATTCCTATAAATAGCTATCAACATAAAAATATATTACTGAAAGATGTATAATAAATGGTATAATAAAATTAGAGGGTGGATAGAATAATCACAGAAGACTTTGGCAAGAGACTGAAATATCCCATATAATTTCTCAGTTCATTAGAGAACATTCATTTGTTCTTTGCTAGTATAACAGCACAAAAACATTCACTTCTGATCAATACTATTTTTGCAGACGCTATAGTTTTATTTCCAAACAAGCTTTGTGAAAAACCTGGTCATTGATGCACTCCACCGGGCCCCTTCAAACGTCTGGGATTTGGGCTCTATGCCAAAACATCTAAATAGATCAATTTATAACATTTGGTCTTCAGTGTGTGTCCCAGACTTAAACTGTTCTGCACAATGGTCTGTAGTGTTCAAACTATCCACTCTTTTATAAATCAATGTGGATTTTATAGCAAGGTGGATTAATGCTACGTAATCTTGTATTAAGCTCCTTGACATCAGAAATGGAGGATATTATGCTATTATAGCCAGAAAAACCAACTAAGAGGCTGCTTTAATTGATCTCAGGGTCTCATAAAAATGTGGAATTTTGTTCTCTCGGAGCATGTTATTAACAACATCTGTAGAAGCCAGATGCTGTTTCTCAGTCCATCCTCTGTACAGTGAGTTCAGCATTGTCCCTCAGGGAAGCAGGCCCATAACTTGGGGACCCTCCTGGAGTCACTGTTGATACTAGATCGGTAGCCAGGAAGGCTTTTACTTGGCTGCCGCACAGTCGTGGCCTTATTTGAAGGATCTTACACCAGTAACTGCTACTCTCATCACC
The DNA here is from genome assembly GCF_035149785.1 of Candoia aspera. NCBI lineage: Eukaryota > Metazoa > Chordata > Lepidosauria > Squamata > Candoiidae > Candoia > Candoia aspera. The sequence continues at coordinate 55,280,503 of NC_086156.1, forward strand.
ACCCAATCTGTTTTGCATGGGGCTGCCTTTAAATCACTTGGAAATTGCAGTTGGTACACACACAGTGCCCTGCATGTGAATTTGTGTTAGATACCATGGACATACTGTGCTTGTATTGGAGGCCCTTCATGTACTGCCAGTGGGGTTCTAGGCACAACTTAAAGTATTCATTTTAATTTATAAATCCATACAGGGGTTGGCACTAAGACTCTTTCAAGATCACTGCCTTCAGCCAGAATTGATCAGTCTGATATAAACAACCTAGAAAACCTTGCTGGTACTTCTCCATTACCATAAAATCAGGCTAAGACTAGAGCAAGTGTTTCTCCATTGTGGTTTCCATGCTGTAGAATAATCTTCTGTTGGGAATTAGACTTGCCCAACCCTGATTTCCAGACACAAATTAGAATGGAGCTCTTCTGGAGAGCTATTTTAATCAGTAGAAGGGCACCTTAACAACTGTTTATGCAGTTTATTAAGTTTTAACTGTTTATTAAGTTAATGGTGAGTGTTGCTGTGGTTTACTTATGTTAACCGTAAGTTTTCATGGTTGCTTTTTTTCTGAAAACAGCTGAAGTTGTGTGATTGCAGCTGTTGAGAAATCTAATAGATAGATAGATAGACTCTGAAACCCAAATCCTGTTTATGCAGATTGTATATCATTAGCTAAATTTAACTGATTTTACTGTTTTGATTTTAGAATTTTGGGTGTGGCTGTATCCACCTGTCTTCCTGTTTCCCATTCCCCTCCCCCCACTTTTCTAGATAATTCTTTAATAACTGGATATAAAACCTTTATGCCTTTTACTAAAATCTTCCTTAGATAGTATGCATAGTTACATAACAACTCTATCGGATTTTGCTCAGAAGTGTTTCTGAGCTTTGGACAAGAAAAATCAAGATATCTTTTAAGTTTCTTCCCTAAACCTAAAGGACTTAGAATTCCCTACTGGACAGAAAAGGGGGTGCCATAAGTTTCACCAAGAGTAGTGAGACTCTGCAGTAATTTGATTTCAGAAAAGAGGCATTAATAAAATACGAAATGTGACCTACAATCATACAAAATTTTCAATACTGCAAATGAGAATGTTCAATTAGTATTTTCTGTGTTTCTCTTGGAGGAACAGCAAGATCAGTATCTCCAATGGGACATCAATCTGTATCTTGATTCCAAACAGAATTAAAATGATAAAAACATTACACATTTTAAAGAGAGAGAAAGAAAGGGAAGAATATATTAAACTGTTCAAAAGCAGGGCAACTTTCAGCTGTGATAAACCCCAAAGCTTTAGACTAGATTGCATGTTTTCTCTATCAGTGCATAAATCCTTAAAATTTATAGAATATTGCATAATAACCTTACTGCCAAAAAACATTTTTTTGGCAAACTAAATGGAAATTGGGGCTTTTAATGAAAAAGGCAACTGTGCCAACAATCACAAATGCAGCCCTATAATGTCTGTAAGCAGTGAGTATTGCAAGGAGGTTTTTTTCCCCCTTTTTTATTATTTGGATTGGTCTGGAAGCCAAGAAGTGCCCAGTTTAGTTGCTCATATTTTCTGAAGAGAGACATAGGGAACTTCTTCAAACAAAAATAGGGCCTTGTCATACAGTTTTAACAAACGACATGTCCGTGTTCATTATGCTGGTTTTCCAGACATTCATCAACTTCTTGAAAGTCAGTTCAGAAGAAAACTTGCATTGTTTACTGTCCATGTTGCAATCAAAGGGCTGTGAGCATGAAGATATCTGGTACCTCAAAATACTTCTCATATAATGATATGAAGATGCTTAGCAGTCTCTAAGGCTTCTAGAATGATAAGGCTTCTAGAATGACAGCACGTCTTGCATTTTGGAAAGCTGCTGGGGTTGTAGAGGATTGTTTCACTGCCCAGGGCAAGGTGTGACAAAGCCGCCTTGCATTAGTTGAGAGTGTTTCCCATGACTCATATCTCATTATGGACAATCGGGGGATTCCTCTGGGCCAGGAAAGGCTGCCATGCTGGAAGCCCTCAGAGGACTTACGTCTTGATTTCTCCCTAGTGGATTTGAATGCTAGAAGTGCCCACAGAGACAGGCTATTAATGTTACAGCTGCTTTTGTCCTAGTGCCTTCAAAGGTAACTATTTATTTTAACATTAACCTCAGTAGCAAAATATTTGCCTACTATTTGGAAAAAAAAGTTAATAGAGAAATAAAATACTGCAGTACCCATTTCACTTATTTTACATTGCCCTGCGATAAGCAAGAAATGACGTGTGAGTGTGGTTCTCTTTTCATCCCAAACCGACTGCCAAGATTTGCAGAACTGGGCCAACTTTTGAACTGGAAGCCAGAACAAATGCAAAGGTATTCATGTAATTAGCAACCGCGTGAATGTTTTAGAAGAGGTTTAATAACCAAAGCAGGGCTTTGGGAATATGGAAACAAATGGTGTAAGGCTACCCCACTGCCATCAGAATTGTAATTTTATTCTGGATATGGAATTCAGTACAAGCTCTTAGGACACAAAATTTTAAGTCTTTCAAGGGAAATAGACCTTTCCTCTCCTTTTCTCGCTGTTTCTATCCTCTCCAACTTTCCATTTTGTGAATCCTTATTTAAAAGTGGAACATTTGTTCAGTTCAGCAAGATTCTCTCTAGAGAAGAAAATAATTTTATCAGTGAGACTCCCCGGTGATCAGGTAGACTTGAAACTGCTCTTAATCAGCCTTTTTGACATGGTAGCTTGAATAGCACTTCCCGTGATGCTTTGTGCATCTAGCTTAATTCTTTCCTTTTGAACTCACCATGACTTATAACTGTCTTTTTTTCTCTTTGTGTGTCTGAAGTTATCCTTCTATTAACTTTAATTGGAAAGGTATCTTTTGTTCCCCCAGAGTAGTCCTGCACTAAGCACTGAACTCCTTAGGTTTAAATTTCTGGGGTAGCAAGAGTTCAGTTTTCTGATAGTAAAACAAAAAGAAAGATAGAAAATCCTTACTAATAGATTTGATATCACTATCGTATCTGCTTTTTAAAAAAGAAATAATATAATCACAAGATAAAGTTACTTGTCAGATAGATAGATAGATAGATAGATAGATAATTTATTTAGTTGATTTCTATAGCCGCCCATCTCAGATTTGTATGCAACTGTGTGTCTATCTGTAAATATATACAACTTAGACTTTAATTAAAAGTTCAGAGAATAACAGAGTTAACTACAGATCAGACAAGTATGCATTAAATAAACTTCCCTTTTACAAGTACCGTTTTTTCTTCAATGTACACAGAGTATAATTTATATTCAATCTGTTATGAATTTTATTCAATTTTACTTTTAAAGCACAGGATTGTTTGTTTGTTTGTTTTACATGACTGCCCAACTCACAGAAGTGACTCTGGGTAGCTTGCACTTGGTTAGAAGCATAAAAACAGACACCAACCATCACATATTCCATTCAAGATCTTTCATTTTTGGCAGGCTCATCTCAGGCTGCTGCCCAGTTGAACCAGGTTTTCAGAGCTGTATGGAAGGTTGGCAAGGTCAAAGCCATCCATATCTAAGGAGAATATTATTCCATATGGTAGATGCTGCAGTAGAGAAGCACACTGTCCGAGTCCCACCAGGGGACATTGTGTCATAGAAGGAACCTTAAGCTCATGGGATGAGCAGAGATAATTGGGAACAGGTGGTTGCATATACAGTAATCTGTCCCTGTGCCAAAAAGAGCTTTATAGGTGATATAAGGGCGACCCAGAAGCTGATATGGAACCAGTGCAGTTCATGAAGATTGTGAGGTTTCAGCCCACTTCTGACTCTGAAAACGAAACTTATCCGGAGTCAGAAGGGGAGAACAAAACTCATCAGGAGAGAGTTGGAGAAGCTGAACCAGGAAGTGACTCAGCAGAGCGGGAGAATTTGCAAACATGGATTGGACAAACTCCAGAGGGGGATTTGAACTCTCCAATCAGCACGTGAGACAGGAGAGCTGAGAAGCGCACGAATCAGAAAGCAGCTTGATTGGCTGCAGGAGAGAAAAGGCGCAAAAAAGATTGTCTTAAAAGGCAGACGCGTGAAGAGCAAGCTGCCGGAGACAATCGATCCTTTGAGCTCACAGCCCCTGCGGAAGAGCCCTTACCTGCGTCAGAAGCCTTGCCTGTAGCCAGAGTGGAACATCTTCTACCTCCATGGAACTGCCTTCTGCACAAGCTGCTCCATTCAAGCCTCTCCTCACCGTCCCTGCCAAGCACAGCCTTGTGTCTAGCTCCGGATCTCGTTGCTATGTTCCAGCATGATCCAGGTGTGCATCCAGCCTTGCTTTTAGCTCTCAGGTCTTGCCTAGGATCTCCAGTCCAGTCCAGTCTTGCTTCAAGTTCTCAGCCTTACCTAGAATCTCCAGTCCAGCCCAGCCTTGTTTCCAGAGATCAGCGTTGCCTTGACTCTCCAGCCCAGTCCAGCCTAGCCTCCAGAGCCAAGCCTCATCTACAGGTTCCAGCCCAGTCTTGCCTAGCCTCCACACTCCAGTCTGATCTTTCCTGCATGACAGTCAATGGAACCCTGCCTTCTGTTTCCTCCTCACCTTGCACTCTAGCAGCACCAAGTCTGACAGCTTCAATCGGAGAGTTAGCTGAATTCTGCCTTGCGGTTCTGCCTCAGTCTGACACCACAGCATTGCCTGTTCATCCGCCATTGCCTGGGTGGTCTTGATTGGAATTGCTTGCTCAATCATTCACAGACTTTACTGTTGTAAATAGTTGTTTTTAATAAAGAGTTTGATGATACTGCTGTCTGGCCACCTCATAGTCTGTATAGGACAGAGATTTGGTGTTACATGGGCAAACTGAGGTATACCTATACTATTCACACCACTACATTCTGGACCAATTGCAGCTTCTAGATGGTTTTTAGGGGAGCCCCATGTAGAACGTTTAGCTATAGTTCAACCAGGAGGGGACCAAGGCATGACTGAATGTGCACAGGGTCTCCTAATTCAAGACTGGCTGCAATTGGTGTTCTAGATGAATTTGTAGAGAGACACTCCTGGCCAATGCTGCCACCAGCCCTTCCAGCAAGAGCTGAGAGTCCAAGAGGACCCCCAAACTGCATACCTATTTTGTATGTGGGGGTGCAACCCCATTTAAAAAATGGTGGAGAGTCTCCCAAACCCGAAACCCACAGCTACTCAGTCTTGCTTAGCCTGGGCTAAATCCTGTTCTTCCATTATCCAGTTCCCTTAGTTCCAGACACTGGGAAAGAATCTTGATGGCATTGGTTGTTCAGCCTATAATTGAGATTTACAATTGGGCATCATCAGCGTTTTGATGATGCTTGACCCTGTACTGACATCACCTATTGATATCATGTAGATGTTAAATAACAGTGAGGAGAGATATGCAATAAATATCCCTGAAGGTTTGGAGCTAGATCACTCTCCCTCTGATCAACACTGACTGGCTCCAGCCCTGCAGGAAGGAAGAAACAACCCAGTGCCCCCCCACTCCTAAATCTTGAAGCCAATCCAGAAGAATACTATGATCAATAGTACTGAAAGCCACTGAGAGACCAAGGAGGGCAGGACAGATTCACTACCCCTATCTGGGTCCTGCCAAAAGTGATGTACAAGTATGATCAATGCTGTCTCAGTACTATATCTCAGTCTGAGACCTGACTGAAAGGGGTTCAGATACTCTGTTTCTTCCAGGGCCCCCTGGAGCTGTAACTGACTACCTTCTCAACAACTTTTCCTAAAAAGAAAAGACAAAAATTGTCTACTACTGTTAGATCCAGGGACAGCTTCTGGAGGAGGAGACCAAGTACCACCCCTTTAACAGCTAGAGCAACCAGAGCCAGTTTGGTCTAGCAGTTAAGGCAACGGGCTAGAAACCGGGAGACCGTGAGTTCTAGTCCTGTCTAAGGCATGAAAGCCAGCTGGGTGACCTTGGGCCAGTCACTCTCTCTCAGCCCAACTCACCTCACAGGGGTGTTGTTGTGGGGAAAATAGGAGGAGTATTAGGTATGTTCACCACCTTGAGTTATTTATAAAAATAATAAAGGAGGGATAGAAAACAAATAAGTAAATAAACCATCCCCTTCCTCAAGGAAGTATTAATTATTGCCTGGACCCAACCATATGTCATCTCTCTGAAGGCCTTAACCAACCAGGAGGAGATGGTTCTAATATACAAGTGGCTGTATTGACAGCAGTAACATTTTTGTACTAACTAGTCCTATCAGTAAGAAAAATATATATTTACAGTGCCTTAAGGAATTATCCCTTCAGCTTTCACAAGTATAGAGCCAAAGGCTTACAGGATACAAATTCACAATAAACATCCAAAAGATGGCTTTGCAACACTAAATATTTGAACAGAAGAACCCAGTAAATTACCTTTGCATGCTATACTTGTTTTCTGATTATAAATCAGAATCAAGTGCTGTTATAATTGAGTGAGACTCCTATTGATGAGCACCAGAGATGCACATATTTGTAATGCCTCTCCTTTCGGCCCATAGCCTATTGAAAAATAGTACGTGAACATTGGGTTTAATTTATTATTGTGAGTATTTTTGCATGAAAGGGGCCGTTTTGACAATAGCAACTATTTTAAGCTGAGAAACATGGCACACCTCAGTCTAAGATGCATAATGTTTTCCATATCTAGGGATTTTTTATTCTGAATAGTTTCATACAAGTTGCTTTCTTAATCTCTCCAGTAGATTCTGTATCTAACAGAAAGATGCAAGGCTTTTCTGAATAGATGCATTCTATATTCGCTTTTGAAAAAGTCAACTGGGCATGGGAAGAAGAGAGATTGAGGATTGCCTTAGCCTTTACTTTTTCACTTTTTCTAGGATTTCTTCTACTTCAATAGAAAGGGATATATAAATAAATAAAAGCATTTGGTTTTCATTTGTGTGAAACTGTTTTGCAACTACATAAAGGACTGACAGAGTTTATATAAGGAAGTAGCTGGTTGTCTTTAAACAATAGAAGGCTTTTGCAGTTATAGCTGAGTTTTAAAGAGCAATCTCATGAGTCCTGTTAGAAAAGAAACATGGCACTGATTGTATTTAGATTTGAAAAAAAAATCCTAAGCAGTATTTTAAGCAAAATTATCATTATAAGTACAAAAGGATTGACTGTATTGTCTTTTATCATTATTCTAACATGGAGTGGAAAGAACTCTTCCTAATCCATCAGTTTCTGCTCTTTAGAAACAATCTGATGTATTATACTCAAGATTTAGGGGTCCAACCTTCAAGTCTATCCAGATAGCTAGCTTTCTTAGCACTTTCTGTCCCATCTGGTGGGAAGTAAATTTACCAATCTAATCTCATCTTTCAATATTAGGCTCAAAGTAAAAGGCAGTTTGCCTACCATATATCACAATTTTGGCAGAGTTTCAACAGTGGCAAATCTGAAAGCAGGCCTTAACTTTTGTAGCATAGAACTTCCACTTTCTACAGCCCATTTAGCTGAACTACAACAATATTAAGTAAAACTCATAGAAACTATTGCACAGAATATAATTATATCCCTGAATATAGAATTTAGCATCCCATTTTTTTATACTATTGCAATCTGCAATAGGAGCAATTATTTATTTCAGCAATTATTTGAAAGCATCAAAGTTCACATTGGCCAAATCACTCCAAAATGCATATACTGAAGAAATATGTTTTGAACTTTCCAAATATTTTAATAAAAACTAGCTGCCCATTTTTTCTAATGTATGATAAATAATGCACTCCATGCCAAGAAATGTTCCCTCATATAATTTATACCTAGGACCATAAAGACCCAAAGGCTTTATTGAACTTTTTTATAGATCATTTAGTTCAGCAGACTATAACCTGTGGGTGAGAATAAGCACCAGGCCAGGTAAGGCATTTGGAAATCCTTCCCAAAGAACAGCTTTGTAAGGGTGGCTGTATGGCAAGGAGGAAATAACATCTTTCCCCAGGTGGCAATAAGTACCAGTGCCAACTCCTGGCAAGAATTGTAGGAGCCTTTCAGCTCTTCTTCACATCAGTATAACACTTTTTCTTCATTGTGATGGAATGCCATGTGATGGAACCTCATATGAGAGTACCAGAAGCCCAATGAACAACCACATGGCTCTGATAACCCTTATGTATCTTTTGATCACACCACAGGGAAGTGTTTGTGAGCTACTACAACCACATCTGAAAAGGATGCCTCAGTCTTTGAAATGATCACTAAAATGAATACCTCAGTTTTGTAGTTTTGTTCTTATAAAGCCTAAGTATCTCATTCAGTATAAAGTCAGTAAGAATTGTCCAAACATCATGGAATTCACCACACATAATCTACCTAGTAAATGGATATAAACTACCAGATTTCAGGAAAAACTAGTGCAAATTGCTGAGGTACAAGAGGTTTTAATATCTAAACTACAGAAGTTACACTGTTTGCATTTTGGCCCACCCAAAACATCTTCTCCATTTCTACTTTTACCACCTATCATATACTGTATTATAAGGGTGTGACTTTCCTCCCAGTTTTAAGTTATAATTTAATTGTAGGCACATGTTTGTCCCAACACTGATTTATTTATTTATTTATCAGATTTGAATCACCGCCCATCTCCCCCACATGGGGGTATTCATTTTAGTGATCATTTCAAAGACTGAGGCATCCTTTTCAGATGCGGTTGTAGTAGCTCACAAACACTTCCCCGTGAGTTTATGTATCTTTTCTTCAAAAGATACATAAGGGTTATCAGAGCCATGTGGTTGTTCATTGGGCTTCTGGTACTCTCTCCCACTGATGCTCTCCAGCTGGATCTGTGTCTACTGAATATTTCTCCACTGTCAAGGGGCCTGTCTTTCTGCACATGGAAGATGCTGCTTCCTGGGTATGGGACCCATTCCCTCAGAAATTGTACAGCCAATGTCTGTATAGGCACAGCTGTTCCCTAAGCTTTTAACTACTTGCTGGTTTTAGTATTCGTTTTCGATAGAATTTTAATTTATGTTTTCAGCTTTTAAGATTCTCTAAGAATGTTGAGGATGAGATCATTGGACAAGTTAAAAACACAAGTTTGCCAAACAGCCATACAAGGACTGTTTCTGGAGAAGACATACTGTATATACTGTATAAAGCTATTTTAAACACTAACAGTGTAACATTTCTATTTTGAAATTAAAGAATGACCAAGGATATTGTATAAAAAGAATCGCTGAGTCTTGAGAAGCCATGTTGATTTACCAATGTGAGCAATACATTAACAACATAAAATTTTCCTAAAGATGTTTATATTTTAATTACTAATTTGTTGGACATTATACTTTTCATACTAAATGTACATTTCAGTTTTTTTTACTTAGGACTTTACATTACATTTTGATCAGGAGTCCAACTGACTGAAAGTTTATTCTTTTTTTTAATCAAAACATTGTGATCTGCCTATACATAAGAGTACTCATCAGTGGTTCCTCATCAGTCTGGGGAAAGGTTTTGCAGGATTCTCTCTGCTTTTGGGGTTTTTTTTTTTTAATCACTGGCATAAGAAGATGTTCTCATTTTGACTGGATCAGTCTTAAAGCCTGTCTAGCCTGCAGTCTCTTCCCATTCAATCCAGCAGAGGTCTATGGGAAACATTTCTGCTGAGCTTTGATTGGGAGTCACAAAATACATCTGCAAATGTTTGTACTGTTGTTTGGAAAATATGTGGGAAAAGGTGAGAAGAAGTACTGCATTTTCTATGAAGTGTTACTCTCTTTAAAATTCTGACTCAAAAACTTAGGATCAGCAGTGGAATGATCCATTTTCAGTTTCCCCCTGCTTTTGCTCATCCTCATCAGATGAAATATTGATACAAGACGATTATCCGGAAGTTTGTATGCTTGTTGTTTAATTCAAAAGCGTGTAGGACTGAACTGCTTTGGGGGCAATTGTGACTCTCTCAGGTTTCTGTGTGAAGGAAGACAGCCAAGGCATTCTTTTGTTAATTGCAAGGCAGTTTTTGATTCTAAGCAGCCATGGCTTTATCCTGGTTACTTTTCACAGATGGAAGGCGGGCCTTATACTCAGGCAATTCCAGAGTTTCCTAGAAAATAGATCTCAAAAGTTTGAGCCTAAGAATTTATAAACTGCAGGTTCCATCTTGTCCTCCAGAATCTTTAACAAGCATGTGACATTACTAGTGAAATTATCCAGTGATTCTTGCTTAATAATAATAATACTGTAATAATAATAACAAGCTTATAGACAGTGGAATTCAGAGTAAAAGAAAAAGAAATCCAGTCCACTGTCTTGTTTTAATAAAGGGCTCCCCCTTCTGGATTTTTATTTAATTTCACTTGTTGAAAAAATATTACAGTTGCTAAAGTAGGCAGTTTAAATATGAGTTCACAATGCATATGTAGGGGGATCCTGACAAGATCCACTTCAGAATTTGCAACTGAATAAATCTTAGCATTGCAAAATCATCTTGGACTCATCATAAATTATGAAGATATGTGTTTGGATCTTTTGCAAAACTTGATAGCATTTAAAAGTGCTTAAATCTGGATAGCCCATATAATGAATGATTTGAAAGAGCAAGGAAAAAATGGGACATATCTTAATTCATACTGATTTCAGTGGGAAGATACATACAATTAACTTAGCTTTGATACAGCCCATATTCTCTTATAAACATTTTTGTTTAAGAATTTGAAATCCAAAGTTCTTAGACAAGTAGCTGACTTTATAGATACATAAGATTTTATAAAGTTATTGAAAGTATTAAAATATTGCAAAAATTCTTAAAATTTTAGATATCACTATACTGTGGATATTGCCTGAAACTATAATTTAATAGAGGAAATATGAATATATTTATAATGTAAATGGTCCAGTATAAACATATGATGGATTATTAATTCATAACTATAGTCAAGAGAGTTAAAGCAGAATTCATATCTAGATTTTGAAAATATTTGGTAATAAGATTATTGGTCAAAGCAACACATTAAAGTGAAGATATATGACTTCAGCTGTTAATTCAATAGTAATTGAAATGGGAAGGAGTATTAATGCAATGTGTATGAAATATGTCTAGTATTCTGAATAAACTATACATGAGCAATACATCTCCTCTCCACATATCATCCAGAGGACTTCAACGTTGATTTTTTTTTAATCACCATTTTGGGACCCCAAAATCTCACAAGATGTTGGTGTGTCCACCTGAAATGTTGGAAGATACAAGAAAGAAAACTAATATCTCATGAAATCTTAAACATGTATGTGAGAAACTTGTGAGATTTGTTAATTGCATGAGGTACATAATACACAGACACACAGACACAAATGCACATACATGATACGTGTGCACCAGGAATCAACTATAATACCTTGAACAACCATTTGAAGTCCCTGGGCCACAGATTGGGAACGATTGGCATAATGAATTTCCACCTGTGGTGTCAACTTCATATCCTTCTTTGTGATGGAAACATAAAGCAGTAAACCAAAGCTAGATTAGCTATCAGCCTTGATTCATATTTTGCTTTGATTGTTAAAATAGTACATGTACTTCATGCAACCCCATGGATTTTAATTAGTCCAGTTATGCAAAGTGAATCAATCTTCATTATTAAAAGTGAAGAAGTTTCCAGGAATTTATGGGAAGTAAAATCTATTGGCTACATCACAAATTCTGTCAGCCAATTTGTGTCATATGTAGTTGAAAGTACCTGAAGGTTACCAGTATTTTTTTCTTCTTTTGCTCAGTTCTTTGAACAAGAATTAGTTTAAACTGAACAGTGAGTTGACTGTGGTTGTCTTAAAATATTGCAACTTAAGATGCATGTCCTTGAGCTTCTTCTCCAGGCATTAAGGATGAACATCATATCTACTTGGTGTGCATGACCAGCCTTATAGTTATCTCTCTACTATCTGGCTTTAAATCTTTGTCAGGCAAGGGTCACATCAGGTCTTCTAAAAATGTAAATGTTGTGCCTAAACAGCAGGACTGGCCACAGGTGGATCATCATAGTAGCTAAAGGAACTCATATCCCTTCTCACATCTCCTACTTGTTATCTGAGGCATCCTCAGAAGCCCTGCTCCAGGTGTCTTCCCAGGCTGAGGTAGCAAGAGGCTATCTGGGAAAGAGACCATTTCAATGATACCCCCAATTCCAGAATGCCTTCTCACCAAGCTAGTGAGCTTCTCACCAAGCTACACTGGTGCTATTTAAAGGCCTTTTTGGTACTAGGCAAAAATGTTTTTATTTTTACGATGTTAAATATGTTAATATGTTAATGTTGCATGTATATGTGGCATAGAGGCTATTTTACTAAGCAGTTTGCTGCTGTGTATGTATTATAATCTATTTTAATCAGTGTTTTAGAATTTTTAACAATAACATTGTGATTTTAATGTGTTATAAAATCACCCTGAGAAAACTTTGTTTTGAGTTTTGGCAGCATCCACATTTTTAAAGCAAACAAATGGTGGAAAAATAGTCACAGAATCTATGTTGATCAATATGAAACAACCAAATTATCACACCATACAGTATGAGCTCAGTTGAATCTCTAAGACAAATAAAGAAAATTATTGGAATTTTAAAGCTACAAAATATATAACAATAATCGCTTAGAATACCGTTCTTTAATGTGACTCTATCCTTAGATGCATGTTCTTCAACTATGAAAAAAAAACAGAAGACAACTACTGTAAAGACAATTTCAGTGTCAACAAGATCCAGTAAATGGACCCACATTATGCAGTTAAATGATAACTGGTTATAGTTTTTAACCTAATTTCTATTAGTTTGCCCAACCTAGTTGGACTTAGGTTGAGTTTGGATAAGCTAGCACACCATTCTGAATTCAAGTTTGTTTCACAGTATAATAATCTATGTAGCTGCTGTTTTTCTCCAACAATAAATTCATCACAGTTCATTGTTTTGCTCTTCTATTGAGCAAATAGGAGTGACTCAACAAAATCAAAGAGAAATTTTATATTGAATGATGAACAGTCATCAATAGCGTTTTACCTTCTGACTTTGGAAATAATGAACAGAATTGCTTTCAACTACCAGGGTTCCCCCACAATTCCTCATTATAATCTTAGAATAATTGATTCAGTTCTTAGTCTTAACTGCCATGTAAATATTTGGGAATCAGTATGATGATGTTGCTAGACTGAAAAATTAAATAATTCAGAAAAGTAGGGAGCTTCTTTGCATTGCAGTTTAGTTCGTTAGTGTAATGGTATGTGGGAATGACCTTGACAGACAAGGGGAAGATATGCTGCCTAGGTAACAATCAGATAAAAAAGAGAGGAGCCCACAACTGCTTAACGGTCAGAAAAAGAAACTTACGAAGGATCCACCCTAATTGATCAGACTGTAAAAAGAGATGGCAAGAGGTTTGTACTTTCAGACTTTCATGATTCTGTTAATGTAGCCTTACAATAAAGTAGAATTAGCTCATCTGGTCTTGTTTCCTGTCTGGTTCACCTGGGAGGGCTGACAGGTATATATCCTGTTTTTTCTCTAGGGGCTCAAGGCAGCATTCATAGCATTCTCCTCTTCTAACTTGTCCCACAACATCCGTCTAGGGCAGGTTGTGATGAAAGAGAGTGACTGGTTCAACCTACCCCACTAAGAATGACTATGAGCTTCCATGGTTGAATTGAAACTAGATGTTTTTGGTCCTGCTCCTATATCTTCATTGCAACACAGCACACTACAGTTTCTCTTCTGTGCACCAGATTAGTGAGGATCTCATGTTCATGACAGGCCACCATCTGAACTGCCTAGGATGAATTGCTGCTGCCACTGTACTTATAATAAATCTCTTCTTCAAGTGGACTGTTGGTATAAAATGCAAGGAGAGTCAGAGAATGAAAGATAGTACTGTATTGTTCCTAGCAATAGGAAAGCAAATGTAAACAGCACCATTTGGGAAGCAATAGGATAACTCAGGTTCCTTTGAGTTCCTAGGAAGAGAGTTTGGATCTCCAACTAAAAAATAAATATTGTGTTTCTTGGAAAACAGTACAGTAGTTTTTACCTGTTTATACATTTAATGATTGCACAGCACCATATATTCAGTAAATGAGCCCTGGTGCCTTTAAAAAAGAACAGTTTGAAAAAGTAACAATAAATGTGCTAAATTATATACGATTCTCACAAACAGTTTAGGGAAGTCATAAATCTTGAGAAGTCACAAATCCTGACCCCACTTATTTGGCAGAAGACTTGTTGAATTCAGCACAATTTACTGCAAAGTTGAAATCAGTAAGATTTACTACTTCAAAAAGCTTGGCTGTAGTGCTGTTTAATTATAATATGATTAAGACCTTGGATTTAGGATTACAAAGCATATGCAAAAGGAAATAAGTATAATCAAAATCAGGTTATGACATTATGGGGAAACTTTAGAAATCATAACATATAATAAGAAGAATGTACAGAGCCTAAACAAAAAGAGAGAGGCAAACAAAAAAACAGAGGCAGAGAGAGAGAGAGAGATCTTGCTAGGATAATCTTGCAGAATATAATATCATAATTTGTTAGATTAGCATGAATACTTAAAAAAAATCCTTGGGTCAAACTTGAGTCCTGCTGATTTCATGGACACATCCATGGAGTTGTCTTGGCACTAGTAAATAAGTGGTTAACCTTGTCACCTTCTGGATATCTTTGATTTCCCAGTTTGGTATACAGTCTGCTCCAAATACTACTACTGTTAGGTTCATCACAGAGCCCTTTCCATAAAAACAAAGAGCACTATTGTGTTTGCGTGAACATGAATAGAACCCACTCCATGATCAGAAGCCCCAATAACATATGAAGGCTTCATGCTAGTAAGCATAAATGGATATTCCTTGCAGACCACTTAAATCATGACTAATGTGCTAAATCCATGCAAAGACCATCAACTACTCCCTTAAAATGCTGTGAATGGTGGTAAAAATGTTTATGATTAGCTTGGATAAATATATGTTATATACACATATAATGTGCTACAGTTGCTGGCCTGTCCCAGGGTCATCCATTGTTTATTTTCCTAACTCTGATTTCCTTCCCTCTGCTATTTTTTTTAAATAAGCACACAAAGTGTAAAAATATCTTTTAAAATGTACTTAATCAAAGATGCATGTATGTAAGTAAAAGGAAGACAAGATCAGGTCAATACACCTATTCCCATTCCCTTTCCCTCATATTTTGTTCTTAATCTAAACATTGGGGTGACATCAACATTCAAAATGTTTCCTTCTACTTAATTTGGGAACTGTTGTGTTGGTGGGCATTGGGAATGAAAGCAAGGATGAGTTTTCATTTATTTATGAATTTATGTTACCTAAGGAGTCTTTGCTGTTTTTTTTTTTCTGAGCCCTTGCAGCTCTCGCTTGCACAGTAGCCAGAGAAAACTTTTCCTATTGATCCAGAAAAAGAAGGGAAGGCATGAAATCAAAAAAAAAAAAATTCTGTCCAATCAATATAAGGATTCAAGCCAAAACCAAATAAAAGGCATTCAGTAAGTCACCCACCTATAGCTGAAGATGTAATTGCCTAGGTGGTACGCTGTAATGGAAACTCCATTACAGATGGTAATATAGATGGTAGACTCCAACAATTCATGGAGCGAGAATCGCCAGATGTACAAGCTGGGTTTAGAAAAGGCAGAGGAACTAGGGACCAAATTGCCAATATCCGCTGGGTAATGGAAAAAGCCAGGGAGTTTCAGAAAAACATCTATTTCTGTTTTATTGACTATTCTAAAGCCTTTGACTGTGTGGACCATAACAAATTGTGGCACGTTCTTGGTGGTATGGGGATACCAAGTCATCTTGTCTGCCTCCTCAGGAATCTGTATAATGACCACGGTAAGAACAGACCACAGAACAACGGACTGGTTTAAGATTGGGAAAGGAGTACGGCAGGGCTGTATACTCTCACCCTACCTATTCAACTTGTATGCAGAACACATCATGTGACATGCTGGGCTTGAGGAATCCAAGGCTGGAGTTAAAATCGCTGGAAGAAACATTAACAACCTCAGATATGCAGATGATACCACTTTGATGGCTGAAAGCGAGGAGGAACTGAGGAGCCTCATGATGAAGGTGAAAGAAGAAAGTGCAAAAGCTGGGTTGCAGTTAAACCTCAAAAAAACCAAGATTATGGCAACCAGCTTGACTGATAACTGGCAAATAGAGGGAGAAAACGTAGAGACAGTGACAGACTTTGTATTTCTAGGTGCAAAGATCACTGCAGACGCTGACTGCAGCCAGGAAATCAGAAGACGTTTAATTCTTGGGAAGAGAGCAATGACAAATCTCGATAAAATAGTTAAGAACAGAGACATCACACCAAGAACAAAGGTCCGCATAGTTAAAGCAATGGTGTTCCCCGTAGTAACATATGGCTGTGAGAGCTGGACCATAGGGAAGGCGGAGTGAAAGAAGATAGATGCTTTTGAACTGTGGTGTTGGAGGAAAATTCTGAGAGTGCCTTGGACTGCAAGAAGATCAAACCAGTCCATCCTCCAGGAAATAAAGCCAGACTGCTCACTTGAGGGAATGATATTAAAGGCAAAACTGAAGTACTTCGGCCACATAATGAGAAGACAGGATACCCTGGAGAAGATGCTAATGCTAGGGAGAGTGGAAGGCAAAAGGAAGAGGGGCCAAGGGCAAGATGGATGGATGATATTTTAGAGGTGACAAACTTGACCTTGGGGGAGCTGGGGGTGGTGACTGTTGGAATTATCAGGGGTCAACTCAGCATTGTCTCATAAGCATAAGGGGGTCTTTCTAGTAAACACATCTCTATTGTGCTTGTGGGATGTCACATGGGTCACCTGATTTCCACTTCCTCCTCCTTCTTGGGTTTGGGGATTAACAATCTCCATTTTTACCTCTTGGGCACACCTGCAAGTAGGAGGTGCTGCAGAATGCAGCTCTCGTCCTCTCATCTCGCTTGCACGCAGACTATTCCCATAGAAAGTGTCTACAAAGAACCAGAGATGAATAAGTGCTTTCTACTGTGAAGCTACTTGTATCTGGATCTACTGAATAAATGTAACCAACATAATTTTCAGCTTGGAAAACGACAGCCCCACCTCCCAGCTAAAAGCTCTTACAAGTCAAATGCGAAACACTGTTTGCAATCTTCTGGCTACAAGCAGCCGTCCGGAGGACAAATGGGATGATTCCAGGCATTTCCTTTATCTGGAGAACGTTTCTGGGCTTCAGGAAAACCTGCCTGAGCAAAAGAAAAAGTTGCCGTGTTGTCAGCTCTGCTTGCTTAACCTGCAGGCACAGCAGCTCAATCTGCCACTCCCCACCAGAAGCCGATTTACTTTAGTTGTTATATTGATGTATGCTGTTCCTTTCCCCAGACAGGGCTGAATCTGTTCTCTAACACTACATGATAACATTGCAAGTAAGAAGTCTTCTGCTTTTCTGTAATAGGTTGCAGCAGGCATTCAACATCTACTACAAGCAGCTGGTTCAAGATGTCCCAACTTTTTAATGGAATCTCAGCATTTAGAAACAGAGAGGAATGCTGATGTTACACTGGGGGAGGGAGACCTCTAATTTACCTCTGTGGGCAAAACAGTAACCTTAGGGAAAGGATGAATCCAACTGGAAAGGGGGTCAGAAGCCCAGACAGTCAGAGGAGGCCAACTGGTTGGTATCTGCAGTATTGGCTTGGGGGGAGCAACTTGCAACAGGATTATTACCTAACAGTGACTGAAAGGTCTGAACCACTGGGGAACCAGCCTTCCAAGGGAAGATTTTATTTTCCTTCTTACTGAAACACTCTGGCATTGGAGGCTGGGAAGGCAGACAAGTGCTTATTTGAAGCAGAGCAGATGGAAGTAATATCCTGTCGGAGTCTGATACAAATGGTTGCCACTTCTTATTTAGTTAGTGGCACAGTAAAAGGAATTTTTGACAACTTAGTTGGACTATGATTAATCATGAAGCACTAACTCTTGTAATGCAAGGAAGTTTATCTCAAAACCTTATTTTGCTGGCCAGTTTAAGTGCCCGTCTGGTAAACAGGAAATGCTTGAAGCAGCCAAGCCAGAACAACCAGCAGGAGGGTGAAGCTGCAAGCAGATAGCCAGGGGGCAGTTAGTAGGGCAGATCCTAAGGAGAACAATTCAAATGCTAAGCAAAGTGCAAAGTTTAATTAAACCCTGGTTTAGCAAAAAAGGATGTAATAACTGACATAGCTCCATTCCTAAAGTGATTAAAAGAACAGCAGTCTGTTTAGGAACATGGACCTACACACTATAGCTCTATTAGTGAACAAAGCAATCAAGACTATGCCCTAACCAGCAGATGTTACTGATTTCTTTTTCTTTCTTTCTTTTGCACAAGAGTGTATACTTCTAGATTCAAATATAATTAACTATAACCCTTTTTTCTATACTAGCATGAATTAGAAACCCTATTTCACCCATAGTGAGTGCATATGAAGATCAATTGCAGAAGGGTTTATAACCTGTTTATAACACTTTCATAACTTCTCTGTTGTAACATAAATGGATGGATGCTAACAAAGGATTTGGACAAGATTTACATCAGAGTACTTGCCATGACCAAGCCACAACAGTGTTCCAAAACACAATTTTAGGTCAATAGGCAGGGAAAGGCAGAAGAAAGCCCTGTGTTCTTGGTTACTAAGAAGCTGCAGCTCCTGTTTCAGCCATGCTGGTTTCTATGGGGTGTCAAAAAAGTCACACAATCCTGCAATCAAAGCCCTGCACATATTTTAGATGTGTTGTGTAACACACCTTTTAAAAAAGAGCAGAGCTTCTACTGCGTAGTCACAGCTGCGTTCTTGACTTTTTCACCATGGATGCCCCTGCTCAGAAAAGTATTATTCTATAGTAAATACAGATAATAGTTGCCAGGATTAAAAATATAATATGAGCAAGATGCATCTTTGGTCCAGTTTTTAATAGTTTTAATTGCAGAGTATCCATAGCTATAATTCTACGTACAGCCCTCTATTGAGGCCTATCTATAGTAAACCTGTTTTCTGTCATTACACTTGGATTTCAAGGTAACATCCAAATACGCTTTTTTGTGCTCTTAAGAGAGTAGAAACAGAAATCACAAGAATGGAAGGAGAGAATTGCAAAATAAAGGTTTCATTATAACTTGTCTTTTCTATTTTTTTTAACAGTATCCCCTAACCAGCTGAAATCTGATCCGAGTTTATAAACTCTTTGAGGAGAGTAATTCAACTCCCTTCTGCCTGAGCCATTTTAACCCTGCAGCGGATGTTTTGGACCGATTACTGTCCGCATCTGATAAGAAAGGAATTATATGCTGTCATCACCTCTCTCACCTTTCCAGAAAAGCTGGCTGCTACTGCTGAATGGGTTAGCCCTGCTCACCTTCCCTCCCCAGGCACTGCTTTTGTGACAGCATCCAAAAGAATTTATATACAAATGCAGATCTGAATGGTTTAATTTGGCTTGCAGAAGATGGTGATTTGTTCCCCACTTAATGGAACAAATGAGCAAGCCGTGTCTTGTGTTTGGGGGAACAGACTCCCTACCCTAAATTTCCTTGTCTTCCTTTTCTTTTTTAACTTGTTTGCATCCAGAGACAACATGAGTCAGGTGGCTTTGTCAATTTGATTTATAAATAAATAGATCGATTCTCACAGGCACCCCCTCTTACTCTGGAATGGCATGCCCCATGATGTCAGGTTGGCCACACCATTTGTCCTATGGGAAACTGGTGAACATTTCCATCTCTGTAGGGCACAAAGATTTCAATTAGGAGAGCAATTAGGTTTTATTGTAATAAATAGTTTTGATGGACATTTTTAAATCTGTATGTTTAAACAGTCTAGATGCAGCAACAAAGAAGTGACACTTCCAGGATCTCATCAGATGAAACTGCTTTATAGATGGGGCCTGGAATATATTCACTCTGTAACATCTTACTAGACAGGAAGATGTCTAGTAGAGATTAATGGGAGAGAACCCATAATCCAGAACCTTACTGCTAATCAGTATAGTTCATTCAACAGAGGTGTGGTATGGGCATATTGAGGTGTGCCTATAACTGCTCACATCACTGCATTTTGGACCAGCTGCAGCTTTCAAGTAGTATTTAACAGCAGCCCCATGTAGAGCACATTGCAATAAATGACTATGGCATGAATGACTTTGAGAAAGGACTCTGTACAGAAAGGGTAAAATTGGTGTACCGGATGAATCTGGTAAAGACCCTCCTGTCCACAGCTACCACTGTAAGCTGTAAGTCCAGGAGGACCCCCAAAATGCACACCAGTTCTGTCTGGGGAAGTGTGACTCCATTCAGAATTAAAGATATAAAATCTATAGTACCAGAGAGATCAGGAACATACAGCCATTGAGTCTTTTCTGGGATGAGTTTAAGTCTGTTCCTCCCTGTCCAGCTGTCAACAGTCATCAGACATTAAGACAAGACCCTGACCGCATCACTTCCAGGATCAAGATATATAGCTAAGTATCTTTAGTATACTGATGATACATGACCCTGTGTTGACAGATGACCTCACTCAGTGGCTTCATGTCACAAGAGAAGCAAGAATGTTAAGACCTATGTCACTTCTTAAATCAGATGCTGCAGGCTCAACCTCCCTCCTCCCCCATCCACTTCTTACTGGAACCAGCCATGGAAGAAGAGAACTAATGCAACACATGCTTCCCATCATATCCTTCAGTTCAGAAGGGTATGATGATTGATGGCTCCTGAGATATTAAGGAGAATCAGGACAGTTGGTTCACTTCCATTCTGGCTCCACCAGAGGTCATCACAAGAGCAGTTAATGCCATCTCTATACTATGTCCAGAAGCCTGATTAAAAGGGGTCTATGCAATCTACTTGCTCCAGGGCCCTTTGAAGCTACAACCCAATCATCTTCTCAACCCCTTCCACCAAAATGGTAGATTAGAGAATGGATGAAAATTGGCCAGAACAGCTAGGTCCAGCAATGGTTTTACCAGATCCTGAGCTGCTGATCTCTTGCAGGGTGGGCACCTGCATCACCAGGTAGATGAGACCAGGAATCAACTCCATAGGAAGTCCAAGGCTACTTTTACTGAGAATAGCTATAATAACAGAATCTTGCAAGTCTGATAGTGCTGTACCTCCTCTCCTTCTTATACACATGTGAATAGGACTTGTCTTTCGGAGCTGCTTCCACATATTTTCTGCTTGTTTTCCACTTAATATAAGTTTTCCCCCTCATTCTCGTGGTAATGGATCTCATCTATCTCCATCAAGGTAATCTACTCTTTACACCATGCTAGACCAGTGTCAGATCCCCCCGATCAAAGGTTTTACAAAACCCCTTATTGGAGCATCTACCATCATTTCCTTCTCCAAGGAATGGACTCCGTGTTGCCAGATGGGAGGGGATGTGAAGTTGGAGTGTGGTTTATTATGGCTATGGTGGACATCAAGGACACGGGGTGAGATATGCCAGGAATACCATCTGGATGGGAGGGGGGGTGACATGGTTTTATGGGAAGGGAACTAACTAAGGGAATGTAGTTTTTAAAGTTAGGTTTGAGTGGGAACTCTTTATTTGCAGCTTGCCTTCTGTACCATTCATTATGCTTCATTAAAACAGTGAAAGGAATCCCAGCCTCCTGACTGTGATTGTGTGAATGCTAAAATGATCAGGTGCTGACATCAGGAAGGGAAGTGCAGCTCCCTTGAAATAGGTATTGTTCTCCTGAACTGGCCGATGCTGGTCAAAAAATGGGCAGCCACATTCTGTACCAACTGCACCTTTTGAGTCATCTTCAAGGGCATCTGCATGTAAAGCAAATTACTGTAGTTTAACTGACAGATGACAAGTGCATCTTCAGCACCTCCTGATTCAGAGAGGGTTGCCACTGGCAGACCCATTAAAGCAGATCAAAGGTTCTTCAGGAAGAAGGGGATGTGTAATACACACACAAACACGCACACAATGCTTTACTGGAATTTTGACAGGCCATTTTATATCTATAATTATAGATATTTATCGATTAAATCTATAATTTGATGTCTAATATGCTGATCTAAGAAGGAAGAATGAGAAGGCAAGTGGAGGTGAGTTTGAAGAAAAGACAATTAAGGAAGCAGTAGCACTGAACGAAATTGAAATAATATCTGCTACTAAGCATTTTTTCCAGGAGAAATTTCCACCCCTTTGACCTGAAAGACAAAAGCAGGGAACATTAAGCACAGTCCCGATCTCATTATCTCCACTGGATCTTTAAGAAAGTCTGACAAATATATGTGAAAATGGAGTACCCTGAATCATTTAAAATGCTAAGAGTGAGTGCACATTAAGACAGAGTCTCCATCTCAAACCTGAATCTTGTTTACAGTTTCCATACCATGATTACCCTCTTATGATACAATGACAAAATGTACTGCAGTCTCCACTGATTCTTCACCTCCTACCAAGTGCCCAGAGGCACTTTCGGTTGGACAGTTGTCAGAGCAGCAGTATTGAATACACTCAGCTGGAAAGCAAAGGGTAACTTGTCTTGAGAAATTTGCCAGAAGTGAATCCTTGTGGGCCTTGCTTGACAGTACAGCATTTTCCATGACTGATCCTTTCCACCACACAAACTCTTGTAGTTTTCCTTCAAGCACAGTGTTGTAAATGTTATCTTACTCTGAGATAGTGAAATGGAATTTTACCAACAACACTGAGATTCCTGATCCCATTCAGAGTCCTTTAATGTAAGAGATGGGGAATGGGTTGTCTTGCAACTTTTGAAGTCAGAGATCAGGTTTTG
Source organism: Candoia aspera (assembly GCF_035149785.1). NCBI lineage: Eukaryota > Metazoa > Chordata > Lepidosauria > Squamata > Candoiidae > Candoia > Candoia aspera. The sequence goes on from NC_086156.1 coordinate 55,303,275, forward strand.
GAGAAGGTTGAGGTCAAGGATTTGCCTAAATAAATAGAACCAAAATTCTGTCTCCACAGGATTCTGTAGTCTGCTTCTGTGTTGCTGGTATTCCACAAGAAGTAACAAGAAATTATGTTGAGAAAAAAGTCCATCTTCTCAGCAATCCTTCTTGTGTGATCATACAAGCCAATGTGTTATATAACAGTCTGAGAGATTATTGTATTATAAACTACAATTTTTACAAGTTGTTAATGTTGGATTTAAAAGATTATGCCTTGAATACTTTAAGATCAGTCGGAGACAAACACAGTAATTAGATTGTGATCAGCTAGCTAGAGTCTAGTGGCCAATGCATAAAGATGGCTGGGCTCTACATGCTGTTATATAAAACATTATATGCAATAAAGTCATCCTCATCTGACAGCAGTAGGGAAATATTATGATACTTTAAGTTTGTCCATTTAAAAGCAATGTTTAAAATTTAGGGCTCGTGTGATCCCTTGGTATACTTATATTTGTTGAGATTATTTTTATCTGCCTAAGCAACTTCATAGCTTATATTATCACTAAATTGTTTTAAAGTTTCAGTACAAAAGAGGAATGTAATTCAAAGGATGGAGAAAGATAATCTGTTGCCTGGTTTCCAGTGGGCTACCTAGCATTTGTTGGTTGTCAAAATTCTTGCAAGAGAAAACAAGATTCTTACAAAGTTATGTTTAATTAGATTTGTTGAAACAGAAGAGAGATTTCGGTTACAGAAATCTTGACAAACTGGATACCTTCCTACAGCACTCGATTTATTTCTAAGTTCACTAGGGCAAAGATGTTTAATTCTGTTGCTAAAAATCATTCAAAGGACAGGGAAGGTGGTTAACTGTTTTCCTGATAATGGAGGAATGTGGAGATATTTTCAGCTAGTAATAGTTTGCTAGTTATCTACTTTCTCAGGCTCTGAAAAGTCTAAAACAGAGGCTCTGTGATATGCCTTTTTTGTAAATTAAAAACACATTGGTTGGCCACAGGATTTCTAATGGAAGAAGCAAAACAGATCAAAACCAGACCTTCCCACTCCAAGGTGACCATCTTAATATGTTGCATATCTGCAACCAAGTGTTTGATATTTAGTAACAGAATTATCACTTTGCATGGTATGTTCACCATTTTTAATATTCCAGAAGGATCTGTTGTGCCAATGACTGAGAAACCAAGCATTGAACCAAGAAAGGTGCCAACATTTGACTCTAACACAGAATTGTGCAGCACACAACCAAGTGAGGAACCAAACTTAGAACCAAGTGAGGAACTAAGTGAGCAGCCCAGCATACAACCGGCTGAAGATCTAAGTGGGGATTCAAGTGGAGAATCCAGTGGGGAAGGAGAAAAAACTGTTGGACCAAGCACAGAACCAAGTGAAGAATCCACAGTAGAAGCAAGTGATATACCAACTGAGGAGCCAAGTACAGCACCCACTGGGGAACCCAGCCAGGAATTCAGCCTAGAACCAGGAGATTTTTCAAGTACACTTCCAAGTGAAGAACCAGATGACAATAAAATCATGCAAACAACCATAGCATCATTCTTGCAACCAGTAACAGACACTGACTAAAAAGAAATGCTTGGTAAGTTAATTTGACTATAACTATCATCTTTTTGAACTTGTCTATATATTATATGTTTACATGAGATTTAGAATTCTCTAAAAGAATTTCTTACCTTGCAATTATATACCATTTAATACAATAACTCACTATATTAGTTGGGACTAAACAAAATAAATATTCTCAGTTGTTTTAATGTCATAGCTGAGTTGGAAATTCTGCATAATACTTCCAATTCACACAATAATTTGTACCAAATTATATATGATTGGGTATGAGGAATTCAACATGGGGATGCTACTATATAGCAAGTGTTAACATATTAACCAGCAAGTCTCTTGCTAATTTCTAACAGGAGAGAAAGTGAAACTTTTTTGGGGACATTGTTTTCTAACATTATATATATTTTCCTAAGGGTATGAGCTGACCCGAATGTTACTCCTGTCATTAATCCTTCTTGCTTTCAACATTGTTGATTCTGCAAATATATTTGGAGGCACATTCAGAGGAACGATAGATTCCTGCATGCTATGGAGACCTGTTTATATACAATGTACAGGAAAGCTAATTTAGCTAACTAATTTTAAATTGCCTGTCTTGACAATCAAACTCATCAACCCAGTACCACTACTAAGTGGTACTTCCAGATGCCAACCCATTACATACTTGTGTAGGATTTGGCCTTTATATGCTATATTTAAATGTGAATTGCAATGGCATGCTATACATTTTGTATATGTGAGCAGATAGATACTGTATGTAAGTCTGATGCACAAAAAGGTAATACACACACAATAGAGGTTTTTTTGCACAATTATGGCAGTTGTAGAGAAGAGGAGTAGCAGCACACAAAGTGATATAAGTGACCACTGGACCAATAGCAGAAGGGTTTCAATCTGAGTTAGCCAAGCTGATGTCTTCATTAAAGTATAAACACATTAGTTTATAATGTTATCCTAAGCATCTTGATGCTCATTGTGTGTTTAGGATTATGCTGTAGAACTAAATAGATACATGTATATGCCAAGTATATTCCTTTTCTGCTTTACTCTCTTGATCTGTGGGGTGGGCTACAATTTTAAACATAGATTATATGAGAAAATAAAATTCTACGAGATACAGGATCAGAGCTATCTTGCTATTACGTATTTGAGAAATGTTCTGCTTCTCTCCCTGTTATTATTTTTGTACTAAATTTGAAGATATTAGCGTTTTCCTACACATTGAATTGGCTGTTTTGAACTTTCAGTTTTCTGCTGCTACTTTCCCAGGGGAATTGTCTGCTATCTCACTTTCACTTGTGTAAACACATTCCAGAATTCTTTCATATCTTCAACTTTCACTGGTTAAGGTCCTAGGGGGCACTGTAATCTACTGCATGAGACATGGAGGATTTCAAACAGACTTTCTCTGACTTCCACTGAGATTTTAAACAGATTCTTTCTGATTCTTACCAAGTTTTTATGCAAGGCATTCAAGACATTGTGGAAAACATGAAGTTTAAAATGTGTCATCTGGTTGGGGATGTCGTAGATGAAACTGAGGAATTTAACAGTGATAGAAATGTTTCTTCTAAGTGTGAGATTGGGACTTCTGTTGAAATGCTGGATGAAGATTGGATAGTCGAGTTAAAGAAAGGGAGAGATCAAGTTGCAAGCCATAAGTGAAATTGGTCTTCTGATGGGAAGCCATGGAAAAGAAGAGGTTATTATGTATGGGAGGTTTTCTGAAGAAAGGTCTGTGTTTTTGAGGGGGGCAGTTGCACTGTTTGATCTTTTTTTAAGAAAAACACTCTGTGTGCATTATGGGGATGTGTAAATGCTTTGGTTTATTTTGAAATGGGATAAGGGTTTAAGAATATTTATCTGGATTGCTTTTAGGGTTTGGCTGATTTCATTTATCTTTAATGATTTGGATTAAGATTATTAAGGTATAGTTTAAAAATAATAAATGTCTGGTTTTGGGTTTAATATGATTATTGATATTGTTGTATTATTAACTACAATGGCAGACAATTTATATGTTTTTTAGTTTGATCTTTATTATTGTAGACATGAATATATAGTATAGTAGTAGGAAGGAAATAATTAAATACATGTTATCTTTGGGGGGCAAGTTGATTAGGTTTATATACTGTGCATTTTTTTCTTTTAATATAAGGGGAGGGAACAACTGTATTTAGTGACTTTTATAATGTGCCAATGGAATGATTTATAAAAATAATATGATTTTGGTCTAATATAGAGTAAGGGACTGATTATGGCAAATTGTTGTATATCCTTGCTGTTAAAAGTTGGAAGTCACCTCTTTTTGTAATTTTTTTTTAATTCTCTTATATTTCTATACTTTTTTAGTTTTTTTTTCTTTGTAATTTTTTGTTTTTCTGTAGCTTTTATCTTTGCTTGAAACTTAATAAAATTCTTATTTAAAAAAAGAGAGAGAGAGAAATGTTCTGCTTCCTCCCCAACTCATATTTTGGGCAAGGTAAGGTGGCATAGTCACTAGACATATTTCCTGAGAGTCAAAATGCAGATACCCGTTTTCTCATTCCTCCTCAGCAGAGGCACTAACAGCAGCTTCGGGTGGCAGGCAAAAGTGTACTAAAATGAAGCAAGGCAGAGGAAAACACTGCTCTCTGAAACCCTTCATAAATACCTTCTTTTCTTTTAGCTAGATTTTTGTGGAATGCTTGATTTTGCATTGATGTTATAACTCCTAGCCTCGTTGCTTTGTTTAATAGATTTTTAAGACCTAATGTTCTGGTGATTAAAATTTTAGTACTCCAACAATGTGACATCACTTGCCATGGCAGAATTATTGTACCTTTATTAACTTCAGAAGCAGAAATTCTGGCAGCTTAATTTTTCCCAAATTGCCCTTGCAGAAAGACTGCCTGATTTTGATCATCTTATTATAGAAATGTTAAGAGCCAGTTAAAAGGACTGGTTTAAGATTGGGAAAGGAGTACGGCAGGGCTGTATACTCTCACCCTACCTATTCAACTTGTATGCAGAACACATCATGCGACAAGCTGGGCTTGAGGAATCCAAGGCTGGAGTTAAAATCTCTGGAAGAAACATTAACAATCTCAGATATGCAGATGATACCACTTTGATGGCTGAAAGTGAAGAGGAACTGAGGAGCCTTATGATGAAGGTGAAAGAAGAAAGTGCAAAAGCTGGTTTGCAGCTAAACCTCAAAAAAACCAAGATTATGGCAACCAGCTTGATTGATAACTGGCAAATAGAGGGAGAAAATGTAGAAGCAGTGAAAGACTTTGTATTCCTAGGTGCAAAGATTACTGCAGATGCTGACTGCAGTCAGGAAATCAGAAGACGCTTAATCCTTGGGAGAAGAGCAATGACCAATCTCGATAAAATAGTTAAGAGCAGAGACATCACACTGACAACAAAGGCCCGCATAGTTAAAACAATGGTGTTCCCTGTAGTAACATACGGCTGCGAGAGCTGGACCATAAGGAAGGCTGAGCGAAGGAAGATCGATGCTTTTGAACTGTGGTGTTGGAGGAAAATTCTGAGAGTGCCTTGGACTGCAAGAAGATCCAACCAGTCCATCCTCCAGGAAATAAAGCCAGACTGCTCACTTGAGGGAATGATATTAAAGGCAAAACTGAAATACTTTGGCCACATAATGAGAAGACAAGACAGCCTGGAGAAGATGCTGATGCTAGGGAGAGTGGAAGGCAAAAGGAAGAGGGGCCGACCAAGGGCAAGATGGATGGATGATATTCTAGAGGTGACGGACTCGTCCCTGGGGGAGCTGGGGGTGTTGACGACCGACAGGAAGCTCTGGCGTGGGCTGGTCCATGAAGTCACGAAGAGTCGGAAGCGACTAAACGAATAACAACAACAACAACAACAAAGAGCCAGTTTGGTGTAGCGGTTAAGGCACTAGGCTAGAAACCAGAAGGCTCTAAGTTCTAGTCCTGCCTTAGGCATGAAAGCCAGCTGGGAGACCTTGGGCCAGTGCCTCTCTCTCAGCCCTAGGAAACAGGCAAGGGCAAACCACTTCCGAAATCTTGCCAAGAAAACCACAGGGACTTGTTCAAGCAGTCACCAGGAATCAACACTAACTGGAAAGCACCAAAAAAAAAAAAGTTTACACAGATGTTATAGGTATATGAGCCCCTGCCAAGAACAAAACAAAAAAACCTAACAATGATAGTAACTTCTAATTATGTATTTTGTTTCCCATCTTGAAATGGATTACAGAATAAAAAAGAATTAAATAACTAAAGCCTGATGTACTCACTAGAACTCATCAAAGAAGTTAACAATGAAGAATAACCACACTGCATAGATCAGAGGTTCTCAAAGTGTGGTCTGGGGACCCCCGTGGGTCCCCAAGATCTTTTCAGGGAGTCTGCGAAGTCAAATAAATAAATAAATATTTTAACATTTCTGTTTTAATTTCTAATACAGTATATATTGAAAGATATAACTCACATAAACCAAATCTCTTTAAGGTCCTCAATTATTTTTAAGAATGGAAAGGCCACAATGTTTGAGAACCACTGGCATAGATGTGTAATTGGGACTACATGGTATGGAGGAGCAAAGTTTTAAAAATATCAGTTTTGCAACTCAAATGTAAAATGTTATCTATTCCTAGCTCTAAATTTTCCATAGGAATTATATACATACACTATTTTCAGTTCTTCATAAAGAAACAAATAAATATGCCAGTTATTCTGTGACAGGTTTTCTAATTTTGTAAATAGCACTGAATCATATTTTAGAAGGGAAAACGCTCAAATTTTAAATGGTCAAGCTTAACCAGTATCTATGGAAATTTTTTTTTAAAAGTAACTTCTATTGTAAAACTACTATGCAAACACTTTCCTGTTTAGTTTTTTTCTCTTTTTCCCTTTAGAATAAGATGGCAGCAACCTCAAAAAAATTGATGCTTTTCTGAAGCAGCTCCTCAGTGGATGGAAATAATAGTATGCTCTGTAGTTCGGAGGACCACAGAGTTAATTGTTGGGCTTCAGTGAAACTCAAATCAATTTCTGCTTCTTCTTTTTTCACTTCGTTATTTATTAAATGGTGATATCTCAGAAAACTAGTTCTCTTGCATCAATTAGACTGCATTAATGCTATTCTCCCTTCCGCCTCTTACCACACATCCCCATTTGATGGGCTCCTTATAGGACAACTAAAGAGTACCCCGTGCATTTCAATAACCTAAAGTAAAAGGAACGATTATAAGCTGTGGTAGTTTCCTGTGTAAATATTATAAATCCACTGCATGACCAAGGTAGTGTTTCAAATAATGTTCTCCATTTTTTTTTTAATAAGATGCAACTGCTAGTACTTATTCCTCAAACTGCAGCCTTTTAAATGGGTAGGGATTATGGAGACATTAGATTTGATAGAAATATTACTTGAAAGTTGCTAGAATATCGACACTGCACCTCTTTACTTGGGAGTAAGTTCCTACTGTATTCAGTTTGATCTCCACTCATCTAAGTGTGGGTATGACTGCAATGCCACTTATTTACAAGGGTATTAATTTTGATACAACTCCAAATAAGTCAAAGTCTTGAAATTTTATGTAGACCAATATATGCCAACTACTATATAAATATATAATACTGAGCACCTCTTACTTGGCATGGAAGCAAATTTGGTTAAGAGACTTTCAAATTATATACAAACTCGAAATTTGGCATAAATCCCAAAAAACAGTACACTGCATTGAAATTGTTGATTTTTTTCAACATATTTCAACATACAGATACTTGATCTTCATTTCAATAATACTGATAGATAAAGGAGATATAACAAATACCATGCACCATTAAAATTTTGTAGTTCATTGTTAATTTAAATAAACATAGAAGCAAATTTTGCATGTGGAATAAGTAAATACACCCCTACATTTATCTACTTCTAATGCCTAAAACTAGAATCAGGTGCACCAGATCAGATGCAAATGATTAGAACATTGTTAGCTCTGGGAGGAACTTTTCTTATTGCAACCTCAGACATTTCGTTTGATTTGTTCTCTGTTGATATCACCGTGCCTAGATCGAAGAGCTCTCTGAGGTCTTCAGAAAAGTTATAGATGCCTATGAATCCTGGAAGGGATTTAAAAAGGTTGCCAAACAATTGGACATCAATCATTCCACTGTCCAGAAGATCATCTACAAGTGGAGAAGAATTCAGACAACTGCCAACTTGCCCAGGCCAGGCCATCCCAGCAAGTTCAGCCCGAAAGCAGAAGGCAGGATGCTGAAAGAAGTCTCTAAGAACCCCAGAATTTCATCATGTGACCTACAGGTAGCTCTCACCACTATTGATGTCAAATTGCATGAGTCTTCCATTAGAAAGAAGCTGCACAAATTAGATCTACATGGGAGATGAGCCAGAAGGAAACCTTTGCTGTCCAGAAAGAAGACTAGGGCAAGACTAGTTTGCTCATGAACACCCAGGCAAAGTCCAGGACTTCTGGAACAATGTGCTAGAAGACATGTTTGGTGAACACCAAGGACAGAAGTTCACCAGAAGGATCTGATACCAACTGTAAAGCATGGTGGTTGAAATGTTATGGTTTGGGGCTGTTTTGCTGCACCAGGGCCTGGGCAGCTCACCCTCATAGAATCCACTATGAATTCTTCATTTTACCCAAGGGTGCTTGAGGATAATGTGAGACCATCTGTCAGAAGATTGAAGCTCAGTCAAAAGTGGACCTTGAACATGATAGTGACCCTAAACATTCCAGTATATCCACCAAGGAATGGCTGGGGAAAAAAAGAAAAGCAATGGGAGGTTCAAGGAAACCTGGATCTAAATCCCATCCAGATGCTGTGGGGTGATTTGAAACAGGCTGTGAATGCAAAAAACCTCTCAAACATCACACAGCTGAAAAAAATCTGCATGGATATGTGGGAAAAAGTTCCTCCCAGAATTTTTTCAGAGACTGGTAGACAGTTATAAGCAATGCCTAGTTGACATTTTTTCTGCCAAAGGGGGCAATACCAAGTATTACAGCCAAGTGTATACTTACTTCCCATAGAAGGAAATGGCATATGTTAATTTTTTGATGAATAAATGATTGAAAACTCAATTTTTCATAGCTTTTTTGTTCAAATACATTATCTTTACATACCATTTGAATGAAGATAATATATTGATTTGCCTACATATGTTAAAAAAGAAAAACTTTTCCATGGGGAGTACTTACTTTTCCACATGACTGTAACTCAAAAGTATAAAAAGTCATTTTTTGCACACAATGTAATTAATAAAACAGGCCAATCTGAGCAACATATAAGGGGAGTGTTGATTACAGCTGTGCAGTGATCTGGATTCAAAGGGGAAAATGCAAGTGGGCATGCAGGTTGTACCCAGGCCCACAACTAGCGTCTGTGTCACCCAGGGCAAACATAGATTCCACACCCATTTTGGCACCCCCCCAGGGCTCATTTTGGTGCCCTTCCAGCACGGCGCCCAGGGCACATGTCCCACTTGCCCCCCCCAGTTGTGGCCCTGATTGTACCCGTGGGCAACTCCTTAAACCACTTTTGAATCACATTTTCTCCTTTACAGATATAGGTTATATAAAAATCAGTGACTTCAGTAGAATAATCCACCTAATGGTATGCAGAACTGCCATCTTTACAGTATATTTGTTGATGTTTTCTCCTTTCCCCTATTTGCAAAAAGTAAATATTTTTGTAACCTATGGTATGCAAAACTGCCATCTTTACAGTGCATTTGTTGATGTCTTCTCCTTTTTCTGTTTGCAAACAGTTAATATTTTCATAACAACCATGACTTGCAAAATCCTCAAAGTGGCATAAATCAAACAAAACATTTCACCAGTGAAATGCTATACAGAAACTAAAGTTATATTTGACATTAAAACATTTAGAGTCACCATATATTTTATTTAAAACAAACAAATGCCTCACGTTTCTATATCTTGCGGGTGCAAGGATAGCTTGCTAATCTGAATATAAGATCTGCAGAAGTATCCTTACATTACAATTCCATGGCTATTTATTGAGACACCTACATTCATTGAAGCTTACTCCTATTAGGGCTATACATGCTTTGAAAATAATTTCGAAAAAGTGCTTCAGATCTCACATGAACACCTTTCTGCTGTTCATTAAAGTGGCTTGACTTTTTTCAGGCTTCCACACAAAAAAACCCCCTACTGCTACAGGGAACCTTCTCATGAGTTGTGAAGAACTTCTTCCAAATAATTTTCAAAGCATGCACAGCCCACAAGATATGTAAGCATAGAACTGCAACCTACGTCCTTAGGTAAGAATTTTCAACAGTCCAAAAGGTATGCAAAAATTCTTACCCAAATGAATCACTGACAGGCCTATGATTTTTTGTCAGTGATAGGCACATTACTAACAAGCATTTAGTAGCAAATAATACTCATGCTGTAACCTTTAAATGAAATTGTTCATTACATGAGGGAGCTAGCTATTTGTGACATAGTGCAACAATGCTTTATGTTCAGGAAGTAGATAAATGTCAATCCATTTCTTGAAAACAGCAGCAGAGTTCTCCACATAATACAACTCACATAAGATGTTTTTACGTATTTCATTAAAAAAAAAAGGCTTTCCATGAAGTGGGCAAAAACCTCTGCCCATTAACTGCAATTTCACAAGTTACCTTAATAGCAACCATGCTCCCTTTTCATTAAATGAAGTTTTGTTCACTTACTGAACAAAAACTGTAATTAACTACATGTCATATATATACACACAGAGTTCCAATCTCCATTCTCCCAACCACATAAATAGCAGCTAAACCTCCAAGTCTTAGGGTTAGCTTTCAAGAGAGCAGTCTCCACACAGACAAATTTAATCTGTATGCTAACATTTTAATTATATGTACTTTATCAGCACTGTAATTATCCACATAAATTACAGTACAACGACCAAACTGAAAATCTGAGAAATTCAACAAAAAAGTAAAGGTTACAATGTAGACAAAGAAAACTTTTCTTTTAAACATCCGCTGACTTCAGTGGGAAATTTTAGAATGAGCCTAAGCTCCTCATATTTCAATCAATGAGACCTGCAATTGTTTAACTTTGGTTTAATCATGCTTTGCCACTTTTTCTGATTTATGTACCAACCCTTGTTTTCCTCATGCATTTCTCTGATGATAATCCTAGAAAAAAATATTGAAGTGCACTCCAGCCAAATTTGAGAATTTTTTAATCCCACAGTTTGCACTGACATCATTAGATTGTGCATATCTATGGCAACATCAAGACAACAATGTGGAAATACACCAAGGAATTGTTCTGGCAGCACATAGGAAAAGTTGTATGACATTTATTGTTGTGAGTAGGAGAAGCACAACATCATGTTAATACTTTTGTGTCTGCACTACATTTCTTTTTAGTTCAATTCAGCCCTATGAGTAAATTGTGTCCACGTTACATCGATGTTTATACAGATTAAACTTTTTTGTTTCTAAGATTCCTTCTGCTAGAAACAGTATAAATAAAGTGATTTGGAACCAACTCACTGCTTTAGTAAAGATGTTGCAGAAGATTCTTTGCTTTCTGTCAGTGCCCTTGGTTGATGAACAAACACACTAAACTTTACTCCCTGATTGGCTGCTGCCCGAACAAAGCCACTGTTTGCTGTCATAGTGATGGCCTTTAAAGTATCTCCTGTCCCAAAGATGATCAGAGAACGGCTATTGATTTTAGAGCTAGGCACTAGTCTTGAGGCACGATCAGAGGGTTGATCTGGCACCACATTGATTCTATCCATAAGTAATGTGGCTCTATATTTCTCCCCAGGACCCCCTATAGTTTCTAAGATGATCTGAAAATCTTTGATTGCAGATTCACAAGCAAACAATTCTTTGCCTTTCATGAATTCCTCCAGTTGTGGGAGAACACTCTCACCTCGCTCCTGTAAAGCCTGCTCAGTTAAGACTTTTTCTTTGAAAATAAAGTAACAGCCTCCATAGCTTAGGGCTGAGACATATGTAATCAGAGTAGTAATATCCAAATTAACCCTATTGCATGTATCTACTTTGAACATTGTAGGAAACGCAACACTGGCTATTAAGGTATCTCGATCTACTTTAGTCACTTGAAAGCATTCATCCCCATCATCGGATTCACTAGAACTTAAGCAGAGATCTTCTTTAACATATTTCATTGATGGGTTCACAGCAACAATATCCCCCCGCACAGATATACCCATCTCTTTCAGCCTTTCTGCCATTGGGCAGGACACACCATTGTAGAAAGCAAAAATAATATGTGGGCTGCAGTATTGTACTGGTTGTTGACAACTTGCTTGCAGGAAGTCCTCTGCTTGTTCAATAATGCTCTTGTTGCCATACTGGCCCCTGCCCAACCAAATGTTATGCAGAGCTTCAGCTTTCCGACCAACTGCTTTCACCCAAGTGTGCCCGTTATTTGCAACTACATCTACCACCAAATTTTGTTTTTCACCAAATGAGTCTTCATAAGTAAAGACATGGAGAACACCAGCAACATCCTCCAAGTTCTCTGCTGATTCAATGACAGCTTGCAGATGAGTGAGATTTGTACTCTGCAGATGAGACTCTTTGATGCATACTTTACCCGCTTCTACCTTCTGCAAAAATTTTAATTCTGCCTTTAATTTACTGCAGAGTTTTAATCCACCTTCAATGCCATTTTTTCGGGATCTGCAAAGAGCTTCGGCTCTTTTAATTAGCTCCTTAGCCAGAACAATTCTCTCATACAGCAAGGAATGTGCAGACATATTGGTAACATTCCTAAGAAAGATAAGAAAAATTGTACAGTTACTAAAGATAAAGAATCCCTCAAGTCAAGCTGCTGGCACCTACATGGATACATTCTTGTAATTTCCTTGGCAACAGTGTGGATATGGTTTGCTTTCACCTTCTTATACAATATTTTATTTACCCATCTAACTTTCCGCCCTGGGATTCCTTGATCTTTTTTCCAAGTACTAGCCAGTCTTAGTACTTGGGATGCTTCTACAATACATGCACCAGAGATCAGCTTCCAGGTGATTTGCAGTGCTTTTGATCCCTGTTTATAATCTTTATTTAAATCTTTGAGATCCATATTGATGCCATAATGTAGACTGGCACCCCAGCAGAATTGAACAGTCCCTCCCTTTTGTAAATTATGCTGTGCTACCAGCGAATGGCAGCATGACCATCTGTTCAAGTCTTTGCTCTGTAGAGCTGTCTGTACAAAGGCTTCCAAGCGAGTTCAAACTCTAATAGTACAGGTTATGGAATCATCTATAAATCTCTAAATGTTCTGCTCTATATATCAAGTTTTCCATGCTGCAATTGTGTTTTCACTGACACCCTAGCACAACTGACAGAAGAGAGGGATTTCTCACCTCTGCCTATGTGGCAATTTCTCTACTATTTTGAGTAACATACTGTACTGGTCGTATCCCATGATTGTAGCATAAATGCTTTAAGTACATAACACAGTGCCACCTCCTGGGCCGAGAGTAGGACCACAATGAAGATTGTCCACTCCATTCTGTGTTCAGAATAGTTTATATTAACTATAGTTCATGAATGTAAAAGAGCCAGCCCTTGCATTTTGACAGTGATTTCAAGTGAACGGGATAAAAATTAATCTTTCTGCCATGGCAGCACCAGTCAGCAACTCTGTGATAATCACAGCTCTTTCTATACAGAGAAAGACGCAATCTGTAATTTGATGGTAGGTAGATCCCATATCCCACATAAGGATCAAGGGAGATCTGTGCCATGGCCATCTACAAATTCTCTATTCCCAGACAACTTTAATGACCTTGTTCTATATAGTTAATTAAATGTTTTCTCTGTGACTGCAATCAAATTTACAATAGATTTTAACAAATTCAGAACTTGATCATGCTAGATTTTTAGAAGATTTTAATGTTATGGGGCATTGGTGTTATAACTGGAGCCTTATTATTTTTATAGGACATAGTTGAGTTGTGTTTATTCCTAGTAAAGTGGAAGTGAATACATTATTATCATATCTCTGGCTCCAAGTGAGGCTCTCTAGGATTCTGTTATGCTGCCTCTTCCCTTCCCTATGCCAATTCAAGCTGTAAATACCTGGCGTGTATCACTGAGACCTGGCTGGGCTCAGAAGGGGGAGTAGCCCTCTCCGAGATGTGCCCGGCCAGGTTTCAAGTGTGGCACCAGCCAAGACACCAAGGCAAAGAAAGAGGGGTGGCAGTTGTCATTAGAGAATCCTTAGTGGCCTTCAGGGGCCCTGCTCTGCAAGTGGCCGATTGTGAGACCCTGTTCTTCAAGCTGGGATGCCGAGAACAGTTGGGGGTGTTGCTGCTGTACCAGCCTCTCTGCTGCATAGCAACCTCCCTGCCCGAGCTGCTGGAGGCCGTCTCGGGCTTGGCAGTGGAGTTCCCCAGGCTTATGGTTCTGGGGGACTTCAATCTGCCGTCCCTGGGACATGCCTTGGAGACAGCCCGGGAGTTCATAGCTACCATGGCAGCTATGGGCCTGTCCCAGATTATTCGGGACCCGACTCGAGACAGTGGTCGCACCCCGGACTTGGTTTTCTTGTCAGAGCAGTGGCAATGTGATCTGAGGGGTGAGTTAGATCTGTCCCCATTGTCATGGTCAGACCACACCCTGGTGACCCTGAGATTCTATTGTGCCACCCCGCTCCGCAGGGAGGCTGGACACATTCGATTGGTCTGCCCCCGGCGACTGATGGACCCAGTAGGGTTTCAAAGGGAGCTGGGGGTTATTCCTGAGGGCCTGCTGCATGGTCCAGTGGAGGTCCTAGGCACGGCCTGGAATAGGGCCACGGCCAGGGCCTTGGACAGGATCATGCCTATGTGACCTCTCTTGCCTCGTTTGACCCGTCACTCCCTGTGGTTTACAGAGGAGTTGGGGGTTTTGAAGAGGGTTAATAGATGTCTGGAGCATCGCTGGAGGAAGACGAAGACTGAATCTGACCGAACACAAGCTAGAGCCGCTATAAAGGCCTACCTTGTGGTGGTAAGAGCGGCAAAATCTGAGTATTTCCCCACTCTTAATGCCTTTAAGGAGGCACTTGTATACCCCCTTCTCAAGAAGCCATCCCTGGACCCTACTATACTGGGCAATTTTTGCCCTGTTTCCCCCCTTCCCTTTTTAGGAAAGGTGGTTGAGAAAGTGGTTGCATTGCAGCTCCAGAGGATTCTGGAGGAAACAGATTATCTGGACCCCTTTCAGTCAGGTTTCAGGCCAGGATATGGGACAGAGACTGCATTGGTCGCACTTATGGATGACCTCTGGCGGGAGTGGGATGGAGGGAGTGCATCCATTCTGGCTCTCTTCGACCTCTCAGCGGCATTCGATACCATCGACCATGGTATCCTTCTGGGGCGGCTCAGGGGGTTGGGGGTGGTCGGTGTAGTTTTGAGCTGGTTCACCTCCTTCCTCCAGGGCCATTCCCAATCGGTGATGATAGGAGAGGAGAGATCCGGCCCTCAACCCCTCCACTGTGGGGTGCTGCAGGGTTCGGTACTCTCTCCTCTCCTATTTAAAATCTACATGAAACCGCTGGGTGACAGGCGGACAGTTATCGGGGCTGTAAAATCAGCCCATGTGACACCACTGTTACGAGAGCTGCATTGGGTACCAGTTTGCTTCCAGGTCCAATTCAAGGTGTTGGTTATCACCTTGAAAGCCCTACATGGCATGGGACCAGGGTATCTGAGGGACCGTCTCATCCCCATAACATCGACCCATCCCACTCGGTTAGGCAGGGAGGGCATGCTACGGACCCCATCAGTAAAGGAATTTCATCTAGCGGGGTCCAGGAGGTGAGACTTCTCTGCAGTGGCACCCACCCTTTGGAACATCTTGCCCCCAGACCTGAGACGGGTTTCCTCACTCTCAGACTTCCGGAAGAAACTGAAGACCTGGTTCTGCCACCTTGCTTGGGAGGGGGAAGTGATAGCTCCATCTGGGGATGGCTGGCGCCATAGCACCTCAGTGATTATGTTCCATCTCCACTTGGATTTTACATTTGTTTTTATTTATATTTTAATGGTAATTTTAGGTGGTTATGTTTTTAGTGTTATTTTATTGTAAACCGCCCAGAGTCCCCCATTGGGGGAGATGGGCGGTGATATAAATTTAATAAATAAATAAATAAATGTTGTTTGGCGATATTCTGCAATTTGCAATTCAAAGTTATTGGTATACTGAGGACCATCAACTATGTACTGTTTTCATCTGTCCTAAAGACTGTATGCCTTTTTAATTATGCCACCTATTACAAAGATTATGAATGTGACTCTATTAAAACTGGAGCCATACAATGTTGATATAAATGATGATAATCGTATTTGGTGACTTAGGAAGACAAATAGCTTGTGAGCTTGCTGATCGGCAGGTCGGCATTTCAAATCCACGTGACAGGGTGAGCTCCCGTTGGTAGTCCCAGCTCCTGCCAACCTAGCAGTTCGAAAACATGCAAATGTGAGTAGATTAATAGGTACCGCTTCGGCGGGCAGGTAACGGCGTTCCGTGTAGTCATGCCGGCCACATGACCACGGAGGTGTCTATGGACAAACGCCGGCTCTTCGGCCTTGAAACGGAGATGAGCACTGCCCCCTAGAGTCGGACACGACTGGACTTAATGTCAAGGGAAACCTTTACCTTTACCTAATGAAACACTATTCTGGTGAGAGCTGTATCATATTCTGTGTGAAGTTTTTAATTTTTTTTATTGTTTCCCCTTTTATTGTAATATTATGAATCTCAATACATTGTATTGTTTCAATGCAGATTTCAATATTCTGTGTGAAGTTTTGATGACTGGAAATTTCAGCTGGTATTTCCTTTTTTCCATCATAGTTTCCACAGTGAAGCTATATTGTGGGAATCAGGAAATTTGATGAGAGCCAGTTTGGTCTAGTAGTTAAGGTTCTGGGCTAGAAACCAGGAGTCTGTGAGTTCTAATCCTGCCTTAGGCATGAAAGCCAGCTGAGTGACCTTGGGCCAGTCACTCTTTCTTAGCACAACTAGGTGCAATGTAGACCAGGCTAGCCTCCTCGTGGTGCACCCAGCAACTTCATGGCTAAATACTCTACACATCTGGCTGCTGGACCTCACAAGGATTTCCCAGCAAGGAAAAAAAAACCCAGCATGAACACTGAACTGCTATGCCATACGATTTAAAAAAAAAAATCTACAAATATTCTCTTTGATTGGAGCTCTGTGCTTCAGGACCATAGTTCTTTAACCACGGCAACAACAAAAACCAGGTATGTCTTTGTTCTATAGTCATTCAGTACGGAGATGAGTGTAATCTGTGATCTGACAGGGATTTCAGATGGATCCCATATATAAACTGTGGGGACCCATGACCATCTAGGTTTGACCCAGATCCCTTGGCAAAGTGAAATTAAGTCTCAAATGCAGGAAAGGCTAATGGACGTGAGAATATGAGGCCTAAAACGGCGAAGTAGCAACTTTCTTACCGCTCTTGTAATGTCAGTACTGTGCTTTTTAAAGAGTCTGGAGTTTTTCTTCCTGATGACGCCGAGGACTACTTACACAAGTGAAGCCTAACTCTCCGGGTCCACTCACCCCACCTCAGACCCTTCTCGGATTACATTTTAAGGAGGATTGGGAGAGTTAGGCACACGCCACTCCTTCGTCTGATGCAAGAGCAGGCGCCCTTCCCCAGGGAAAGGACCGGACTTCGGCGGGTCCAGAATGCTACTTGAAAACACGCGCTCCACCTTTTCAAACACAACAAATTCCTACTTTCCCGATGCCTGTAACTTGTTCAAAAACTTGACACATTATCGCAGGGCGCTTGGCTGTTGTCTGTCTGTCCTCTGACGGAGGCTTCCCTGCTCGGAAGCCTGGCTTTTTAACATCTGCAGAAAAGAAACATCCTACGGATGTCTCCTCGCTCTCCGTACCCACTAGAGTAAGACTCCCATTATTTGGGCTTTGAAGCCCTCATTCGCACAGCCTCACACACGCTTCAAGGATGACCAGTACTCACGATTAAGGTAAGAGGAGGACTTTTATGATAGGAACCCCCGGCTGCAGTTCCGGCGATTTCTCCCTTTACTCCAGAGATATCCCAGAGAATAGCACCGAGTCATTCCGACGGACCGCTTTCCAGACACCCTTCGCTTCCGGTTTAGATGAGAAGCCGCCATATGCGGGGCGGAAAGCTGAAGGATCGGTAAGGTGGGAGGCTCCCTTTCGCTACGGTGATAATTGAGAGTAAGATCTTCGGCCTTAACCATTTCGTTGTTTTTCGTTGGGATAGACTCGGTTTAGAAACAATTCAAATCTATCAAGCTAATTGCGAATGGAAAGGAATTAGGCAGGACTCTGAAGTTAACTTTCAATAGGTGCACCTGTATTAAGTGCTATAAATAAATGAGTGAAAATGTGGTCTCAGTGATGATTTTTCTCGGGTGACACAATCCTAGACAATCCAATAAAACAGACTACTGGTTACTAATGAGTACACATGCTCTTTTCACTTCTTTGGTCACGTTATCATTCTTTTAACCATCCCATTTCTTGACTCCCATTTTTCGTAGCAGCATCTTCCATCCAACCTCTTGAAGTAGACTCTTTTACTAGTTTCGAATCGGTCGTTTTTCCCCCATCCCGTTTCCTTGGTCAGGATCTCTGAGATTCATCCACGCCTTTCCTACAGTTTTATAGTCCTATGTGCTCCAGTTCAACCAGATCGGGGGTGCGGGAGGGGGCGGCGCGGCGGCTACAAGTCCAGTTTAATGAGTTTTCATTTAGTTTAACGACTTATCAGAGAAAAAAGATATTGTGAACAGATCTATTAAAATATCAAGGATGAGCAAGAAATGAGATGCTTATTGATCAAAAGCAGGAGTTTTATCACAGTATAAAAGTCCAGTAAGAGCTTATTAATTTCTTCTACATTAGATTCATTTAGTATATATAGTATATAATATGGTAATGGTTGCAGCTTTAAAATGCTGTTTATCATTTTCTAGAACAAAGTTATAAGCCTTCACAAATTTCCATGGGATTACATCTCCTGGAAAATATAGTATGTTTATATTTGGGTTGTGGGCAGCATGTTAAATTCAGAAGAAAAAATGATGTTTCAGAGAACAAACACAGCACCTGTTATCACAGTCAAAGGTGTTTACAAGGGCTTTCCCCCTACATGGGCAACCATGATATTCATTCTTAACCTTCCCTTTAAAAAACAGCTGGTCTCTAGCATTTCTAGAAGCTGCAAAATATGCAGCTCCACAATTTTTTCCAAAGACCAGCTCCTGCTTCTCAGTGTTAAAACAATATATGAAGAAACCCAACTATGATTGATATACACACTGGAGAAAGATTGTCTGTCAGTCCCTAGTTAGACACACAAAAACAGGTATCAGAGATTCAGAGATTGGTACAGCTGTGATTGGACAGTATTTTTTTAATACTTTTTAACTGTAAACTTGCTTTAAAATTTTGATATTTTTTTTTGAGTTTCTAAAAACAGTCTGCCAGTTAATTAGGGGTGCACACAAAATGGATATATTCAAACCCAGAATCAACTATTGTGTTTCTGAAGTGCCATCAAGCCATTTTGGGTCAACTACAGCTCAGGAAAACCCAAACCTGGAATGTTTGGGTTATTCTGGGATTCAGACGTAATAAAATCCAGACAGGACAAGAAAGATAAGGCTGGTACATGTTGCCCCGGGTCCAGCTCAGCTGCTCCCTCCTTCTCGAGGTCTCAGAGCAGCACATTCCACCAGCCTCCCCATCTTCCCAGTACCTTCCCAACCCTCCCTTGCTGATGTCTCAGTGCAGTACACCTGCCCACCAACTTTCCCAGAGGAGTCAATTCTCCATGTCTCTCTTCAGACATTGCCATCAACTTGCCTCCTCCACAACCACTGCAGAGCATTTCTCTCCTCCACTCAGCTGCCCGTGTCCTTTGCATTTTCACCATTCCTCCCACAAATACTTTGTCTGGAACAATACAGGCCTATCTTGTTTTGTAAATGGACCAAACTACCTGAAATGTGTGCAAGGACCTCCCAAACCCATCTACTTTGTATATAGAATGATTCGCAAATGGAAGATATGTTAAAAATAAATAAAAATAATTTAAAATAAATTTTAAAGTATTAAAAATAAAATAAAAATATACAAAATGTGTATTTGTATATTACACTGAATGCCCAACCATCATACATACACTGCAAAAAGCAGGATAGTTAGGAGATTTTAGTCATTCCAATTCTGCAAAGTAATCCAATATTGCTATACCTAGGCAGGTGGGAAGAACGCTAACACTGTGGAGTAGTTCAGCTTCTAACTTCTCGGTAGATTTTTATTTAGGGGTGTGTAGATTATAGAGGGAGAATGAAATTGGTTACAGTATGTAAAATACAGTATATTTAGGACCTGTTCTCATGCTCTCAAGCCTTTTTTTAAATTAAATGTACAACTAAGCACAAAATCTGCAGTGTCAGGGTAAAGCATGCAGTTCTGAGAGCTTTTGTGTAATATATATAAAAAGTATTTATTAAAAAGGGGTGAATCAACAAGTAAAACAAAAGGATGCTCCAGATCACAGCCAAGTATATCTATTTCTTCCCATCTCCACTGCAAAATAATTTTAAAGACTCCGCTGCTATCCTGTTCAGAATGCTCACCTAAGGTTTCCAAGATAAAGGGAACAGCCATAGTTCATCAGTGGAACCCCTGATTTTTATACAGAAGGTCCCAAATTTAGTATCTGGCCACTTCAGGTTGGTAAAGAATCCATATGAAACTCTGAAGAACTATGACCAAAGTAAACCTGGGGTGCCCAGTGTACCACAGATACTTCTCTAGATGCTTGGCAGGTTTCCTGCCCCTCTTAATGGTTCACATTTGAAAAGAAAACCTTTCCAAAAGCCTTCAGTATATACATAAGTCATCGGCTCTTCTTTACAAATTCTCTTTCCAGTATGACAAAACCTGCATACTAGTTCTACTCATGCAGCTCTGACTTTACAAAGCTTTATGGAGCCTTTACCACTTTAGTTAACTGAATGGCCTCAAAATCTGGATTTTGAAGCACTTTTAGCAACACTTGAAGTTAGCACAATGAAGTCTTTTGGAAATTTACTCAGAAATTATACCACCTTTTATATGGATTTTTTTCATTAAAAATGTGTAAATAATTGTATTCTTGTACATTGTTTAATGTTTTAAGTTAACTAATTCCAAATTTCAGTAGCACATGAATCCATATTTCTCCCTTTTAAAAAAAATTACTGGATTAACAAAGTAGAAATAAGAGTGCAGAAGCCACCAATTTAAATGGTTGAAGTTAAAAAGTGAGAGCGCTCGCATGTTCTCATCAACTCAGATTAGGCGATTGCGGCCAGATAATCCTTAACTTCAGTTGGAGTGAGTCTTCTAAATCCTGCCTCATTACAGATGCCAACTTCTATGTTATCTTCAGTCATCTGTCCTTCAAAACTTTCCTAGTAATGAAAAGATACATAATTTTGTTCAATAAAATGTCAACTTTGAAAGTTTTATCAAATTTTAAATGAATATTTTTCACCTTTAATGTCAAAATAGCAGTATGAATAGCATCTTCAAGCTCTAAATCTTCATTGTATCTGCAAAAGAACAGACATTTTCTAAGAAATTTAAAATATTAAAATATTCCTCCAGTGTTCTAACTACAAAACTAAAACCTGCACAAGTGCAGGACTAGCTCCATAAATTTAGGAATTACTTTTCTTGGTTACTTCACTGTCAAGAAATCTTTTTGGACCAATAAGCACATTTGGAATTTTGAAACTACATCTGGGACTGCTGTGGAAAAATGACTGCTATTGAGGTGGAAGAGCTTGCTAATTCAATGGCTTGTCACCAGAATATTACAAAATACCCATTTACCAGAAAACAATCTGATAAAGTTGCTATATTCCTCTATGACACCTCGTTACACTCTCTTTTTCTAGATCAACTTCCGAAGAACTAGCCTGTTATCACCATTCTAATTTTCTAAAACTCTTTGTGGGGTTTAAAGACATTCTTGTAAAGTAGGAAGGTGCTAGGCTTGTGTTACAGCATGGTGGAAAACCTTATGTTGCATACAACTCCCAACTCCCCATTTACAGACCTCAGCCACTGCAAAATGGCAGGCTCAACATTTTACACCCCTCCCTTTTGTGTGTGTGTATTACTGGATTTAAGAGGCAAAATGGATATTTTAAGCCTTGCACAGTTTCTTCCTGGGTGTGGATCAAAATGGTGCTAAGATACTAGATTCAAAAAAATCAAACCAAAATTTGCTTTGACCACTCTGGTGATGTCTTACTGTCACCAGCAATGATCACATTGGCCTCTAGAAAGCAAACTTAAAGGTTTACTGAATATTGTTTTAATGCATTATTATGTAGGTACATTATGCACTGTAAACCAGTATTATAAATATATTAACAAAATAAAACAAGAAAAATGTGACCCCTGGCCAAGGTTTTCCCAACTTTCTTTTCAGCATGGTAGCTTCCCCTCTTAAATAAAAAAAGTTTTATAATTTTAAAAAAAAAGGAGAGTGGAAGGGATACTTACTCCTGTTTTATGGAATAACTAAACCTTTACAAGCTACAGAGATGAATTTGATGAGCTTATTCAGAACAAGATGAATTTTGAAAAATTCAGTTTTGCATGAGTTTTTAGCACTACTAATGTTTAACTATAAACCTTCCCAAGAGTTCAGAAAAGGGCAATCCAGAAATGGAAAATTCAAATAAAAAATCAGGATTACAAGGTCGATAATAATTTACTACAAATTACAGAATTTCTATGAGTATTAATATATCATTACCTTTTCTCAAGGAATGTCTTTCCATTTACATAGTTTTTCCCCATTGCTGTTGCTTTCCATGCAAAGTATGCCCCCTGGGAAGTAAAAAGTACAGGGAATTAGAAATACGTATATGTATTTTTTACCAATAAAATAGTCTATATAGTACAGGTTACTTTACTTCACTGAGAATAGGGGGAGAAAAAAGTAAATTGAGGACTATGACTACAAACAAAAGCTCTTTTGGGGTCCTCCATAATTTTAAACATGGGAAGTGGTTCTGAGAGAAGAAGGTTTAAGAAACACTGAGGTAAACAGTCTAAAGACTCAGTGTAGACTAAAAAGTTGGAGGGCACACAGAATGTAGGAGAAGTAAGTTAAAAACCTCTTGCATAAATGACATTAAATTTTACCTTTAAAATACTGATTCTAATAAGTACTGATTAAAATAAACATTATCTTACTAAAAATTTCTTGGAAATTACCCATCTCTGTACAAATTCATAGAAAGAAGTTCTAAAAGCAGATTTTAAGGATGGGAGGAAAGGGATCAAATTTTAAATGTTCAAAAGGAGCCTGATACATTCCACTACCAAAATACTTACTTTTTAGGCTTTTGAGAAAACAGTATTCTCTAGAAATGTATAAAACATTCTACACACAGAACAGGCAGTCTGTAAATACTATATGTATTTGGATCTGATACAGAGGCATGTGCTCCAAGCAGAAGTATTGGGGTAATGGGAAGAGAGGACCAGAAAAAGCCAAGGACACTGGCAGCAGATGGGTAAATACAGAAAAGACGACACTAAGAACATCACGAGAAGAGGCAGGTGGGCCACTGGATATGCCACACTTGTAGTCCACTTAGCTATCAGTGACAATATCCTGCACTCCAAGTGTACTATCTTTGTTCTATAACCTAGAAAGATCCCTCTAGATCCCTCTGTTTCAGCCACAATAACAACAGGTTCGAGGTTCTGGTTATGAAAATTGTTCTGCAGAACTTCCAAAATACAACAGGTTTGCTTCAAGTCTGAAATAAAACATATCTTCTGTTTCATGTAAAACCCTAGTATTCTCCAATTGCCAGCTGAAAGAGATAATAATGGGCTAAATTCACCAACATTTTGACAGTGTATGAAAGAGGTTTTATCTCACAATTATTCTGATTACTCTGATGAAATGGGAGGAGGGAAGAGTACTGTATAGACTCGCTTATAAGCCCATCCACAGATAGGCTGACCCTCAAAATTTTCATGTTTTAATTTTCACAATTGGCTTATCCACGGATGGCACATTTTTCATGTTATTTTTGTTAAATATTCGAGGGTCGGCTTATCCGCAGACGGGTTTATGAGAGATACACGGTACTTTTTAAAAGCATTACTGTATATACTCACAGATAAGCCCATCAGCAGATAAGCCAAACCCAATTTTTTGGATGCGCTTTGGCACCTAAAATTCTCGGCTTATACGTGAGTATATAGGCAGCATCTTTATGTCACTTTACCTACAAGTACAGAATACCAAAATTTAGGAGAGCTGAGCCAGCACAATCTAATACATTTTATAACAGATTATCAATTAAATCACCCAAGGGGTTACAAAGTTGCAGCCTTGAGCAGGGCCGCAACTGGGGGGGGCAAGCGGGGCATGTGCCCTGGGTACCGCGCTGGAGGGGGTGCCAAAATGGGCATGGAATCCATGTTTGCCCCGGGTGATACAGACCCTAGTTGCGGGCCTGGTCTTGAGAAGATAAAAAGAAGTCTGGCTGTTTTATAATATAGGAACCCAGAATGAAAGATCAAAGTGAGCTTCTTCGGACAATATAAAATATGGAATTCACTATGGCAAAATTTCAAAAAATCATGGTAATAGCAACAGCTATTAGCCAAGATAACTAAATGGAATCTCTAGGTACAGAAGGTGTTCTGTGGGTAAATGCTGAAATAAAAGGGCAAACAGCAGTAAAAGGAGGATATTGAACATGACGCTTCCTTACTCAGATCTAGTAGGTCTCAACATATGATTTTAAAGCTCATCATCCAAGCTGTCCACCGTAGCTGTGAACAGTATTTTATCCTGGAGTTCTTAACTATAAATCATCCATATATATTCCTTAAAAATAGTACTGCAGGAAAACAATACTTTAGAAAGTTCCTCAAGCAGATAGCCTTATATAAAAACCTGGTATAGCTATGAAGAAGTCCAACCTTAAATACTTACAGATGGATCAGACTGGAATAAATATGGTCGCCCCTCATTCCATCCACATATTAACAATGACACTCCAAATGGACGTACACCCCTATCGAGCAAAACAGACATCAGAAACACTCAAGGGCAGCATTAAAGAAGCTGTTGGGTCAGTTATTGTTACAGTCACATCATTTTATAATTTGAAAGAGCCGCCAACGATTTTGCTGATTCTGCTTCTATTCCTTTAGCAGCAGCTTTACATGCAAAAATCAAGCAGGTGAAAATTTTATTAGCATGGAGACTGAATGATGGAAAAAATGCATCTGCAAATCAAGCAGATCTTCCTCACATTAAGAGCACCGAAAACTCATATGTTAGGGCATTAGTAATGCTAGTTTCTTGAGATAAATAATAATTTTCTATTATTCATTTTTTTCACTTAACAGCTTCCTAGGTTACAGATGACCAGCACAATGAAGACATGGGTTAGGCAGCAAGTGATTGTGGCACTCTTGTTCAGGCCACACATTCAAGAATGTCCTAAATGAAGGCTCTTCAAAAGGAAGTGGAAAAGCAGAAGCGGGAGAGCTCATGAGCCTACCTACGGTACAAAGATAAGGTGACATTTCAGCCTGTACGCCAGCAAATTAAAATAATTGTCCAATTCACCCTACTGGAAGCAGAGATCTCACCAAGGCAGGGTAAGCAAGAATAGAATACTCTCTTCCAGGAAACAATTTAATTTTTGCAGTCTTAGAAAATGTTATTTGTTGCATCATCATGACTGCCTCATATTTTAATACACATAATAGGTATTTACGGTTTAGTAACACACTAAGCTGTGAATGTAGTTTAGCAATTGAAGTGTAATATGCCTAGTCATGCCCTATCGATCCCCATGCCACCAAAATGGCCTAAGTAGAAAACAGATATCCACGGTTTGTTTTAAACTTATTGCATGATCTGCAGGTACTTCTGGGCATTAGTAATCAGGCAGCCTATTTCTTCTTTTTTTATGGGGATGCTCTCTAATTAGTAGTACTGCAAGTTCCCTGGAGGTGACACAGTAAGCTTGTGTGCTAGGAAACAGCAGGTGGAAGAGTCTGCACATTCATATGCATGATAAGGTTATGCTTATTGAGTAATCCTTACATAACTAGTGCCTGGTATATTAGACAAACTGACTGGTACCACCTTCATAATACGAATAAAGAAACAAGAGTGAATTTTATTTAGAAGCAAATAGCATACCCAGACTGTGTGTATTCTTGCATCACAGAAGCAATCCTCTGCACTAGCTGAGCTGTTGGAATAGGCTCATGATAAACCAAGTAGTACTGCTGAGCCAATTTACGTGCTCTATGAACGAGTACTCTGACAAAAAAATAAGCAAAACAGATTATTAAATTACAGCAGGAGCAGACGATCTTTCATGGCTGAGGGCTGCACTTAATGTTTGTGGAGAAACTGAGATCACAGGGAACAAAATAATGTGCAAATAAACAGGGCCATATCACACACAGACAACATTGGGATTTTCAGTCCCCCGCCCTTGGGTAAAGTTTTGTGGTTTTGTTTTTTAACTTACATTAATTTTAGGGCTTATGCTAATTTTTAAAATTGGCTAACCAGATCCTCTGAAAACCTGGAATCTAGGCAGAAAGTAAAACATTTGCAAGCATAATATTAACATACTGTGTATCTTACTGTCTTTTAGCCTGCCTCTGGTACTTTACTTCTTCATCAGCACCTTCAGCTGAATAATGGGAGAGCAATTATTCTCATACTATCCTAAGAAGTGATAGGCCACAAACCTCCAAGAATGATTAAAAGAAAGATATTAGCTAATTCATTTGCTTTATGGATCAGGCTACTTGGTCAGTCTCACAATACTGATACATGTATGAACACACAGGTACGACATGCACATTTCAGAAAAAGGCCCTAGCTGTTATTAATCAAGAACCTGTATTTCCACATTAAGAAACATATCTGGGATTACAGTCCTGGCAGTTAACAACCTTGTTCACATTTGGTAGGGCACAGAGGGAATCAGGAATAGAATCAGGCCACAAAGCCAGGCTGCTAGTATACATATGCATATATTCAAGGGAAAGCTTAAGTGTTAACTGTCTGTAAAGATGCCTTCTAAACAACACCTTGTATAGCACTTGTTGAATTCCAGACAATGTTTAACCAACTTGATTTTATTTATCTCAAAACCAGCCCAAAGGCCAAACTTCTGTTTATTTTTGTTTTTCTTAGTTACCTGTAATCAGGGCCCATGCCACTATATACCAAGCCTATGTGTTTGGTAATAGGTTCCACTTTGTGTACACTCCGTTCATCATACAGTATAGATTTCTGCTTTTTCTCTGTTGCTAGTACCACACCATTTGCAGCTACATAAAAAAAGAGAAAGCACTGAATTAGTGATATTAGAAAATCTTTCTCCTCCTTCCCTTATAACATTTCAAATACTTACTGTATAAATCAATAAACTGATGAATTCATTTGCTTATACATCATACTGTAGACATTTTATCATGTGTTTCCCCCAACCATCCAACTGCCATTCCAGTAGGTTTTATCAAAAGAGAAAAAGATTATGAATCATTATAAATTCTGTTTGATCCTTTTTCTTTTCCCACCCTCTCTGCAGTGTATGATCCCTTTAACAGGGCTCACTTACCATTGTTTCTCTCTTTAATAAATATCATCTTACAATACTTGGATCATCCTGTGCCTTGCTGTTGATAAGCACCACCCTATCCCTTGTTTTGAATTATACTTGGTCAGATTATAAAACTGCTTCCATTCTTCTTATATAAGATTTATTAGGTAACTTTCCAACTGAACTGTGGGATGTAAATACTTTAAATAAACCACAGAATTTACCCTGAATTATCAAAGTAATAATTGTTTATTATTTAGCTTTCTTAGAAATGTTAGAAAGTTTCATGTTAGAAACTCTTTATCTTAAAAGGTGAATAGCATGCATGGAATCTCAAAATTGTAATTGTGCTTGATTGGGCCAAATGCTTATTTATTCTAGCAATCTGTTCTTGCAGGCCCAACTAAAAGCTTCTTTTAGGCAATCAGATAACAACATTTTACCAGTTTTGTTTCCCACTTCTAGTCACAAATAACTCAAGTAGGAGCGTGCGAATTTTTATGCTAAAAATTTGGTAAACTTTATTAACTATATAAGCATCTTTAATACCTTTAATTCCAACTGATGGGGCTCCTGCTGCAACAGCTGCCAAAGCATATTCAATTTGAACAAGCTTTCCAGAAGGGCTGGATAAAAGCATATAATTCACTCATGAGACAATTCTCCGAGAAAACATTTTCCAACAAAAAAGCCAATCAAATTAACTACTTGCCTTTTTTTTAACAAAAGCATACTGAGCACATTGCACAGAACATTAGAATATGTACAAGCAGTTAGCAATTAAAATGCATTTTCGTCAAAATACTTGTCTAGAGCTAAAATGTTATCCAGTGTTCTCAAAAAAAAATTAATGAGTTCAGTACAATTTAGTCTGAAACAAACTCACAGATAGTCATATTCAGGACAAGCAACAGTCTTCTGTAATTCCCAAGTGAAAACTTTAAATAAAATATGTTATTTCATTTTCATGTTCTACTTCTGGAGAATTTTTCGCAAGGCTCTATGCAACTAACAGCTCAAAAAACCTACATATGCTAAAGGACTTCTGAATAAACACATCTGAGGTATAGTTGCCAAGATGCAATCCTCAGAAAACTAATCTGGATTAACTATAATCTCCATTGAATGTAATGTGTTTTACTTCAAGGAGACTCCCACAAATTCTAACAATATAATTTTCCATAAAATCTTCATACACTTGACAAGTTAGTGCAGCCCTGTATATTTACCAGTCCTCTAAGTCAAAAAGCAGCTGAAAAGCTCAACAAAAATAGGTGGAAATTAGTCAAAAGCTGGGATTAAAGAATGGAGCAAAAAAGCTGTTACAATTAATAGCAGTGCCTGGCCCTGAACAAAATCATATTCAACCCTCTTGTGAGCAAGCTTTTTTTTTTTCAAAGGACCGCAATCTAAGTTTACTTAATTTGAAATAAGAACGTTGAATTAATAGGTCTTTGTGTGTGTGTGTGTGTTTAAAGAAAACTAAGTTGGGAATATTCATCACCACTTTTATATATACATTTAAAAGTGTAGATTCCTTTTTTAGCATTACATTATAATGTATCATATAAAAAAAATCTAATGAGAAATCAAGAGGCAGACAAAATATGTCCAGTCACAATATGTCCAGCCTTTAATTATATGAAATCGAAACATGTAGCATAGCACTTTTTATTAAGATCATGTGGCACAAAGTAGTGACAAAAACTAATTTATTGTGAACGTAATCATGTTCCACGACTTTAGTATCACTAATGTAGCATTGAAGCCATGAATGTACTAATAAACTGTGCAATCCTCACCATCACGGGCCACAAATGAACTTCTAATTTATGATTTCAAAAAACAGTCATAGATGGAAATGTCTTTCAGCAGCCATTTTATAACATTAGGATTGTATTCCTTAGGAGGAAAAAAAGCGACAATAAAGTATACGGCCGACTTTTACTCCAAGTATCTTGTCCCTTCTTTGAGTGGCAGCGCCACTTATATACTCTTGATATATTATCTAGCACCACTAATCAATCTGCCAAAGATGCGGGCAGGTGACAAATGCGGTCTTTGCAGGGCAGATAAACAAAGCCTATCTCACCCTAAAGACTTATCAAGTCTGTTCAAAAATCCCATAGCTAAACTGAATTCTCCCTCCGTGTGCAACGCAGCTCTGGGTTTTACCATTACTGTACCCCCGTGTCACTTCTTCCTACTACAACGCCGCGCCACCAACAGCAGCAGCAGTGACTCCACAAAATCTCTCCCCCTGATCTTATTCCGGACACAGCAACCCGTCAAGCAAAGAGCTTTCCCTCAGTCCTGACGCAGCCCCCTCAGGCCGGTTCAACCGGGCCGCCTCAAAGCTCCCTCCCCCCCCTCCACCACAAGAGAAGCCCCTACCTGAAGGTAGTGAGAGAAAAACTATAACCGCGTTCCGCCATTTTGATACGCGCTACCGATCCTCACAGCCGGCTCTGGCCACTGCGGCTGCGCGCGCTGGAAGCGTAGCCCGCGTGCGCAGAGGGGAAAAAATGCT
The DNA here is from genome assembly GCF_035149785.1 of Candoia aspera. Lineage (NCBI taxonomy): Eukaryota > Metazoa > Chordata > Lepidosauria > Squamata > Candoiidae > Candoia > Candoia aspera. The sequence goes on from NC_086156.1 coordinate 55,333,099, forward strand.
TACGGGGGCAGCGGATTTCAGAGGTGATCTTAGCAGTTCTATGACAAAGGAAGTTCGCCTGAGAAATCCCCAAAGCAGCACGTGGCTCTGAATTTCCAGGAGTGCCGTGAATTATGGGGAATCTTTGAGGTGGGCTGCACGTGCTCTCAGTTGCAGTCTCTTGTGCACTTTGAAACTCAAAAGTCACAGAACGAGAAGGGTTGTTCATCAAAGACGTGTAAGAAAGACATGACCGAGTCTGGTGGTTTGACTCGGTTTCCCAGGCTTCTTTGCGATGACTATTAACTTGTATTTTCGGATTCCGTAGTTGAATCGTGGGCGGAGCCACCAGGAGTGCCGGGAAAACGAGGACCGAATAGCATGGCGGCGTTGTTGGTGTTCTCATCCCCTTTGCCCATACTCCGTCGTTTTCTCCGAAGCTGCTGGGGGCAGCTTGGCGGCCACACACCACCATGGGGTAAGAGTCTCAAATGTGCTGTTCATAATGCTAGTCCTCAAGAACTCAATAGAAAATTTCCTCAGTGATCTTCAAGCTACTCGTTGAAGAAGCTTAGTGGCACTCAATCCAAGGAGAGATTTTAAAGCTATTTAGAAAACTGCTTTCTGATGAACTCTACTAAAGATTTGCTAGTCGCAGTAGCTTCGGCTTTGCTGCTTGATCGCCTTCGAGCTAGCTTGCCAGTCTGTTTGCTTCCTTGCCTGTAATTCTTTTTCTGCTCTTTCTCAAGACAAAAGGTATGGTATGGAGAAAACGCAGAGAGGGGATTTTTTAAAGAGAAACTGAATGTTGGTTAAAATGGAGGGTAGTATTAAAGCTGAAAGTAGAGCATTCTTATAGTAGGCTCCAAAATTGTTTGTATCCCTCGTGTTTTGTCCATAATCTTAAAATGTGGGAACAGTAAACTGTTAGAGTAAGTAACAGTAAAATACTATGAGAGCCAGTTTGGTGTAGTGCTGAAGGCACCAGGCTAGCAACCGGGAGATCCTGAATTACAGTCGTTCCTTAGGGACAAAGCCAGCTGGGTAACCTTGGGCCAGTCACACTCTCTCAGCACTGGGAAACAGGCAATGGCAAAGCACTTCTGAAATCTTGCCAAGAAAACTGCAGGGACTTCTCCAAGCAGTCACCAGGAGTTAACACTGACTGGAAGGCACCAAAAAACATAAATTTGAGGAGGAGAAACAAAGGAGACATTTTTCATTTTAAAAAAATTGAATGATATATATACTTTAGGTTGCAATCCTGTGCATTCCATTTGTGTGCATGTTTATTCAGAAGTAAGCCCCTTTGTTTTCAGTGCTGCCTACTTCCTTCAAGTAATTAAAATTGCTATCCTAGTCAATAAATCATGTGTTAAAGTGATACTTAATTGTTCAGTAAATATGTAAAGGAGTGAACTGCATGTGGCTAGCTTGAGATGTTATTGGTTTAAAATCTAAATACTTGTCAGTTCAAAATGAACCCCATTGAAAAAAAGCTTTAGAATCCTGTATTGAATTTAAACAAACTATCTTTTTTTAATAAAGCTTTAAGTTTTTCAACAAATACATAAAACTACAAGAAATGAAATAAAGTATATTATAAGAAAAAAAAGAACTAAAAAGCATGAAAATACAAAAAAGACTACTACATAATACATACATGGTAACTTCTGACTTTCTACAACAAAGATATGAAGAAGTCAATATCAATCTCTTACTCTAGTTCAAACTGAGATAAGCATTACTTCTATAAAACATTTCCATTCTCAATATAACATTTCCTCTAAAATACTATTTTTCCCTTGAAATGAATATATATATATATAGAAAAAATTGATAACATACAAACAAAAATTCCCCCCTTAATAGACAGATAAACAAATATCCTTCCTCATTACAATTTTACTCCTAACCAAAACATTTATATAGTTAAACTTACTGTCCTTCTTCATTACAATTTTGCACCTAACCAAAGCATTTATATAAACATTATATCTCCACCATTACATATTTAAACAATAACCTTATTAATATCCTTTTACCCAAGGTAAATTTATTATCCCCAAAGCAAAAACATCTGTCTAAGCCTTTAAAAGACCACCCTAATAAACACAATTAAACAGTTAACCCACTTCGAAGTAAACTAAGGCATTTATATATCTCACTGTTACACACAAGGCTTTCTCCTTGCAATCCTCGACTTGCCTTGTAAAGTCCAACTCATCTTCAACGACCTTCGGTCCCTTGAGGCTTAAATCTTGACTTTGATCTCAGTAGTCAAAAATGCAGCCATTTCTGTTCCTCTTACACCCAAAGCTTTTCCTTCTTCAAAATTAATATTCAAGAGGTGAATCTTCTTCCCTTCACTTTTTGGCTTTGGGACATTACTCCTCATTTTTTTCTTTGAGACCGGACCATTATTTTCCAAATAACTTTCTAAGAGATGGTCCAAAGCATAAGTAATCTTAAGGTACAGCTCCTTAAAAATATCTTTAAAATCTTCCATATCCCTCCACAGAATGTTATGGTGCCCTCTAGTGCCTCAGGACATTAGACAAGAGGCTGTCTTTCAGAAAGAAAGTGTTATTCAGCGGGGGTGGAAAAATAAAGGCAAACAAAGCCATTTCTCATTGGAAAGCAGATAGATCACAGCTCAGCTCTGACAGTAAACAGGTAAAAGTCTTTAAATCCAACAATACAATTTAAAAAGAAAAAAGAAAATATATAGATTTAGGGGGGGAAAGCCAAATTAATAAATTAATAACTTCCAAAAGAAATGAAAACCACCAAGAGATTCTGCATTTCTTTGTTGCAAAAAGCCTCTCCTTAATAATATTAAAAAAGAAAAAAAATGGTATTTTAAAAATGGGGTATGCAGCTTTTGAATCCGTTTAAGGCTTTAACACAGCTTAGGAAATGATCGAAATCTCTGCCTCCTAGTTGCTAGTTTACCAGTCGATCACGAAATGCTGTTTTGTGGTCTTCAGGATAGAGTAATTCCTGGGGTTCTCCTTAATCCGGAGAACATTTCTGGGCTCTAGAAAATTCTGCCTGAGCCCAAAAAAGTCTGTATTGCTGGGTCAGCCGTGAAGCTTGCGGAGACACGTCTCAAGTTGCCAGTCCCCCACTGGAAGTGAAGAATTTAAACAAACTGTCTTAAACAGACTAATATATGACACTATTTGGAGATGATATCTCTTCCTTAAGCTCCTGCTTTGGCAGTACAAGCTCCAGCTTCTTTACTCAATCCTGTGGAAGAGGAAACTGAATATTATGAAAATCCAAGCTTTTTAGACAGCATGTTTTGGATGCCAGCTCCAAAGTCAAGGCGAACAATTGAAGTGAATCGCTGCAGGCGAAGGAATTTTAACCACCTTATAAAGATAAAGGTAATTTGTTAAGTTTCTTTTTGCAGAAAATTGGGAATTTGTCTCCCTTGCAGTGTTTCTAAATTGTCTGTTCTTCCGTATCAACAGGAGTAAGTTGACAAGAAAATTCAGAAATATAAATGTACATTCGTTTCACAATGGCTTTGCTGTGAATGTATAGTATAAATCTGGGCAGTCTGTGGGTTGCATGATGTCACTATCAGCTGAGAATGTGCAACCAAAACTTGATTGCAAAATAGCTGGATTTTAGTGTGGGTTTGTTTTTATTTGCTTATCTTAACTCCTAACAAACAAACTGTTCCAGCCAGAAAACTGTCCATCTACCCACTATGGCACCTATTTTTGCCTAGTTTCACACTGTCCTTTTAAGTAGGACAATAGGAGCAGGAGATTCCTGGGAAACAAATCACTTCCATACCCACCATTGAGCTCCTGTCCTTGGAAAGGTTAAGGTTTGAAATGGAGCAGATTGCCTTTCAGATTGCCTCCTGCTCCCCCTCACATCCTAAATACCTCTCCCCAAAATGAAAAACAGGCCAAAAAAATTCACTCCTGCTTCTTCGCTGAACAGCCTCCAGCAGCCCTCTAGAACATGAGGAATCTGAAAGGCAGACTCAATCCTTCAAATATTGCCTGTTCCCACTGAAAATTTGTAAAATGTTAAGTTGCTGACGTATTGAGTTTTGCCTGGCATTGGACAGTGCTGTTCTTGTCCTGGTTTTATGATTTTGATAAGTTGTTTAATCCTATTTTGTACTCTACTGTATTGTTATGGTTATTAATGAAAAACAGATAAGATTTTTTATAAATAATTAAACATTCTCATCACTGCATCTTAAGACTCTTTTTTTTTTCTTTTAGAAAAACGTTGATATCTGTCCTGAATGTGGCAACTTGAAAGAGAAGCATGTTCTTTGTGGCTATTGCTATGAAAAAGTTAAACAGGAAACTTATGCCATAAGAAAGCAAATAGGAGTACTGGAAGATGGACCACATAAGGCCCCCACTGTAGAAAGTGTTGTGCTTTATGCAGGAGAAACACCCAAAGCTGAAGATGAAGGCAAACGAATTATAGAAAGAAATAGGAAACGTCCATCTTGGTTCACATTGGATTAAACAAGCAGCACAGTGGAATGGTTGATTCCCATATACACAAGGCCGCAACTAGGTTCTGTGTCACCCGGGGCAAACATGGATTCCATGCCCATTTTGGCGCCCCCCAGCGCTTATTTTGGCACCCCATCAGCATGGCACCCGGGGCACATGCCCCGGTTGCCCCCCCCCCCAGTTGCAGCCCTGCGTATACAAATCCTAGTACAGATAATACACATCCTGAAGAACAATACATTTATATTGCAGTTGTTTTAGTATGCTATTTGCAGCACAGTATATTGTTATACTTTGTAAAGAGTTCTGATTTTTTTGTTTTTTAACATTCAGCCAGGAATTAATTCTGTGTTTGGAATTTATATGGGTGGGGAACTTGGCTACTGTGAACTTAGTGATAACATAATCTTATGGTAGGCTAAGCAAGTCATTATTTGCAGAAGTGGGATATAACTACGTACAAAGGTATTTCATGTTCTCTCAACATGCATTTAAAATACGTTTGCAATTAAAATAAAGCATATTCAGTTTCTTGAGTTCTCTGTGTTATTCTTTCATTTTGTAGGCAATTTTCTGAGCTATGGAGAATATTGTGATAAAACTTATATGGCAGATACAGCAACTTTTCCAACTTCAGTGATAGGACATACTCTTTTTTTTCCTCCAGACCTACAGGAGGCATACCCAGTGATGCAATGGCATCACAGGTTGAAGGAGGCTAAAGATCTTTCTAACTTGGTTTTTTGAGAAAGTTGTGGATGGCTGTGGAATAAAGAACTAAAGAGGTTCAGTAAGCTATATGGGTTCTTAATTCATTTATTTTGCACATTTTGGGACTGATTAATACTCCAAGCAATGAACTGAGCTGACAAAGGACAGTTGAGTCCAATATCTAAAAATTTATTCTGTTTGTCACTTGCTGTTAATTGCACCTGCATCATACAACTGACTCTTAACATTTGTTTCTATTTAGAAGTCTATAAAATAATCGTTTGCAGTTGAATTGCTTAAGCACTGTAAAGCCCTTCGAAATCCTTTCAGGGCACTTGCATTAATAGTCTGACTCATAACTTGAATAAACTGAAGTACTTTCAAGTAACCCTCTGCTTCATCTTACTGAAGCAGAGGGTTCATCTCTTACAGTTTCATCTCAGATTCAATTATTGTGATAGAATTATCTTGTTTGGATGAGGTTTTGGGCTCAAAATGCAGCTTTTTAAAATATATTACTTTAAAATTGTGTAACTTCTTGGTCTTTGATTTCATGAGAGCTGAGTCTACAAGTTTAATAAAAGTTAAACTTTTTGGCATCCATTCACGTATGCTGTATCTGGCTCACAAGAGTTTCAATGCAGAAAACTAGTTGCTGCAGCTGTCAAGTCTAGTTTGCCACCCTCGTAGAGTTGAGCTGTTCATTTACTGGGTGATGTAGGACAGGAGCTATGAGGCTCTACTTTTTCTCTGAACGAAGACAAGCAAAACCTGTGTATAAATGTTGCTGCGTTGCAGGCATGAGGGGGGGGGAAATCAGAAGGTTTCCTTTTTCTCCAGTGAAACTGTTGGTGTTAACCTATAAAGCTGTACATGGCTTACCTGTGAGATCATCTTCTCAATCCAGTGCATCTAAGCCAAGAACAGATGCTTCAGATACCTGAAGAAAGGTTTCCTTTCTCTTAAATGCACACAAACATATACACAAAGCAAATATATGTATCTAGTTTTTATGAGGATTTTTGGAACAAACTGGTGCGGTGCTGGATACCCCTCGGTTTGCTTATGTTACACCATGGTTATGCAAGCTACGCTGGCTCCCAGACTTATTACCCTTAAAGGGTTATTACCCTTAAAGGCCTACATGTCATGGAGCCAGGTTATTTGTTGCCATCTAATGGGACCTGGAGTGTGCCCGCCCTTCCGTAGCAGCTCATGCCCTGTGGAACGGTTGTCCCTTGGGATCCAGCAGGGTCCTGCCCTTTTAGCCTTCCAGAGGGCGGTGAAAGGTTGACTTTTCCCCCAGGGGCTGGGACAGAGTGATAGGCTTGTCCAGTGGCTTATCACTAATATTTTTTTCCCAAGCTCCTGTTCCCAAAATGTTTTAAAGACTGAATTTTACATTCTAGAGACATTTAATACAATACTACATTTACCCATTTTGAATTTTCTTCTGCATGATTCTTTCAAAGTCAGTAAGAGTGTGTAGGGCTAGTTCTTTTACATCTTCATATTTAAAGAAAAATAGAACATGTCAGTGTTGTGGCCAACTTTAACCTAAAATAGTTTATCTGTACTGGGTCTCATTTTTCAATTTATAATACATTCCTTTTGTCTGGATTTGCCTGTTTCTGTGTCTTGATTTATAGAGCCTTTACATTCATTAGAAAAGACTGATGTCCTAAAAGAGGCATTAAGGGTAGGGAGACTATATGGTGCCAGTTTCTGATGCCGTCTTCACCTATTTCAATTGTGTACTTCAGGAAGGGATTTTGTGGATTGGCTTTTTAAGCAAGATTACATCAATTTTTACTATATAAATGTGAATTTTCAATATCCTCTTTTTATATTTATATTTCAGTATAATGGAGACAATATGTTTCAGTAGAAAAATAAAAAGTATAACATATTAGGAAATCCCCATCCCCAATGTAAAGATTTAAAGTATAATTACTTTCTATTTATTCATTGTCTTTTTAATACAAAATGTTTGTGCTATTTTGTAAATATTTCTTGCCATGAAGTTAGAGTTTTCTTGTCAAGGTTGGAAATGTTTGAAAAGGATATGATGATTTAGACTGTATAATCATTTTTAGGGTTGCAATTACTTAATTATTTGTTAGATTTATTCCACAGTATTTTTATGATAGAACTCAAAGATTCAAAGCAATTTTCCATCCAAATGACCAGATTAAGCTAAATTCATCTACATGAAATTAAAGTTAATTGATTAATCAATTAATTTAATTATGCTTGCTAATTAAACTTCAACACATCAAGATTCGATTGGCCAGTTTCCAGGTATCCTTGTAAATTCGCTTGCTGGTAGGCATTTATCTGTGACAGCAACATCCTTTTTTAAGTGATGGTAGAAATGTATCAATATTTACAGTCTGATTTCTGAAATCAACTTCTCATAGCTGGAATCCTTCCAAGCTTCTGGTTCTGCTAATTCTTCCAGAAAACAATGGATTTTGAGGCAAGGAAGCTATCCACACTAGCTATCTACAATATTTTTTTAATGCCTTCAAGTCAGTTTTTTACTCCTAGCGACTGTCTGGACTAGTCCCTGCAGTTTTCTTGGCAAGGTTTTTTGGAAATGGCTTGCCATTGCCTCCTTCCTAGGGTTGAGAGAAAGTGACTAGCCCAAGGTCACCCAGCTGACTTTGTGTCCAAGGCAGGATTAAAGCTCACATCTCCTAGTTTCTAGCCTGATGCCTCAACCACTACACCATACTGGCTGTCATCTATAACATTATCCAATCATTGTTGTGGCACTATATACAGTCTATCTGCATTAGTAAGGTATCACCATAGGGATGGTCAAATGACACTATAACTAACTAGTATGGATAGTCTCAAGGTGCTTGCAAAAATACAAGCATAAATGTGTACTTTTGTTCAAAGAGAACCAGCTCATTCGATCTACTTTGTAACAAAACAGAATGTTACACTAGATAGCTTGTATGGGTTTCCATGTTCCTTCTGATTTTTACAATAAATATCTGCAACTGAGCTATGCAATTCCAGTGGTATTATAGTGGTGTAGTAAAATTGTTTTTATGATGTGGGTTTGTGGCAGGCTACAGTCAACACTTCATGGTTTAAATAATTGTGACATGGTTAGTGGCTATTAAGTAACACCCTGGATGGATGCATTTTCTCCAAAGTGAGGTTGACTTAGAAAGAGATGCATTGTTGTTGTTACTTCATTTTGCATCTCCTCTCACATGCCTGAGTTGTCTAAAGGCCTCAGCTCTACAAAGTACTTTTCGAGTAATTATATTCTTTGTTAGGGTCCCAGTTAAAACCAGCAGATGGTTTGTATGTTTCAAAATAAATGATTAAAATGTGTCCTGTTTCAGTGCAACCTTTCAGTTAGAAGTTTTTATTTTACCTGCCTCAGACGTTGGGAATGAAGTGGGCTGTACATTTAAATAATTATTTGCCCAATTTTATTCAAAGGCAACTGTTGAGAATTAGAGATGTTTTTCATTTTATATGCTTTCCATTAAATTTATGAACTCTATTTTCAGACCACTAGAGTCTATATTTCACTGTACTGATCTGTTGAGAAGAACTAGGGTTCCAGCATACATCCAATATATTGTATCACAGTTTGTCAGAGTCACTTGGCAACTGTTTTCAGTGGGTTGCTCTTCCTTGCCAGTAATTTAATTCAGTCCACATAATTGATGACTTAATGGCTTTGATTTTAAGGACATTTTAGCAGCAGAGCTTTTTAATCATTTCCTCACCTCAGTAATCATCTTGATCAGCAGTGGTTTTCATCACGAAGTCTGGAATCTACATAACTTTTTACCACAAATGGAGCTCCACCGTTTCGTAAGGACTTCTGATAAATGCAGAGCTAAGTGGGTGCTCATTGTGGGGAGACTGAAGAGCAAATCCCACAAAGGGTCCTGAGTGAGATTAAAACCAACCAACAAACCAACCTTTGGCCAATACTGTGGAGAGGATCCTTGGAGAGATGAGCTCCACCTTAAGTGAACTTGTCTCTTGTCCCTCTTGGCTTATAAAAATGGCAAACTAGCTGAATGGGGTAAAGTTAGTGGTTGAAGACCACATTAGTTATTTATTTGATTTCTACCCAGACAGCACTCAAAAAAGCTAATGATAAAAGGTAAAACAGTAACAGATAACTATTTTAAATGAGTTATTAACTAATTCAGACTGAAAAGGCCTGGCTACAAAGGAAGGCCTTGGCTCCTTTCCTGGAAATAATGAGAGCAGCATCCTTCTCTCCTTCACAAGATGGGATTGCAGCAGATCTTAAAAGTGGCAGGAGTGAGATCTTATACTTGCCAACTATCCCAGTTGAGTCAAGGAGATTCCATTCCCCAAACTTTATACTTTTGATCTCCACACCTTCCCCCGTTTATACATTGCACATTGTGATTCAACGAGGGAGGACAATAATCCTATGTGCTAACATGGATTTCAATATACTTTGTCACAGACATACTGAAGAAATTCAGTGGTTTGAACTGAAACAGCAATGGGCAAAGTTCAGAATGTTACTCCTGAGTAAATGCGTAAAGGATCACAAACCTGGTCTCCCTGACTCTTGTACATTTAAATCATATTATAGCCATATTATTAGCTTCTGGATTAGGTTATACTTTTTAAGGATGTAGCAGTTTCAGTAGAGTTATCAGAGAAAGTTGGTATTTTCAAGTTCTGTTGTCATTGACTGGCTACAAAAGATGAGAATCTTGGACTGAAATAAAGCTGTAATGCATTCCATATAATGCTATGACAAAAATGGCTTTACACCTTATTTTACCTGCAAAGAAAGCCTTGCGGCAATGAGGAATTACCAGAAAGCAGTGGTGTGAGCGCAAGCACAGGAAAATGCTCAGTCCTAGATTTCTGTAAACAATGTTGATCCATTTGGGCTACATGGAGCCATTAAGTGCTTTTAAGTGCAGAATTAGACTATACAGCTTGCCAGTTAATCAGGGAACTGACCACAAATCCATTTCATTCAGTAATAATCAGTACCCAAGTTTGTGTTGTTCTTGCTCATCTTTACTGGCAGAGCTAAACTGGCTGAAACTCTATGAACTCGTATGCATGGTTTTTATTTCTAGTGATTCCTGCAAATTTGTAGGGCCATTATCCAATTGAGAGACATGATTTCACTGTGTCCATCACAAACTGCAAATACTGTATAACAGCAACAAAAGTTGCATGCATTGAAATAGATTTCAAAAAAAAATTCCTGAATCAATTGGATATCTCTTCACCCTGCATCCCATAAAATACAGGGGTACAATTTGGGGCGGGGGGCAGGGTCCTGTAGTCCCAGGGTTACATGCTGTTCCCTAAAGCCTATGATATGTCCTAGGGGCCCCACAAAACCTGTTGCAAGTTTTAATTCATACTTTTACAAAAGAAGATTTTTCTATGCATTGAGAATCGTATTGCTTGCATTTAATTTTTAATTCAGTTGAAATAAATTAAATGAAATTCAGCTTTTTTCTGGTTATGGCAACGTTTTGGAGTGTTGCATTTGGCACTCCGCTTAAAGACAAAATTCAGCCCTTGTTCCCCTCACATTTAGCAGAAATAAAGCAAGGAGGGCATAGGCTTGCCCCACCTCAAGAGACTACTCCATTGGCAGGGGTTCTGCCGAGCATCCGAGAGCTAACTAGAGCATCTCATGCTAAGGTCCATTCAAACCACCTGTACCCAGTTTAACGCCAGATCCAGGAATTGTATCATATAGGTGAATCCTAGGCAGACTAAAGTCTGTGTGATATACAGAAACAAGACACCGTTTAATCCACTCTGATGCAGTGCAAACTCCACTGCCATTGGACACAACTGAATGAGAGAGACAGAGAGAAACAGACCTTATGTGCAGTATTTCTCAGTCTAACATTTTTCACGAGTTTTAGTCAGTTCTCCAAAAAGATAACTGAAGAAAACCAAGTACAGCTACTTTACTGCAAAGTAGAAACAAGCCCTGAATCACAAGCCCCGAGGCTCTTCTACACCCTCTGTGAGCTTCACCGAAATGAAGGTGCTTTGTGCATTCAAAATGAAAGGTGTTTGTTTCACAGCTGATGTGTTGACTTTCCTGTACAGTTTCTCACATTATAGGCTTCATTCTCTCCCTAGTTCCATTACCAGCTATGTTTAGAATCAGTGCTAATGGAGTTCACTAAGGGCTTCAGTTCACTAAGGGGTTTTCTTGTCTCTCATCAAGTTCAGCAACCTGGAGACATGAATATCAGCCAAAAGCGCATCAGAAGAAAATCAAAACAACTCACTCATGTACTAAATAGCTTTTATAACAATTGACTTTTGGTGGCAGGAGAAAAGAGCTGTGGGGGAGGTGGTGAGAGAAGGAAAGGAAGACTGCCCTGTGTCAGCAACCTTTATTGTTCAATTTTGGATGTGAGAATTGGTTAAAATGTCCTTAGTAAAAATACAGAATTTATTGAATAAATGAGGTACAAAGAATTTACTTCTACAACATGTGTTGGTGGATGGTAGCTGAAGTTTTTAAAAAAAGGATTGTCAGCCTGCAAAACATGTACTGTTTAGTCATGCCAATGAACATTAAATAATAATTAAGGGCAACAAAGTCATGGAGGTTAGGTTTATTAATGGCATGATAGCCAAAATTTTGTTTTATGCTGGTCGTTGTCCAAAATAAAGACTGCCTGCCTGCCTGCCTTATTCTCACCACTGAGCTGGTCTAATACTACCCATAAGCAAAATTAGGCCATCTCCAGTAGGAGTTACTATAGATTAAGGCCAGTACTGGACGTAATATATCTTCTCGTCTGACCTATACCTCCTAAGGCTTCTGGTGCAATGGAGGACTTTGTACCATATCTAATATTCAACTGACAGTCTATTGCAGTTTTGTATATGAAATGGAGGTGAGGCCAACTTGGCTTTCAGTCAAAATACCTTAGGCTGGTCCGTTGAAAGAGTTTGCCTAAGATGGTATAAAGACAAAGGGTTTTAATTCATGTTCAGTGGGGATGCGAGCCATGCAGAACATAGTCTATCCTTTTGATGCCTCAGCTTTGGCACTTCCATTTGCTAACACTGCTGTTAAGATCTTTGTATCAACACTGATCAATGAGATTGGACAATAATTAGCACACTGAGTGTGATCTTTACCTGCTTTTGGTATAACTGTAATATAACCTGATTAAATACCGCTGATAAAATTCCCTTATCAAATATCTCATTTGATATTGATCTAAAATATCTCACAATTGACAGAGTTTTGGCACTAAAAGATCTATAAATGTTTTATACTGCTCTATAGGGAATCTATCCAATCCTGGTGCTTTACCATCTGCCATTTTTAAAATTACTTGTTTAATCTCTACCTCAGATAGTGGAACAAATAAATGTTGTTTTTGGGTATCATCTAAATAAGGTAGGTTAATTTTATTTAGAAAGGCCTCTATATATTCATTCGATACATTCTCTGGTTTGCTATATAATACTCAATACAATTTAAAAAATCGACATCTTGTTTTATATAATGCATCTCTTTCACCTCTAATAACTGGAATTGTTTAAACAATTAGCCAAAATCTTGCCAGGTCTTTCATTGTTCTTCCAGTATCTCTGTCATAAACAAGTTAGCATGATTTCTGTCTGGTGTGATATTATAATATTTAATTCATATTTCTTTTTCTGTATTTCTCTGTAGAGTATAGTAGATTCCAATGATGACACGACTGATGACATCACAAAAACTTCCTTTGTTGTTGACACTAACACCAGGAGTTGAGTTCTTTACAAGAATCTCAAATGTGGGCATTGGAGCAACAGAAGAAAGAGAGCACAGGAAGAAACTCCAAAAGAAAGGACGGTGAGGTAGAGAGGTAGCTCACGAACAACTCTCAGCAGCTCAGAGAAGGCACAAGAGCAGCAGGGAAAGAATCAGAAGGGGGCAACAGAAGAAAGAGAAGGAACTGAGAAATCTCTAGAAGAACTAGAAATTGGCCAGAAGTTGACACTGAAGGAAAACAAAAGTGCTCAGAAAGCTCTGGAAGACTTAGGAATTGCTCGTAAAGAGGCCTTGGAGAAAAATATCTGAAGAAGAAAAGGAGTTGGTGGAAGTAGCTCTGGGAGGCACTTCTGTGGCTCAGATAAAGGAACAGGAGAAGCAGAAAAGGGGCTGAGAAAAGCGTAACGGAGGAAATTCAGTGTGCTCAGAGCACTTTAGAAGAATCAGGGGTTCTTCAGAGGAAAACTACAAAGGAGCAGGAAAAAGCTCAAACAGCTAGAGCTCATATGAGTATGGGCCAAGACAACATAGAGTCAGGTTTTCAGGGAAACATAAGAAAGCCAGGTAAATATTTTGAGAAGGAGGAAGAGGAAGAAGAAAAATTCCAAGAGACTTTACTGAAAGAGCAAGTGAACCTTAAGGAGAAGGAAATGAAACTCCAAGCAGCAGTCCATCTGAATGAGTTGGAGGAACAACTGAGAGCTCTTCAGCAAGAATTGGATGAAAAGCTTAGAAGTTATCAAGAAGAAATTGATGAAGAAGGAAACACTTTGCAGAGATTATTAGATGAGCAGGAAAAATCACAGCAAAAGGCTCTCTGCGAACAAGAACAGGCTTTTACAATAATCCTAGAAGAAGAAAAAGAGAAAATGCAGAAGGTGGCTCTGAAGGAACTGGCCAAGGCTCAACGAGAAGCTTTAGAGGAGCTTGCAAAAGCCACAAAGAAAGCCCTGGAGGAACAGGAGAGGGTGCAGCAGCAAGCTCTTGAAGAACAGGAAAGGGCTCAGGAGGCCCTGGGTGCCCTGGAAAGAGTTCATAAAAAGGCTCTGGAGGAACAGAAAAAAGTCCTGATAGCTGCCATGGAAGAACAGGAGCAAGCCCAGAGAAAATCACACAAAGAAAAACGGATGGCTGAGGCAGCTTTATAAAAATGGACAGATGCTTGAAGAAAGGTCCAAAATGAGCAGGAAAGGGCTGAGAGGCAAGCTGTGGAAGAAAGAGAGAAAGCACAAAGAGCTTTAGAAGAATTAGAGGTTGCTCAGAGACAGGCTTTGGAAGATGAGGAAAAGGCTCAGGAAACTTTGGAAGCTGTAGAAAGACCTCACAAATACGCTCTGGAGGAACAGAGAAAGGTTCAGATGGCTACTGTGGAAGAACAGCAGCAAGCGACAGAAAGTTACCTAGAAGAGAAAAAGATGGCTGAAGCCGCCATGGAACAACTTTTAAAGATGCAAAAAAAGTTTCAAGAGGAACAAGGAAGATCGAAAGAGAAAGCAGTGAGAGAAAGAGAGAGAACTCAGAAGACTAGAGAAGAACTGGGGACTGCTAAAAAGATGGCCCTGGAGGAACAAGCAAGAGCTCAAAGAAGCTCTAGAAGCTTGAGAAGAATCTCACATGTGGGCATTGGAGCAACAGAAGAAAGAGAGCACAGGAAGAAACTCCAAAAGAAAGGACGGTGAGGTAGAGAGGTAGCTCACGAACAACTCTCAGCAGCTCAGAGAAGGCACAAGAGCAGCAGGGAAAGAATCAGAAAGGGGCAACAGAAGAAAGAGAAGGAACTGAGAAATCCCTAGAAGAACTAGAAATTGGCCAGAAGTTGACACTGAAGGAAAACAAAAGTGCTCAGAAAGCTCTGGAAGACTTAGGAATTGCTCGTAAAGAGGCCTTGGAGAAAAATATCTGAAGAAGAAAAGGAGTTGGTGGAAGTAGCTCTGGGAGGCACTTCTGTGGCTCAGATAAAGGAACAGGAGAAGCAGAAAAGGGGCTGAGAAAAGTGTAATGGAAGAAATTCAGTGTGCTTAGAGCACATTAGAAGAATCAGAGGCTCTTCAGAGGGAAACTACAAAGGAGCAGGAAAAAGCTCAAACAGCTAGAGCTCATAAACAGACAATGGAGGAACAGAGGATAGCCAAGATAGTTGCCATAGAAGATCAGAACCAAGTATGGAAAAAAACTGAAGAAGAAGAAAAGATGGCTGAAGCAGCCATGGAAGAAAGACAGAACATACAGAAGGCCCTCAAAGAATTAGAGATTGCTCAAAATAAAGCTCTGGAGGAACAAGACAGAGCTCAGAATGCTCTGGACTTGGTAGAAACAGCACAAAATGCAGGGACAGAACAAAAGAAAGCTCAGACAGCACTAACAAAAATACAAGAATAAACAAGGAAAAAAAAATCCAGAAAAGAAGTTTGAAGTTGACCTGGAAGAAATGTCCATGGCTCCCAGAAAGGTCCAAAAATAACAGGGAAGGGGCGAGAAAAAAGGCATTGGAGAGAGTGCAAATACCCAAGGGCCTTGAAAAATTAGAGATTGTACAAAACTTCCTGGAGGGATACGAAAGTACTCAGGGCACTCTGGAAATTGTGGAAAGAGCACACACAAAGACCCGGAAAGAGCAAAAAATTGCTCAGAGCAGCAATGGAAAAACGGGAACACGTAAGGAAAAAAATTCAGGAAGAAAAGAAGATGGCTGAGGTAGCTCTGGAAGAGCTCTTTAGGACTCCGAAAAAGGTCCAAGAAGAGCAGGCAAGTGCTCAGATGAAAGCAATGGAAGAAAGAGGGACAATATAAAAGATCCTAAAAGAAGTAGAAATTATACAAAAAATAGCCCTAGAATATGAGAAAAGAGTTCAGAATGCATTAGAAGGTGTAGAAGAAATCCATAAGCAGGCTTTGGAGGAGCTGAACAAACCTAAGAGGACTGCCATTGAACACGAGTGAGAATGGAAAAGAATTCAAGAAGAAAAGAAAGTGGCTGAGGCAGTCCAGGAAGTTCTATTGAGACAAATCTGAAAGAAACAGCTGGGAGAAAGGCAGCAGAAGAAAGAGAGATAGCTAAGACAATGCTAAAAGAATTAGGCATTGCTCAGAAGAAGACCCTGGATTACATATGGACAACTATGGAAAGACAGGAAAGAGCTCAGAACACTTTGGACAATCTGGAAGGAACTCATAAGCAGGCACTGGAGGAACAGAAAAAGAAATCTCAAGAAGAAAGAAAGATGACTGAGGCTGCTCTGGAAGAAATATCAAGAGCTCAGAAAAAGATCCATGAAGAGCAGCATTCAGCAGAGAAGAAAGCAACTGAAGAGAGGGAGAGAGCTCAGAAAGGGTTAGAAGAATTAGAGAATGCTTGGAAGAAGGCCCTGAAGGAAGAGGAGAAAGCTCTAAAACTCAGGATGTTTTCTTTCTTTCTTTCACAATATTTTTATCACTTTTAAAAAGAAGTGAAAAGGAAAAAAAAATACAACAGCAAATACAAAGTATAATATTTCCCTACAAGAGTTACAATTCTATATATACTTCGCTAATTTTCAAGTACATAGATATTTCTAATATACTTCTATAACTATCCTTCATCTTTAACCTACTGTATTTTGTAAAAATGAGCTCCAAATTTCATTATACTTGTACATACAAAGTCTACGCCTATAGGCAATCCGCTCATGGGTCGTAGGTGTAATCAGATCTTCAATCCATTGAGTGAACGGGGCCATACAGTTAGCTTTCCAATGCTGCAATATCAGTCTTTGGGCCATAGTATGGGCAGGGAGAATCCATTTAGGTTGTCCAGTTGTCATTTTCCATGTAATAGGTATGTAATTCAAAAGAATATTATCCTCTGAAAATTTTAATTGTTGTCACACAGTCATATTTATGTAATCTACTACTTTCTCCCCAAATTTAGTAAGTATAGGACATTGTAAAAACATGTATTTTAAAGAAGCATTATCCTTATTACATGTCCAACCAAATGCTGTCTTAGACAGACCTTTTCTATTCAAACGTACTGGAGTCCAATAAATTCTAAATACTATTTTTTGTTGTATAAGTCATAGTTTAAGGTCCATTGACACTCTTGGTGTAGACGTTAAGACACTCTCCCATTGTCTAGGCAATATAGGAACCTCTAATTCTTTATGCCACTCATTTCTTAGCATCTGCATATCACATTGATTTATTTATAACAAGTATCTATAAAAGCTAATAGTAGGGTTTTTTAGTTTTAAAGGATTTAACAAGTTCTAGTATCTCAGGTGTCTCCGAAGCTGAAAATGCTGCTGGGCCAACTGTTGTCCTCTACTGTTCCCAGGGCACCAGTAAGGCAACCTCCATCCAGCTTTTTCTACCACACATCAAAAGTCCTGGGTTTCTTACATGCCAGCTCAGGTGTGTTGTCCAGTTTACCTGCTGCACTTTATATCATTGTAGATAAATACTTTCTGTCCAACTGATTACTGCACACTTTAGGAGGAATTTTATTTTTACGAAGTTACCGGTGAAAGGGTCTGAGTTGGCCTTTTTTTTTCTTATACCAGTGAAACAGTGAGAAAAATTAATGTATTTTGTTTTTAAGAAGTATTTTTATTTTATAAATTTATTGATGGAACAATGGAACAGTGAAATAAAGGGCCTATCTTTAAAATTGTAACTGCCATCTAAGTAAAAACTATTGGTTTCTTTACTTACAGGGCTTATAAGCCACTCCTATCAACTGACTCTACAACTTCCCAAATCCGTAATTTGAGTTAAAAACAAATAGATTTGTGCAATAAAAGTTCTTACATTTCCCCTTTGTAGCCCAAATGACAGGAAAAAAATTGAACCCCCCCCCCCCATCCACTGGTGCCCAGGAGGGATGAAAAAGAAAAGGAATTCACCCATAAAAGGTTGTGGTAAATGCAGTCTAAACCAGCCTTTCTCAACTAGGTCTCATGGAACCCTAGGATTCCGTGAGGAATCATTAGGGGTTCCACGAGAGGTCATGTTTAAAAAAATAAACGTATTTTTAAATTTGCCTGCCATGCAATGCTACTGATAAATATAATTTTTATGCAGGGGTCCCCTGAGATCTAAAAATTATTTTTAAGGGTTCCTCCAGGGTAAAAACATTGAGAAAGGTTGCGTATAAATCAATAGATGGAGGGTTACAGTGGGAACAGACAGATCTAATACGAAAAGTACAGTGCAGGGTATGTCTGTTCAGATAAGAATAGAATTTATGCAAAGTTGGCATGTATTATATTATAGTCAAACTCTTAATAGTGGCAGTTTTTCTATTAGGTAGACAAACTTGCCCTGAACAATCAATATTCACATATAATTCCATGAGGTTCTTCAAATGAAAACAAACATTACATCAGTGGGGAAACTGAAACTGGCAACTAGAAGTTCAGCACAAATTTTGTGCACACATTCTGAGCTGCCTACACACTTCAAACTTTTCTTTGTATCCACCAGAGATTGAAAAGAGAAGTCTTTAGGGAAAAAAATAGAAACTGGTGTCACCAGATAAATGTCACAGCTGACTTTGCAAACTAAAGTAGAATTCTGCACATAGTGTAAAGAGACCATTGTCATTGGAAAGCAAGCTATATCCATTAAATTTATAATTCTGGCTTAACAAATGGTGGGATAAGAGGAAAAGGGAGAATCTATAAACTTATTCAGGAAACTATATATACTAATCATATTAATATCACAGTGACTGAAGTAAATATTTTCTGGAAACAGAACATCCCATCCTTAAATAAATTATAGAATGTTAATGTGTTTCAGTAGATGACTCTTTTATAACTGCTGGCATGCCGATGGCTTTTGAAGGTATTCTTAATGCATTTACTACTGAGTAAGTAATACATTTTTCAAATGCAAAGCCATTGCTCTTCTCAAGTCAGCCATTATTTTGCACATAGAAGGCTTAATTTATTGAAATGATTTGCTACCACATCACTCAGTGTCTCTTTCATATTGATTGGAACCATGCTGTCTATTTGAGAGTATTCTGTCCTATCAGAACACCTGTACACTGTCAACTACTGTAAAATTGTAGGTTTTAAATTCATATTAGTACCATTCTGAAAAAAAAAATTAAGTCAACTGTGTCTCCCTCTTCTGTCCTCCATATACATGATATGTCTATCTTCTACATTATTATTTGAAAGTATATCAGATTGATCTGAAATGAAAACAACCCTGAATTTAAGATGGGCCCCCAAAAAGGAAGAGTGGAGAGAAAAAAATTAAAAACACAGAGATACGTCCTGTGCAATACCCAACTTCCTTATATTGTACACCTAAGATTGCCAAATTCAGCTGAATCATTTCTGGAGATTTCCCCTCCAATATGTTCACGTGAATACCTGCCAGAAGCCATGCTCTAAAAATGGGCATTTATATTACTGGAATTAATAACTATCATTTAGAACTATTTCCTGTAAAAGTAGGCACCTCATTTATAAAATGTATTGATCCCTGAACTGTGTACATCAGCCCTTCTCTCTTATACAGAAAAAAAAAAAAACCTCTCACACAAAGAAACATGCTACACGCACAATTGTCTTCCCACCTTCTGGCCAAAGATGTAATAGAAAACACAGATTGGAATTGGAGGAACAGGAAGAGGAAGGAGTAAAGGGTAGCTGCAGCAAGAAAGGGATGGCAGGGAAAATGGAGAACGAAACTGGCTACAGCCTAGGTAAACGGAAGGAAGAAGAAGAAAGAAAAGAGCAAAACCTGTTTAGGTTTTACTGAAAGTGCTAAAACTGACCAGGCCAACTGCCACACTCAAGGATGGCTAGTCTTCAGGCTTCTGTTGCCAATTCCTTAAAAAAAAAAACTTTCTTATCAACTAAGACATCCCACTCACCTCACAGATAATTTGTTTTGGGAAGAAAACCTCTTCCTCTTGAGTATTTCTAACTTACTGAAATTGGATGAGAGAAAAGGAACACCTAAAAATCTGACAAAACTGTTTGTAGCAAACTAGACTATGACAACCAACATCAAGTTGGGGTGGCTCTTCCAATAAACAAAGAAAGGCAGTGGACGTGAAAAACCAAGTGAGATTTAATGTATATAAAGATTTAATGTATATATTAAATCAATGTGGCTATTACATTAAACTGATCGTTTCATGAGCTGTATATGGATGAGACTCACCTGATTCCTAATGCCTTCTAAGAAAATACACAGAGCAGCTCAAAAAAGCAGCCACTCTTTAAAGTTGCATGGCTGGTGCTGTGTTAAGCCCCTTCACTTTGAATTATTTTTACAAAAACATCTTCTCTGTTGCAGCACTTGCCTTTGGAACAGAATCTCCCATCCCAATGGCATTCATAAAGTCACTGAAAACTTTGCTGTTTTCCCAGGCCCTGAGGTAAGATGATGGTTGAGCCCCTGAAAGATGTTTGATTGTCATATAGAGTCTGCCTTCTGGGTGCTTGTGATGTGGTGGTGTTTTAATTGTTCTGACTTTTAATGTAAGCCACCCAGAATCATGTGGAGTCAGACAGCCTCTAAATGATACCAAATAAATAAACCAAGAATGTTAAAGATATAAATCTTTAGTCAAATCTGTAGCAAATTTGGACAAATATGACCTTTGCTGGCTTCCAATTCATTTACGTTCTGAATTCAAGGGTCTTCATCTATAAAGCCTTCACAGTATGGGACTACAGCATCTGACTACAATATAACTTCCAACCTGTACTCTAAGATTATGACTTGGTATTCTTCAGCTGACTGCTTCTCCCAGGGATTCCTGCATAAAAGATAATTCTTCACACTCCCTAGACCAGTGTTTCTCAACCTTGGCAACTTTAAGATATGTGGACTTCAACTTACAGAATTCCCCAGCCAGAATTCTGAGAATTGAAGTCCACCCATCTTAAAGTAGCCAAGGTTGAGAACACTGCCCTAGTATGTATAACGGGAATCCTGAGCCCCTCGGCCCAGGACTCCTCCCTTCTGGTATAGAGAAACTGGAAGGGAAGGTGTTTGGAATCTTCCTACCCAAAGCCCAGAAATGCAACAGTGGCACCTTTGTATCTATTGGATTACACTGAAACCTCGATTAACCAGACCCCAGTACAACAGCCTTTGTGATTTATATGATTTATGACATCATCACACAAATAATCCAAACTGATAACAATTGATGCAATCTGCTTCAAATGCAATGCTGTCTTTACACAAACGACATATATTGCAATAATGACATTCTCTCTGATTTACTAGGAGTTCATTAATAATGGACAACCCTTCCTCCCCAGTTAGTCCATTAAAATAAGTTCCATTATTTGGAAGGGGCTTTGGAGAAAAACAAAAGCTGTATTCCATCTATTCAGAATAGGCCCAGTTTAACAAATGCTTTAGGGGGCACTATTGCATCATACCAAACTCAAGATTTGTGACGGGTAGTCACTCTATCTCTTGGTAGGACCGCCCTGTAATTCTGATAAATTCAGTCTTGGTTTCTTCAGTTCCTACAGTTGGTTCGTTGATCAATTTTCTCAGTTCAATCTGGGTAATGTAAGATTATCAGAATGATGCTTTGTTTACTTAAACACCACTACATTCCAAATGGTGTTCACACATCAAGATAAACCAGCATTCTGAATTACTGTTAATGAGCAAGCGTGCTGGTGCATGTGACTTAATAATTCCCATTGGTTCTTCTTGCCAGTGGTAGCAGCTAAATAAACTTCAGATGCTCTTTCCATGGTTTTTTTATCTTTTATGCAAATCAAGAGCAGGCCTCAGCATCTGACCAAATCTATCTGGGTTTAAAAACTAAACAGAGCTGGGTATGTCACCTGCTGTTATTCTTCTCTTGGTACTGCTGCTCATGCAGATATGCACACATTTCAAAAAGTGAAAAGAAATCCTTTTCAATCCATACGGTCCAATCTTCAGGAGAGTGCACAGTATAAAATTTCCATTTTATAAAGATTTGGCTCTTCTTGCTTCCATCTTTATTGCATCTACAGCAAAACAATTCCTTCTTAAAGTTAGGCTTATGGATAAATCAATCTCAAAAATCATTCTCATTAATAGAAAGCAAGCGCACAGGAAAGGAAATGACACCAGGCATATTAAATGCTGACATGTCACACTCTCTGAAATGCACAGATGGGGCCATCAGCTGCAGCAGGTGCTGGGAAGACAGATGACAGCTCAAACACAGAATTGTTGTGAATCATCTGTGTGGGTCTATTGTCTGGGGGCATCTAACTCAGTCACTTGCTGCATAAAGTGGTGATGGAGCCCACAGGAGCTAATTGAAATAATGCTTTTTATTAGGAAATGACAAAGTGCCCTCCATTCTTGCCTCCCATGATGATGGTGGTGATGTGATATTCACATATGACAATATGCACCATTGACTCCATCTACAATTAGACTATAGTTATGTATAGTCATTAAAGGGACTACTGCTAGGAAGAGATCAATAGTTCTCCATTCTGTTTGCCAACCTCCTAAGTGGATCACTCCTTACTGGTATTGAAAATGAGCCAGCTTGTGAGAGTAGCTGCTATTATTATACTAGATGCTCTCTGAATACAGTCTGGGTGTGTATTACTTAGATGTTGCTCCAGCAAACCACTGCAAAAATAATTTGCACTGGTGAAATAAGGATTTCAGATGGTAACATGAAGGCAATAATCACTGTTAAACTGAATATATTAAGAGTGCTTGATGGATTTCTAGATCTAATTAATATCCATTAATATCCATTGCCTTGGTGATCAGTATAGATTATATATATTGGTTGTTTTCGGTCCTATTTTGTATGGTGCTTTGGTCTATTGTTAGCTACCCAGAGTCATGATGGTGAGATGGGCAGCCACATCAGTCTAATTAATTGCATTAAACTGCATGGAAACTTTGGTTTACATCTAGAAATTTAGGTTGGGGATGCTGTCATAAGTTATTTACAGTGAATCCCAGTCTTTGAGTATGGGGACCTCTTCTATTTTTTCTCTTGCTATTAATGATACATTAAGATAAAAGTAGGATTATCTCATGGACATCTAATAAACATTATTCAGAAAGATGTATAGAAAAAAGATTAAGCATGCTGAGTGCAGCAAAAGCCTAGCAAAACTTAGTATGCTGAAAGATCCAGTGTAATGGTTGCCTATTCTAAAACACCATCAGACTCATGAGTATGAATTCAAAGATATCTGATTTATTAAAGAATAGTATGCAGGATCACAGAGAAAGCTGAGAATGATGAAAGCGTGCCAAATTCAAACTAAAAACCCTCAGTGCAAATGAAATCCCTCCCCCCGTAGAATCTTCTCAAGTTCACAATCCCAGGTGCTCCTAACAGTTTCTGATGGTCTGCGGGAAAAGTCCTTGAACAGAGCACATAACCCAAACACATTCCATTGTACTGATTTCACATACAGAGCTTGGTACAAGGTCTCACAGCAGCTCCCTCCCAAACAGAAACGCGCGTCGGCGCCATGGCATGTGAAACGTTACGATGTATAAACTACATTGAATCAGTGAACATGACATACTGCCCCCGCAAAATGAAGAATACATTAAGCAGCAGGCTTCAAAGGATAAGCAAGGTGGAAACAGTTAACTAAATCAGGAGCATTAACATGGTGGGCAGACACCCATTCAGGATGAGGAAAGTGTTTCCATCAGACCAGATACTGCAGGGTGCCTTGAAGCTTGCGAGAATCAACAATGTCCTTGACTTCAAAGTGTTGTTGGCCATCAATCATAATTGGAGCAGGAGGAGGAGGTTGAGGGTGCCAACGCGGTGAGTGGTGCACAGGCTTAAGCAAGCTGCAATGGAAAACAGGGTGCAAGCATTTCAAATTGTGAGGCAGTTCCAATTTAACAGTACTTGGATTGACACGATGAACAGCAGGAAAAGGACCAATGAATTTGGGAGCAAGTTTTTTAGAGGGTTGAGGTGGTTTGATAAATTTAGTAGATAGATACACCTGATCTCCAACTTTGAAGTTGTGTTGGAAAGAACGATGCTTATCAGCTTGAGACTTGTAAGCAACCTGGGCATCAGACAAAGCTTGTTGAATTACTGGCCAGGAATCAGACAGTTTAACAGCCCAGTCAGACACAGAACATGTTTGGGAAGGGGGCTGTGGCAGTTCAGGGATGGGAACAAAGTTGTGACCAGAAATTACGCGAAAAGGGGTTTGTCCGGTACTTTGATGCACAGCATTGTTGTAAGCAACTTTAGCAAAAGGTAACAACTCCACCCAATCGTCCTGATGGTAGTTAATGTATGCTCTAAGAAACTGTTCAAGAGTGGCATTTAAAATCTCAGTAGAACTGTCAGTCTGTGGATGGGACGATGTGGACAGTGCTTGTTAGTGCCAATCAATCAGAAATTAAATGGGAGGGGCTACCATGGAGGCGGTAGATGTGGAGAAATAGGCACGCTAATTGTGGGGCTGACGGGATGGATGCACATGCAATGGAATGAGCTTGTTTAGAGAAAAAATCCTTTACAACCCAAATGACAGTTTTCTTCTGACTGGGAGGTAGGTCCACAATGAAATCCATAGAAATCTCATCCCAGGGGCGGGACAGGCTGGCCACTGGCTGTAGAAGCCCCTGTGGTTTCCCCCCTTTTTGTTTTGATATGGCACAAACAGGACAGGAAGCAACATAGTCTTTTACATCATGTCTTCAGGTTGGCCACCAAAATTGATGGCGGACCAAATGCAAGGTTTTGACAAAACCAAAGTGTCCAGCAAGTTTATCATCATGGGAATGCTGCAAAACATCAGCTCTTAAAGTTTCAGGCACATAAAGGCGGTGTTCCACTCACGCCAGACCGTTTTCAAAAGAAACATTGTCTCTATTAGCTAGCAGCCAAGTGTCAGATTTCAGTGTCTGGAGAAAGTCCTTCTGTAACTGACAAGGAACTTGCACTTTCCACTTCCCAGGCTGTGCTGGGGGCGGGGTTGCCTGTGCACGGGTCTGGCTCCGAGTGACAGCAACCAAGCCCAGTTGTGATTCAGTGAGAACAGTCCCAACCACATCTGCCACCTGGTCAAGGTCATGAGGTAAACGTGACAAAGCATCGGCCAGAAAGTTTTTCTTTCCCGGAATAAATTTTAACTGGAAGTTGAAGCGACTGAAAAGCTGAGCCCAGTGAATCTGTTTAGGGCTGAGACGTCGTGGGGTGCAAAGGGCTTCCAAATTCCTGTGATCGGTCCAAACCTTGAAAGGGCATTTAGCGTTTTCAAGGAGATGGCGCCAGGTTTCTAAAGCTGCTTTTACAGCAAACGCCTCCTTTTCCCAAACATGCCAACGGCATTGTGTTTCAGAAAATTTCCTGGATAGATAAGCGCAGGGTTTTAAGCAATTTTCTGAATCCCTTTGTAACAAAATAGCCCCAATAGAGGAGTCAGAAGCATTAACTTGGACCACAAAGGGGCGTTCAGGATCAGGGTGCTGTAGAATAGGCTCAGCAGTGAAAAGGTTTTTTAATTTCTCAAATGCTGCCTGGCATTCAGGCGTTCAATTCAGCAGTGCTCCAGGGTTTTTTACTTTGCGTGTCTCCCCCAAGCCCTTGGTATGGAGTAAATCAGTGAAGGGCAGAGCAACCTCAGCAAACCCCTGGATAAATTGCCGATAGTAATTACTGAACCCTAGGAAACTTTGTAATTGCCTCCAGGTGCGGGGACGTTCCCAACTTAGAATCGCCTGAATTTTTGCAGGGTCCATTTCTATACCCCGGTCAGACACTCAATAGCCCAGATAGTCAAGTTGGGTTTTGTGAAACTCACATTTGGAAAGTTTGGCATAGGGTTTGGCATCTCTTAAGTTTGCATAACACCTGTCTGAGGAGGCGTTCGTGTTCCCTCTCGGTTTCAGTGTGAATGAGAACATCGTCTAAATAAACCAGGACCCCTTTGAACAAATGATCATGTAATACTTCATTAATCAATTGCAGACTCCGGGTGCCCCTGCCAACCCAAAAAGGAGGACTTTGTACTGAAACGATCCTAGTGGGCAATTAAAAGCAGTTTTCCACTCATCCCCAGCTTTTATGTGGATGCGGAAATAGGCTTCGCGAAGATCGAGCTTGGAGAAAATCTTGCCCTTTGACAAATGAGCTAACATGTCCTTCATGAGGGGCAGAGGGTACTTGTTGACAATAGAGACGGAATTTAACCCTCGATAGTCCGTACAGAGTTGAAGCGTGCCATCTTTCTTTTCCTGGAATAACACAGGAGCCACAACTGGGGAATTAGCAGGTTCAATAAACCCCCTTGACAGATTTTTGTCAATGAAGTCCCGTAATGCCTCAAGCTCCTTCTGAGTCATCGGATAAATTTTTGGCTTGGGCAATTGAGCATTGGGGACCAACTCTATTTCACAGTCAGTTTTCCAGTGGGGGGAGGGGTAACTGATCTGCTTCCATCTCCCCAAATACGTCTGCAAATTCTTGGTATTGAGCAGGCAAGCCTTCTAAATGTGGCAAGTCAGGGCATGGTGTGGTGATCGCTGCCCTTCCAACCCCCACACATGCAACTATCTCTGCTGTAGGAGCTTGGTAAAATCCATCTTTAAAAGTTACAGTTCTGTGCTCCCAGTTTATATAGGGGCTTCAATAGGTCAACCAGGGGATCCCCAGGATTACCAAGGGATTGCCAACAGGTGCTACAATGAATTTCAAAGTCTCACGGTGGCTGCCCATTTGCATTGCCACAGTTCCAGTGAAATGGGTTGCCACCCCCACCCCCCGCTGTTGAACCATCCAGCTGTGTGAAGATCAAAGGATGCTGGAGGGGGAAACTAGGCAGTTCCAAAGCAGCAACCAGCTCAGGGTGAATTAAACACCAGGAACACCTGGAACTAAAGCCCATACCTCTGTAGTTTTTGTGCGGGAACCCAATTTCACTTTTACTGCTAAAGTGGGACAGTCAGCACTCACCATAGCATCTTTGCGCCCATCCTCTTCCACCTGCCTGCTGGCGCCCTTCATGGCAGGTGGCTGGCGTTTCCTGCCGGCTCCTTAGAGTCATCTTCAGCCTCTTCTGAGAAGTAGATTACTTCTTCAGCATCGGCTGTCCCTTTGGCTGCTATCATTTGCCGTGGGCAGGGGGGCAATTTGGCCAGCGGCTTTTCCACTCGATCTCCAGCCTTGGCTTTTGGGCAATCAGCTGTACGATGCCCTTCCTTTCTGCATTGGAGACACTGACCCCTCGCATAGCACCAATCTCTCTCCTCATCCCAGGCTCTATAGCCTGGCCAGGCAGCAGTCGCAGCACTTCGGGATCCTCTCATGGTGGCGGATAGTTTTTCAGGTTTTCTAGTTTGCATGAAGGTATGCTGAGCATGCTCAGCCTTGCCTGCCAGACAGATCCAGTTGTACAATGACTCGGGGTCATCTCTACACAACGCCCAACGCAGGACATCCCAGTTGAGTCCCTCTTTAAACTGTTCTATTAAGGTTGACTGAGACCAGTCGGGGATTTTCCCAGCTAAAGCCTTAAACTCCAGGGCATAATCAGCTACGGACAGCTGGCCCTGGGTAAGATCCTTCAGCGCCTTCTTAGCTCTTGCCTTGGCCAGAGGATCCTCAAAATGCAGCTTTAACACCCCCATGAAGTCCTCGAAATACTCAAGTTCAGGGGAGTCAGCCTCACTTAATTGAACATACCAGTCAGCTGCTCGACCCTTCAACTTGGTGGCAATGGCAGTTATTTTAGCCTCTTCGGAAGGGAAGCATACCCCAAACTGCCTCATATAACCTTTAGCATTAGTTAAAAAGAAAGATAACTTTGTTGGATCCCCATCAAATTTGACAGAAAAGTCTCTCACTCCACCTCCGGTTGGAGTGGAACCAGCCGGCGCTTGAGTGGTTGGGCCCCAGGTTACAGTAGCTTTCCCTTTTTGGGGTGGGGATACTGATGGCCAGGCTCTGTGGGGTGGAGATTCATCCCAGAGCCATCTCCAGCCCCACTCCGCTGGTGGTCTGGATGGGAGGATGGGGGATGGTTGCGGGAAGCTGGGATCTCCTCCGCCCCTCCAGTGACAAAGACAGGTTTTTCAACATGTACTCCATTGATTCTATTTTGGCTTCCACCACTCTTAGTCTCTCAGGGGTTCGAGAGTCCCCTCTCCTTCACGTGCCCTGTTTCCTCTCAGTTGACACCATAGTAGATGCTTTGTCTGGGGTTAGCGGGAACCAATACTTCCAGGACATCCCCAATGTCCCTGGTTGGGGTTCCCCCACTTCATCCAAGGTGATCAACTCTGCGAGCAATTCGCTGGGTGCCGGTTGCTTTGGGTCTTCCCCGTTGTCAGATTCCTCTGCATCAGAATTGGAATTCGATTCATCCCTTGATGAGTCTTGGGATTCTGAAGGTTCTGTGGTGAGATTCAGTTCTCTGCTCTTGACCGTCGACTCGGGCATCAAGCTAGCCGTCTCCTTGAGTCCCCCGGTCATGGATTTTGACTCAGCCATTGTTAACTATTTTCCCTCACAAGAGACTGATATTGGTAGGAGCTAACGGTACAACTTTGGGGATTCTCAGCTTTATGTAATGGTTGCCTATTCTAAAACACCATCAGACTCATGAGTATGAATTCAAAGATATTTGATTTATTAAAGAATAGTATGCAGGATCACAGAGAAAGCTGAGAATGATGAAAGCGCACCAAATGCAAACTAAAAACCCTCGGTGCAAATGAAATCCCTTCCCCCATAGAATCTTCTCAAGTTCACAATCCCAGATGCTCCTAACGGTTTCTGATGGTCTGCGGGAAAAGTCCTTCAACAGAGAAAATAACCCAAACACATTCCATTGTACTGATTTCACATACAGACCTTGGTACAAGCTCTCACAGCAGCTCCCTCCCAAACAGAAATGCACGTCAGCACCATGGCATGTGAAACGTTACGATGTATAAACTACATTGAATCAGTGAACATGACATCCAGCATATTTTGCATAAAAGGTCCCCAATTCCTTTACTAGCTTCTTCACTTAAAAGAGGTGGTGGCAGTGCTGGGGAAGATGATGATGAAGATGACAAAGATGATGATGATGATATAGTAATAACAAGAGCAATGGAAAAAAACAGACCCTACTCTTGCATGGCTTGCTTATCTCACCCTAGCTTATCTCCCTCCAGTAGCTTTTTCCGTGGCCAATCCCTAATACAGGAAATGTTCTCAGTAAGCCAAAGTCACATGGTTGTGACGGTTTGTGAAGTGCAAACTGGAAGGAATCAGTGGCCTTTATCTGTCAGCTCCTTTGCTGCTAAGTTAAACCCCGCTTCTTTTAACATGGCTTCAGCATTCCATGTTTCACAAAAAAGTATGGTTTCCTTGTATCTGTTTTGACCCAGACATTTTGGAGAACCTTAGCCATATAGATAAATACAGGTCAGATGGATCATCATCATCATCATCATCATCACCACCACACTTGTTGATGTAATTACATGGAGCCCAAAGCCGCTGTGACACTGTAGAAGCATTCCAAACTGGAATGTGTGAAACAATTTCTGAATACTGACACTGCAAAAACATAATGGTTTCAAGACTTCTGCAAGAAATTATATGTGGAGTATCCCTGGAAAGTAATGGTATTATACTTCTAAGCATGGATGTCTTTGTTCTCTCTTAGTAACCTTAATTATTACAGATAAGATAGCATTTATTTAATTATTTCCTTCCTACTATTATTCTATACATTCCTGTCTACTATAATAAAGATCAAACTAAAAAACATATAAAGTGTCTGCCATTGTAGTTGGTAACACAACAGTTATAATAATCTTAATCATACTAAACCCAAAACCAGACATTTATTATTATTATACCTTAATAATCTTAATTCAAATCGTTAAAGATAAATGAAATCACAAACCTTAAAAACAAACTAGATAGATATTCTTAAATGCTTATCCCACTTCAAAATAGACCAAAGCATTTACACATCCCCGTAATGCACACAGAGCTTTTTTCTTTAAAAAATCAAACAGCGCAACTGCCCCCCTCAAAAACCCAGACTTCTCTTCAGAAAACCTCCCATACATAGTAACCCCTTCTTTTCTATAGCATTCCATCAGAAGATCAATTTCACTTATGGTTTGCAACTCGATCTCTCCCTTAAATTTCTTCAACTTGACTATCTGATCTTCATCTAAGCAGAAGTCATGATCTCACTTAGAAGAGACATTTCTGTCACTGTTAAATTCTTCAGTTTCATCCACAACATCCCCACCCAGATGACACATTTTAAACCTATTATTTTCTACAATGCCCTGAATGTCTTGCATAAAAACTTGGCAGGAATCAGAAAAAATCTGCTTAATATCTCTATGGAAGTCAGAGAAAGTCTGTTTAAAATCCTCCATGTCTCTCACAGTAGATTATGGCACCCCCTAGGAGCTTAACCAGTGAAAGTTGTTTACACAAGTGAAAGTAAGCTAACACAATTTCCCAGGGAAAGTAGCAACAGAAAATTGAAAGTTCAGAACAGCCAATTCAACATGTAGGAAGATGGTAATACCTTCAAATTTAGGACAAAAATAATAACAGAGAGACAATTATATAGTCTCAACCCTCCTTAATATTTGGACAGAAAGCAAAATCCAACACTTAAAAAAAATTTAAAAAATTAATCACAAAAATAACAATAAGCACCAAGAGAGCCTGTTTCTCCTTGCTATAGAAAGCCTCTCTTAGGGTACACATACTTTAAAAAAAAATTGAGTGCTTTAGAAATGGGGTGGCTGGACTTAGTGTCTCTTTAAGGCTATAGCATGGCTTGGAGATGGTGGTGCCCCAGCCTCCTGGCTGCTCTTACCAGTCAAATGCTATTGCTGTTTGTGATCTTCTGGCTGCAAGCAGCTGTCAGGAGGACAGATGGGGTGATTCTGAGTGTTTTCCTTTCTCTGGAAAAATACTCCTGGGCTTCAGGAAAGACCTGCCTGAGCCCGAAAAAACTGCCGCGTTGTCAGTTCTGCCTGCTGAGTCCATGGGCACAGCTGTTCAGTCCGCCATGTCCCCACCAGAAGTCTAATGAGACAGCTTATTAATATACTTGTTGTTTGCAGTTCTGATTTGTTTGTATGTTAGCTAAAATAATGTTAACAGAGTTTCTCTCCAACTAGTTTTGTATTAATATTATTCATACAGATATATATGAAAAGGCTTGACTGAAATGTCAATCAAATGATATTATTTGAACCATTAACAATGCACAGAGGGATATAACCTCAAGAGCTTGCAGAAATCCTTTATATATAGGTGATATTCAATGAATTGATATATTCAGTTATTAAATGATAGATTGTTGTATTCAGAATACAATCTATAATTTATAATAGTTACATTCAGAAGGTTCCAGGTTTAATTACTGATGTTTTAGGCATGGTTGGGAAAGACTAATGCTTGAGACCATGAAAAACTGCTGTCTATCAGTGGAGACAGTAACTGTATTAGATGGATCATTAACTTACCTAACTTGATATAATGCAGCTTCCTTGCTCAGATGGTCCCACTCAGTGAATTAGCAAAAGGAGTGCAGATCCACAAGCAGAAAGTCTAAGGAGGTGGGTCCTTGTATTGCTGGCCAGCATGAATTTAAAGATGGCTTTTTCCCTTGAGATTGACAATAATTTAGTTTTCAGTGTGAACCTGCTTTTCTTCAAATGAGAAAAAGCAAAAACAGCAAGTGAATTATGCAGATTTTGTGCTTTAACTATGTAACTTAGTAAATTTCAAAATAAAGCAAAATGTATACTCAACTATCTACTCAGACATCAAATAATATAATTTAAATGGCAGACTTTTTTTTTGCTTTTCGTTTGCTTCTAGGAAGTTGGAATAATCAGTCAACCTGTCAGACACATCAGCTTTTCATATGACAGGATGGGCATATGTCCATCTCACAAACAGGCTCAGAGCTTCTCACTCTTACTCGGGGGATTTATGAAGGTCAATTCTGCAGTTCCTTGATTTGCTCAGTAAAGCCAAGTACAATCATTTTAGCATCTGGCATGAGAAATCAGTTATAATAGGCCAGAACTGGAGACATTTTAGACATCTATAACGTGGACACCAATAGAGTGAGACAGATGGCACCATCTGAAAATGCTGTCTTTGGAATATTAATGCTTTGTCAATCTTCAATTTCAACCAGTTTCACTTGTGAAACGTGTTAGATGCATAAAACAGAATGCCTTTGGCCTTTGTATCAGTACAAAGGGTCTTTTTCTCCTTAATTAATCACACTCAGTTCCTATATCTCAGACTGTTATATGCAATCTTCCCCAAGTAGAGAGAAGGCTTGTGGAGTTAGCACTTACAACATGGGATTCCTAGGGTATTTGAGTGGCATAAAATAACTTGTGATAAGAGGGACAGTTAATAAAGGTGGATGAGACCATGTATCTTTGGGGGCAGGGGGATGGGAGGATATTCAACTAAATGGAATAAAACAGCCTCCCCTTGCGTAAAGTTACATAGTTGCAGAAACTTCAAGTAACGGGAAAATTTGTATGGATAGAACTTCTAATTCTATGCAAACAGCTATACATTCTAAAACTCCTCTTCCTACATGTTCTGTGAATGCAGGGAGGAAATGAATATAATAGTAAATACTGCAGCAGTTTTCAGCTTCCTGTGGTAGTGCTCATTATTTATATTATTATTATTAAACTAAGTTCTAGCAGCAACTATTTTCTGTGTATCTTCAGGCAGGTTGCTATTAAAACAATAACCATTTACTAAGGTTATTAATCATGCATTTTAGTAAACAACCTTCAGCTGCATAGACTGAGGACTCCCGGCTACAAATGTAGAATTCCTAAATACTAATCTGAGTGATGGAATACTTGGTTCTGTTGTGCTTTTAGGCTGGGAGATGGTTTTATCACAAATATTGTTGTTTTACGAACTTTCAGTGAGTCAAAATACAGCTCAAGCTGTAAAGCATTGCAAATAATTAGGAGTGCATATATGTACTGTATTTAAAATACTTAATCTACAGTTGCATCTATTTATCTATCCATCTATCCATTAAAATAGTTTCCAACACAGAATTTTTTTTTCTTCAGCATAGGATCAAAATTATATACTTCCCCCAAAGATCCTGATAGAGGGGACAACATAATAGAACTTTAATTGCCCAGAACAACCAATGTATAATGTACGTTTTAGACCTTAAGTCAAAAAAGACCTTTAGTCTTTTTAAATAAGACTAAAGGACACTGTCTTCAGCAAAGGATCGTTACCTTGTTGTGGTGCTGGAGCTTGAGCACCTCAATGATGCCATGAGCTAAACCGTGAAGGGCCACCCAAGACGGGAAGGTCATGACAGAGAGGTCAGACTAAATGCGATCCCTGGGGAAGGTAATGGCAACCCACCCCAGTATTCTTGCCGTGAAAACTAAATGGATCAGTACAACCAGAGATATGTCGGTATACCATCGGAAGATGAGACCCCCAGGTCGGAAGATGGTCAAAATGCTACTGGGGAGGAACAGAGGATGAGCTCAACTAGCCCCAGATGTGATGACGCAGCTAGCTCAAAGCCAAAAGGACGGCTAGCGGCCGACGGTGCTGGTGGTGAACGGCGAATCCGATGTTCTAAGGATCAACACACCATCGGAACCTGGAATGTAAGATCTATGAGCCAGGGCAAATTGGATGGGGTTATTGGTGAGATGTCAAGATTAAAGATAGACATTCTGGGCGTCAGTGAACTGAAATGGACTGGAATGGGCCACTTCACATCAAATGACCACCAGATCTACTACTGCGGACAAGAGGACCACAGAAGAAATGGAGTAGCCTTCATCATTAATAGTAAAGTGGCTAAAGCAGTGCTTGGATACAACCCAAAAAACAACAGAATGATCTCAATTCGAATTCAGGGCAAGCCATCTAACATCACAGTGATCCAAATATACGCCCCAACCACAAATGCTGAAGAAGCTGAAGTACAGCAGTTCTATGAGGATCTGCAGCACCTACTGGATAACACACCTAAAAGAGATGTTATTTTCATCACAGGAGACTGGAATGCTAAGGTGGGCAGTCAAATGACACCTCGAATTACAGGTAAGTATGGCCTGGGAGAACAAAACGAAGCAGGACACAGGCTGATAGAATTTTGCCAAGACAATTCACTCTGCATAACAAACACTCTCTTCCAACAACCTAAGAGACGGCTTTATACATGGACTTCACCAGATGGACAACACCGAAATCAGATTGATTACATCCTTTGCAGCCAAAGGTGGCGGACATCTGTACAGTCGGTAAAAACAAGGCCTGGAGCTGACTGTAGTTCAGATCACGAACTTCTTCTTGCACAATTTAGGATCAGACTAAAGAGATTAGGGAAGACCCACAGATCAGCTAGATATGAGCTCACTAATATTCCTAAGGAATATGCAGTGGAGGTGAAGAATAGATTTAAGGGACTGGACTTAGTAGATAGGGTCCCGGAAGAACTCTGGACAGAAGTCCGCAACATTGTTCAGGAGACGGCAACAAAATACATCCCA